>NC_064632.1:442914351-443539351 GCF_023864275.1 Schistocerca cancellata | reverse complement strand
ATTGTGAATACGATTAGACTTCAGCTGCAGGCAATTCATTGGTGACATATGAAAATTTGTGCCAGACCGTGACCCAAACCCGGATTACCCGCTTTTCGCGAGCAGTCTCCATACCCACTTCGCCTATTCGAGCTCACCTCCCAGACCGACCTAAACCCCCATTTGTCAATGTATGTCCACCTCGTGCACTCGCACAGCTGTTGTGATCTACGCACATGGAGAGACGTGTTTGCTATCGCGACCTGTCTAGCAATTTAATACTACACTACTGGCCATTAACATTGCTACACCAAGAAGAAATGCAGATGATAAACGAGTATTCATTGTACAAGTAGACCGCGGCTCGTGGTCTTGCGGTAGCGTTCTCGCTTCCCGCGCATGAAGTCCCGAGTTCCATTCCCAGCGGAGGTCAGGGATTTTCTCTGCCTAGAGATGACTGGGTGTTCTGTGTCTTTCATCATCATTTCTTCCTCATTCACTCACAAGTCGCCGTAGTGGCGTTAAAGAACTTGTGGAGCGGCGGCTGAACCGCCCCGCGAGGGGTCTCCCGGCCACCAATGCCCATACGCTCATTATTATTGGACAAGTATATTATAGTAGAACTGACATGTGCTTACATTTTCACGCAATTTGGGAGCATAGATCCACAGAAATCAGTACCCAGAAAAACCACCTCTGGCCACAATAACGGCCTTGATACGCCTGGGCATTGAGCCAAACAGAGCTTGGATGGTGTGTAAGGGTACAGCTGCCCATGCAGTTTCAACACGATACCACAGTTCATCAAGAGTAGTGACTGGCGTATTGTGATGAGTCAGTTTCTCGGCCATTCATTGACCAGACGTTTTCAATTGCTGAGAGATTTAGAGAATGTGCTGGCCAGGGCAGCAGTCGAACATTTCCTGTATCCATAAACGCCCGTACAGGACCTGCAACATGCGGTCGGGCATTATCCTGCTGAAATATACGCGTTCGCAGGGATCGAATGAAGGGTAGAGCCACGGGTCTTAATACATCTGAAATGTAACGTCCACTGTTCAAAGTGCCGTCAATGCGAACAAGAGGTGACCGAGACGTGTAACCGATGGCACCCCATACCTTCACACCGGGTGATACGCCAATATGGCGATGACGAATACACGCTTCCAATGTGCGTTCACCGCGATGTCGCCAAACACGGATGCGACCATCATATTACTGTAAACAGAACCTGGATTCATCCGAAAAAATGATGTTTTGCCATTCGTGCACCAAGGTTCGTCGTTGAGTACACCATCGCAGGCACTCCTGTCTCTGATGCAGCGTCAAGGGTAACCGCAACCATGGTCTCCGAGCTGATAGTCCGTGCTACTGCAAACGTCGTCGAACTGTTCGTGCAGATGGTTGTTGTCTTGCAAACGTCCCCATCTGTTGACTCAGGGATCGAGATGTGGCTGCACGATCCGTTACAGCCAAGCGGATAAGATGCCTGCCATCTCCGCCGCCGTCAGTGTCAGCCAGTTTATCGTGGCATACGGAGCTCCATCGCAGTCTTTAACACTGGTAGCATGCCGCGACAGCGTGGACGTGAACCGTATGTGCAGTTGACGGACTTTGAGCGAGGGCGTATAGTGGGCATGCGGGAGGCCGGGTGGACGTACCGCCGAATTGCTCAACACGTGGGGCGTGAGGTCTCCACAGTACATCGATGTTGTCGCCAGTGGTCGGCGGAAGGTGCACGTGCCCGTCGACCTGGGACCGGACCGCAGCGACGCACGGATGCACGCCAAGACCGTAGGATCCTACGCAGTGCCGTAGGGGACCGCACCGCCACTTCCCAGCAAATTAGGGACACTGTTGCTCCTGGGGTATCGGCGAGGACCATTCGCAACCGTCTCCATGAAGCTGGGCTACGGTCCCGCACACCGTTAGGCCGTCTTCCGCTCACGCCCCAACATCGTGCAGCCCGCCTCCAGTGGTGTCGCGACAGGCGTGAATGGAGGGACGAATGGAGACGTGTCGTCTTCAGCGATGAGAGTCGCTTCTGCCTTGGTGCCAATGATGGTCGTATGCGTGTTTGGCGCCGTGCAGGTGAGCGCCACAATCAGGACTGCATACGACCGAGGCACACAGGGCCAACACCCGGCATCATGGTGTGGGGAGCGATCTCCTACACTGGCCGTACACCACTGGTGATCATCGAGGGGACACTGAATAGTGCACGGTACATCCAAACCGTCATCGAACCCATCGTTCTACCATTCCTAGACCGGCAAGGGAACTTGCTGTTCCAACAGGACAATGCACGTCCGCATGTATCCCGTGCCACCCAACGTGCTCTAGAAGGTGTAAGTCAACTACCCTGGCCAGCAAGATCTCCGGATCTGTCCCCCATTGAGCATGTTTGGGACTGGATGAAGCGTCGTCTCACGCGGTCTGCACGTGCAGCACGAACGCTTGTCCAACTGAGGCGCCAGGTGGAAATGGCATGGCAAGCCGTTCCACAGGACTACATCCAGCATCTCTATGATCGTCTCCATGGGAGAATAGCAGCCTGCATTGCTGCGAAAGGTGGATATGCACTGTACTAGTGCCGACATTGTGCATGCTCTGTTGCCTGTGTCTATGTGCCTGTGGTTCTGTCAGTGTGATCATGTGATGTATCTGACCCCAGGAATGTGTCAATAAAGTTTCCCCTTCCTGGTACAATGAATTCACGGTGTTCTTATTTCAATTTCCAGGAGTGTAGCTACAGGTCCAAAATTTTGGTGAAAGAAGTAATTCTGAATACGAAAAAGCAGGAGTAAGTCAGCTACACAGAACAGAGCATTACAGCACGTCATGAAGATAAAGTCACAGAGTACACAAAACATAGTCATAGAGGTGTATTACACTCCGCGCATCATACTTTGCTGCACACACCTGCATATACGAAATACATTGTTCATAAACCCCCCACAAATCTCCATGTCACTAAACCCGTCATAATTTGTAATGTGCGTCCACAGAAAGGTGCAATCGATTTGACGCCTGTGTTTTGGTTGTCAGGTATCTGCAGAACTCGGAACTTCGACGATGGCTTACCTTCTGACTGCTGTCACTGCGCTACTGTATCAGTTTCTTCTTTGCTGACTAGGGATGGACACATTCGTGTCGCTCGCCAATCGTCTTGCCCCAAAGTGATCCTCAGCAACGATAAGGGCCATTGCAGAGACCTAAGTATTGTTGAGAAATGCGCCATACCCTGACATTTGATTTACTTTAGGGGGCCCCACGCACGAGCAACGGATCGCAGCAATCAGTAGCGAGGTCGCACGGTCTGTCTGCAGATCGTTCGATTGTGGGAAGATCGCTAATCGCAGCGATCGGTAGCTGATAGCTTGGGATTCCACCGCAGCGTAATGATGACTCGCATGTGGTGCATACAGCTGTGACTCGTGTCCTTGGGTATTAACCTTGGCTATGTAGTTTTCTTTCATTTCGCTAGACCTGCGCTGAGTAAGAACAATACGTTTGAATTCAGGGAGACGAAACATTCTGAAAAGTGAAGTTTGTAATGGTTCTTTATTTACGTGACTATCACGGCACTCCAACCTCAGTTCTCGATACCAGTAATATCGTACTACTTTTCTGCGAAGTAACAGACATATTTTTGTGACAATATTCACATTTGGTTTTATTAATGTATAGGTACTCCGATGAATCGATATATTACAGTGATATGGTTCTTGTGTGTATTCATTTCTGTGAGACTGTCATAATCTTTGACTTACTTGTAAGCGTTTTGGCGCGAATGCGCACAGAGCAGTCTTTGTTTCACTTTGCAGAAGTTAAGTTGTTATTTCGCTTTGTAAAAGAGCAGTCAAGTCTTGTGTTTGGTTAAAGTGGAAATTAAATATATGAAGATTGATAGAAAACTGTTTCCCTGATGATGTGACAATTAAGAAGAAGTATATGCGAATTTACAAGAAGTTTAATAAAACTGTGGATCGTGAACACCAAGTCAAAAATTATTTCTACCATACTATTGTTCTGATCTGGGATTGTTTGATCATTAAGAATTTCCTGAAAAACGCATTTGTTAGGTCTTCAAATATTGCTAAAATACAGATCTCGACCTTCTAGCAGTCAAAGTGGAATCACCCTAGAATAAACATGATGAGCCATAACAACTTCGACCAAATCTACGTGGGAATCCATTCAAGATGAGTGCCAAAATTAATAACTTTTTTACAGTGACTTCTTTCCATTCTGATGATACCATCCACAGTCAATAACTTTGTTGTTGGCCGATAAAGTGAACATATGCTGCGTGAGCAGCATTATTGATCTGATTTCTAAGCTACTTTGCAAGGGGTGGTATTGTTAGAAGTTGAGGCCTGAGTTGCTACAGTCGCTACTTATACTAAGAAGAAATCCAATTACAAGGGGTCGACAAAAATATGGACGCACCAAAACCACAACATTACCATGCGTAATACGGTGTAGAAAACCCGATAGCATTCAAAACAGCTTCTAGTCGTCTCGGAATGGATAAATAGAGGTCCTATATGGTTTTCAAGAGAATATTCCTGCAGAACTGTGGGCAAATTCAGGTAACGATGATGGCGGTGGATAGGGATCATGCATTCTTCTCTAAAGCAGACGACAAAGGCTCAATAATACTGAGATCTGATGACTGTAGTTGCCACGGGAGGTGCGAACATTCATCTTCGTACTCACAAAAACAGTGCTGGCCGACATGCTCTGTGTGAAAGGGCGTCATGTCGTCTTGGATCACAGCGTCACCACTGGAGAACAGACACTGTACCATAGGATGGACCTGATCAGCCGAAATGGTCACATAATCCTTATCAGTAACTCGACCTTGCGGAGTAACCAGGGGGCCCATGGAATATCACGATATGGCCGCACAAATCATCTCTGTGCTGCCGCCATCTTTCACTCTTAGGACGTAAACGTGGCGAGAAGTTGCCAACAGTGTTAAACAAAGGCTCATCCGAACAAACGACTTTCTCCATAGTACAGGTTTTATGACTTCAGCACCACTATTTCGTGTTACGGGCATGTACATCACTGAAGAACGGCTTCAGAATTCCAGCTCGCCCTGCAGTTATCTGCTTATGGAGCTTCCTTCGTGTTGTTTCTCGAGTGTGAGTTTCAGTTTTGCAGTAACTTTTGCAGCTGTCGTCCTCTTATTTTTTTGTCACAATCCTCGTGAACGACCGTGCGTTACGAAGACTCAATACATACTTTCATTCGCGTTGTGTGTCCGCCTCCGTAGCGTAGCGGGAGGATTACCGCCTACCACGCAGGGGGCCCGTGTTCGATTCCCGGCAGGAGACTGGGTTTTGTGTGTCTTTCATCATCATTGACTCGCCGCTGTGGCGTCACCTAAGAAGGACTTGCAATACGGCGGCCGAACTCTCGCGAATGGGGCCTCCCGGCCGACAATGCCATACGATCATTTCCATTTCATTCGCGTTGTGACATCGTGGATGATGCTCTTCCGCTTTCACGGTGCGCAATATAAATCTTCGACATGGTGCCTGTTGAAACACCAAACACTTGGAATACCTTGGTTATGGAAGCCCCACCATTGGAACCCCAACAGAGTGCCAGGTTCGATTCCTATTAATTCTGACATAATGCACTTACAACTCCACAAGACATCGCTTTGACCACGAATTGACACTTGTAACGTATCGAGGACATTGCACAGGTGGCGTTCGTATTCAGATACAACAGCACAACCTGCAGGCTGGACTATTATCCGCTGTTGTGTTTCAAGCAAGCATTTCTCACTGTTTTTCCATATTTGTACTCGCTTCGGCGGTACATAAACTAAAATTGGAACGATACAGAGAAGATTAGCATGGCCCCTGCGCAAGGATGAGACGCAGAATCGTGAAGCGTTCCATATTTTTTTTAAAGTGGCAATTGACCCTAAATAACGAAAAGTGTGAGGTCATCCACATGAGTGCTAAAAGGAATTCGTTAAACGTCGGCTACACGATAGATCAGTCTATTCTAAAAGCCGCAAATTCAACTAAATACCTAGGTATTACAATTACGAACAAATTAAATTGGAAAAAACACATAGAAAATTTTTTGGGGAAGGCTAACCAAAGGCTGCGTTTTATTGGCAGGACACTTAGAAAATGTAACAGACCTACTAAGCAGACTGCCTACACTATGCTTGTCCGTCCTCTTTTAGAATTCTGCTGCGCGGTGTGGGATCCTTACCAGGTAGGACTGACGGAGTACATCGAAAAAGTTCAAAGAAAGGCAGTACGTTTTGTATTATCGTGAAATGTGGGAGACAGTGTCACAGAAATGATTCAGGATTTGGGCCGGAAATCATTAAAAGAAAGGCGTTTTTCGTTGCGACGGAATCTTCTCACGAAATTCTGATCACCAACTTTCTCCTCTGAATGCGAAAATATTTTGTTGACACCGACCTACATAGCTGGCGCTCGGTTCCAGACTGTAGCGCCTAGAACCGCACGGCCACTCCGGCCGGCAGTTAAATGCAAATACCATCATTGACACAATGACCGTACCATTTGTATCTTACAAAATGTGCTGGAACTGACGGCCATCAACCTCAATGCAAGCAGGACATCAGCGAACAAGATTCTGGCACACCCTCACAAATACCCATGGTGTGTTTCGAATCACATCACAGGCAGCTACAAGTCAGGCAATTCCTTGTTTCCTTGCAGGAAATCAATAATGTATATTTAAATAAACAGCACAGTACATGTAAGCTTGACGCATGTTTGTTTAAATGAGCTAGAAAACAGTAATGCTAGACAAAACTGTAGACAAGTTTACTTCCATACCTCCTTAAACTTGCTTCTCCCACCCCAGGTTCCGTCCCACAAAATGTACAGTGGCTCGTACGCCATGTCCTGTTACTTTCTCGTACGCTCTTACCGAAACATCCCGTATACGATGCCGCAAGCTACGTTCAAATAACCTGTTTTATTTATTTAATCGTATGGTGATTTTATACAATAACAGTTGATATAAGGCAGATGATTTTATACAATATACGTATGATATTAGACAAGATTAAACCTTAAGGTCCGTGTTTTTCAACCAGTTAATTAAACTGGGTATGAGAGTGAACAAGTCATCGGGAATTCCAGCGTATGAATGAAGCGGGCAGCGTTGGACTAAAGGTTCAATTGTCTGCTCTTCTTGATTACATTCACACATTGGTAAACTGATGCAGCTCAATTTGTACCTGAAGTACCTACAACAACCATGTCCAGTCCATAACCTGTTGAGGCGGCACCAAAGGTTCCTCGGTAGGTCAAAACCTTTTGGCGTCTTTGTGGGATCAAGGTGATGGGCTCTTGTTCCCAATGTTTTTGTTGACCATTCATGCTTCCAGCTTTCATTTAGATCAAAACCATCCGCAGTAAGTTGCCCTCCAGTAACACTTGCTGGTCTTCTTGATCGCAATCGTTGCTGTGGTGGATGACAGAATTCCTGGTACAGTGGTACAGAAGGTGATGCAGAGATTTTCTTGGCCTCCCTCAGTAGAGCTTGTTTCGGCCTTAAGTGGGGTGGAGGGATGTGACTCAGTACAGACTGCGTTGTCCCCACTCGAGGTTGTAACGACCAGATATAAATACGCTCAGGTTTTTATGTTTACATAGCATGTACACACACGACACGATAAGGTATATATAGCTGCTGTCTCCCTTTTCATGTATGCACATAATCCGAGATAACCAATATACCAGCGTAAAAAGCCATACGTAGGTAGCGTCCTGGCTTTGAGGCAGTGGGTAGTGAACGTATCGGCATTAGCTACTAATTTCCTCCTACGTGCCATGTAATCCTTGCTGTTGACATATCTCCCAATATTTCGCAGAGCAACTACTCATGTTATCGCAGCTCCAATCTGAAAGTAGTACGAAAGCAGAGAGAAACATCAAATTTCAATTTCATTTACGTAAAATAAAGCTGTTCTTGTGATTATTACAGACAGCAATAAGTATGTGTGTATGTAACAATGCTCACACTGCCCATAAGTTTCAGTGACTTGAAAGCAAGCTTGAAATGTAATTAAAAAAGAAACAGGATGATGAGGCTTTCGCATGTAGTTCACTGCTGTTAGTATGTTCTAAGTACTAGGAGCTAATTCAGATATTATCTTGATGCAAAAGAGTAATTTGCTGTCACAAATACATGATGATAATAACACCAATTTACTTATAGTTCTAGAATCTATGGGAGATGTCAAGAACCTAATGAAATTACAACATAGTGTAATGTAGTGAATACCTTCATATGTTAGGAGATGTGTTTCATCTAGCATAATTGCCTAAGTAACTGTTTTCTTCATATTATGAACGAGTTCTTTGGGAAAAATAAATGAGTGATGCAGTCAGAATGCTAACATAAACCAATTTACATACTCTATAAAAATTCAAAATAAATCTTTTTATTTAGTTGGTAACAATACATAAAAACAACATGAAATATTAACAAATACCATCTATCAAGCGTTATTTGAAACAACCGTCTATTTTTGCTTATTGAACTTTATAGGACTGAATCTCTTTTAATACTATGGGGCAGAATAGTCAAGGAGTTTTTTGAGTATCCATATTGCTTAGGACAAACGTAATATACTATTTGCACAATATTTAGCGATATGTTCAGCATTCTGTAACTATTGTAATTCTTGTTAAAGATGTTATTCAAGAAATTGTTTATTGAAGATGAAATTTAACACCATTTAGGTTCACCGCTAAAAGAACGTCACTTTCTCTGTACATTGAAAAAGATGACATTTTCTCCAAATATGAGAAATTGAGGGATTTGTTTGGTCGGTGGGTTTTAAATTTTTTGACCTATGTGTTCCATAACGGTAAATACGAATATTTATCCCAATTTTCAAACGTTTTTTAATCACAAGATACTCTAATGTATTAAGTAATGACGGAAGTTTAGCTTAAATGAAGTTTGAGATTTATTGAATAAATTATAATGCAAATCATACATTATGTACATAAGTATCACAAAACGCTCTTTGGAAAATAATGGTCGATCTTTTTCGAAACGGTTTATACTGTGCGCTGTGTATCCATTATTTTCCAACTAGCTGAAAACGATTAGCTGTTACATATCTATGTGCAAGTCCCGCTGCAAACTTCATAATGCATCGCCTTAAACAATGCCCTTTTCGAATAGAAATCACGGATTGCACATACGAATGTCTCAGAGATATTTGCTGCTTGAGCCACTGTAAGTGATATTCACGATATGACTCTATGACACACGTGAGCTTTCGCCGCAAAACCCCTTTATAAGGGTATGGTTAACGGTTCCAAAATTTCTGTTTCTACATTTTTATTCCGTGATTTATTACCCTAGAATATTCTTAAGGAAACGTGGAGAATATATATGGCGCCCAAGTTTATTGTCATGGATAATCACTGCTGCTCTATGTGTATAAACGCGGACACAACCTTATAAAGTGGCTGTGAGGAACAATACTTTTCGTAATATAATGCGTGTGACAATTCTGCATCTTTACATCCGGAATTAAGAGCTATTTTAGAGCTTTCATTTTTTAAAATCAGAATTGACGATACAGTTTAAAAAGCATCAGCTTTTTGCTGCAAGGAGAATAAATCTTTCGAAACTCTCGTTATCTTGAAAACAGCTAAAGACCGCCAAAGTGCATTAATATCGAAGAAAGATTGTGTAACTTCATTGTTTAAGCTGGGTTTCTCCAAAAGAATTTTTTCTCACGCTTGACCGTTATATACTAAAATGAATGTTAAAGTTTCCTCGAAATGTTGCGGTTAAGTTCGGAATGTCAAGTGTTTTTCTTCGCCCATCTATTCGTCGAGCACAGCCTGTGGACGCCAACCGCAGCTCTTTTATCACCTCGCCTCGGAGCGTGGTGGCATCTGTCGGGGACGCGGGGAACGAACGACTGCTGTTTGCCGAAGTAGCCGCTCAGGTGGCGCGCAGTTGGATTTCTTAGTTGTCTCGCCATCGTCTCTTCACAGGGTCGTCTCCGGTGGATTGACGAACGTCGGCAAAGACGTGGCGTGGTTTGCGCTATTAACCATCTGCTCTGCTAGCTGCTGCCTCCTCTTCTCTCGTTTCTTTTGTTTGCGATCCTACAAGAAGTAAACAGATCAAGGGACTTTATTTACAAAAGCTGTGGTTTTTAGTGATAGAAAAAAAAAACAAAAATCACGTTGCAATTAAGTGACTTCTGTCCACTTAGTAAAATAGAACTGAAATTATTTTATGTAAGCTATCAAAGGTAGAAATTCCAGGTTTTTCTAACTTAGCTACATTATTGTTTCTTACTTCAGACCTACCATTTGAAATATCACCAAGAAAATAAATGCATCATTATCAATTCCCATAGACAAACGACAACAAAACCAAGTCAGTAAAATACGTTTAATATTACAATATCATTGTCGAATTTACAGATAACAGTTAACATCTAATACAAAACTTTTTGGGTGCACATACTGAAGAGAATTTAAACCGAAGGGAAAAGCATAGTTTAAAACTTCTTAAAAATACTATTTCTTTCCCTATTGCCCTTTGCTTTGGCCGCGCAGGGTAGCCTAGCGGTCTGAAGCGTCTTACGGTCCGCGCGGCTTCCCCCGTCGAAGGTTCGAGTCCTCCCTCGGGCATGGGTGTTTTTCGTTCTTAGCGTTATGTTAGTCTAAGTTAGATTAAGTAGTGTGTACGCTTAGGGACCGATGACCTCAGCAGTTTGATCCCATACGACCTTATCACAAATTTCCAATTTTGCTCTGGTTTTGCAGGCAAACAATTAGTAAAGTAATCTATTTTACTGCTTTTTATTAAATAATGTTGTGAAAAATTGTTTTCTAGGCATCTTGTTTATAGTGTAAATGTATAGTACCGATCTATGATCAGTATGAAGACAGTTAACGAGTTATATATTTTAATTATAGTAGCACACTACCCATTTGGCGCCGGACGCGGTGGTCTAGCGGTTCAGGCGCTCAGTCCGGAACCGCGCGACTGCTACGGTCGCAGGTTCGAATCCTGCCTCGGGGCTGGATGTGTGTGATGTCCTTAGGTTAGTTAGGTTTAAGTAGTTCTAAGTTCTAGGGGACTGATGACCACAGATGTTAAGTCCCGTAGTGCTCAGAACCATTTGAACCATTTTTTGAACTACCCATTTGGTCTGGAGAAATTTGCGGTATATTATCCATCACACGTATAGCGATATCTGCAAATATTATTAAAAGTGACTTAAACTGTGAAAGAGGTGGTCATGTAGTTGCAAATCAACTTTCATAACTTACATAGCGATATAAAGTACAAAGCTAAGTTTCGAAACAAGGTGTGACAGTTTCTTCCACGCAACAACTGATTTTACAGGTCAGTTTTTATCTCAAAATTTGTAGCTTCTGTTGTGCTAAGGAGTTAGGGACTTACTTCTGTAATTGAACTCAATATTAATAAAAGCTTCTCGGGCTTCCAGCCGCGTCAAGTGGTTTAAAATCCACGAGCTTTCGGTCGGGTACTCCTCGGCCATTGTCAAGTGGTGACTGTCTTCCGGTTGCTGCTGCCGTCCTTATATAGCCGCGCTGCCTTCCGTGACGTCACTGATACCCGCTCTGGCACCATATATGGTAATGTTTGCGTTGTGCGACCACCGCGCCCGCTTCAACCTTCCGATGACCGAGTCCCATGCTGTACTTAGCTGCTGGCCGCCGTCTTTATTGAGCGTGTTGTCACAAATTTTTATTTCGATCGCTTCTTTTATTACGCTGTCCCAAAAACTGTTAGTCTATGTGATAATAGATGTCTCATCGAATGCAATACGATGACCGTTTTCTAATGAATGCTCTGCTACCGCTGATTTCCCTGGGTACCGTAGACGAAAACATCTCTCGTGTTCTGCACAGCGCTGCTCAATGGTACGCACAGTCTGTCCGATATAGAACTGTCCACATACACGTGGCGTTCGGAGGCCTACGTTGTCTTTCACAGGCATCAAGAATTGTCGAGTTTTTGCTGGAGCCCTGAAGACCGACTCGATTTTATGCATCTTTAGGAGCCGGCTTATCTTTCTTGTTATTGAGTCACAGAACGGCAAGAACGCAAACTTCTTCGAGTCCTTCGGAGTCTTCCTGCTTACGTATTTTCGGAAAGATAGCTTGCGAAATCTGGCGGTTGTTGTAGCCGTTTTCCTTAAATACTTTCCGTAAGTGGCTCAGTTCCTCCGGCAAGTTTTCAGAATCTGTTTCTGCTCGATGCACTAAGGTCCTAAGAACAGAACGTTTCTGCGACGGATGGTGATAGCTGTTAGCGTGCAGATATCGGTCTGTGTGGGTGGGTTTCCGGTAAAAGCTGTGGCTGAGACACCCATTTGCTTTGCGGCGGTCGAGGACATCAAGGAACGGCAAGGCACCATCTGTCTCTATCTCCACCGTGAACTTGAAGTTGTCATGGATTTTGTTGATGTGGTCCAAGAATTCTCCCAGCTTTTCACGTCCATGAGACCAGACAACGAACGTGTCGTCGACGTAATGATAAAAGCAACTAGGGTTCTCATGATTGTGTCCAGGGCGATGTTTTCAAAGTACTCCATGACCAGATTGGCTACAACTGGGGCTACCTGTGGGGTAATGATTCCCACACATTCCACAGCCGGAAACTACAGTACGCAGTGCAGTGAGTAGTATGTGGTAGTTCTTGAGAATGTAACACGTTCAACAGTGCTGACATCCTCCCCCCCCTCCCCCTTCCCAGATGATTCAACACTTCCCAAAGAACATCGTGGGGCTGCAACGCCAATGCTCTGAGCCCCTTGAAGTGTCGTGCAACCGCAATCTTTGCTTTGGTACAGCGGCTGGAACCACTAAGGACTGTTAAAAACCATTCATAGAAACATGGATGGATCTGAAGCAGCAAAGGATGTTTCTTTCACAAGTCCTATTTTAGACACTCTGTGGCATGATCACAGGGGGTCCAGCGTTGATATGAGCGTGAATAAAACGGCAGAGAGTCCCTCTAAAGCGACTCCTTCATAAGCCGATCAGTCAGGCACCCCCCACCCTACCCCCACCACTCCCCTGTCGAGTGTGTCTGACTCGACACGCTAGCCTTCGTGTGTGTGATTTTATAGCAGTCAGGTCCACAGTTTGGATGCGTCGGTTCCTCCAGCGCACAACTACCTGCTAGCCCCAAATGCTACCTGCCATCCTTCCTTTGCAATGGTGGAAGCTGCCATGCTACTGGGCACAGGTGGGGTCCACCACACAACCACAATAGGTTCGTATGAGCAGTTGCCAGCGGGCTCGTGCGCATGCGCAAAGCTGAATTCGCGTATGAACAGTGCCTTCCTCCCGCTTCTGGCTACTTGAAGCGTGGCTGTTTGCTGTATGAGCAGTAGCAGCAAGTAGCCGGCGCGCCCAAGCTGTCAGTCTCGCGCATGCTCAGAGCAAACTGAGTTATAATGGGGGGGGGGGGGGGGGGGGGAATCCATACCCACGTGTATAAGTTTCGTATCTTCGTAATATTGCTGGTCTCTTCGTTTACAGCTCCCACGTCAAATGAAATCAAAACACATTTCTGTGGCCGGGAGCCATGAAGTGAATTAATATATATTCTCGTAACCATGCAGGACCAAAATAAATTAGTAGTTTCAATTTTCTGATTTTATATTATTTCCACGTTATTAGCAATCAACCATTAATGTCTTAATGAAGCTATTTCTGTCTGTTTTGTAGAGAAATTTGCTTCTATTATTTTTTTTCCGCTGAGGCAATTAGTTTATTTGAAACGAAGTGTTTCATTCCGCAATATTGGCTACTTTCAACTACGTTCAATTTCAAGTGCAAATTTTCATTTTCTGGGACGAATGACATTATACCATAATAAAGAACCAAACTTGAGAATACAGTACTGGACCTCCGGGAAAATTGGTATCACGAAAACCACATGAAAAGCTGAATATGAGGTACTTCAAAGTGCATCTGGACATAGAAATGTGCAATTAGAGCTGAATGAAGCATTTTAGCATGGTTTATGAAATTCCGATGCTGGCTGGAGTAGTCTCTGCTGTCCTGTTCCTCTTATGACACTGCAAGATCTCTTAATGCTATATATGCACGAACATACGTAAACATTTACTTGAAGCTGACTAAGTAGGCAAATTTGGTCAGTAGTTTTGAACTAAACATTTTGTTTCAAATATAATGACAGCTGTAGCAGAATTTTACAAATCTGCCTTCTGTGAAAGTGTTTTTCGATTACGAGGCACTTGTCTAGTACTTCCTCTAGGCCCGAAGTTATTTCTTAATTTGTGTTTACGTCTTGAATTTATAGAATGCCATTCTACGGTAAATTGTAGACTGGCAGCATACCGTGTTCTATCGTTTTAACTCCGCACATGGTTTCATATTTAATCCTAGAGTAGAATTTAAACTGTCAGTTCTACAGTTTCTTTGCCTCACAGACAACTTTGTTAATTTTTTGTACATTTGAAATAGTCACGAAATTTATTGTCCTTCATTCCGGTGTAAGCTACACAAGAAACTGTTTCTCATTTTCTTTTTTTGCGAGAAATTTGTATTCCATCCTACTAGTCTTTTGCAGTGCTGTGTAGATGTAAACCTGTTGGAAATGCTACGTAACAATTTTGCAGAGTATGAATTAAAACAAAAAACTGTCAAATTCACACCATTGCAAAACGTTATGGTACTTCGAGCTGTGGAGTCTAATTTTGAAATGATATTTTGCCAAGAACTGCTTCCTTATTTGCATCCTTTATCTTGGTGTGATACGATAAAACAATTGCTCTAAGTACAACTCTGTATGTCCTCTCAACAACATGCCGCAGGGCTGCACATGGTCACGTGATGCCCCACCACGCACGAAATTCCACCAGAAATGCGACGAAAAGCGTATGAGCAGAGCAAGCACCAAGCACGGGGCTGCCTACGTCATCGTAGCTGCGCATTCGCAGTACAGCCTGTTGTCTGGCGCTGTCTGGTAACTGCTCAAACGAACCTAATGTGTCCACCCAGAGTTAGACAGGTTGGGAAACTGCTCATTGGATTGGAAGGGTGAGGGGGGGGGGGAGGGGCGGCAGACTGGTGGGCCTGTGAATGGATGGCTTAAGAGAACCTAGTTTGGCAACACCTTCAGTGCTACCTGCGCACCTTTGTTGATCACTTTAAAAATGTGTCTCTAGAGAGACTTCCACACCCATTCAGCCGAGTGGCACTCCACTGCAGCTCTAGCATCTGCTAGCAGGCATGCGGGACCTAAAGGATGTTGAAGGCGTTGCCTGACCTCATCCCTGTTGACGAGATTGTCAGGGAGCCTTATCTCAATTGATGCTCTAATAATGCTCTCCCAAATAATGATCTGTCCTAACGGGATATGGGAGACCCACGTGATCTCGGCACTTCGCCCGAAGATGATGAGAGTGGCACTCACTGAAACATCACAGACTTTCAGTGAAGCCACTCAGATTGAATCTCAATAAGATTTCGTCAGCTGTATACCCTGAGAAACTGTGCTCTCTCATATTTCAACAGTTTGTGCATCGTATTCTCTGAGGCAGAACTTGGAGCCAGCCGACCATTTGGCTAAAACAGTATGGGAAAGTACCTAAAAACTTCACTCACGTTGGCTAGTATACCGCCCCACAATAGTTAATCCGCTGTTTTGATTCGATCTGGATGTGGCTCACCTCCCAGCCTCACAAGCTAGTGTGCTCGGCATAACATTACAGAGGTATGAAAATTATTAGACGCAAACAAAAAGTTTGATATTTTGTAGTTTCCCTCATTCTGGAATCATTCAGCCATGTGATATTGGCAGCTTCGCTCAAATGAATATATGAGGCAATCAAATTAAATGTTTCAAATGGCTCTAAGCACTACGGGACTAGTGGAGCGTCTCTGCCACATCACACACGCAAGAAAGCGAAACTTACCCCTAAAACGGCTTAAAGATACTTAAATCGGCTCCATGTCAGAAGTCAGTTTGGAGATGATAGCAAGGTATGAGAGCAAGGTATATAAATTTCATTAAAACCAATTAGGATTCTGTATGTGGAAATTTCTTGGAAAGGTAATTATTTAATTTGAACAAAAATATAGCGTAAAGGTATAAAAGGAAAACCTATGTTCTGTACTACTCATATCAGTATATAGCATCTGAAATCATGGGCTTATTGTGATTAAACTGTTCTTTCTTTTTAGGTCTGTTTTGCTCACGAGTCTCTGTCCTCCGTATGCGACGAAAGAACGGATGTAGAAGATTTTTTTTTTTTTGAGCTCTGGATTGCACACACCATAAAACATTCTACGTCGGATACGATGTTGTGTGCCATATCGACAGTGGGTACAGGTCGTTTTAGTATTGTGGAAGGCAGCGTGAATCAAATTGAGTACAGGGAGGTTCGGTTCAAATGGCTCTGAGCACTGTGGGACTTAACATCTGAGGTTATTAGTCCCCTAGAACTTAGAACTACTTAAACCTAACCAACCTAAGGATATCACACACACCCATGCCAGAGGCAGGATTCGAACCTGCAACAGTAGCGGTCGCTCCGGTTCCAGACTGAAGCGCCAAGAACCGCTCGGCCACACCGGCCGGCTGAAGTTCTGTAAACGAGGCTTTTACCTCAGAGGTTTTTACCTTGCCATCCACCCACATAGTTGTCACTGTTACAGTGCCCACTTTCGGGACTGGGTTGTGCATCGGCTCCGGTTCGCATTTGCCTACGGATTAACGACGAGGTTCGTGTGAGGGCAGCCTGTGTGTGGTATTTAGCGGGTTTACCACATCCCACTAGGTGAATACCGGGCTGGTACCCACGTACCGCTTCATGTATACTCTACAAAGACACTTTCTCACACTTGCACGCAGAATTTTCTTTAGACACAGACAGGTGAGGGTACACTCATTCCATGTAAGAGGGTGACTAGGGGACCACTGGTCTTAAATGTCTGCTGTCCTTAAACATATTATTAGCAGCTGTCATAAGACTAAGTCAGTTACACAGTTCTTAGCTTAAGACAATACGACGTTGGTCTTGGCCTGGGAACAGCACCGACATGACCCCTATACAGTATCTATGGGCAATCGTTAAGCGTAAATGAAGGAAAAGCACCATTGCAACGAAGTTGCAATGCATCAAGAAACTGATCCAAATAAGCTCCCATGGTGAAGGTATACAACTTCATCCGCACGAATTACACAAAACATGCCATACAATGTTGAGCTGCTGCCCCTAGCACACTATAGCGGAGAGATGAGGCAACCTATCCCGTATGGAAGACTGCTATTTGCGTGGATGAATATGAATATTGGCCTTTGATTGAAAGGGCATGAGAGACAATGAAAGGGCACCGAAGAATAAAATAAAAAAGATATTTACTTCACAATTCCTACAGAGTAACCAAGGCTGTGTTAAATGAAGGTAGTTTCCTAGTTTTCTGTATTAGGTCTCCATCAAACGACGGCAGGTTAGAAATATCTATTCAGGTTTGTAGCTATCGTTTCTGACTAGTAAGAGCTAAAATGTGTAAAGTTATCGATTTAAGATAGTTACATAAACGTACGAAGTAGCAATTAGTGAGATTATTTTAACATTCTCTAAGTTATTGACTTTTTTGGGGGGAGGGGTGGTTGGAGGAGGAGACCAGACAGCGAGGTCATCGGTCTCATCGGATTAGGGAGGGTCGGGGAAGGAAATCGGCCGTGTCCTTTAAAAGGAACCATCCCGGCATTTGCCTGGAGTGATTTAGGGAAGCCTAAATCAGAACGGCCGGATGCGGGATTGAACCGTCGTCCTCCCGAATACGAGTCCAGTGTGCTAACCACTGCACCATCTCGCTCGGCTATTGATTTTGGGTTCCTGTTTAATATTTCGCAGTACATAATCGGTGCGTTTTTTTGTCTTATTTTTTTCAATCTTTAATTTATTTTTGTATAGTATTATTTTGTCTCCTAACGCTTTCCTTTCCGCAGTTTAATAGTATTTTCCCTTCAACTAGCTTGGAGCTGAGTAATTCCTCTCTACAATTGTATCGCGTTTTCCCTTCAAATAGCTTGGAGTTGAATAATTCTAACCTCCGATATAACTAACCACTTCGTTTTCTTACTTCTTCCAACACCAGGGATCCAGAGCCCCTATGAACATTATTTCTATCTCTGAAGTCACTGTATATGCAACGCTGAAACAGATGTTTAACATCATTACCAAATACTAGCACAGCGTTGTCCTGAAATGGCGGCTTCAATGTGAGAACAATAGACAGTGAGTGGTCCAGTTATTTTTAGTAAGTCTATTCACACAAAACACTAACATACTATTCAATTGTTTAAATAATGCTCTTAAACACTTAAATGTGTTCATTTTAGGAAACATATAATTCTGAGTGTAGTATTCTTCACACATGCGTATGTGAGTAGGTATGCTTGAAACGGTTACCAATGTATTAAATTAAGAAATAAGTAAATAATGTGACGCAGCAGAACCAATAAATTTTGTTTATAACATTCATGGTACAATCACTTAGCCACTACGGCAACAGTTGGCATACGGACAGTTCATTCGAACGTCAACGTTGAGCGTGATAGTTCCTGATGTCATATTATGAAAAAATCAGGTTGGGGAGACTTTTAGAAAGCGTAGAGCAATATTTAGCGTAGACCAATCACGTGTAAGAACGCCACCTACGTCACATGACACCGCATCTCTTCAGTACAGAGTCGTGAGACTCCATACTGGTCTTCATTTGAAGCCCATATGCATTAATTGTACTATTTATTGTAATAAAATGACGGGAAACGTCATGTAGGTGGTTACAGATTTATTGTATCTTGCGTTTTATGAAAGTATGCCGTTTTAAGGCAACGATACGTTGAGAATCCACCAAAAACGCATTCTTCTAGGTACAGTTAGTCATAATTAAATGTCAGTTAATAACATGTTTACGACTGATGCTTTGAGGAGAGGGCAAGAAGCAAAGTGTGACAACAAATCATTCATGGTTGGTGTTGCGCAATGAGCAGTGACACAGAGTTGCAAGTAAGGGGGTACATGTTGCTAGTTCGTGTATGACTGGATTCAAATATATTTTTGCTAACTTTCACGTTCCATTGGGTTCTGACAGTTTCAATTAATTTAATATAAATAAACGTTCTATAATATTCGATGTTACGTAAACATAAGTGGACTCTTTCTGGGAAGTGAGTATGTTCGATAGGTTTTATCAACAAGACAGCTTTCACTAGTTGCAGTACGATATTTTGCTCTTTCTTGTTTCAAGGCTTCTGTTTGATATGTAACAATGCCATTAGGGTTTTCCTAAAAGGGGACAATGATGGTATAATATTTTTCTTATCTGGAGAACTATTGTAAACTGGTAACGCACTATTTGTTCAAAGTTCAAATGTGTGTGAAATCTTATGGGACTTAACTGCTAAGGTCATCAGTCCCTAAGCTTACACACTACTTAATCTAAATTATCCTAAGGACAAACACAGACACCCATGCCCGAGGGAGGACTCTAACCTCCGCCGGGACCAGCCGCACAGTCCATGACTGCAGCGCCCCTAACCGCTCGGCTAATCCCGCGCCGCACTATTTGCAATGGACCTTTATAAGACGATATCCTCCCAGAGCATACATGGTACTTTCCTTTTTGCCTTATAACATGTCCATACACTGAGGTGCAAAAGTGGTGGGATAACGATAATACACACATACAGCTGCCGGACAGAGCGAGGTGGCGCAGTGGTTAGCACACTGGATTCGCATTCGGGAGGACGGAGGTTCAAACCCGCGTCCAGACATCCTTATTTAGGTTTTCCGTCACTTCCCTAAATTGCTTCAGGCAAATGCCGGGATGGTTCCTTTGAAAGGGCACGGCCGACTTCCTTCTCCACCCATCCCTAATCTGACGGGACCGTGCCCTCTGCTGTTTGGTCCTCTCCCCCGAATCAACCAACCAACAGATGGCGGTAGTATCGCGTACACAAGGTATAAAAGGGCAGTGCATTGGTGGCGCTGTCATATGTACTCAGGTTATTCATGTGAAAATATTTTCGACGTGATTGTGGCTGCAAGACGGGAATAAACAGACTTTGAATGCGGAATGGTAGGTTGCAGGTAGAGATGTGAAACAGTCCATTTCGGAAATCGTTAAGGAAATCAATATTCCGAGATGCACAGTGTCAACAGGATGCGCCAAGAATATCAAATTACAGAAATTACCTCTCACTACAGACAATGAAATGGCCGACGGCCTTCACTTAACGGGTTTTGGGTAGAGTTGTCGGTGCTAACAGACAAACAACACTGCCTGAAATAATCGCAGAAATCAAAGTAGGACGTATGACGAACGTATCCGTTAAGACAGTGCGGCAAAATTTTGCATTACTGGGCTATGACAACAGACGTACGACAAGAGTGCCTTTGCTAAAGCACGACGTCGCCTGCAGCGCCTGTCCTCGTTCGTGACCATATCGGTTGGATCCTTGATAACTGGGAAACCATGGCCTGATCGGATGAGACCCGATTTCAGTTGGTAAAAGCTGATGGTAGGGTTACAGTGTGGCGATGACACCACGAAGCCATGGGCCCAGACTGTCAACAAGGCATTGTGCAGGCTGGTGGTGGCTCCATAATGGTGTGGGCTGTGTTTACGTAGACTGGACTGGATCCTCTGGTCCAACTGAGCCGATAATTCACTGGAAATGGTTATGTTCGGCTACTTGGAAACTATTTTTAGCCAGTCATCGACCTCGTGTTCCCAAACAACGGTGGAATTTTTATAGGTATCACCGGGCCGCAATTGTTCGCGATTACCTTGATCATTCTGGACAATTCGAGGGAATGATATGTCCATCCAGCACTCCCGACATGAATACCATCGCACAGCCATGCGACATAACGGAGATGTCATTTCGTGCACACATTCCTGTACAGACAATACTTTCGCAATTATGGACGGCCTTAGAGGCAGCATGGCTCAACATTTCTGCTGGGGTCTTCCTAAGACTTGTTGAGTCCATGCCACGTTTAGTTGCTGTACTACGCTGGGCAAAATAAGGTCCGACACTATGTTAGGAGGTATTCCACGACTTTTGTCATCTCAGCGCATGTATTGAAGTTTTTTTTATGTTTATTACATGCAAAACAACATGACTAGTATGTGGTCAAAGGTGGAAATGTGCATATCAGTAGAGCTAACATAGAAATTTTATGTCTGCCCATTTCGTAAACACTGCGATTTGCGAGTCATATATAGTCGACAACTGGCGCTGGAGCGCAATCAGTTCGCACATACAAGCTGAACCATTAGTACCGTCTAAGTTTGCCGCATCGTTTCGAGAGGGTGCGTTTCTGGATGAGGTATCGAATATATTGCTTCCCCCTACTTATACCTCCCGAGGAGATCGCGAATGTAAAATTAGAGACATTCGAGAGCGCACGGAGGCTTTCCGACAGTCGTTCTTCCCGCGAACCATACGCGACTGGAACAGAAAAGGGAGGTAATGACAGTGGCATGTAAAGTGCCCTCCGCCACACACCGTTGGGTGGCTTGCGGAGTATAAATGTAGATGTAGAGGTAGATCGTTTCTGAACGTGCAACAGCACGATGGACTCCACATGGTCGACGTTGCCGTTCGAAATCGCGGTCCGTGTGCCGACGGCTTTACTCTGTAAGTGGACTCACCTGCAGGTATGCGCGCAGGTACTTGCAGGGGAAGATGATGCAGCGGCCGCCCGGCTCCTCGCCGTCTATGAAGACGCCCCTCACCAGCACCGAGTTGCCGCAGCCCAGCAGCATCAGCAGCAGCAGCGGCAGCGTCGCGCACACCCAGCACCCCAGCTCCGGGTACTCTGCCACATCACACGCGCACACACGCCGCTACACGTTATGCTCATTGGATGTAAAATGGTCTTTCATTAAGGGCAATACTTTTAGAAACTGGGATTCCCGGTTTCTACTATACAGGGTGGTCCACTGATCGTGACCGGGCCAAATATCTCACTAAATAAGCGTCAAACGAGAAAATTACAAAGAACAAAACTGGTCTAGCTTGATGGGGGAAACCAGATGGCGCAATGTTTGGCCCGCTAGATGGCGCTGCCATAGGTCAAATGGATATCATCTGCGTTTTTTTAAAATAGGAACCCCATTTTTTTATTACACATTCGTGTAGTACGTAAAGAAATATGAATGTTTCAGTTGGACGACTTTTTTACTTTGTGATAAATGGCGCTGTAATAGTCAGAAACGTATAAGTACGTGGTATCACGTAACATATCGCCAGTGCGGATGGTATTTACTTCGTGATACATTACCCGTGTTAAAATGGACCGTTTACCAATTGCGGAAAAGGTCGATATCGTGTTGATGTATGGCTATTGTGATCAAAATGCCCAACGTACTTGAGCTATGTATGCTGCCCGGTATCCTGGACGATATCATCCAACTGTCCGGATCGTTCGTCTGATAGTTACGTTATTTAAGGAAACAGGAAGTGTTCAGCCACGTGTGAAACGTCAACCACGACCTGCAACAAATGATGATGCCCAAGCAGGTGTTTTAACTGCTATCGCGGCTAATCCGCACATCAGTAGCAGACAAATTGCGCGAGAATCGGGAATCTCAAAAACGTCGGTGTTGAGAATGCTACATCAACACCGATTGCACCTGTACCATATTTCTATGCACCAGGAATTGCATGGCGACGACTTTGAACGTCGTGTACAGTTCTACCACTGGGCACGAGAGAAATTACGAGACGGTGACAAATTTTTTGCACTCGTTCTATATAGCGACGAAGCGTCATTCACCAACAGCGGTAACGTAAACCGGCATAGTATTCACTATTGGGCAACGGAAAATCCACGATGGCTGCGACAAGTGGAACATTAGCGACCTTGGCGGGTTAATTTATGGTGCGGCATTATGGGACGAAGGATAATTGGCCCCCATTTTATCGATCGGGATCTAAATGGTGCAATGTATGCTGATTTCGTACGTAATGTTCTACCGATGTTACTACAAGATGTTTCACTGCATGACAGAGTGGCGATGTACTTCCAACATGATGGATGTCCGGCACATAGCTCGCGTGCGGTTGAAGCGGTATTGAATAGCATATTTCATGACAGGTGGATTAGTCGTCGAAGCACCATACCATGGCCGGCACGTTCACCGGATCTGACGTCCCCGGATTTGTTTCTGTGGGGAAAGTTGAAGGATATTTGCTATCGTGATCCACCGACAACGCCTGACAATATGCGTCACCGCATTGTCAATGCATGTGCGAACGTTACGGTAGGTGAACTAGTTGCTGTTGAGAAGAATGTCGTTGCACGTATTGCCATTGAGGTTGCCGGACATGATTTTGAGCATTTATTGCATTAATGTGGTATTTACAGGTAGTCACACTGTAACAGCATGCTTTCTCAGATATGATAAGGTCACAAAGGACCATGTATCACATTGGAACAACCGAAATAAAATATTCTAACGTACCTACGTTCTGTATTTTAATTTAAAAAACCTACCTGTTACCAACTGTTCGTCCAAAATTGTGACCCATATGTTTGTGTCTATTATAGCGCCATCTATCACAAAGCGAAAAAAGTGGTCCAACTAAAACATTCATAGTTCTTTACGTACTACAAGAATATGTAATAAAAATGGGGTTCCTATTTAAAAAGAAAAACGCAGTTGATATCCGTTTGACCTATGGCAACGCCATCTAGCTACCCAACCATAGCGCCATCTGGTTTCCCCCTTCAAGCTAGACAAGTTTCGTTCTTTGCAGTTTTTTCGTTTGACGCTTATTTCGTGAGATATTTGGCCCGGTCACGATCAATGGACCACCCTGTACACTGACGGGAAAAAATCGCAGCACAACAAAAGAAAAAAAGAAATTTAATGTAAAGTAATTGAATTTCTGGAATACATTTGTCTAAGCAGCACATTTAAGTGATTAACATTGAAGGATGACAGGTTAATGTAACTACGAGGTAAGCCATTACAAATGTGAAATGTTGGTACATTAATAACAGGTGTAACCGCCAGAATTTTGAATGCAAGCATGGAAACGTACATGTATTGTGTTGGTGTGTTGGAGAGGTGCTAGACGTCAGTTTGTGGTATGGAGTTCCATGCTTCCTCGGTTAATAAAATAACGGTTCATGTTGTTTCTGGATGACGCTGGAATTGCCACCCGGTGATTTCCCATACGTGCTCGATTAGAGACAGATATGGTGATCGAGCAGATCAAGGCAACATGTCGACCATGTAGAGCGTTTCTAGAATGAGATTTTCACTCTGCAGCGGAGTGTGCGCTGATATGAAACTTTCTGGAAGATTAAAACTGTGTGCCGGACCGAGACTCCAAATCGGGACCTTTGCCTTTTAAGGGAAAGTTGGTGATCTAAGCTACCCAAGCACGACTCACAATCCATCCTCACAGCTTCAATTATGCCAGTACCTCGTCTCCTACTTTCTAAACTTCACAGAAGCTCTTCTGCGTGAGTCGTGCTTCGGTAGCTCAGATGGTAGAGCACTTGCCCGCGAAAGGCAAAGGTCCCCAGTTCGAGTCTTGGCCCGGCACACATTTTTAATCTGCCAGAAAGTTTCATATCAGCGCACACTCCGCTGCAGAGTAAAAATATCATTCTGGAAACATCTCCCAGGCTGTGGCTGAGCCATGTCTCCGCAATATCCTTTCTTCGAGGAGTGCTAGTTCTGCAAGGTTCGCAGAAGAGCTGTGAAGTTTGGAAACTAGGAGACGAGGTACTGTCAGAATTGAAGCTACGAGGACCGGTCGTGAGTCGTTCTTAGGTAGCTCAGATGGTAGAGCACTTGCCCCCGAAAGGCAAAGGTTCCGAGTTCGAGTCTCGGTCCGGCACATAGTTTTAATCTGCCAGAAAGTTTCATGTTTCAGTGTAGAGCGTGTTGGGTTACAACAGCGGTATGTGGTCGAGCGTCACCCGCTGGAAAACATTTCCTGGATTTCTGTTCGTGAATGGCAGCACAACAGGTCGAATCACTAGTCTGACGTACAAATTTGCAGTCAGGGTGCGTGTCATAGCCACGAGAATGCTTCTGTTGATCATAACTCTGGTGTAATTTCAGTATGTCTAGCACGCAGACAAGTTGGTTGAAGGGCACTGAACTCTCTTCCTCCTAACCAACACACGGTCATCAGTGGCACCGAGGTAGAACCAGGTTTCATCAGAAAACACAACAGACCTCCACCATGCTCTCCGATAAACTCTCGCTTGGCACCACTTAAGTCGCAAATGGCAACGGTTTGAGGTTAGCGGAATGCACGCTAGAGAGCGTCTAGCTCGGAGCTGTCCTTAAAGTAACCTAACTGTATCAGTTCTCTGTGTCACTGTAGTGCCAACTGATGCTCAAAATGCTGCTGCAGATGCAGTACTATGCGACAGGGCCATAAGCCGAACATGATGGTCTTTCCTCTCGGTAATGCCACGTTGTCGTCTGAAGCCTGGCCTTCTTGCGATCGTACATTCTGGTGACATGCGTTGCCAGGAACCATGTACAGTGGCCAATTCCTACCAAGTCTTTCTGTAATATCGCAGAAGCAACATCCAGCTTCTTGTAGCCCTATTAAACGACCTCGTTGAAAGTCAGTGAGTTATAGATAATGGCTTCATTGTCACCTTAATGACATTCTAGACTAATATCAACTCACCACGCCCAGTCTCAAAGGTAAATAATGCTCACGATCGTTACAGCGCGTACTTAAAGCAAACCTGATTTGCATCTTCATAGCGAATCTAGTAGCTATGGGCGCGAAATTGGGTACATCGTCTTTGAGATGTAGAACCACGCCTAAAAATTCTCGTTTAGGTCACACAACTACACTCCTGGACATGGAAAAAAGAACACATTGACACCGGTGTGTCAGACCCACCATACTTGCTCCGGACACTGCGAGAGGGCTGTACAAGCAATGATCACACGCACGGGACAGCGGACACACCAGGAACCGCGGTGTTGGCCGTCGAATGGCGCTAGCTGCGCAGCATTTGTGCACCGCCGCCGTCAGTGTCAGCCAGTTTGCCGTGGCATACGGAGCTCCATCGCTGTCTTTAACACTGGTAGCATGCCGCGACAGCGTGGACGTGAACCGTACGTGCAGTTGACGGACTTTGAGCGAGGGCGTATAGTGGGCATGCGGGAGGCCGGGTGGACGTACCGCCGAATTGCTCAACACGTGGGCGTGAGGCCTCCACAGTACATCGATTTTGTCGCCAGTGGTCGGCGGAAGGTGCACGTGCCCGTCGATCTGGGACCGGACCGCAGTGACGCACGGATGCACGCCAAGACCGTAGGATCCTACGCAGTGCCGTAGGGGACCGCACCGCCACTTCCCAGCAAATTAGGGACACTGTTGCTCCTGGGGTATCGGCGAGGACCATTCGCAACCGTCTCCATGAAGCTGGGCTACGGTCCCGCACACCGTTAGGCCGTCTTCCGCTCACGCCCCAACATCGTGCAGCCCGCCTCCAGTGGTGTCGCGACAGGCGTGAATGGAGGGACGAATGGAGACGTGTCGTCTTCAGCGATGAGAGTCGCTTCTGCCTTGGTGCCAATGATGGTCGTATGCGTGTTTGGCGCCGTGCAGGTGAGCGCCACAATCAGGACTGCATACGACCGAGGCACACAGGGCCAACACCCGGCATCATGGTGTGGGGAGCGATCTCCTACACTGGCCGTACACCACTGGTGATCGTCGAGGGGACACTGAATAGTGCACGGTACATCCAAACCGTCATCGAACCCATCGTTCTACCATTCCTAGACCGGCAAGGGAACTTGCTGTTCCAACAGGACAATGCACGTCCGCATGTATCCCGTGCCACCCAACGTGCTCTAGAAGGGGTAAGTCAACTACCCTGGCCAGCAAGATCTCCGGATCTGTCCCCCATTGAGCATGTTTGGGACTGGATGAAGCGTCGTCTCACGCGGTCTGCACGTCCAGCACGAACGCTGGTCCAACTGAGGCGCCAGGTGGAAATGGCATGGCAAGCCGTTCCACAGGACTACATCCAGCATCTCTACGATCGTCTCCATGGGAGAATAGCAGCCTGCATTGCTGCGAAAGGTGGATATACACTGTACTAGTGCCGACATTGTGCATGCTCTGTTGCCTGTGTCTATGTGCCTGTGGTTCTGTCAGTGTGATCATGTGATGTATCTGACCCCAGGAATGTGTCAATAAAGTTTCCCCTTCCTGGGACAATGAATTCACGGTGTTCCTATTTCAATTTCCAGGAGTGTACTTACTGCTGTTACGAATTTTGTACGTCAGTGTATTTTGTTGTGCGCTAACTGGTGTGAAAATATACACTACAGGTCGCAGTTTCATCATGCAGCGACTTACATGAATATTCAGAAGTCATTAAAAAAATTTTATTATCGTGTCAGGTGGTTTGTGGGTCCTCATCGTTTGTTCTCCAGAGAACTGGGTAGCCATCACCGTTTCTCTGTTCAGGTTATACGCTGCACTGTGACAAAGTCTGAGCGGGATTTCACTCTACACGACCACAAGACACCAAGAATACTACGTAAAGCGCGAAGTGAAGACACATCGCAGTAGTAGTAGCCATATTTGAAAGAGACGAATTTGTCAGATTCAAGCCGGCCGGAGTGGCCGCGCGGTTAAAGGTGCTACAGTCTGGAACCGCACGACCGCTACGGTCGCAGGTTCAAATCCTGCCTCGGGCATGGATGTGTGTGATGTCCTTAGGTTAGTTAGGTTTAAGTAGTTCTAAGTTCTAGGGGACTTATGACCACAGCAGTTGAGTCCCATAGTGCTCAGAGCCATTTTTTTCAAATACTTCGATGCTCTTCTGTCTGAACCATTTTTTTGTCAGATTCAAGAGAATCTCAACGGTTGTATATGAGGCATCAACTTGATGAATCTTATGAAAAGACTTGGACCTGCATCCATACAAAGTTGTATTGACTTAGTAGTTGAAGCCAAATGGTCACGAGTGCGCCGTGAGTTCGCTGACTGGGCCGTTACCAGCTGGAAACTGATCCTGATTTCAGTGGAATAATCATCTTCTCAGACGAGGTATATTTTTATCTTAGTGGCTTGGTCAACACGTCATTGGAGCAGAAGAATCAATGAGGTGCCACTGCTTTCAGGAAACCTCCCTGTAGGATGCAGTTTATGGGGTGGCGGCCTCATTGGACCCTATTTCTTTCGAGATGACGAGAGAAGAACCGTTATTGTCAATAGCAACCGGTACAGATCCATGTTACGCGAATTTCTGTGGTCAGAGGTCGAGACCATAGATATTGAAAACATGTGGTTCTAGCAGGACGGCGCTAAGTGGCATACAGCTGATGCTACGCTCAGTTTGCTGAGGAAGAACATTGGCTACCGGATCGTCTCAAGAAATGGATCTGTGAATTGGGCGCCACGGTCGTGTGATTTAACACCAATGGATTTTCTTCTTTGTGGCTGCATCAAAGCACAGGTCTGTGCTAACAAGCCACAAGCTTTGAAACATTTGGAGGCGAACATTCGTCCGGCTGCCACAGTCAT
This sequence comes from Schistocerca cancellata, assembly GCF_023864275.1. Classification (NCBI taxonomy): domain Eukaryota; kingdom Metazoa; phylum Arthropoda; class Insecta; order Orthoptera; family Acrididae; genus Schistocerca; species Schistocerca cancellata. The sequence continues at coordinate 443,510,749 of NC_064632.1, read as the reverse complement.
AACGCCACTACTGTTGCGCAGAATGATCGACAATTGGAGCCATCGTGTCATCGTGTGCCTCATTGTGTTCAACGCCGTGGTGGGTATTTCAACGATATTTTGTTCGGAACATAACTGCATTGTCTAAGCTTCAAAACAAAGCACAGTTTACTTTGATACGTTGCGTGGTTTATTTTTTTCCAAATTTGAAAAAGTATCAGTCTTAATGAAACACTCTTTACGAGGACTGTCGCTCCATTCACATTGCCAAAACCCTGCCGTAGAATACGGGACTCAAGGTGACTCGCCTTGCTAAGGAGAACCGGTGGAGGTATCAAAATACTCATCTGCCTCGGAGCCCCGTTTGTTCACGTATACTGCACGAGGACACTTTGGGAGGTAGCTGTGTTCCTACATGTACAATTTACCCCCTACCCTATTACACTCTCAAACGGGGCATGGGAAGAGAGGCTGCCGATAAACCTTTGTACGAGCTATAATTTAACTGCCGCTCGAGATTAACTGAGCGGTCTAGGCCCCTGCAGTCATGGACTGTGCGGCTTGTCTCGGCGGAGGTTCGAGTCCTCCCTCGGGCATGGGTGTGTGTGTTTGTCCTTAGAATAATTTAGGTTAAGTAGGGTATAAGCTTAGGGACTGATGACCTTAGCAGTTAAGTCCCATAAGATTTCACACACATTTGAACATTTTTTTATAATTTATCTAATTTTCTGGCCTCAGTCATGAGGGAGGAAGCAAGTGTTCCCTAATTCTTCTTCGAACATACGCTTTTCGCTGCATCTTCTCTTCTGTTAATCCTACCTAATTCAATGCTCGCCCCCTTACTTTTCAAGTAAGTTTGTTTAAAAATGAATATAAGAAATTTAAGGCTTTTTAGCACTTATTACATTCAACTTACAATTATAAATAATACATAAAATAAAAGAGTAACTCAAACAGTTTTTCTTACAAGTGTTCAATGTGAGAACCATTTGCGGCACATTGAGCCGTCAGGCGAGTTCTTCCCAAACTTTGAACAGCATGTGTGGAGTGGTGGTACCAACAATTCTGTTTTGTCTGGTAGATGAGCTGGTAGCGAGGCATGTACACATGATTCTTTATAAACCCCCAAATGTAAAAATCTCATCGCGTCAGATCGAGTGTGAACATGGAGCTCATGAGAAATAAGTTCTATCTTCCGGCCCCTGCAGGCCAAATGCAGCGGTCGGGTGCAGCACCGTTAAACCAGTCGCATTCTGAGTTATGCCAGTGAGGTGAGGCACCGACTTGCTGCCAAGTAAGTTCTGTTCCGCTTCTTCCAATTGAAGAAAGACCTATAGTTCTGGAGCATCAAGATAAGAAACACCAGTTACAGTTGATTCGCATAAAAAGAAAGGCCCACGAACTTCCCGCTGGGGTATGACACAAAAAACATTAAATATAGGGGAGTCTCGTTACAGCTGTACCAACTCGTAGGGGTTTGCTGACCTCCAGATGCGCAAATTATTACTACTATTATTATTTTCACATTTTCACTTAGCTGGAATGTCGATTCATTACTTAACACGACACGAGCCAAAAAATTTTCTTCGTCATGCAGCAGCATTTCGTTTGTAAAGTTAGCTGACAAGCCGTAGTCTGTAGGCATAAGAACTTTTACCAACTGCAAACGATAAGGTCGCGGTTGTAAGCGTTTCCTTAAAAGTCTCCACAGAGATGTCATAGAAATTGCTAATTCACGACTAGCCTTCTGCACTGAGTTCTTCGGGCTAAGCGTGAAAGACTCGTTCAATACGCTCTTCAGTCACTCTTAGTCGTTCCATGCTCTTCCATTTGCGCACACGTATACAAACTAACCTGTTTGGGTTACTCGTTCATTTGATGTATTGTTTGTAATTGTCAATTGAATGCAGTAAATGCTACAAAGTCTTAAAACCCGTATATTCATTTTGAAACGCCCTGGATATAGGATTTATCCAGTACACAGTAACATAAATTTGTCTACGCATATAATTTAATAATTGCCACTCAACGAAAGTAATTTGAATAGCTAGAAACTACCCTGAATAGTGATGTACACTTTTCACGAGTATTATACTCCATGGCACTTTAAATCAAAGGCCTCTAAATCTATAAGTATCACAATGCATCTAACAATAAAAAAGCTGAGAGGAAGTTGAGCCTTGGTCGCAACGGAGAGTCAATTAAACATGAAAACACACCTAAATACTTAGGAGCTAAACTTGACTGTACACTTTCCTACAGACACCACCCAGAAGAAGTGAAGCGAAAGCTGATATCCAGAAAGTATTTACCAGCCAAACTAGCAGCCAGCTCATGGATTCAGCAGAGTATTGCACCCCAGTATGGGCAGTGAGCGTCAGCACAAATGAAACTGAGTTTGAGCTCAGTGAATCAATGAAGACCACAACCAGCTCAATGAAACCGACCCCCACAACCTGGCTACCATTGCAAGCCAATAGCCAACTACCAACATCTGACGCAAAGGTACAATAAAAAAGGAGTGCAAAAAGATATCAAACCAGTGCATCCCCCAATTCATCATCATGTACACACAAAGGATCGACTGAAGACGAGGACGCAACTCAGGAAAACGATTAAAATGTTAAAAGATTTTGAGGAAGAAACTGCGAAGAAGACCTCCAAAAAATGCATCCCCTATTGCTGACTTGGTTCTGACCTTCAAAGACGATTCTGGACAAGATTAAACAGATGAAGGGCTGGAACCGATCACTGTAAAAGCTCAATGAGAAAGCAGAATCTTGGAAATGATTCTTTCTGTCAGTGTGGTGAATTTCAAACTATGGACCATATTTTACACTGTGCACTTTACGGTTCTCGAAGGAGGAGGGATTAAAGACATCCGCAATATCTCTGGAGAAGCCCTCCAGTGGCTGAATAATCTTCAGTGTGTACAGTGTGTGTGACTGTAATGTGTACTTTCATATGTTATCTGGTTTATAACACCAATATTCAAGAAAGGTAGTAGGAGTAATCCACTAAACTACAGGCCCATATCGTTAACGTCGATATGCAGCAGAATTTTGGAACATATATTGTGTTCGAACATTATGAATTACTTCGAAGAAAACGGTCTATTGACACCTAGTCAATATGGGTTTAGAAAGCATCGTTCCTGTGAAACGCAACTAGCTCTTTATTCACATGAAGTGTTGAGTGCTATTGACAAGGGATTTCAGATCGATTCCGTATTTCTGGATTTCCGGAAGTGTTAAACACTGTACCACACAAGCGGCTCGTAGTGAAATTGCGTGCTTATGGAATATCATCTCAGTTACGTGACTGGATTTGTGATTTCCTGTCAGAGAGGTCACAGTTCGTAGTAATTGACGGAAAGTCAACGAGTAAAACAGAAGTGATTTTTAGCGTTCCCCAAGGTAGTGTCATACGCCCTTTGCTGTTCCTAAACTATATAAACGATCTGGGAGACAATCTGAGCAGCCGTCTTAGGTTGGTTGCAAATGACTCCGTCGTTTATCGACTAATAGTCATCAGAAGATCAAAACAAACTGCAAAGCGATTTAGAAAAGATATCTGAATGGTGCGAAAAGTGGCAGTGGACCCTAAATAACGAAAAGTGTGAGGTCATCCACATGAGTGCTAAAAGGAACTCGTTGAACTTCGGTTACACGCTAAATCAGTCTAATCTAAAAGCCGTAAATTCAACTAAATACCTAGTGTCTACAATTACGAACAACTTAAATTGGAAGGAACACATAGGAAATGTTGTGGGGAAGGCTAACCAAAGACTGCGATTTATTGGCAGGACACTTAGAAAATATAACAGACCTACTAAGGCGACTGTTTACACTACGCTTGTCCGTCCTCTTTTAGAATAGTGCTGTGCAGTGTGGGACCCTTACCAGGTAGGACTGACGGACTACATCGAAAAAGTTCAAAGGAAGGCAGCACGTTTTGTATTATCGCGAAATATGGGAGAGAGTGTCCCAGAAATGATACAGGATTTGGGCTGGACATCATTAAAACAAAGACGTTTTTCGTTGCAATGGAATCTTCTCACGAAATTCCAATCACCAACTTTCTCCTCCGAATCTGAAAATATTTTGTTGGTACCGACCTACTCAGGGTGGAACGATCACCACGATAAAATAAGGGAAATCAGAGCTCATACGGAAAGATATAGGTGTTCACTCTTTCCGCGCGCTATACGAGATTGGGATAATAGAGAATTGTGAAGGTGATTCGATGAGCTCTCTGTCAGGCACTTAATTGCAATTTGCAGAGTATCCATGTAGATGTAGATATAATGACCCGTGTTTTTATACTGTGTGATATATTATCGTAATGTATTTCGATTTTATGATGCATTATGGTCTTCGCCATGTCGAAGGAATACGTATACTGTTCGACGCAGAAAATAAAAACAACCTATACACTGACGTGTGTACCTATTAAGGTACCACATACAAAAATATCTGCACTTATACCCGTCACATCCTGAATATATACTTAGTAAGAGCCACATACTGGAGAACAGCACTCGGAATCGGTCTCACATGTATATTACCAGGCACTTCTTTTACAAATGAATCAAATTCTTTTTATTCCAATGAATCTTAGCTTTGTATCTGCTTTTCCTGCAGTTAGTTTTGCTTGGTCGTTCCACTTCAGGCCGCTGCGGGCAACTACTCCTTGGTCTTTTACTATTGCTACTGTTCCAGAAATTTCCACCAATAGCTCAATGGACCTCTTCGCCTACTTATGCACAATTCGTTACATTTATTTTCGTTCAGTCTCAACTGAAAATCCCTTCATCAATCAGCGATCCTCCGCGGAACGTCCTACATTTCGCTACAACCTTCCAGGTCGTAACTTAGCTAAAGACAGCTTCATCGAATGCGAACAATCTCATGGAACTTAACCAAGTTATCCCCTAGATCATTTATATACTCTTGATGCAAAATTTAAGGACAAAGTAACTTTCGCGTGACGTGTAAATGCCAAGTAACATAGCTCGGTGAAACGTGTATCACGCTTAGAGAGATCAGCTACAGTATAATTCAGAAGGTAACTGAAAGAAATATGCAATGAGGCGAACAGAAATGACGCTTTTCTTCAAAAGTAACGCTCAAGCCCTGGACTTGTGTGCAGATGCTGCAATACGCCTCCCAACGTAATTCACACGTACTCGGTGGGATTTACGTCGGGCTAACGTGAAATCCAGAACATTCGACGAATATCCTCTCGTTCCAAGAGCTTCTCCAATTGCGCGGTTTTGTGGGGTGGAGCACTGTCATCCTTAAAAATGATGTCAGAGCCGAATGCACCCCTGAAAAGACGCACACGGGTCAGTATGCCCCATGCCACATAGTGGAACTCATCGTTTTGATGGCCGGCCGCAGTGGCCGAGCGGATCTAGGCGCTTCAGTCCGGAACCGTGCTGCTGCTACGATCGCAGGTTCGAATCCTGCGTCGGGCATGGATGTGTGTGATGTCCTTAGGTTAGTTAGGTTTAATTAGTTCTAAGTTCTAGGCGACTGATGACCTCAGAAGTTAAGTCGTATAGTGCTCAGAGCCATTTGAACCATCGTTTTGATGGTCCAGGTGTTGTGGTACGGGAAGACATAATATTGTATGGGCACACCAACCTCTAAATCTTTCAACATGGGACACTAACCAGTTACTGTGACACTGTTCTCCTTCCCCATGTGTTTCCTTCGGGTAAGCTTTTGTCCGTGACTTCATTTTTGTGGATTACAATGTGCGACCGCATCGAGTATTGCACGTGGAGGAACTCTTGGAGCGACAGGATATACGGTGAAAGTTCTGGCTTTCCCTTTATCCCGACTTGAATCCCATCGATCAAGTATGGGATGCGTTGGCAATACGTATTGGAGCACATCCACAAGTACCAAGGACCATCTACCAGTTGTTGACCGCGCTGATAAAGAAATGGGACGCCCTACCACAAAAACCCCTTACCAACGTTTGTGATTAGAATCGCAGCGCGTTGCAAAGGATGCAATGCTACCCATCTTGATCACACACCCTATTAATAGCTCTTTCCTGCCTTTTGTAATGTCCAAGAAACAATCGTGAATAGTGATGACGTCTGTGTGCTTATTGTTTTTGTATAACAGTGTCATGTCTGTTCGCTTCATCGCGCATTTCTTTCAGTTTCCTTCAGTATTAGTATATCATATCAGTTCGTTTTATGTATGGTCCAAGTTTCATCGAGCTATGTTACTTGACAGTGACACATAACGCGGAAGTTACTTTCGCTCTTAAGTTTTGCACACCAGTGTTTATTGTAAACAGTAACGCCCCTGCAACTCTCCCTTGGCGAACTCCCGAGATTGGCTTTACATCTATCTATTTCGTCCAGTTTGAAGACCACCGTCTGCTGTTAGGTGTCCGAAGATGCTAAATGAAAATTACATTGATTCATATGTTAGTGTGGATTCGGCAGCTATTTCAGTTCACTGAACAACTTCTACATCTAAATCTGTGTGAGTATTCTGCAATTCGCACTTAAGTGCTTGGCAGAGGGTTCATAGGACCACTTTCAGACTATTTATCGACCATACCGCTCTTGAATAGCATGTGGAAAGAAACATCTAAATCTTTCCGGCCAACTATGATTTCTGTTATTACGATGGTCGTTCCTCTCGTTGTAGGTGGGGGTCAACAAAATATTTCCGCACTCATGGGAGAAAATTGCTTATTGAAATTTCATGAGAAAATCTCGCCGCAAAGAAAAACACCTTTGTTTTAATGATAGCCACCACAACTTGCTCATCGTATTTGTGACACTCTCTTCCTTATTTCGCGATTATTCAAAACTAGCTACCCTCTTTTCGAACTTTTTCAATGCCGTACGTCAATCGTGCTGGGTAAGGATCTCACAACGCGCAGTTTTACTTAAGGAAAGGACGGGAAAGAGTCGTGTAGGCAGTCTCTTTACTGGATTTGTTGCATTTCCTAAGGGTTAGGACAATAAAATGGAGTCTTCGGTTTGCCTTCCCCACCGCATTTTCTATTCCAGTGTATATTGTTCGTAATCGTTATCTATAGAACTGCAGTTGAACCGACAACCTTCAAAAGTTTATGAATTATAGTGTAACTGTAATTTGACGCGATAGTTTTAATACTCATGTGGAGGACATCATCATCTTTATTGTTGAGAAAATAAGTACCACCTACAGATATCTTGTATAAATCACTTTGTAGTTTGTATTTCCTTCTGAAAAGTTTACTAGTTGGTGAACGACTGCAAACAAGCTCAAGTAGCTGCTCATATCGTCTTGTAAATCATTTATGTACTCGTAAATTAATAACAGCAGATGGACTATAACACTTCTTTGAGGAACCTAAATATTAATTCTCTTTCGCTCGATAACTTCCTATCAATTGCGACGGACTGTGACCTTTCTGAAATCGTGCAGTATCGTTTAGTGATTGGCTAAGTGATTTTGATATCAGACATTAGAAAACGCACACGCGGAGCAGGAAGGCATATAACGGAAGACTGTCACACTTACAAAACACTAATGAAGGCTTTTATCCACGTGTAGAGACGCTTCTTGGCAACAGAAGGAACATTAAGCAAAATCAAGACACATTCATGTGGTTTCACGACCTAGAAAAAACTTTCGACAATGTCAGATGTACTGAATTCTGACAGAAATAAAGTATAGGGAAAGACAAGTAATGTATAACATGTTGAAGAACCAAAAAGTAAAAATAATAATTGAAAACCAAGAACGAAGTACTCGGATTAAAAAAGGTGTAAGACAGGTAAGCAGTTTTTCGCTTGTCCAGTTCAATCTTTACATCGTAGAACAAATGACGAGAGTAAAACATAGTTTCAGGAGCGGGATTAAAATTAAGAGTGAAAGAATATCAACGATAGGACTCGATGATGGCATTACGATCTTCAATGGAAGCGCGAGAAAGTTACAGGACGTATTGAACCAAATGAACATTCTACTGAGCACATATTAAGGACTAAGAGTAAAACGAAGGAAGACGTAATTGATGACAAGCATCAGAAATGAAATTAGTGATGAAATAAACATCAGAACTGGCGACCATTAAGGAGACTAAGTGAAGGAATTTTGCTACCGTGGATGCAAATTAATGTGTGACGGACGAAGGAAAGGAGGACATAAGAAGCCGATTAACACAGGCAAAGAGGGAGTTCTGGCCAAGAGATGTCTGCTGGCATAAAATACAGGCCTTAATTTGAGGAAGAAATTTCTGAGAACGTACGTCTGGATCACAGCATTTTATTGTAGTGAATCATGGACAGAGGATGGAAGCGTTTGCGATGTGGTGCTGTAGACGTATGTTGTAGATTGTGTAGACTGATAAGAAATGAGGAGTTTCTTCGTAGAATCAGCGGGGAACGTAACATGTGTGAAAATACTGAGAAGAGAAATGGACCCGGCGATCGGACATGTATTAAGACGTCAGGGAATAATCTCCATGGTACTAGAGGGGACTGTAGAGGATAAAAACTTTAGGGGACTAGAAAGACAGGAATACGTCCATCAAATAATTGGGAACATGGTGCACATGTGCTACTCTGAGATGAAGTGGTTACCACAAGAGAAGAGTTCGTGATGGGCCATATCGAACAAGTCAGAAGACTCCAGAATGAAATTTTCACTCTGCAGCGGAGTATGCGCTGATATGAAACTTCCTGGCAGTTTAAAACTGTGTGCCGGACCGACACTCGAACTCGGGACCTTTGCCTTTCATTCTGGAAACATCACCCAGGCTGTGGCTAAGCCATGTCGCCGCAATATCCTTTCTTCCAGGAGTGTTAGTTCTGCAGGTATGCAGGAGAGCTTCTGCGAAGTTTGGAAGGTAAGAGACGATGTACTGGCGGAATTTAAACTGTGAGGACGGGTCGTGACTCAATCTTGGGCATCTCAGTTGGTAGAGCACTTGCCCGCGAAAGGCAAAGGTCCCGAGTTCGAGTCTCGGTCCGGCACAATGCGTCCGCAGCTCGTGGTCTTACGGTAGCGTTCTTGCTTCCCGCGCACGGAGTCCCGGGTTCGATTCCCGGCGGGGTCAGGGATTTTTTCTGCCTCGAGATGACTCGGGGTTGTTGTGTCGTCATCATTATCATTCATCCCAATTACGGTCGGAGTAAGGCAATGGCAAACCACCTTCACTAGGACCTTGCCTAGTAAAGCGGTGTGGGTCTCGCGCCTCGTCCCCTACGCTCCTCGGAGTATGGGACATCATCATCATTATAAAATGTTCAAATTAGCCCATTCCTTTTGGAAAGTAGAACTACGTACAATGACTTTCAAATGTATGCACGGGGTGTTAGGAAATTGCCTTACATACTTTTAACATTATAAAATGTTCAAATTAGCCATTTCTTTTAGAAAGTAGAACTACGTACAGTGTTTTTCAAATGTATTGCATGGGGTGTTCGGAAATCCCTTACATACTTCTAAGACTTGTAGAGGGTAACAAGAACATAATATTTTGAACAGGAATCCATGTCCGTAAACGTCATTCACGACGTTACAGAGTGTGGAAGTTACAGGCGCCGGCAGCAGTAAATGTGTGTATACACAGGGTGTTCCGTTATGATGTTACAAACTGTCTAGGATGATGGAGGCGGATAAATGAATCAATCTGAAGTAAGGGTCCGTGGTTCTGAAATGAACGAGTCGAAAGTTACAAGCGAAAATCGTTCTGATATATCTGACAGTGGACTACATGTACCGCTACTGTTGCTGCTAAGAATGTAGGGTATGCAACTTTCAGAGGTGGTAGATGGACGAAAACAAGGAAGAAATATTAAGTAAACTCGGGCTCTAAGTGCACACTTGTGGAGCTATGAGCACTTGTACATCTTCGCAACTGTGAGAGTCATCTCATCTACTGAATAAGAACCCGTAGTTCTTGAGGTATACATTTGAGTCCTTGTTTCCCTGACATTGCTTCTCGTTTTGGTCCATACTAACACCTCTGAAACTTGCCTACACTAGAATTAGCAACAACAGTACCGGTACGTGTATTCCACTGTCAGATGTATCAGAAGGATTTTCTCTTCTCGTAACTCTGGACTCGTTCATTTTCGAACCAGAGACCCTTACCTCAAATTTATACATATATCCGTCTCCATCATCCTAGAAAGTCTGTATCATCCTCATGGAATCACACTGTGTATACACACATTTACAGGTGCTGGCGCCTGTAACACTGACGGTCTGTAGCGTCGTTGGGTGACGTTTCCGGACATGGGTTCAGGTTTGTAATGGGAATTTCCGAACATACAGTATATAATATCCTTATTTCACTTTGATATATAATACAACAGCTTGACATGTTCATAGGTGAGATTCATTTAGTGTAAATTACCAATCTGTAAAACATGCTTACAATAATCATATACGAATTGCACAGTTTTGGACGTGTCATGGTGTTGTGCTCTTCCGAAGGATATTGACATCTGTTAAACCACATCTAAGTAGGTTTATGTAACATAATTCTTATATTTTAGATAACGGTATGGCCAAGGTCTAATTTTGTAGCCGGCCGTGGTGGCCGTGCGGTTCTAGGCGCTTCAGTCCGGAACCGCGGGACTGCTACGGTCACAGGTTCGAATCCTGCCTCGGGCATGGATGTGTGTGATGTCCTTAGGTTAGTTAGGTTTAAGTAGTTCTAAGTTCTAGGGGACTGATGACCTAAGATGTTAAGTCCCATAGTGCTCAGAGCCATTTGAACCATTTGAATCTAATTTTGTAAGCTTCTGAAAGTGACAAATTAATTTGTTGAAACTGGTAATGCAAAATAAAAGTATCTGTGCAACTGAAAACTGATTTTTATTCTGAAAAAAAGAAAATACTGCAGTTGCTGGTAAAGTAACAGGTGTGAATAAAATAATAGATCCAATACGTGTTACAAACTAACGAAATATTGATAACAGATTTTTTTATAACACAGGGTGTCTCACACAAGTACCGATTAATGAGCTGTAGTCGAACTGCTTGTGAAGTGGCACACTGTCTCGAAAGTTGGCTACACTGCATTTTATCTGAAAGTTGAGTGCAGCTGTGTGAGTCAGTTGCTGTGAGATGCTTGTATTGTTGAGTTGTTACAGAAATGTGGCAGTTTGCGTTAGAACAGTGAATTGATGTTGTGGAGTGTTACACAAAGGGAGGCTCTATCGAGGAACGTAAACAAACGTTTACTTTTAACGTCAGCTGCAAACGGTTATGTGGACCGCTTGCTTTACTTCATATCAGATGAGGCCTGGTTTCATTTGTCAGGTTACGTAAATTCGCGCAATTGTATATACTTGTCGCAGGACAGTCCACATGTTCTGCATTAAGAACATCTCCACTTAGAGAAGATAGTTTTTCGGTGCGGATTGTCTAGCATGCGAATTGTTGGCCCCATATTTTTCAATTACACTTAAACAGAGCCAGATATCTAGAGATCATTGAGCCTTCCCATGCACAATTAACAGAAGCTGTATTTCAAGGAAATGGAGCAACTGCTCACATATCCAACCAAATTATGGCCCAAATTACTAACATGTTCCCTGAAGACAGAAATAACAGTAGTGGCGTCTGGCTTCCAACGTCCCCGGATTTAACACTGTCTGAGTTTTATTTATGGGACACACTAAAAAGCAAAGTTTATACTGACAGTCCTCGAACAATAGACAATCTTAAACGGAAAATTACTAGAGAAATTAACAACAGCACACATGCAGAATTACAGCATGTTGCTGATGATGTTATCGCACAAAGTCAGCAATGCGTGGATGGCTATGGCCATCACTTCCACCATCTCTTATGAACATGTAACTACATGCTTTTTAATATTACTATTCTCTACAGGGAGCGAAAGGCTATTTATAATTTGTACAGAAACCAGATGGCAGTTATAAGGGTCGAGGGGTATGAAAGGGAAGCAGTGGTTGGGAAGGGAGTGAGACAGGGTTGTAGCCTATCCCCGATGTTATTCAATCTGTTTATTGAGCAAGCAACAAAGGAAACAAAAGAAAAGTTCGGAGTAGGTATTAAAATCCATCGAGAAGAAATAAAAACTTTGAGGTTCGCCGATGACATTGTAATTCTGTCAGGGACAGCAAAGGACTTGGAAGAGCAGTTGAACGGAATGGACAGTGTCTTGAAAGGAGGATGTAAGATGAACATCAACAAAAGCAAAACGAGGATAATGGAATGTAGTCGAATTAAGTCGGGTGATGCTGAGGGAATTAGATTAGGAAATGAGACACTTAAAGTAGTAAAGGAGTTTTGCTATTTGGGGAGCAAAATAACTGATGATGGTCGAAGTAGAGAGGATATAAAATGTAGACTGGCAATGGCAAGGAAATCGTTTCTGAAGAAGGGAAATTTGTTAACATCGAGTATAGATTTAAGTGTCAGGAAGTCGTTTCTGAAAGTATTTGTATGGAGTGTAGCCATGTATGGAAGTGAGACGTGGACGATAAGTAGTTTGGACAAGAAGAGAATAGAAGCTTTTGAAATGTGGTGCTACAGAAGAATGCTGAAGATTAAATGGGTAGATCACGTAACTAATGAGGAGGTATTGAACAGAACTGGGGAGAAGAGGTGTTTGTGGCACAACTTGACAAGAAGAAGGGATCGGTTGGTAGGACATGTTCTGAGGCATCAAGGGATCACCAATTTAGTATTGGAGGGCAGCGTGAAGGGTAAAAATCGTAGAGGGAGACCAAGAGATGAATACACTAAGCAGATTCAGAAGGATGTAGGCTGCAGTACGTATTGGGAGATGAAGAAACTTGCACAGGATAGAGTAGCACGGAGAGCTGCATCAAACCAGTCTCAGGACTGAAGACAACAACAACAACAAAGACGCCTATTGGCTAACGATGACACGGCGGCCGGTTGATACCGTTGGGCCTTCATGGCCTGTTCGGGAGGAGATTAGTTAGTTACGTATTCTCTTTTAGCTAGTTCATTGTTATTCGAATCTCGAGTTTGTGCCAAAGCAGTTTCTTGTGTGATGCACTGTATAGTTTTGTTTCGTGAGTGAACTCGAAACTAAAACCGTTTCAGTGTAACTCTTGGAGGTATCGCCGCATGATTAGAATCCACTGCTCGAGGATAGACTGGCAGAGGAAGCAAATCACCTTGTAGGAGGAAGATCTCGAGGACGTTCCATACGCCCCGCCAGACGTTGACGGTGCCGAAGAAGGAGGCGAGGTGGTAGAGGTCTGCGACCAGCAGCCGCCACGACCCCTGCAGGCGGCCGACCGCCAGGCTGAGCGGCAGCTGCAGCGCGAACGCCACCAGCACCACGCCGTAGCCCAGCACCTGCACAACAGCCAGCCACGGCGCCCTTAAAGCTACAGCTCAAGTCTGCGGCGCAAGCTCGTGTCCGCGCTATCGGATCGACTGCAGCGTTACAGCCGTCCTCACAAAGGACCTGTTCCTCGACGCGAAGCACGCCAGACGTGATGTTTTTCGTGGTTGCTGCATGCTCTGAAACGACTTGGTGCATCTCAATAGAGATGGGTAGTTCGCAAACGAACGGGTGCAAAGGAGCGGTTCACCAAGATGAACGAAAGGACCGAGGAACGAACTCCGAGGAACGATCAGTTCATAGGTCACTTCGGTCGCGGCGGTCTTCTTATAGGTCCCGGGAACGAGGAACGATCGGTTCATAGTTCACTTCGGTCGCGGCGGTCTACTTATAGGTCCCGGGAACGAGGAACGATCGGTTCATAGTTCACTTCGGTCGCGGCGGTCGCTTCGGCAGTTATCGTTCCAGCCTCGGTCGCGTGCTCGTCTCAGTCTCGGTCTCCCTCGGCCGCACTCGTCGTTCTTCGCATGACCACCTGTCTCGGTTCCACTGGCGACTGTTCCTAGTTGTTTAGTATCCAGTTGTTCGTTTAATTCACTGCGCTCGCCCATTTTACATGTGTTCCAAACTGTTCTTGCACTTGGTTCTGGCTACTCAGCGTCCACGACCGGTAATCAAAAAGTATTTGATAGTTACGTAAATTACATAAAAAATACGTTGTATCTAATAGGTACGTCTCTTCAGGTAACAAAAGGGCATATCAGCTCACTTCATTATATCGATGAACAGCAGAAGACATACTTATAACAAGGCAAGTTTTTTTGTTATTCATATATTTTTTGGTTTCATCGACTTGATTTAGCAACTAACTTTCAATAATTTGCTTAATTTTTAGTGTAAAAAAATTCATATAAAACGATTTTCGTTTATCTTTCATATACAAAACATTACATTTAGGAAGGCTCTAATTATTTTTAAGTTTGGTTGTTTCCAATTTGCAATGCTGCTAGTTAGGTTTCTTTGGGAAAAAAAATTGGGTTGTGGGTCATTTTGACTCGGTAGGGAAAGCGGTGCCTCTCCATTTGAAAAGTCATAGATTGCCATAAAATCGTATTTACTTATTATCTCAAAAACATTTGGTCAGAAGGACCTTCCAAACCAAAAACTTTATTACTGCGAACTTAATTATTATTATTATTATTATTATTGCTACATTAACTTTAACAATGCAACATTAAAACCTAAGTTTTACTAAGCGTGTGACGCAAGTATGATGAGAAAACCACATTTTATTTTATGCTTCCATGAAGTCTCTACTTCGCCTACGAACTCAGAGACAACGTGAAGTATATATAGGGTGTAAACGATTATTCTTTACAACGTAGCATAGCTATGCAGTGGAAGTAGAAATGAAGAATTTTATACAAGACACTTGTGGTCTATTAAGTTGGGAAACAGCCACCAACAGATTTACAAGACTACATGTGCTATAGCCCATGCACGTCGCGTGAGATTTTCATGTTCTCTTCTCCAGCTCTGTACACATCGTCATCGATTGTTTCGCAATTGTTGCTTGCATTAGCTTGTTATTTTTTCGCTGCCTAATTATTACATGTTTTTCTGTTTGTTTTTGTCTGCTCGTAACGGGCAACACATCGTCCGTAATTGGCGAGCAGTCTGTACTCCGGTCCGGTTTTCCGTGCGCCACCCTATATTATTTCCCTGCGATCAGCCACACAACGCTACAGTTGGCTAAACGAGAGGTTCTGCAGAATCACTGAAATTACTTCTAAAAGTGTGTAAGAATTCTGTAATGAATAAAAACTCTATACTCCAGGGGGGAGACAAGTGCCCCCTCTTGGTGCCCTCCATCCTTCAGGCACCTACACTACTAGTTTTCAGTTCTTCATAAGAACCATATACCAAGCACAAATGAACGGTGAACGAGTAAAAATGAACGGTTCCCCAAAAATGACGATCAGCAGTGAACTAGTTCCCAAGGATGAACGAGTTTGCCCATCTCTACATCTCAAGGAACGTGATTCTCACCGTGATTTACGACCTCAGTGCTCTCCAGGAGCTGTCTGCGGCATCTGACGAAGTTAAACAGTTCCTTTACGAAAATGACGCTCTTAAAATAGCTGCCTTAACTCTATTAGCGATTATCGAAGGAAAATGGAGGAAATCGCTATGAAGACTCTGGAATCGTCGATGACTTCAATGGCGAATAATGTTGTACAACGCCCGCATCTCGTGGTCGTGCGGTAGCGTTCTCGCTTCCCACGCTCGGGTTCCCGGGTTCGATTCCCGGCGGGGTCAGGGATTTTCTCTGCCTCGTGATGGCTGGGTGTTGTGTACTGTCCTTAGGTTAGTTAGGTTTAAGTAGTTCTAAGTTCTAGGGGACTTATGACAACAGCAGTTGAGTCCCACAGTGCTCAGAGCCATTTGAACCATTTTTTGTTGTACAACGGTGCGACTAGCCTGAGGTGGCAGAAGTCATGGTGAACCTCCTAATATCGTGTCAGATCTCCTTTTACTCGGTGTATTGCAGCAGCTCGGTGTAGCATGAACTCAACAAGTCGTCGCAAGTCCCCTGCATAAATACTGAGTCTTGCTGTTTCTATAGCCCTCCATAATAGCGAAAGAGTTGCCGGTGCACATACTGGCCTTTCGATTATGTTCCATAAATGTTCGATGAAGTTCATGTTGGGCGATCTCAGCGACCAAATCATTAGCTCGAATTGCTCAGAATGTTCTTCAAACCAATCGCGAACAATTGTGGCCTGATAACATGACATCCTTGTTTGGGAACTTCAAGTCCAAATTGTTGCCCTGTAGCCGAACGTAACCATTTTCAGTCAATGATCGGTTAAGGTGGACTGTGCGAGACAGTCTATTCCATGTAAACATATACCACACCATCACGAGCTTGCACAGTGCCTTGTTGACAACTTGGACCCATAGTTTCGAAGGGTCTGCACCACAAAATGGCTCTAAGAACCATAGGCCTTAACACCTGAGGTCATCAGGCCCCTACAATTAGAAACTACTTAAACCTAACTAACCTCAGGGCATCACACACATCCATGGCGGAGGCAGGATTCGAACCTGGGGTCCCGTCTGAAGCGCCTAGAACCTCTCCACCACAGCGGCCGTCCGGTCTGCACCACAGTCAGACCATACCATCAGCTTTCATCAACTGAAATGTGGACTCATCTGATCAGGCCACGGTTTTCCAGTAGGCTAGGGTCCAACCGATATGTTCACAAGCCCAGGAGAGTCGTTGCGGGTGCTGTTGTGCTGTTAGCTAAGGCGCTCACGTCGAACGTCTGCTGTCATAACGCAAGACAAATTACGCCGCACTCTCCTAAAGGTTACGTTCGTCATACGTCCCACATTGGTTTCTGCAGTTATTTCACGCAGCGTTGCTTGTCTGTTAGCACTGACAGCTCTACGCAAATACTGCTGCTCTCGGTCGTTAAGTGAAGGTCATCGGCCTCTGCGTTGTCCGTGGTGAGAGGTAATGCCTGAAATTTGGGTTTCTCGGAAGATTCTTGACACTGTGGATGTCGCAATACTGAACTCCCTAAAGGTTTCCGAAACCAGAGGACCCAGTCGAAACTATGTAAACACAGCTCACATCATCATGGAGCCACCACCAGCTTGCAAAACGGCTTGTTAATAACTTGGGTCTATGGCTTCGTGGTATCTGCACCGCACTCTAACCCTATCATGAGCTCTAACCAACTGAAATCGGGACTCATCTGACAAGGCCATGGTTTCCTAGTCATCTAGGGTCCAACCGATGTGCTCACGAGCCCAGGAGAGGTGCTGCAGGTAATGTCGTGCTGTAAGCAGAGACACTCGCGTTAGTAGTATGCTGTCATAGCCCATTAACGCCAAATTTCGCCGCACTGTGCTAACGGATACGCTCGTCGTAAGTTGCACATTGATTTCTGCGTTTATTTCACCCAGCGATGCTCGTCTGTTAGCCCTGACAGTATGCTCTCGGTCGTGAAGTGAAGGCCGTCGGCCACTGCGCTTTCCGTGGTGAGAGGTAATGCCTAAAATATGGCACTCTCGGCACGCTCTTGATGAAGTGAATCTCGGAATATTGAATTTCGTAACGATTTCCGGAAAGGAATGTCCTTTGCGTCTAGCTCCAACTAGCATTCCGCGTTCACAGTCTGTTAATTCCCGTCGTGGGGCCATAATCACCTCGGAATCCTTTTCAGAAGACTCACTTGAGTAGAAATGACAGCTCCGCCAACGCACTACCCTTTCGTATGTTGTGCACACTACACTACCGCCATTTGTATATATGCATATTGTTATCCTATGATTATAGTAACCTCATTGTACGTACTAGTAGAAGTTATTTCTTAACTAAATTGAATCTTCGCCCCATTTTTTGTTTTAAATTGAATATAAAGTAGGGCTATAGTGGCTAATGCCAGTTTGCGCTTGCATAATATCCATATTATCGATGTTGCATTGACGCACTTCATCACGCAGATTTCAAGATGGAGAACCGTTTCGTAATTTTATTCGAATGGAAGAGGAGATTTTTTCCGAAGCTGCCATCATCATCGAAAAAGCTAGTTACCCACAAGATATAAACATGAGGCACTCCATAAAACCTTGATATATATCTTACCCAAAGTTTCGTAACAGGAAAAACTTGCACTATGTTATTTGTTTTTACTTTCTGGCATAGTGTGGGAGTTATGTTCAGATTTATCGGTACTGGCGTAACATCCCAGTCGTTGGTCTTTGCAACAATTATTGTAGCCAATACATTATTTATAATAAATAAGATCTACTATTGTAGGTACTATTTCTGTTAAATTAATAAGAAAGACCCAGAGTGTTTTAGAAAACAAATAGAGAAAAAAAGAATTTGGAAGGAGGTGGACACAAATTTTCTTATTACAATAAAATGGTAAGAAACTCCACATCGGTAGACAGAGGCTTCCAGTATTTGACATTTTTAGTGTTATAAGTTGTGTGCTATGGAAGTATACCGTTTCAAGGCCCGCCCGGTTAGCCGTGCAGTGGGCGGGAAGGAGCGCCTGGTCCCCGGCATGAATCCCACTGGCGGACTTGTGTCGAGGGCCGGTGAGCCGGCCAGTCTGTGGATGGTTTTTAGGCGGTTTTCCATCTCCCAAGGCAAATGCGGGCTGGTTCCACTTATTCCGTCTCCGCTACACTATGTCGGCGATTGCTGCGCAAACAAGTTCTCCACGTAAGCTCACATCACCATTACTCTACCGCGCAAACATAGGGGTTACTCTCGTCTGGTATGAAACGTTCCCTGGTGGGAGGGTGGGGGGGGGGGGGGTCCACCTGGAGCCGAACCGCACAACAACCCTGGGTTCGGTGTGGGGCGGCGGAGGGGTGAAGCGGAAGTGGACTGCGGTAGTCGTCGTGGGGTTGTAGACCACTGCGGCTGCGGCGGGGACGGAGCGTCTCCGTCGTTTCTAGGCCCCGGTTAACATACAATACAGTACAATACAATACCGTTCCAATGCTACGGCACAATAATGATCTATCAAATGCAAGTCGTTTAGCTACTCTTCGTCATAGGTAAGACGTTTGTTGATACGGTCTTTAGACAGTTTCTGTCACATAACAACGCCTAGCTGCCGGCCGAAGTGGCCGTGCGGTTCTAGGCGCTGCTGTCTGGAACCGCGAGACCGCTACGGTCGCAGGATCGAATCCTGCCTCGGGCATGGATGTGTGTGATGTCCTTAGGTTACCTAGGTTTAACTAGTTCTTAGTTCTATGGGACTAATGACCTCAGAAGTAGAGTCCCATAGTGCTCATAGCCATTTGAACCATTTTTGAACGCCTCGCTGTCATGTTGTTGTCGTAGCAAAGTTGACGACTGCCTTTAGACAGCGGTAAGGCACGACGTCTTGTTTGTGTCCCGCCTGTCATGCAGCGGGCGCTACTGTTTCCTGTTTACCTTCTCACCGCAGCAAGGATATCGCGACCGTCTTTCGTGAGCGCCATGGCACACTCGTACCGCCAGGTCACAATTAAGATCTCTTTTCAAGCGGATGTTGCAAGACGTCCACCAAATGTAACTGAACGTTTTATTCGAGGCTACCTTCATATTGCACCACAACACATCATAGCGATCCTCTTATCAATAAATTGATAAATCAAGGGATGTGCACAGATGAGCGCAGACACACTAGTGTTCTCAAATTAAGGTTCCTTGACGGTCACATTGTGCCGTCACGATAGACCACGCTGGATTTTGCCTCCACACTCTGACGGTCTTCGAGCTCCTTTTCGAAGTCCCACCAGATTTTGTGATGACAGCACTCAAAGCGTATGGTAACGTGATACGTCACTTGGCTGAAAAGTGCAAACGTCTGAGACACATCACGTCTTAAACGGTGTGCGGAAAATCACGGTTGAACTGACAAAGCACGTGCCGACCTACTTAGTTATCGGGGGCTCCAGGGCCATCGTCATGTACAGCCGCGTGCCGCGCGGGATTAGCCGAGCGGTCCTGGGCGCTGCAGTCATGGGCTGTGCGGCTGGTCCCGGCGGAGGTTCGAGTTCTCCCTGGGGCATGGGTGTGTGTGTTTGTCCTTAGGATAATGTAGGTTAAGTAGTGTGTAAGCTTAGGGACTGATGACCTTAGCAGTTAAGTCCCATAAGATTTCACACACATTTGACATTGATAGCCGTGTACCTGTGTCGGTTACGGCCAGGATGGGTGATGTCCGATCGGCAAGTGTCCAACGCAGGCTGCTTCAGAGACCGGTCAGCGATGTTCCAACCGATGCGACGCGCACTACATGCCCCCTAACCTACGCAGCGGATACGAAAGCGGCAGATATTTTTGCCCAGGATCGACACATACTGCCGTCGTCGACGGTCGACGACAGCGCCGCACACCTCCTTCTACGTTGAAATAATAATTAAATCAAGACCCTAAGCTGTCGACAGGTGTTGATACAGGTCAACGGGGTCAGTAGAAAATGTGTGCCCCGACCGGGACTCGAACTCGGGATCTCCTACTTACATGGCAGAGGCTCTATCCATCTGAGCCACCGAGGGCACAGAGGATGGCGTGACTGCAGAGATTTATCCCTTGCACGCTCCCCGTGAGACCCACATACCCAGCTTAATTTCCACACACTACATTCGTAGTGCCCCTGCCCATTACACTCATTACACGGGGCAGGCAATCTTACTGAGTCCCGTAAGAGTTCGGGCAATACGTGTGCATCCAGCACAGAAGAAGAAGTCAATGGCCGGTTAGCCTTAACTACATGAAGATGGTATCTGTTCTTTCGGGTTCTCGCTTCCCGCGCACGGGTTCCCGGGTTCGATTCCCGGCGGGGTCAGGGATTTTCTCTGCCTCGTGATGACTGGGTGTTGTGTGATGTCCTTAGGTTAGTTAGGTTTAAGTAGGTCTAAGTTCTAGGGGACTGATGACCATAGATGTTAAGTCCCATAGTGCTCAGAGCCATTTGAACCATTTTGTTCATGCATGCCGAATCAGGAGTTGTACCGACTTCTGCCTTCCTCCCGTAGGTGGGCAGCGTCGCATGACTGCCACACGCATTCCGACACTGCACAACTTGTGCGCAAGCAACGCTCTCTGAGAAAACGACAGAAGCGACGCCCTACGCTATCTGCCGATTGCCTTCTTTGGATGCACGAATAGGAGGAGAACTCGTCATCGGATGACGCAACGCCACGATGTCGCAGCGGCTACAGTAGCTGCGCCTGCCGCCTACGGTCAACCGCCTGCTTATAAGATGTGGCTATCAAGTGTCATGTCTGACTCTTGGGTGGACGACATCGAGGAGGAATCAGAATACCCCGTGGGCTCCGTGGGCGTTGGTGCCACCTCGGATTTATCCAGCACCGTCCCGTCACAGTGACCGCAGCAGCATCGGCAGCTTTTATGGGACCACCCCTGGAGACCACAAACGCTGTACTGAACAACTTACTGGAGGTGGTAAACGATTATACTTAGCGGCTAACAACAATTAATACCAGTAACGTACGTGAACGCCAACTGGCCATGTTCCAAGACATGCTCAATGCAGCAGACATTGATATTGCCCTCCTTCAGGACGTGAATGTCGATGACAGTCGAAGATTTCACAGGATCATTCAGACACACGATTTATTATCTCACGTGCGTCTGCTACATGTAGCGAGTGGCGGTTTTCCTCCAGGAAGCTATGCTTGCCGAAGACTTTCAAATGGTTCAAGTGGCTCTAAGCATTATGGGACTTAACATCTGAGGTCGTCAGTGCCCTAGGCTTAGAACTACGTAAACTTAACTAACCTAAGGACATCAGACACATCCATGCCTGAGGCAGGGTTCGAACCTGCGACCGCAGCAGCAGAGCGGTTCCGGACTGAAGCGCCTAGAACCGCTGTGCAACAGCGGCCGGCCACTGAAGACATCGAGTATCTCCCTCAGGTCAGAGGTACCGCTCTTGCTGTCCAATGAGTTGGACTCATAAACATCTATGCTCCATCCGGATCGGATCGGCGTTATGAACGATTTACCTTGTTCACAAATGCAGTGATATCCCTCCATATGGGATGGTAGGATGCCTTTTTACTGGAAGGAGATTTCAACTGCACCCAAGCGCCCAAGGGCTAGTTATTGCATCACTCTCTGTCCGCAGAATTTACCACAGTTATCATTGACCTCAAACTTGTGAATCATAAGAGAACGTTTAAGGCGATCGGTCTGGATTGACACACTATACTAGCCATTTATCTAGCCGCATTGATCGGGTTTACATCTCGTACTGCACAGTCAGGGGGATAAGATCTGCTTCAGTGTGGCACTTAGCGTTTTCCGACCATGCGGCCACTAGAGTGTACGGCAAAGCCGTGATCCATGAAAGTTGCATGTGGTCCATCTCGCTTCTCCAGAACGTCGGCGGCTCATAGAGGACATGTGGAACTCCTGCACTCACCTGCGCGGCACTAGCACTCTGCCCTTTCGTGATGGTTACTCTGCACCAAGCTTCTCCATGGGCTTCTATTACAGCTTTCTGTTGTATTGTTACACACTGATGCTTTCGTCTGCACAGTAAACGCCAAGGTCCAGATCACTATCCTCATAGGATGCCACCCTCAGTGGCTGCACTCAAGACAGGAGAGACTTTCCACGCTTCAGCGATGCGCCTTGATCCACATTGTCACGATGGGTGATGGATGACTCCTAGACAGCACGATACAAGAAACGCCCACTACACTTGGCTGTACTTGGAGCATCGTCACCCCCTCCCCCCCCCCCTCCCCTAGCCGGGGCAACGGATTTGATTGTAGATGTAAAGGAGCAGAAGTCCTTGAAGAGATACAGACAGGAGTCGCCCGTAAGTCGCCTCCCTCTCTTCTACTGGGTTTTCCAGCAACTGCTGTCCCCTGCCTGAGTGGATATCTGCCGTGATCTACTATCTCCAACAGTGCAGCTCCATGTAGCCTTCCTTGTAGGACTGATTGTACCCATACATAAACCACAAGGAGGATCCAGGATCTGCAGTTATCGCCCCTTGACCTTACTCGACAGTGAAATGAAGATTTTCACTCGACCGCCTGCGGTGTGTATCAAGCGGACCATCCGTTATGTCATTTCACATCCGCGCTGACCTCTGTCGGTATCGCGACATGAGGTACTTGTCAAGTTCCCCAAATGCCTGGGGTCTTGCCTTCCCACGACATCAGCCAGGTATTTAATAGAGTTGACCACGCATTTTCCAGAAACAATCGTGAGGTAGTGATGCGTCTTCTTTGTGGCGCAACTTCTAGGGCGTTGTAGAACGGCTGTCCAACACCGCTGGTCCTGATCCAGAGTTCGGTGAGAGGGGGCTCAACTTTCTCAGCGACATTGTACACCCTCGCTTTGGAACCGTTGCCTTGTGGCCTCCATAGACACCTGACGCAGATGACATTTGGCAGACACACTTTTTGCTGCATTGCCTATGCCGGCGATCTAGTGTAAATTCGTGACGGCGATGATATCTGAGCAGCACTGGCATGGGTAGTGACCTTCGTCACAGCATCGGGCAATAGTCTCAACGTCCAAAAATCGCATGCTCTGTCTGTAGGTAACGGACTGCCCTATGGAGATGTCACCCCCCTTACGAGTAGATGACACTATACGTTGCTTGGGCATTGATTTCACAACTAAACTACAGCGCTCGATAGCATCAACTGCAGGCCTCCATTAGTTCAGAGCGAGAATAACGGTTGACTGTCTTAGGACTCTAGGTGTTTTTTCAACTGACGAGATATGCCAAAGTCTATTTGGCGTCGCGCATTCGTCATGCTGCACAGACGCTTCCGATCCAGCCATCACTGCCTGCCGCCTGTTGGCAGCTTTGTCATCCTTTCTTAGTATGGGCAGTTCTTTCTGCGATACTGGCCAATTCTTCCTTGAACTAAGTTAGATCCGCACTGCGCAATTGCCCACACGTTTCGCATCGCCGAGTGCGATGCACAACAACCTGCAACGGAGTAGGCGCCGATCATGGTTGAAAGGAAATACTCCCATATAGAGTGGTGTATCGTGTGGGACATTGTGAGCGCCGCCACTCTTGATACGGGCATTCAATTCGCTTCCTACATAGCGGCTAACGGGAAGGAGGTGTTTCAGTCTCATCTACATCAAATTCACCTCGTTTGGCTTTTGGCGCGCCAGAGGTTGGCTTTCCTCACACACGTGACTGCCGAACAGATCACTGCACAATCGCACCTCTTCCCGGATGTATATTTGCCGAGAGTAAAAACGAATTCTGTGACACAGATACGCGACCACGCCGCGCATTACTTGTTTAGTAACGTTGAGAAGGCAGTCCCTGATTTTTGGCACTACTTAAACGAACTTACTTCTTGTTGCAAAGTTCAACGTCTGGAATGTGTCCCCAGCGCCCAGACATCTTAACGAGGCTATATATATATATATATATATATATATATATATATATATATATATATATATATATATATATATAACCTACCTTTGGATTTATGGATTCGCTCATGTTCGTATCTTACTGGTAAATATCTTTTTCAATGATGATGAGCTGTGGTGAGCTATTTTGAAAAGCTCGTCTCTACCAGTCGAATGAAATTAGGAAAGTGATCTCGATCTTGAAATCTATTTGAGTAAGTACATTCTTTTAAACTGTCGGTAATCAATGCAACGCCGAGAATATGGACAGCATGCATGCGCAGACTGACATTTGACTCTATACCTTAACTATACACATCAAAAAGAGTTTTTCATCACCTCAGTTCCGAGAGTTCCGGAACCCGTACAGAAAATTGGAACAGAGATCAACATAAACATCATTTCCATCCTCTTTATTGCTGCTGAAAATCACACATTGCATGTTGTGCCACCATACAGCGAGACCTTTAGAGGTAGTGGTCCAGATTGCTGTACACGCCGGTACCTCTAATACCCAGTAGCACGTCCTCTTGCATTGATGCATGCCTGTACTCGTCGTGGCATACTATCCACAAGTTCATCAAGGCACTGTTGCTCCAGATTGGCCCACTCCTCAAAGATGACTCGGCGTAGATCCCTCAGAGTGGTTGGTGGGTCACGTCATCCATAAACAGCCCTTTTCAATCTATCCCAGGCATGTTCGATTGGGTATATGTCTGGAGAACATGCTGGCCACTCTAGTCGAGCGATGTCATTATCGTGAAGGACGTCATTCACAAGATGTGCATGATGGGGGCGCGAACTGTCGTCCGTGAAGACGAATGCCTCGCCAATACGCTGCCGATATGATTACACTATTGGTGAGAAGATGGCGTTCACGGATCGTACTCCCGTTACGGCGCCGTCTATGACCACCAGCGGCGTACGTTGGCCCCACCTAATGCCACCCAAAAACAGCAGGGAACCTCCACTTTCTCGCACTCGCTGCGCTGTGTGTCTAAGTCTTTCAGCCTGACCGGATTGCCTCCAAACACGTCTCTGACGATTGTCTGGTTGAAGGCATATGCAACACTCATCGGTGAAGAGACTGTGATACCAATACTGAGCGGTCCATTCGGCATGTTGTTGGGCCCATCTGTACCGCTCTGCATGGTGTCGTGGTTGCAAAGATGGACCTCGCCACGGACGTCTGGAGTGAAGTTGCGCATCATGCAACCTATTACGCACAGTTTGAGTCGCAACGTGACGTCCTGTGGTTGCACGAAAAGCATTATTCAACATGGTGGCGATGCTGTCAGGGTTCCTCAGAGCCATAATCAGTAGGTATCGGTCATCCACTGCAGTAGTAGCCCTTGGGCGGCCTGAGCGAGGCATGTTATCGACAGTTTCTGTCTCTCTGCATCTCCTCCATGTCCGAACAACAATGATGGTGCCTCCTCCATGGTGAAATGACTGGAGCTGATCAGCTGTAGGACCACCTCTGTCTAATAGACCCTGCTCATGCACGGTTGTTTTCACCTTTGGGCGGGTTTAGTGACATCTCTGAAGAGTCAAAGGGACTGTGTCTTTGATACAATATCCACAATCAACGTCTGTCTTCAGGAGTTCTGGGAACCGGGATGATGCAAAAACTTTTTAGGTGTTTATATTCAAAACTGAAAATGGTACGAAAATTCAGCGAAGTTAGCGAATAACTTATACTATTATGTATCTCAAATCGTTGTACAGGATTAGGTAATATTCCTCTATCAGGAATTGATTAGTAAAGCAATCGAAAAGTTGAGAATCAGATTCACGATTTTCTCCGCTGTTCCTCGACAAGCGCTAACAGAGTTAACGCAGCTATTTTACGCACGTCCATTTTCGTATTTTACGTGCGTCCGTTTTCGTAAGTAAACTGTGTGGTTTGTGAGTCAAAGCCGATAACGTCCGCTGGAGATCACTGTGAGCGTAAATCACATTGAACAGCTCGCCCCCTGTGAAGATGGCGCTATCTCTCTTCAGGTCGGATGTCTCGTCAGCGCCCACGTCAACGTTAGCTGCCTCGTCCCGTGTGAATTCGGCTTTATCCTATTCTAACTTTTATTGTGTGAACTAGACGCGTTTCCAATCTATGCGCCATAGAGAAAGAGCTCCCTGGTTTCCATTGCTCTTGTTCTACAACTAGATCTACATCTGTACTCTGCAAATTACTGTGTAGTGCATGGCGGAGGGTACTCAACGTTGTACCAGATGTTAGGGTGCTTTCCCGTTGCATTCACATACGGAATGCGGCAAGAATGATTGCTAAACAGCCTGTCTGCTTTGTAATTGGCCCAATGCAGCCTTCGCGATCCCTATGTGAGCGATATGTAGGAAACTGTGGTATATTCCTAGATTCATCGCTTAAAATTGATTCTTGAAACTTACAAACTAGGCTTTCATGGGATAGTTTGCGTCTGTTTTTCAAGCGTTTGCAAATTCTGCTCTTTCAGACACTTGAATCCTTCCAGAAGCTCTTACCAATTGAAATCTGTACTCAACTGACCATGCCACGATTTTCCAGTCGTCTAGGGCCCAACCGATACGGTCACATGTCGAGCAGAGGCGCTGTAGCCGATGTCATGCTCTTAGCAAGATACTGGCGGCGCTCGTCTGCCGCCATAGCCCATTAATGTCAAATTTCGCAGCACTATGCTAACGGATACGTTCATTGTACTTCCCAGATTGATTTCTGTGATTATTTAACACAGTGTTGCTTGTCTGTTAGCACTGACAGCTCTACGCAAACGCCGCTTCTCTCGGTCGTTAAGTGAAGGCATTCGGCCACCGAGTTGACCCGTGGTGACAGATAATACCTGAAATATGGTATTCTGAGCACACCTTTGACACTGTGGATCTCGGGTTATTGAATTTCCTAACGATTTCCATTTCCGAATATACCACGCGCTAGGTCCAACTACCATTCCGCAATCAAAGTCTGTTAATTCCCATCGCGCGGCCATAATAACGTTTGAAAGCTTTCCACATGAATCACCTGAGTGCAAATGTCAGCTCCGCCAATGCACTGCCTTTTAATACCTCGTGTACGCGATACTACCGCCATCTGTGGGTGTGCATGTCGCTATCACATGGCTTTTGCCACCTCAGTGTATTTCTACTCAATACTATTATCAAAAGACTAAAAGCTCAAATTAACTAACATTAAGGAGAAGACTGGTTTCGGGTTTGAAAAGGAAAAAGAACTTGGGAATCTATAACAGTCCTACAAATGATCTTGTTGTTGTTGTTGTTGTTGTGGTCTTCAGTCCAGAGACTGGTTTGATGCAGCTCTCCATGCTACTCTATCCTGTGCAAGCTTCTTCATCTCCCAGTATCTACTGCAACCTACATCCTTCTGAATCTGCTTAGTGTATCCATCTCTTGGTCTCCCTCTACGATTTTTACCCTCCACACTGCCCTCCAATGCTAAATTTGTGATCCCTTGATGCCTCAAAACATGTCCTACCAACCGATCCCTTCTTCTAGTCAAGTTGTGCCACAAACTTCTCTTCTCCCCAATCCTATTCAATACCTCCTCATTAGTTACGTGATCTACCCACATTATCTTCAGCATTCTTCTGTAGCACCACATTTCGAAAGCTTCTATTCTCTTCTTGTCCAAACTAGTTATCGTCCATGTTTCACTTCCATACATGGCTACACTCCATACAAATACTTTCAGAAACGACTTTCTGACACTTAAATCTATACTCGATGTTAACAAATTCCTCTTCTTGAGAAACGATTTCCTTGCCATTGCCAGTCTACATTTTATATCCTCACTACTTCGACCATCATCGGTTATTTTACTCCCTAAATAGCAAAACTCCTTTACTACTTTAAGTGTCTCATTTCCTAATCTAATTCCCTCAGCATCACCCGACTTAATTTGACTACATTCCATTATCCTCGTTTTGTTTTTGTTGATGTTCATCTTATATCCTCCATTCAAGACACTGTCCATTCCGTTCAACTGCTCTTCCAAGTCCTTTGCTGTCTCTGACAGAATTACAATGTCATCGGCGAACCTCAAAGTTTTTACTTCTTCTCCATGAATTTTAATACCTACTCCGAATTTTTCTTTTGTTTCCTTTACTGCTTGCTCAATATACAGATTGAATAACATTGGGGAGAGGCTACAACCCTGTCTTACTCCTTTCCCAACCACTGCTTCCCTTTCATGCCCCTCGACTCTTATAACTGCCATCTGGTTTCTGTACAAACTGTAAATAGCCTTTCGCTCCCTGTATTTTACCGCTGCCACCTTCAGAATTTGAAAGAGAGTATTCCAGTTAGCATTGTCAAAAGCTTTCTCTAAGTCTACAAATGCTAGAAACGTAGGTTTGCCTTTTCTTAATCTTTCTTCTAAGATAAGTCGTAAGGTCAGTATTGCCTCACGTGTTCCAACATTTCTACGGAATCCAAACTGATCGTCCCCGAGGTCGGCTTCTACCAGTTTTTCCATTCGTCTGTAAAGAATTCGCGTTAGTATTTTGCAGCTGTGACTTATTAAACTGATAGTTCGGTAATCTTCACATCTGTCAACACCTGCTTTCTTTGGGATTGGAATTATTATATTCTTCTTGAAGTCTGAGGGTATTTCGCCTGTCTCATACATCGTGCTCACCAGATGGTAGAGTTTTGTCATGACTGGCTCTCCCGAGGCCATCAGTAGTTCAAATGGAATGTTGTCTACTCCCGGGGCCTTGTTTCGACTCAGGTCTTTCAGTGCTCTGTCAAACTCTTCACGCAGTATCTTATCTCCCATTTCGTCTTCATCTACATCCTCTTCCAATTCCATAATATTGTCCTCAAGTACATCGCCCTTGTATAAACCCTCTATATACTCCTTCCACCTTTCTGCCTTCCCTTCTTTGCTTAGAACTGGGTTGCCATCTGAGCTCTTGATATTCATACAAGTGGTTCTCTTATCTCCAAAGGTCTCTTTAATTTTCCTGTAGGCAGTATCTATCTTACCCCTAGTGAGATAAGCCTCTACATCCTTACATTTGTCCTCTAGCCATCCCTGCTTAGCCATTTTGCACTTCCTGTCGATTTCATTTTTGAGACGTTTGTATTCCCTTTTGCCTGCTTCATTTACTGCATTTTTATATTTTCTCCTTTCATCAATTAAATTCAATATCTCTTCTGTTACCTAAGGATTTCTATTAGCCCTCGTCTTTTTACCTACTTGATCCTCTGCTGCCTTCACTACTTCATCCCTCAGAGCTACCCATTCTTCTTCTACTGTATTTCTTTCCCCCATTTCTGTCAATTGTCCCCTTATGCTCTCCCTGAAACTCTCTACAACCTCTGGTTCTTTCAGTTTGTCCAGGTCCCATCTCCTTAAATTCCCACCTTTTTGCAGTTTCTTCAGTTTCAATCTGCAGTTCATAACCAATAGATTGTGATCAGAATCCACATCTGCTCCAGGAAATGTCTTACAATTTAAAACCTGGTTCCTAAATCTCTGTCTTACCATTATATAATCTATCTGATACCTTTTAGTATCTCCAGGATTCTTCCAGGTATACAATCTTCTTTTATGATTCTTGAACCAAGTGTTGGCTATGATTAAGTTATGCTCTGTGCAAAATTCTACAAGGCGGCTTCCTCTTTCATTCCTTCCCCCCAATCCATATTCACGTACTACGTTTCCTTCTCTCCCTTTTCCTACTGACTAATTCCAGTCACCCATGACTATTAAATTTTCGTCTCCCTTCACTACCTGAATAATTTCTTTTATCTCGTCATACATTTCATCTATTTCTTCATCATCTGCAGAGGTAGTTGGCATATAAACTTGTACTACTGTAGTAGGCATGGGCTTTGTGTCTATCTTGGCCACAATAATTCGTTCACTATGCTGTTTGTAGTAGCTAACCCGCACTCCTATTTTTTTATTCATTATTAAACCTACTCATGCATTACCCCTATTTGATTTTGTATTTATAACCCTGTAATCACCTGACCAAAAGTCTTGTTCCTCCTGCCACCGAACTTCACTAATTCCCACTATATCTAACTTTAACCTACCCATTTCCCTTTTTAAATTTTCTAACCTACCTGCCCGATTAAGGGATCTGACATTCCACGCTCCGATCCGTAGAACGCCAGTTTTCTTTCTCCTGATAACGATGTCCTCCTGAGTAGTCCCCGCCCGGATATCCGAATGGGGGACTATTTTACCTCCGGAATATTTTACCCAAGAG
This sequence comes from Schistocerca cancellata, assembly GCF_023864275.1. Classification (NCBI taxonomy): domain Eukaryota; kingdom Metazoa; phylum Arthropoda; class Insecta; order Orthoptera; family Acrididae; genus Schistocerca; species Schistocerca cancellata. Next base: position 443,480,263 of record NC_064632.1, on the reverse strand, counting down.
GACGCCATCATCATTTAATCATACAGTAGAGCTGCATGTCCTCGGGAAAAATTACGGCTGTAGTTTCCCCTTGCTTTCAGCCGTTCGCAGTACCAGCACAGCAAGGCCGTTTTGGTTAATGTTACAAGGCCAGATCAGTCAATCATCCAGACTGTTGCCCCTGCAACTACTGAAAAGGCTGCTGCCCCTCTTCAGGAACCACATGTTTTTCTGGCCTCTCAACAGATACCCCTCCGTTGTGGTTGCACCTACGGTACGGCCATCTGTATCGCTGAGGCACGCAAGCCTCCCCACCAACGGCAAGGTCCATGGTTCATGGGGGGGACAAATGATCTTAGAAAGAATAATTCAGATGAACAGTAAAACGTACGCCGCATTCTTTGATCTAGAGCAGGGGCCCCAAACGTTTTTCTCTGTTGGAACACTTTAAGGATTTCACCTCTCCTGGATCTCTCATCTCCGGCCTATCCAATCCAAAGCCCACAACTGCCTCCGGCTCCTCAAACTGGCTGGACATGGGAGTTGACCCATTTACCATCCTTCACACCCACAAATCCTTAATCCGTCCCATCCTCTCTTATGCCAGTCTCGCCTGGATCTCAGCCCCCCACCCCCGAAATTCTATAGTCCCTCCAGATCCTCGAGTGCTATGCACTCCAAGTCACCTTCTGTATATGCCTCCCGTCCCTCCACGCAGATCATCTGCGACCTGATTCATTTCTCCCATCTCCTCCTTTTTCTCTAACATATTCATGTCCTCTAAACCTCCCACCGATCTGATCCCCTTCATCCCTGGTTGGTCCTCTCCTCTCCAACCCCCACCCTCTACTGTGCATTCACTGTTGTGTCCCCCCTTCCCTCCACCTTTACGCCCTTCATCTCCTTTCCCAATGTCACTTCCATCAGCTTCCCCTCCCAGATGATGACCTCTCTCCCTCCATTTATCCCTCCTATCAACTCTGATCCTCACCTCCTCCTCCCTTCTTTTCCTGGGCTCCCTCTTCCCCTCCCCCCTCCCATCCTGTTTTTTCCCTCTTCTCAGCCTACACTCTGACTCCCTCCTCTCCCCAGACTCCTTTTGCTTTCCCCTCCTGTGCCTTTCTCCACTCCCTCTTGCATCTGCCCGCCCCCCCCCCTTCTGAGTCCTCCCTCCATCGCCCCCCACACTTTGCTTTTTTCTCTCCTCCCCCTTTTTTCCCCTCATCTGTCTGTGTTCTCCCCCCCCCCCCCCCATCTGCCCTCGGCAGTGGTGTGTCATCTTCGTGCCAACTTTTTAGGGTAGTGTTTTAAGTGAGTGTTAAGTGTTGCGCGTCTTTTTCCCAAGTATTGTGAACAGCAATCATACTGTCGCTGGGTGTGATTTTTTTATATCTCTTGCGAACAGAAAAAAGACTGTTGCCGTGTTTTTTTAATTGTCTGTATACTATTTTACCTGCCTCCTTCCTGTGTATTTAATTAGCATCGCCAACCCTTTGTTTTATGTTTTAACTTCCGCCACTCTCCGCCATTTTACAGTTTAAGTCACCGCTTTTATCGCCTGCTTTTATTGTTTATTGTCTTTTTATGTTTTTAAAAATTCTGTAGGCTGAAGAGCGGCATACTAAGCTGCTGCCAGCCTGCCCCTTTCAGGGGGAATCTAAACTCAATAAAGGAAAAAAAAAGAGAAATTTAAGGATCGTTCTAATTTGATGGAACACCTTGTTTAATAAGTTCTTTAAAAATCAGGAAACTTTTTTATTCAGTGATTACTTAAATTTTAAAACATAATTAATAACATAAAAATCATAATACATTTTTGAAGTAAGAAAACGTGTTTTTATAAGAAGTCGTCTTCTTAACACTTTTGCGCGGAGCTCTTATCACTTCATCTGTGTTCCCTGGGACACATTTTGGGAAACTCTGATACAGGACACTGCAAGACGCTGTTTGTGTTATTGAATAATATCAGAATAGAATGGAGAGATGGAAGACTGATTCTTAATTTGTACAGACACCAGAGTATAGAAATAGATAGCAGTAACATTAAGAAAGAGGCTAGGATAAGCAGAGCTCTCCTTATTTATTTAATTTATTTATAGAAAGTGCAATAGAAATAACGAAGAGCAGCACCGAAGGGCTCTACAGTAATGGTAAACAAATACATCGTTTCTGATTTGCTGTCAATGTAGTAGTCTTAGCAAACTCTGAATAGGACATGAACTATACGTTAATAATTTTGCAATGTGTCTTGGATAACTACAAACTTAGAATAAACACCAACAAAACTAAAATAATCGTGACAGATAAATCGAACAGACAAGTGAGGGTAAACATTAAAAGTAAAATGCTAATGGAAGTAAATGAATTTTAATACGTGGAAAGTACAATAACAGAGGACAACAGAAATTCAATGGACATTAAAAGAAGAACTACCATGACGAAGCAAGCATTAAGAATAATTTATTAAAAACAAACAGCTTAAAATCTTATCTGCAAAGGAATTAATAAAAACAGTTAGTTAGGGCATTTTAAGCTACTGTTGTGAATGGTAGAGTCTGGCGAAACAAGATAAGAAAAAGTTTGAGGCAACAGAGGTGTGGATATCGAAAAGAACAAAAAAAATCCTGAACCGAAAGGTAAAAAAAATAAAGAGGCAACGACGTTGATTAACATGGCATATAGAAAAAAAGAAACAAAATAACTGGACACCTAAATCTACATAACAGCTTTCTTTTTTTTTTTCAAAAAGAGAAAAACAGCTTCAAAGTATACACCCTGGGAAATATCAAGAGGCAGACCCAGAAGATCCACCTTAGAAAGGGTTATTAGCGAAATTAACTACAGCATCTGTAGCCAAATTGTATAGGTTTCGAGGGACAGATGGGTGGCTACATCATCAAGACGATACCTTTAGTGCCACGCGGGGTAGCCGCTAGGTCCAGGGCGTCTTCTCAAGGTCCGCGCGGCTCCCCCCGTCGGAGGTTCGCGTCCTCCCTTGGGAATTGGTGTGTGTGTTGTCCATAGCGTAAGTTAGTTTAAGTTAGATTAAACAGTTTGTAAGCTTAGAGACCGATGACCTAAGCGGTTTGGTCCCAAAATATCTTACCACAAATTTAGAAAAAAAAAATGCCTTTAGTGGCCGATGACGACGAGGAAATATCCCTCTTTCAAGCCATTCCACATCCCCACGACAATGCACCTCCGCATGTGTCGAGGACTGGATTCCTCAGGACAGTATATATAGAGGACCTGATTGTAGAAATACTGTATTGTAGAAACACTAAAGTGATTTTTCAGTGTCTGAAATAGGCAGTTCTACGATGCTAATCGTTTGCTTATCGCCATCAGTCTGAAAAGCCGTGTCGAGTCTGTTTCAGTCAGATTATCTATCTCGGTGTTGAAATTTTCAAAAACAGCTAGTACACTTCCGCTGTCACACCTAAATTGACTGTCACATTTTTCGTATCTCAGGCACCCTGAATGAAAAGAGTTTGCCCCAGTAAACGGATGAGATGAATATTGATAAGTTATCGGGATCTCATGTTATTACTCTAACAAGTCTCAGACCATGAGAAGGCACAGACTACGACCCTATTTGCAGGGAGCCATTGATTTGAATGAACACTGGGGTAAGGTGGTTAAAAACGCAAAACAAAAGATTTAGAAACTATCAACTAAAATTAGCAGACAACAACGTTTGCTGAACCGGGCCAGCCTCCACTGACACAGAAACATTCATAGAATGGTATGTAGAAATAGAATTCACCTATAGCTACACAAGTTTAATTGAGAAAACTTTAGGGAGAGAATGCCCAGCCATGAAAACTATGTTTCGCCAATAAAACTGGGATCGAAGAAATCAGTGAACCTTATCGCATGGACCGAAACGGCGATCTAATCAGAGCATCGTTATTAGATTGTACCCGAAGTCACAAATCGTTAAGCTATACTGTCGTACAACGACGCGTACGTACGGTCAGAAGGCGGTCGCGGACGAGACGGTAGCTATTGGATCTTCCAAGAAAACGTTCCAGAAATGGCTAGAACGGCGATCCTCAGGGCTTTTGTTGGCTTGTCGGCACCTTACATTCGTGCTCGAATGAAGAAGGCTGTAAGACAGGGGACACAGTCTTTCGCCCCTACTGTTGAATCTGTACATCGAAGAAGCAATGACGGAAATAAAAGAAAGGTTAAAGAGTGCAATTAAAATTCACGGTGAAGGGATTTCAGTTATAAGATTCGCTGATGAAATTGCTATTCTCACTGGAAGTTAAGAAGAGGTATAGGATGTGTTGAATGGAATGAACGGTTTACTGAGTACAAAATATGGGAATAAATCTAAGATGGACGAAAGTAATGAGAAGTAGTAGATATGAGAACTGCGAGAAATTAACATCAGAATTGTGGTGCACAAAGCAGATGAAGTTGAGCAATTCAGCTATATGGGCAGCAAAATAACACGACGGAGGGAGCAAAGAGAACATACACTACTGGCCATTAAAATTGCTACACCACGAAGATGACGTGCTACTGACGCGAAAATTAACCGACAGGAAGAACATGCTGTGATATGCAAATGAATAGCTTTTCAGAGCATTCACACAAGGCTGGCGCCGGTGTCGCCACATACAACGTGCTGACATGAGTAAAAGTTTTCAACCGATTTCTCGTACACAAACAACAGTTGACCGGCGTTGCCTGGTGAAACGATGTTGTGATGCCTCGTGTAAGGAGGAGAAATGCGTACCATCACGTTTCCGACTTTGATAAAGGTCGGATTATAGAGTTTGAAAGACAACAACCATCTGCACGAAAAGTTCGACGACGTTTGCAGCTGCATGGACTATCAGCTCGGAGACCATGGCTGCGGTTACCCTTGACGGTGCATCACAGACAGGAGCGCCTGCGATGGTGTACTCAACGACGAACCTGGGTGCACGAATGGCAAAACGTCACTTTTTCGGATGAATCCAGCGCTGTTTACAGCATCATGATGGTCGCATCCGTGTTTGTTGACATCGCGGTGAACGCACATTGAAAGCGTGTATTCGTCATTGCCATACTGGCGTATCACCCGGCGTGATGGTATGGGGTGCTATTAGTTACACGTCTCGGTCACCTCTTGTTCGCATTGACGGCACTTTGAACAGTGGACGTTACATTTCAGACGTGTTACGATCCGTGGCTCTACCCTTCATTCGATTCCTGGAAAACCCTACATTTCAGTAGGATAATGCACGACCACATGTTGCAGATCCTGTACGGGCCTTTCTGGATACAGAAAATGTTCGACTGCTGCCCTGGCCAGCACATTCTCCAGATATCTCACCAATTGAAGACATCTGGTCAATGGTGGCTGAGCATCTGCCTCGTCACAATACGCCAGTCACTACTTTAGATAAACTGTAGTGTCGTGTTGAAGCTGCATGGGCAGCTGTACCTGTACACGCAATCCAAGCTCTATTTTACTCAATGCCCAGGCCTATCAAGGCCGTTTTTACGCCAGAGGTGGTTGTTCTGGGTACTGATTTCTCAGGATCTATGCACCCAAATTGCGTGAAAATGTAATCACATGTCAGTTCTAGTATAATATATTTGTCCAATGAATACCCGTTTATCAAATGCATTACTTCTTGGTGTAGCAATTTTAATAGCCAGTAGTGTAGAAAGCAGACTAGAATTGGCAAAAATGCCATTCCTGGCCGAGAGAGGTCTACTAGTATGAAGTATAAGCCTTACTTTGAGGAAAAAATTTCTGAGAATTTGCATTTGGAGTGAAGTATTGTGAGATAGTGAAATATGGACCGTGGGAAAACCGAAGAAGAAAAGAATCGAAGCATTTGAGATGTAGTGCTACATAAGAATGTTGAAAATCTGGTGGACTGGTAAGGTAAGGAATGAGGAGGTTCTCCGCAGAATCGGCGAGATAAGGTATACATGAAAAACACTGACAAGAACAAGGAACATGCTAACAGGACATCTGTTAAGGCACCGCGGAATAACTTCCATGGTACTAGAGGGAACTGCAGAGGGTAATAACTGTCGAGGAAGACAGCACAGAAGAGGATTTCGTAGCGGGCGGCATCAAACCAGTCAGAAGACTGATGAAGAAAAAGGTCACACTAGTTCGTCTATTGCTGAAAAATATAGTTGCCGGCCACTGTGGCCGAGCGGTTCTAGGCGCTTCAGTCCGGAACCGCTCTGTTGCTACGATCGCAGTTTCGAATTCTGCCTCGGGCATGGATGTGTGTGATGTCCTTAGGTTAGTTAGATTTAAGTAGTTCTAAGTCTAGGGGACTGATGACCTCAGATGTTGTCCCATAGTGCTTAGAGCATTTGAACCATATTTTTGAAAAAAGTAGTTCCGGTGAAAACTTGCTGGGTGGTCAGACGGCTATCTATCACCCGCTCGGCCATAGACCTGGCCGCTTCCTCTTTGCCCAGAAGTTTCCTAACCTGGTACAGCTTCAAAAAATGACTCTGAGCACTATGGGACTTATCTTCTGAGGTCATTAGTCCTCTAGAACCTAGAACTACTTAAACCTGACTAACCTAATGACATGACACACATCCATGCCCGAGGCAGGATTCGAACCTGCGACCGTAGCGGTCGCTCGGTTCCAGACTGTAGCGCCTAGAACCGCTCGGTCACTCCGGTCCCTGGTAAAGCCTTGGCCCTTGTGTTTGAGAGCGCCTCTAGACGAATAAGACGCTCCGTTTCAACTTAAATCGCTTTAACGGCCGTCGCCATTCAGAACCATTTATTAATTCCCCTCAAAATGACGGCAGCCGATAAATGTTTATAAAAATGGTTCAAATGGCTCTGAGCACTATGGGACTTAACGACTGAGGTCATCAGTCCCCTAGAACTTAGAACTACTTAAACATAACTAACCTAAGGACATCACACACATCCATGCCCGAGGCAGGATTCGAACCTGCGACCGTAGCGGTCACGCGGTTCCAAACTGAAGCGCTTAGAACCGCACGGACACACCGGCCGGCGATAACTGTTTACAGATTTCGGTTCTTCTGTATGCAGGGAACGATTATAACAAGGTTTCTTTCGTTTCTGTAGTTATTTAACTGCTTTAATTGGTAGCTGAGTCTTTAGATACTTCGAAATAAAACTAATGTCCAAATTATGGATGGAACAGCGATCTGTTCCTCGTCAAAAGGTCATGAATCTGACGCCTTATTTCATATGCATTAATTACTTCTCGACTCGTGCTTTGTTCCTGGCCTTGCGCGGCAGCCTACGCGCAGGTTACTGCACGAGGTGTTCTTGAGAGGGTTCATAAGACGGTGTGTTACACACTTTCCGTGATACCTTCTGTCAGAGGACACTGCAGATGCCACTTTCCGCCTTGCAGCGTTCTCAGTGCACTGTAGTTCCCACGCCCGTCTAGGGTTAGTCCTGGCATGCACCTTCAGCAGCCACGTTACGAAACTCGCCACGGCCACGTCCTCGTTGCGGCTCGTTGTGCTTCGTCCCACGCGTGCGTCTTCCTCGAAACGATGAGTGATGTGTGTGTGTGTGTGTGTGTGTGTGTGTGTGTGTGTGTGTGCGTGTCGCACTCGGCCTAAGCGCTAATCGGCGGGCTGACCTTGGCAGCGTCACCGCGTGGCAGCAATCTCGCTGACGGCTGCCAAATGGAGCCGTCATCCGAGGCCAGCATTCATCTTCGGGTGACACTTCACTCAGCCACCACGTGGGCGCCCTCTCACGCTACGCTTTACCGTGAGGCCATTTGTCTTCCAGCAGCGTGCGTCTAATTTTGTCGCATCTCCACGCTAACCCTCGTCTCTCCGATTAGAGTTGTCTCAGCAACAAATAAACCTTAAAAGCTTACAGCACCATGACTAAAGTTCCATGTGTGCTACGAGTCTTTGTATTACAGGCTATCGATCATGCGTGCAGTTATTAGTTTCTGGAAGGCTATACAAGTTGCGCGGCAGGGCTCGTGTGTGGTCTCGAGATGCTCAGTCTGGTGTCGTAGGCCATCTACACACAAGCAGTTTGTCCCCTATTGGCCGGCCGGAGTGGCCGAGCGGTTAAAGGCGCTACAGTCTGGAACCGCACGACCGCTACGGTCGCAGGTTCGAATCCTGCCTCGGGCATGGATGTGTGTGATGTCCTTAGGTTAGTTAGGTTTAAGTAGTTCTAAGTTCTAGGGGACTTATGACCACACCAGTTGAGTCCCATAGTGCTCAGAGCCGTTTGAACCATTTGTCCCCTATTGAACACAAATTTCGTGTCTTCCGGTCCAGACAGTATAACGATTCTGATTACCTGACATAGTCAGTCTTTCCTGAGGCGATCTGTGACTGTGAATGTTGAAGTCTTCTTATACAAACATTTCATTTACGAAGATCGCGATTGTTTGTACAGTGTGGACTAATTTCGGCGAGTCTGAACTGGCATTCACATTAGTGCAAGCAGCAGCGCCTACGGTGACCATTTTCGATAGACGCTTTGTCAGAATCGATAATAATTGACAAAGTGTCGACCTATAATGGTCACTCTAGGGGCTACTGCTTGTACTAAAGTGATTTCAATATGGCAGTTCAAATTTGCCGAAACTAGCCAACAATTGCGAACTTGGCAAATAAAGAATTCGTATAAGAGGACTTCAACACTTATAACAATCGGTTTGTTTCGGATTATGCTGATGAAATAGCTCTTTTTTTCGCAATTCCTTACAACAGCTCGCTCGGCGGAAGATCCGTACCTAAAGACCTGAAATTTGCAGAGGTCTCATCAGTTCACAAAACAGGAATAGATGTTCCGATGAATTATACAGGGTGGTCGGAAACAGTCTTAAAGAATTATAAGGGGAGGTTGTGCTGAGAAATAATTTGTAAGAAAGAAATTAGACATGTAGCGAGCGCGTGCAACAGCCTGATTGACTAACTTCAATGCCAAATAGCTCGGAAACGTCGCAACGTACCAGATTGTTTTTTCTTAACAGCTATTTCTCTGCACAATCTCTCCTACAACGACTTTACAAACTTTCCAGAGTGTTTCTGACAAATCTGCAGATAAAATAGTTAACGAACCCCAAAAAACAGAGCTCGAATAGAGGGCAGAAAATCGTGTAATCCCTAATTTTTGTACAGTGGTTAGATGGATTGTCATGAGCAACATACTAAAAATACCAACCAGAAGGTTGTGGGCAAATAGGTGCTCATTTAATAAACTGAAAATAACTGCATTATGTAAACATGATTTCAGTGGAGTTATTCTGTCTGCTGACGTAAGAGATCTGGACAGGAAAAGCTAGGGAGGTTTACTCTGTCTGCAAAATGTGAAGCAAGCAGCGCTCGTGGTGGGGGAGGTTGCCTTTCCTGGAAGAACGCTACAGCTGCCGTTCACTATGATTAAACCGAGCGAGGTGGCGCAGTGGTTAGCACACTGGACTCGCATTCGGGAGGACGACGGTTCAATCCCGTCTCCGGCCATCCTGATTTAGGTTTTCCGTGATTTCCCTCAATCGTTTCAGGCAAATGCCGGGATGGTTCCTTTGAAAGGGCACGGCCGATTTCCTTTCCAATCCTTCCCTAACCCGAGCTTACGCTCCGTCTCTAATGACCTCGTTGTCGACGGGACGTTAAACACTAACCACCACCACCACCACTATGATTAAGAATCAGTTTCATCTGTAACACTCTGAAGTGCAGAGATTTATCTAGATTCTGGCCACATGTGTTTCTTGCGTTAGTGTTATTAGCAACTCACATCTCTATTCTGAGTGGCGTTAATTCACGTGGTAGGAAATAAACAAAACCTCTAAAATGTTGGATATGTAAGACACATACGTGCCCTCCACTAGCCAAAAAACAAATGTAAATTAAATTTCTTGTATTCAGAAACCATTCCGAAAACGGCGTATGTCCTTATGAAATTATTTGCTTCAAATGAATATTCCTGTCACATCCCTGTACACCGATCATTCCTCTTGAGCCACTATGTACATAAACCTCAGCAGTCTTCTTAACCTGCTCGCAGGCGATGTTGCCGTTTACGGTCCGGTAAACTCGTAAAAAGATCAATATGAATTATAAGATGATTTACAGAAGATATCTGCATGGTGCGAAAAGTGGCTGGTGACCCTGAACAATAAAAAATGGGAGGTCCACCACATGGGTACTAAAAAATTGCGTTATATTTCGGTTACACAATAAATCATAAGTTGTTTAAAGGCCGTCAGTCCGACTACATACCTATGGATTACAATTACGAACCACTTAAACTGCAAATATCACATAGAATAACTAGAAGATGCAACAATTCCACTAGAGAAAATGCAGAAATTGCAATATCCCGTCGTATTCCTGCGTGATATGGGATCTACACCAGATATGACTCACGAAGGACATTGATAAAGTTCAAAGAATGCAGTTGGTTTTGTATTATCGTGAAATAGGAGAGAGAGTGTCAAAAATATGATAAGCGAGTTGGGGTGGCAATTAATAAAACAAAGGCGATTTATTTTCACAAAATTTCAGTCACTACTTTTCTCGTCGAAATACGAAAATATTTTGTTGACTTCCATCTATAGGGAGAGAATCGGCCGTCGTGGTAAAATAAGAGAAATGAGAGCTGGCAGGCAAATAATTAGGTGCTGGTTTTGTAATATCCTGCAAAGGCCATGTCTTAATTGACTGACTCACTCATCACCACCCCATCCCAAACCGCTTAGGATAAAAACTTGAAATTTGGGGGAATGTGGACCTTATACAGAAGGGATTTTGCGGAATTTCAACCTCAAGGGGTTGAAATAGGGGATGAAGGTTTTTTTTTTAATTAGCTTGGCAGATTTGAAGCCAGTTATACGAAAATTGGTATTTGATTTCTTGGTCAGAAATAAAGGAATACGTGTTTTAGAGTTTTTGGAAATTTAATCCTGTGGAGGTGAAATAGTGGGTGAAAGGTTTTTTTGAAAATATGACATTATTAAAGAAGTACTAAAGTATTTTTAAAGCTACCACTATAAACATTGGTGTTTGACTTCTCGGTTACAAATAAAAAAAATAGGTGTTTCACTGCTTTCCTAAATTCAACCACTCTGGGGGTGAAATGGGGGATCAAACGTGTTATGAAAATATTTCATTGCGAAAGAAGTTATAAAGCTAAATCTTTGAAAATTGGTGTTTGGATTCTCTGCCTGAGAAGAAAAAATACGTGTTCCACTAATTCATTAACTCATCATTGCTCAGCCCAAACCGCCAAGGATAAAAACTTGACGTTTGGCGAGGATGTGGATCTTATATTGTAGGTATCTTTTAATTAGGAATTGTCCGAAATTCCACTCCTAAAGGGGTGAAATAGTGGGTGAAAAGCTTTTTGAAAGTATGTCGCTATTAAGGGAATTTTGAAGCTAAACTGCGACAACTGGTATTCGTTTCTCAGTCAGAAAACAAAAAATTCGTGTTTCAGAAATTCAACCACTATTGAGCTGAAATGCTGAGTGGAAGTTTGTTTGAAAATAAATAATTACTAAAGGCTAAATCTGTGACAACTGGTATTTGAATTCTTGATTAGAAATGAACCATGTCTCAGTGTGAAACTTCCTGGCAGATTAAAACTGTTTGCCGGACCGAGACTCGAATTCGGGACCTTTGCCTTTCGCGGGCAGGTGATCTTCACAGGAGAGCTTCTGTAAAGTTTGGAAGGTAGGAGACGAGGTACTGCGGAAGTAAAGCTGTGAGGAGGGGGCGTGAGTCGTGGTTGGGTAGCTCAGTTGGTAGAGCACTTGCCCGCGAAAGGCAAAGGTCCCGAGTTCGAGTCTCGGGTTGGCACACAGTTTTAATCTGCCAGGAAGTTTCTTATGATCGCACACTCCGCTGCAGAATGAAAATCTGATTCTGGAGTTTTCAGTGTTTCTGGAAATTCAACACCTAAGTCAGTGCAATAGGGGATAAAAATTTTTAAGAAAATATTTCGTTACATTAAAAAAAATTTAAAGCTAAATTTATGAAAATTGGTATTTCACTTCTCGGTTAGACGCAAAGAAATTGTTGTTAGGGAATGAAAGTTAATATGAAAAAATCTCCATAAGAACGCAAAAGGCATTATTAAGAAAACTTTGGACTCCAGCTAACAGAATCTCTTTTTGGTCAGACGTACTTTCGGAAAAGACCATACTTAGATGGCCTTAATTAGCGTGGAAAGCTTAGAAGGTGTTTCAATTTGTGAACAACATAAAAATTCCATTAAACAAAAGCAAAAAAGTCCCTGCAGACCATACAGTCCATGCGAGCGAAGCAGCGGGTACTAAGCTAGTGTTAATTATTTAACTAACCGGTTTTGTCTCTAGGCCATCATCAGGTACGAATATAAAAATCTATGACTGTGAATTTTGCGTGAACAAAGATTTCAAACATGATGCATCCATAATAGTCTCTCAATTGACAAAGGCGAAAGAAGGCACGGTCATTGCATACGGCGTTCAACCTTAGATTTACAAGGATGGGACCAAATGTGGGAGTTTAAACGAACAATCTCATTCGCCTCGATTCATTTAGAAAACTGCTAAAATCTATATTGGGATGACTGATTAGTGATTTGAGCTGACTGCTTTGGAATACGAGTCCATCTCGGTCGGTCGCTTTGTCTGAACTGTGAAAATGTTACGAACACTGACGATGTAGAAAAGTACCTAGCATTTATTTAATACCATCTGCCAAGAATCTTGTTTTCTTCTAATTGATGTAATTTGACATAAACAGCCTCTAGCATTTGACTGGAACGACGATCACATATCGCATTTACGAGCAAGAAGCAGGTTCGAATCCTGCCTCGGGCATAGATGTGTGTAATGTCCTTAGGTTAGTTAGGTTTAAGAAGTTCTAAGTTCTAGGGGACTGATGACCTCAGCAGTTAAGTCCCATAGTGCTCAGAGCCATTTGATCCATTTTTAGGAGCAAGAACAATATATGTAACGCGATTTCGACTACATTTTGCAGCTTGTCACATCGAATGGCGTCTTGAACATTGTGGCTCACTGGATATGAGGAGGCGATGATTGTTTCGTCACAATGAAGCCGAAATATTTTTCACTGGATATTACACATTGTCTGATCAAAAATAGCCGGACACCCGTTGATATACCATAATATGAGGTGCGCCCACCCTTCGCCTTTATGGCGGCTTGAACTCTCCTGTGGACAATTTCAACGAAGTGTCTGAATGTTTGTGGAGGACTGGCAGCCCATTCTTCCCCAATAGCCAAAGACAGAGAAGGTTTTGATGTTTGGAGCTGCAGCAAAATCTTTGTTCTAACTCATTCAAAATGTGTTACATTAGTATCAGGTCGAAACTGTGGGCGGGCCAGTGCTGTTCAGGAATCTCATTGCCCTTATAGCTGCTGATTTATGACAGGGTGCACTGTCATACTGACACGAACAATTATCGCCTCCGAATTCTTACTCCACTATCCTCGTTACACAATGCTTTAAAATGTGTTCTTATACTCCCGCAGTCAGCGTTTTCTCAAGCAAAATTAGGGAACCACACACTAATGACGAACCCAGACCCTTCCGTCGGATTGCCAGAGGATGCGGCTTGATTCATCACTTCAAATAAATCTTTTCTAGTCATCCACTGTGCAACTCTCTACGGCCAACCATTGTGTTAGCTGGGCTACTGGTAGCACTTTGGAATTCACGAGTGCTTCCTACATCTACGTGGTTACTCTGCAAATCACACTTAAGTGCCTGGCAGAGAGTTCATCGAACCATTTTCATACTACTTCTCTACCATTCCACTCTCGAATGACGCGTGGGAAAAAGTAACACCTAAATCTTTCCGTTCGAATTCTGATTTCTCTTATTTTATTATGATGATCATTTCTCGCTACGTAGCTGGGTGTCAACAAAATATTTTCGCATTCGGAAGAGAAAGTTGGTGATAAATTTCGTAAATAGATCTCGCCGCAAAGAAAACCGCCTTTGATTCAGTGACTGCCGCCTCAACTTGCGTATCATGTCAGTAACACTCTCACCTCTATTGCGCGATAACACGAAACGAGCTGCCCTTCTTTGCACTTTTTCGATGTCCTCTGTCAATCCTACCTGGTAACGATCCCACACCGCGCAGCAGTATTCCAGCAGAGGACGGACAAGTATAATGTAGGCTGTCTCTTTAGTGGGTTTGTCGCATCCTCTAAGTGTTCTGCCAACAAAGCGCAGTCTTTGTTTCGCCTTCCCCACAATATTATCTATGTGGTCTTTCCAATTTAAGTTGCTCGTAACTGTAATTCCTAGGTATTTAGTCGAATTGACAGCCCTTAGATTTGTGCGATTTATCGTATACCCAATTTTTATCGGATTTCTTTTAGTACCCATGTGGGTGACCTCGCACTTTTCTTTGTTTAGTGCCAATTGCCACTTTTCGCACAACACAGAAATTCTCTCTAGATTATTTTGTAAATGGAATTACAGTCTGATGATTTTACTAGACAGTAAATTACAACGTCATCTGCAAACAATCTAAGGGGCTGCTCAGATTATCACCTAGATCATTTATGTAAATCAGGAACACCAGAGGGCCTATAACACTACCTTGCAAAACGCCAGATATCACTTCTGTTCTACTCAATGATTTACCGTCTATCACTACGAACTGTGACCTCTCTCAGAGGTCCAGTCACACAACTGAGACGATACTCCATATGCACGCAGGTCGATTAATAGTCGCTTGTGAGGAACGGTTTCGAAAGCCTTCTGGAAATCTAGGAATATGGAATCGATCTGAGACCCCTTGTCGACAGCACTCATTACTTCATGGGAATAAAGAGCTGTGTTGCACAAGGACGATATTTTCTGAATCCATGTTGGTTATGTATCAATAAGTCATTTTCTTCAAGGTGATACATAATGTTCGAGTACAGTATATGCTCCAAAATCCTACTGCAAATTGAGGGCAGTGATATGGGTCTGTAATTCAATGGGTTACTCCTATTTCCTTTCTTGAATATTGGTGTAACCTGTGCTACTTTCCAGTCTCTAGGAACAAACCTTTCGTCAAGTGGGCAGTTGTATATGATTGCTAAGAAAGGCGCTATTGTGTCTGTATACTCTGAAAGCAACCTGATTGGTATACCATCTGGACCGAAGACTTGCCTTTCTTACGTAAGATATCTACCTAAGATATCAACTTTTATGCCATTCATGCTAACAGCTGTTCTGGTTTCGAATTCTGGAATATTTACTTCGTCTTCTTTCGTAAAGGAATTATGGAAATCTGTATTTAGTAATACCACCATCATCGGTAACATTTCCATCGCTATCGTGCAGTGTCGGTTTTGACTGTTTTTTGCCACTGGTGTACTTTACATAACACCAGACTCTCTTTGGGTTTCCTACCATGTTTTGAGACAATCTTTCACTGTGGTAACTATCAAAAGCATCTCGCATTGATGTCCGCACTAAATTTGGAGCTTCCGTGAAACTTAGCCAGTCTTCGGGATTTTCTGTTCTTCTGAATTTGGCATGCTTTTTTCGTTGCTTCTGCGACAGTGCTCTGACGTGTTTTGTGTACCATTGTGGATCAGTCAGGTCTCTTATTAACTTATACGGTATGATTGATTTAGCTATGGTTATTCTTTCGTGTTTCCATTTTGCAATCGCATCACCAATAGTCTACTTGGACAGTTCAGAAAGGCTGAAATGCATCAGATGGATATGTTACTCAGCTGACAGCAAATGACTAGGTCACAGAGCTCTCTTGACCGACTCATTACGCTGTTAATACCGCTACCGACAATACTCCCCGTCTTCTTAAATACTGGCGAGCCCGCCTCTAGTGATATGTAGTGATCATTTCCCGCTACCTAGGGCATTAAAATGGAATTTATTTAGATTTTTTACGATTTAATCTTCTAAAGATGGCTCTCAATTACCTGGTGCAAGAATCTATCACGGGATGACCATTTTAAGCTGTCACAGTTCTTTCACCACCCTCTTAGCAGAGTTCTATTGGTGATTTCTGAAACATTTTTCTCTCGTGAATTCTGGCCGGTTAACAAATATTCACTTTTTGTCCCATTCTCTCTCTATTTATGCTCGATTACAGTCGTTAAAAAAAGAAAAAAATTCGGTGCACATCTGTTTGTAGGTGATCTACATGGATTATGGTTTATCTTCATGGAGGCGATCTTTTGAGTGGTAACTGCATTCTTCTTTTAACGTGGACTGGATTTTGGGACTACGTTTATTAAGGAGTCAAAATTTTAGACCCTGAGTCTATTGCAACACAACTTTCGTGAGTGACGTTTTTCACTACACCGTGTCCATTACCACTCTTTCAGCCCTATATGTGTTAATTTGTAATTCCCAGGTATTTTACTGGAGCATGAGTGTCCATTATCAGTATTTCTGCCTTATATATTCTAACTTGCAGTGATTTGCTCTTATTGCCTAGGTACTTTGTTAGAGCTTTCGACGTTCACCTTACGGAATATAAATTCTAATTCTATGCAACGGATGATCAGTCTTTTAAGAGGTTATCCAATTCATCTGTTTAGATCTTGAACGTTGGGGCATCGTACATTCTCCCTAGCCTTTTGAGGTGAAAAGTTGTGAGCAAAAACCATTTCCTATTTCTCGCTGTTATACACAATGTACACTCCTGGAAATGGAAAAAAGAACACATTGACATCGGTGTGTCAGACCCACCATACTTGCTCCGGACACTGCGAGAGGGCTGTACAAGCAATGATCACACGCACGGCACAGCGGACACACCAGGAACCGCGGTGTTGGCCGTCGAATGGCGCTAGTTGCGCAGCATTTGTGCACCGCCGCCGTCAGTGTCAGCCAGTTTGCCGTGGCATACGGAGCTCCATCGCAGTCTTTAACACTGGTAGCATGCCGCGACAGCGTGGACGTGAACCGTATGTGCAGTTGACGGACTTTGAGCGAGGGCGTATAGTGGGCATGCGGGAGGCCGGGTGGACGTACCGCCGAATTGCTCAACACGTGGGGCGTGAGGTCTCCACAGTACATCGATGTTGTCGCCAGTGGTCGGCGGAAGGTGCACGTGCCCGTCGACCTGGGACCGGACCGCAGCGACGCACGGATGCACGCCAAGACCGTAGGATCCTACGCAGTGCCGTAGGGGACCGCACCGCCACTTCCCAGCAAATTAGGGACACTGTTGCTCCTGGGGTATCGGCGAGGACCATTCGCAACCGTCTCCATGAAGCTGGGCTACGGTCCCGCACACCGTTAGGCCGTCTTCCGCTCACGCCCCAACATCGTGCAGCCCGCCTCCAGTGGTGTCGCGACAGGCGTGAATGGAGGGACGAATGGAGACGTGTTGTCTTCAGCGATGAGAGTCGCTTCTGCCTTGGTGCCAATGATGGTCGTATGCGTGTTTGGCGCCGTGCAGGTGAGCGCCACAATCAGGACTGCATACGACCGAGGCACACAGAGCCAACACCCGGCATCATGGTGTGGGGAGCGATCTCCTACACTGGCCGTACACCAATGGTGATCGTCGAGGGGACACTGAATAGTGCACGGTACATCCAAACCGTCATCGAACCCATCGTTCTACCATTCCTAGATCGGCAAGGGAACTTGTTGTTCCAACAAGACAATGCACATCCGCATGTATCCCGTGCCACCCAACGTGCTCTGGAAGGTGTAAGTCAACTACTCTGGCCAGCAAGATCTCCGGATCTGTCCCCCATTGAGCATGTTTGGGGCTGGATGAAGCGTCGTCTCACGCGGTCTGCACGTCCAGTACGAACGCTGGTCCAACTGAGGCGCCAGGTGGAAATGGCATGGCAAGCCGTTCCACAGGACTACATCCAGCATCTCTACGATCGTCACCATGGGAGAATAGCAGCCTGCATTGCTGCGAAAGGTGGGTTTACACTGTACTAGTGCCGACATTGTGCATGCTCTGTTGCCTGTGTCTATGTGCCTGTGGTTCTGTCAGTTTGATCATGTGATGTATCTGACCCCAGGAATGTGTCAATAAAGTTTCCCCTTCCTGGGACAATGAATTCACGGTGTTCTTATTTCAATTTCCAGGAGTGTATTAATAGCATTTTATAAAAATATTTTTATACTGAATACAAATTATAACTTGAAGGTACACCTACAATGGTGTGAAACTTGCTGTGTTGCCTACGAAAGGAACCTAAATACAGCTAAAGTGGCATTGAAGAATTTTCATTAATTTAAAAAACAATTTTTTAAAGATTTTTTAAGATTATTTTGGAGGATTTTTAAAAGTTTCTGTACAATAACAACTTTTAAAAATAAGCAAGCAAATGTGCACTCCTGGTTTCAATCGTCTGTTTTAAACAAATGTTCGGCTGTCGTCCTTTTCTTTTTTGACATTTCATGTAAATTGCACTATTCACGTGAAACAAATTTTCCTTCGACAATGACGCCGCCTATTATGTATGGGATGCTTATCAGCAGAGTTATATCACATACTCTGAACGCCACACAGCTGCCTAAACTTTGCTGTATCATTTTACAGTATGACAGCCTGTAACTGAGATTGATTTTATGAATACTAACTCCAGCTGCGAAAGCCTATGAAGTTACAAAGCCACCAATCGCTTAGCAGTCCACTAGACGCTACGAGTTGGTGCTGATCAGCCCTTGGATTTTCATAGTGAAAATTGATGTAGATTAATTGTGATTTTTTGGCATTAAACTTTGTTCTTTAGACTATTTGTAACAGTAACTGCGTACCAGTAAAATTGGTTATTATTTTTCTGTGCAGGTTCAAGCGAACATCGCGCAGTAAAATAGGCATTTCATAGTCAAAGAGAGTCGTGCCGTGATGAGGTACTTTTTTAAAAAAGAAACATGGGCAAGCAAATTTATGACGACATAACTGGTACGACGGGTGGTCACGCACTTCCCACTCCACTATCAAGAATTCGGTAGCTGCATTTAAAACCGGGCATGTGAGAACTGAAGATGAAGAGCACCCTGAAATCCCAACTGAAGTCACAGTTCCGGAAACCGCAGGGGATCGGAGAATAACTGCAAAGAAGATAGCAGAGACCCTGGGCATATACAGAGAACGTGTGGGCCATATTATTCATGAGATTTTGGACATGAGAAAGCTTTAAGGCAAATGGGTTCCCAAACATCTCAGTGCAGACTAAAAGCGTAAAGGAGTGATCGCTTCACAGTCTACTTTGGTCCATTTTCGCCGAGATCGTAGGATATTTGGATCGTCTCGTGGCCATGGATGAAACAAGGATACATATTTATGATAGAGAGAGCGAAGAACAGTATAAATAAAGGAGGTACGACGGTTCCCCAGACAAAAGTTCAAAGCACAAAGATCAGCAGATAACTTTCTCGCATCCGTCTTTTGGGATGAAGATGGAACCCTTCTTATTGAATGTGTGGTGTCACCGCCAGACACCACACTTGCTAGGTGGTAGCCTTTAAATCGGCCGCGGTCCGTTAGTATACGTCGGACCCGCGTGTCGCCACTATCAGTGATTGCAGACCGAGCGCCGCCACACGGCAGGTCTAGAGAGACTTCCTAGCACTCGCCCCAGTTGTACAGCCGACTTTGCTAGCGATGGTTCACTGACAAATTACGCTCTCATTTGCCGAGACGATAGTTAGCATAGCCTTCAGCTACGTCATTTGCTACGACCTAGCAAGGCGCCATTATCATTTGCTATTTATCTTGTGATGCATGTACCGTCAGACCGATGTTCACCAATTATGGATTAAAGTTGAGTATTCCAGAAGCTACGTACCTTTTTTGCTAGTATAATTACTTTACCTGTTCCAGACCTCACGCCAGCCAGCGTGAGCATAAACGCGTGCCTTTCGGCTTCCTCCTAGTGGCTTGGCTGTCTTGCCAAGTCACAACAGAATACTTATACCATGGTAAAAGCACTGTGTTCTACGTCGAAATTCTCGATAAACTGAAGCAACAATTGGTCTCCAAACGTCGAGTAAAGCTGAGATAAGGAATCTTATTTCTGCAAGATAGTGCTCTCGTCATGAAGCAAAAATTGGCAGATATTTACTATGGAATCCTCAAACGTCCACCCCAATTATCTGACGTGGTCCCCTCAGACTATCTGTTCCCAAACCTCAAAATGGTTCAAATGGCTCTGAGCCCTATGGGACTTAACATCTGAGGTCGTGAGTCCCCTAGAACTTAGAACTACTTAAACATAACTAACGTAAGGACATCACACACATCCATGCCCAAGGCAGAATTCGAATCTGCGACCGTAGGGGTCGCGTGGCTCCAGACTGTAGCGCCTAGAAGCGCTCGGCCACATCGACCGGCCCCAAACCTCAAGAAACATCTCAATGGAAGTGTGGTGTCACCGCCAGACACCACACTTGCTAGGTGGTAGCTTTAAATCGGCCGCGGTCGATTAGTACATGTCGGACCCGCGTGTCGCCACTGTCAGTAATTGCAGACCGAGCGCCACGGCAGGTCTAGAGAGACGTACTAGGACTCGTCCCAGTTGTACGGACGACTTTGCTAACGACTACACTGACGAAGCCTTTCTCTCATTTGCCGAGAGATAGTTAGAATAGCCTTCAGCTAAGTCCATGGCTACGACCTAGCAAGGCGCCATTAACCATTTCTAGAGAGAGTCTCACTTGTATCATCAAGAATGCTGTATACAAATGATGGATTAAAATTAAGTATTCCAGCAGTTACGTACTTTTCTTTATAGCATTCATTACGTATCCTGTTCCAGACCTCACGCCAGTCTGCGTTAGATTATAGCGTGCATTTCGGCCTCCTCTAACTACAAGGTGTTGGCACCTCTATTTCCGTACGCCAAGGAAGACAGAATAGTTGCTTCTGGGTTTTGAAGCACAATTGAAAGATTTCATTCTTTCAATGGATCAAAGAATTTGGAGCAAAGACGTCGCAAAGGTGTTGAGCTCAAGGGGGTGTATGTTCAGTAAATAATTTTCTCAAACCCGTGATATTTTTTTCTTTATTCAGCGAAGGACTTATCAGGACCCCCTCGTACATACGCCTCCAAAATAGGACCCGACCCCACTAGACGCACACCTACGCCCGGCGAGACGCGGCGTCGTGCCCGATCCGCGCAGGATGTGTGTCACTTAAGCCGGCGCGGCGCGGCGCGGCGCCCCGGTCTGAGGTTCCGCCCACGGGCGCGAGTGTCCAGTTGGGACGTCACCTTCCTCAAGAGCCGCCGTGATGGACGCTCCCGTAACGACCTCAACTGCTTCGGAGGCCCCGTGCTGTGTCCCGTAAACGAGCCCCGTCCGGTCCAGAGAGCAACAGACCGGCCCCGTCTACCCATCACGCTTTCGCACAGAAATTTCCCGGCTTCCATTTCGCTTGAGTGGTCAAGTGATCCGTGTCCTCTGCCAGAGGCCTTTGAATACCGCTGCCGTCAGACGGCTGCCAAGTCTCTACGCTGGCCGTCGAGAATCGTGGAAAGTACCGTGGCCGAGCAGAGGTCCTCAAATGTAGATAGAAACTTCCTCGGGTGTTTCACAGTCACTTTAAGAACTACATTTTCAGTTATATGGGCCTACATTACTAACTTAGTGACCGATGCTTCGCTCGCGTTGACTGTGTAGTGTCTAAAGATTTAAAAAAAAAATGACAAATAGAATGAGTGGTTTTGTAGTTATTCGTGCCAGTCTTACACTCGGTACTGATTTCTCTCATTTCAGACGGATATTCCTGTACATGGAATAGTATTTAAATGTGGTATCTATTTTGTCATCAGTAATGATTAGTTTACACAGTAATTACAACAAAAATAATTTTATAGCGAAAATGTAAAGAGCCGTTTATCTTTCTCTGCAATTCTGATAGAGCCGATTTGTCGTGCTGACTGTTAAATAGCTTTCTTTGATTTAGTTCCCAAATTGCAGCACCTTCGAAACTTTTCACTCTAATTAAGGCCATAGTAGCGCGGTCCTTTCCGACTGTACTTCTGACGAAAAAGTGATTCCGCTTTCATAATGAAATATTTTTTGTAAAATCTTTAATCTACTTAACGTTTTTTTTTACGTGTTTTCCGGTAATGTTTTCAAAATATATTACTGAAACACGTGTTTCTTTTTAATTTCCAACCGAGAAGCCGAATACAAATTTTCATAAATTTAGCTTTAAATTTTTAAATGGCTTCATAACGAAATATTGTCCGGCCCCGGTAGCTGAGTGGCCAGAGCGTCAGAATGTCAATCCTAAGGGCCCGGGTTCAATTCCCGGTTGGGTCGGAGATTTTCTCCGCTCAGAGACTGGGTGTTGTGTTGTCCTAATCATCATCATTTCATCTCCATCGACATGCAAGTCACCGAAGTGGCGTCAAATCGAAAGACTTGCACCCGGCGAACGGTCTAACCGACGGGAGGCCCTAGTCACACTACATTTATTTATTTAATGAAATATTTCTATAGAAACTTTCATGTCCTATCTCACCCCTTACGTGCTGATGTTCCCAAAAAGGCTGAAACATCTGTTTTTTGTTTATGACCGAGAAATCAAATACAAATTTTTGTAGTTCTCGCTTTAAGATTGCCTTAATAATGACATGTTTACTGAACACCTTTCATCCATTATTTCACCCCTTGGCTGTGGAATTTGGAAAAATCACTTTTAAAACGATGCCTATAGTGTAAGATCAACGCCTTCTCCAAATTTCAAGTTTCTGTCATTAGCGGTTTGGGCTGGGCGATGGTGAATCAGGGAATCACTCAGGACATTTACTTTTATATATAGAGATTATTCTCAGTGCTCAACTGATAAGTCGAGAGCTTATAATATGAAAATTAATACCATTGGGCCGAAAGTGTCAACTATAGGTCGTATTATCGTCAGCCTCCAAATGTCTGAGCGTCATACACTCCGTCTCTCTTTTCGTATCGTTAACTCACGTGCTCCATCCTCCTCTACCACATGATAAAGATTTCACACCTGGAATTATTCACCAGTTGCACGTCTCTCACAAATCGAATTCCAACCCTCCAGTGCATATCTGATCCTAGCTTCTACCTGGCCTGCTACGGCACCACTATTAACACTTCCCTTTTTCTTTACACTTCCATATACTCCGTGACCTCTTGAGGTGTAGCGCTTTGTAACGGGCCTATACAGGGTGGTCAGAAACAGTCTCAAAAGCTTGTAAAGTTTTTGCAGGGTAGGTTGTGCTGAGAAATACCTGTTAAAAAATTCGATACGTTATGCTGTTTCCGATTTAATTGTTGTTTTTGTTGTGGTCTTCAGTCCTGAGAATGGTTTGATGCAGCTCTCCATGCTATTCTATCCTGTGCAAGCTTCTTCATCTCCCAGTACCTACTGCAGCCTACATCCTTTTGAATCAGCTTAGTGTATCCATCTCTTGGTCTCCCTCTACAATTTTTACCCTCCACGCTGCCCTCCAACACTAAATTCGTGATCCCTTGATGCCTCAGAATATGTCCTACCAACCGATCCCTTCTCCTAGTCAAGTTGTGCCACAAACTCCTCTTCTCCCCAATTCTATTCAATACCTCCTCATAAGTTTGTGATCTACCCATCTAATCTTCAGCATTCCCGATTTAATTAGCATTGACATTACCCAAGACATTATGCGCGCAGCGAAGTGATTGGCTAATGTTAATGTTTAATTAGCATTGACATTAGCCAGTCACGTAGTTGCGCGCGTAAATTAAAGCATTCCGTGACTTACCACTTGTTCCAACGCTCGTTACCATTCAAAATGTGCCTTTTCAGGAAGTTAAAAGTTTAATCGAGGTGAGTAAAAGTTACGTTTGTTCGGTATGAGGAAACGAAATGAAGAATACTTCTGAGGACACTGTTTGGTAGGATGCCTGAATTTGTGCTCGCAGCGACCTGATTGGCTAACTTCAATGCTAATTAAATCGAAAACCGCGCACTGTATCTAATTATTATGACAGTTGTGCGTTCCGATCCAATAGCAGGTCCTGTGACTGTGTTCAGAGTGCTGCTGCTGTTATACATATATACACTCCTGGAAATTGAAATAAGAACACCGTGAATTCATTGTCCCAGGAAGGGGAAACTTTATTGACACATTCCTGGGGTCAGATACATCACATGATCACACTGACAGAACCACAGGCACATAGACACAGGCAACAGAGCATGCACAATGTCGGCACTAGTACAGTGTATATCCACCTTTCGCAGCAATGCAGGCTGCTATTCTCCCATGGAGACGATCGTAGAGATGCTGGATGTAGTTCTGTGGAACGGCTTGCCATGCCATTTCCACCTGGCGCCTCAGTTGGACCAGCGTTCGTGCTGGACGTGCAGACCGCGTGAGACGACGCTTCATCTAGTCCCAAACATGCTCAATGGGGGACAGATCCGGAGATCTTGCTGGCCAGGGTAGTTGACTTACACCTTCTAGAGCACGTTGGGTGGCACGGGATACATGCGGACGTGCATTGTCCTGTTGGAACAGCAAGTTCCCTTGCCGGTCTAGGAATGGTAGAACGATGGGTTCGATGACGGTTTGGATGTACCGTGCACTATTCAGTGTCCCCTCGACGATCACCAGTGGTGTACGGCCAGTGTAGGAGATCGCTCCCCACACCATGATGCCGGGTGTTGGCCCTGTGTGCCTCGGTAGTATGCAGTCCTGATTGTGGCGCTCACCTGCACGGCGCCAAACACGCATACGACCATCATTGGCACCAAAGCAGAAGCGACTCTCATCGCTGAAGACGACACGTCTCCATTCGTCCCTCCATTCACGCCTGTCGCGACACCACTGGAGGCGGGCTGCACGATGTTGGGGCGTGAGCGGAAGACGGCCTAACGGTGTGCGGGACCGTTGCCCAGCTTCATGGAGACGGTTGCGAATGGTTCTCGCCGATACCCCAGGAGCAACAGTGTCCCTAATTTGCTGGGAAGTGGCGGTGCGGTCCCCTACGGCACTGCGTAGGATCCTACGGTCTTGGCGTGCATCCGTGCGTCGCTGCGGTCCGGTCCCAGGTCGACGGGCACGTGCACCTTCCGCCGACCACTGGCGACAACATCGATGTACTGTGGAGACCTCACGCCCCACGTGTTGAGCAATTCGGCGGTACGTCCACCCGGCCTCCCGCATGCCCACTATACGCCCTCGCTCAAAGTCCGTCAACTGCACATACGGTTCACGTCCACGCTGTCGCGGCATGCTACCGGTGTTAAAGACTGCGATGGAGCTCCGTATGCCACGGCAAACTGGCTGACACTGACGGCGGCGGTGCACAAATGCTGCGCAGCTAGCGCCATTCGACGGCCAACACCGCGGTTCCTGGTGTGTCCGCTGTGCCGTGCGTGTGATCATTGCTTGTACAGCCCTCTCGCAGTGTCCGGAGCAAGTATGGTGGGTCTGACACACCAGTGTCAATGTGTTCTTTTTTCCATTTCCAGGAGTGTATATATATAGGGTGATTCAAAAAGAATACTACAACTTTAGGAATTTAAAACTCTGCAACGACAAAAGGCAGAGCTAAGCACTATCTGTCGGCGAATTAAGGGAGCTATAAAGTTTCATTTAGTTGTACATTTGTTCGCTTGAGGCGCTGTTTTCTGTGCCATTTCAGCCAATAAAGTTTTTGGTCCCTTTTTCTTCGAAGGTGCTACTGTAACTGGAGTACAGTATCTGGAGATGTTAGAGAATTGGCTGTTCCCTCAGCTCGAACAAGAAACACAACAATTCATATTTCAGCAGGATGGAGCGCCACCACATTGGCACTTATCTGTCCGTAACTACCTGAACGTCAACTACCCGATGCGATGGATCGGCCGCCAGGCAGCCCGTGACAGAGCACTTTATCACTGGCCTCCAAGAAGCCCTGATCTTACCCCCTGCGATTTTTTCTTATGGGGGTATGTTAAGGATATGGTGTTTCGGCCACCTCTCCCAGCCACCATTGATGATTTGAAACGAGAAATAACAGCAGCTATCCAAACTGTTACGCCTGATATGCTACAGAGAGTGTGAAACGAGTTGGAGTATCGGGTTGATATTGCTCGAGTGTCTGGAGGGGGCCGTATTGAACATCTCTGAACTTGTTTTTGAGTGAAAAAAAACCTTTTTAAATACTCTTTGTAATGATGTATAACAGAAAGTTATATTATGTTTCTTTCATTAAATACGCATTTTTAAAGTTGTGGTATTCTTTTTGAATCACCCTGTATATATATATATATATATATATACAGGGTTATTACAAATGATTGAAACGATTTCATAAATTCACTGTAGCTCCATTCATTGACATATGGTCACGACACACTACAGATACGTAGAAAAACTCATAAAATTTTGTTCGGCTGAAGCCGCACTTCAGGTTTCTGCCGCCAGAGCGCTCGAGAGCGCAGTGAGACAAAATGGCGACAGGAGCCGAGAAAGCTTATGTCGTGCTTGAAATGCACTCACATCAGTCAGTCATAACAGTGCAACGACACTTCAGGACGAAGTTCAGCAAAGATCCACCAACTGCTAACTCTATTCGGCGATGGTATGCGCAGTTTAAAGCTTCTGGATGCCTCTGTAAGGGGTCGGCCTGCAGTGAGCGAAGAAACGGTTGAACGCGTGCGGGCAAGTTTCACGCGTAGCCCGCGGAAAGTTGGCTCATGCCACAACTGGAGACCGACAGCGCCGACTTCATCTTTCAACAGGATGGTGCTCCACCGCACTTCCATCATGATGTTCGGCATTTCTTAAAAAGGAGATTGGAAAACCGATGGATCGGTCGTGGTGGAGATCATGATCAGCAATTCATGTCATGGCCTCCACGCTCTCCCGACTTAACCCCATGCGATTTCTTTCTGTGGGGTTATGTGAAAGATTCAGTGTTTAAACCTCCTATACCAAGAAACGTGCCAGAACTGTGAGCTCGCATCAACGATGCTTTCGAACTCATTGATGGGGACATGCTGTGCCGAGTGTGGGAGGAACTTGATTATCGGCTTGATGTCTGCCGAATCACTAAAGGTGCACATATCGAACATTTGTGAATGCCTAAAAAAACTTTTTGAGTTTTTGGATGTGTGTGCAAAGCGTTTTGAAAATATCTCAAATAATAAAGTTATTGTAGAGGTGTGAAATCGCTTCAATCAATTGTAATAACCCTGTATATATACAGGGTGTTTCAAAAATGACCGGTATATTTGAAACGGCAATACAAACTAAACGAGCAGCGATAGAAATACACCGTTTGTTGCAATATGCTTGGGACAACAGTACATTTTCAGGCAGACAAACTTTCGAAATTACAGTAGTTACAATTTTCAACAACAGATGGCGCTGCAGTCTGGGAAACTCTACAGTACGATATTTTCCACATATCCACCATGCGTAGCAATAATATGGCGTAGTCTCTGAATGAAATTACCCGAAACCTTTGACAACGTGTCTGGCGGAATGGCTTCACATGCAGATGAGATGTACTGCTTCAGCTGTTCAATTGTTTCTGGATTCTGGCGGTACACCTGGTCTTTCAAGTGTCCCCACAGAAAGAAGTCACAGGGGTTCATGTCTGGCGAATAGGGAGGCCAATCCACGCCGCCTCCTGTATGTTTCGGATAGCCCAAAGCAATCACACGATCATCGAAATATTCATTCAGGAAATTAAAGACGTCGGCCGTGCGATGTGGCCGGGCACCATCTTGCATAAACCACGAGGTGTTCGCAGTGTCGTCTAAGGCAGTTTGAACCGCCACAAATTCACGAAGAATGTCCAGATAGCGTGATGCAGTAATCGTTTCGGATCTGAAAAATGGGCCAATGATTCCTTTGGAAGAAATGGCGGCCCAGACCAGTACTTTTTGAGGATGCAGGGACGATGGGACTGCAACATGGGGCTTTTCGGTTCCCCATATGCGCCAGTTCTGTTTATTGACGAAGCCGTCCAGGTAAAAATAAGCTTCGTCAGTAAACCAAATGCTGCCCACATGCATATCGCCGTCATCAATCCTGTGCACTATATCGTTAGTGAATGTCTCTCGTGCAGCAATGGTAGCGGCGCTGAGGGGTTGCCGCATTTGAATTTTGTATGGATCGAGGTGTAAACTCTGGCGTATGAAACGATACGTGGACGTTGGCGTCATTTGGACCGCAGCTCCAACATGGCGAACGGAAACCCGAGGCCGCTGTTGGATCACCTGCTGCACTAGCTGCGCATTGCCCTCTGTGGTTGCCATACGCGGTCGCCCTACCTTTCCAGCATGTTCATCCGTCACGTTCCAAGTCCGTTGAAATTTTTCAAACAGATCCTTTATTGTATCGCTTTTCGGTCCTTTGGTTACATTAAACCTCCGTTGAAAACTTCGTCTTGTTGCAACAACACTGTGTTCTAGGCGGTGGAATTCCAACACCAGAAAAATCCTCTGTTCTAAGGAACAAACCATGTTGTCTACAGCACACTTGCACGTTGTGAACAGCACACGCTTACGGCAGAAAGACGACGTACAGAATGGCGCACTGAAAGACACTGAAAGACGTGACACTGTAGGCACCGAATATATATATATATATTCGGTGCCTACAGTGTCACGTCTTTCAGTGTCACACAATTTTTTATTTTTAAAGGGGATCGCTTAAGACTATTTCCATGGGTTCGCCCCTCAAATTTCTCCCTCATATCACAAAATTGTCGTCAGATGTAGTACAAACTGAAAAAATAAATACCTTTTAAAGCACAGTTTCGTATATAATTTATATTCAAAACCTTACACCTGTGTCATAGAACAAATCCTACACCGAGAATACTTTACACAAGTTTAAGGGAAGAAATGCTTCCGATAATTATTACAGTATTTAAAGAAAATCAAAATATGAACAGGCTGAACTGAACAAACAGTACATGAGACTATGTTAATCAATTCAACTGTAAAAAGCTAAGGAGCATATTATTAGCAAAATGAGAAATATGCAAAAGTGAAACGCCAAAATGAGCACTTCTCAATTGGGAGTAAATCAAAACAATCAGAATGGCTGAAGGAGAGCACAATAACATGAGCCATAAATGAATAAGAGCTAAGCAAATAAGAGAATAGGCAAAAATGAGATTCCAACAAAATGAGAGCTGGCCGAACTCCGTCGGCACTTATATACGGTTGTGCTCGTGGCGGCACCTCGCGGCCCGTACGCAACACGCGCGCCTGCGATCGCAATGCACTCCTAGCGCTCGCGGCGGCGTCTAGCGGCCGGTACGCAAGTTGTGCGATTACTGTCGCAGGTCGACCCTTAATCTATGATGTTACAACCTCTGTGCTTAGAAACGAGTGCTGCTCTGTGGCGTTTGCTATTAAAAAGATGACGAATGGCCTGTGTCTGTCTCGAAAAAAAAAGAAAGAAAAAGAAATAAACGTGGTTCGTACTGTACACTCTGTCTTCAGTTATTGGAACTACCTGACAAGTTTTACGAATGTGTGAGATTAAGAGAAAGACGCCATGCCACAAAATTTTAAAACGCTTTAACTTTGTGACACCACTTTCCTTCTCTCATCGCCGGCTAGCCTCAAAAGCGGCTGCCACCTTTGAAGATAAATTCTATAGCTGATGTTTTATATATTTATACCTGAGTATTACGAAAATATATAGTTTCGTGACACATCGCACTAACTTCAGAGTATGGTTTTTATGCTACTGTGGCGACTTCGGTGTGTAAACGTTTTGCCAAAGATGGTATGAGCACATAATGGTTAATTTACGTGGTGAAATTGGAAGTTTGTATTATATGGTGCATGAATAAAATTTGTGTGTGAGGAAGCAGATATTATTTAATTAATGAAAAGTAGAAACGGTGACCATTAATTCAGTACTGGCAAAAGAAGAAACGGCGAAAATTAATTCAGTACTGGCAATAGGTAGGCTGTATTTGGATAATCAGACTCTCGTACAGGAAACTTCACTGCCCTTTAAACACTTGCCCTAGACGTAACAAGATTTGCGATAGCGATGTTATTTCTGACCAAGTGCAGCTTTTAATAAAAGAAATCAATTATATTACAGTGTCTTTAACTGCACTTGCTCGAAGCACAGCTCCAAAATTCGGTATAGAACAAAGTCAAAATTTCGTAGTATTTGGGGTGCAAGAGTGAAAATATTAACTTTGAAATTAGTATTTAGGCCATCGAAAATAGCATCTAACGTATCATACAAAAACTTTGAAACTGTACTTTTCAGAACGCGGTACCATATAGGCCTAATCGTTGGAATGGTGTAATTGCCAGATGTCAAACACTAAAGTGTCACTTGTAGTCTTACTTAAGCAAGAACTGCATCTTTAAAGTGAATCAGATTTTTTAATACAGCTCAAATCATACCTCTACAAGTACTCGAAATCCTTTTTGCTGAATTTATTTGAAATTGTGCACACAATTAACCTTCACTGACTGTCATTCAGCATACGCGTGAAAGACAAAGTTTGGACTAAGATACTCTGAACACGTAAAGCTCTGTAAAGTAGAAACACGTACGTACACCTCACTTTCAAACCATTTCATGCAACTGAATCATTAGCCTACTGGCATAAAGAATCCAGTAAGCAGCAACAATAATTTGTAGAGAGCTAATAACCTCTTATAACAACCCACAAAGATCCATAACAGTATCTTTAATCATATAATACACCATTCTTGTCACTTGAACGAATTATTTTCCAAGGCCATAATCTACACCTTTAATTTCCGATTAAAATTTTTCCTTCTTGTGGTTTCCAATAACCGTGCGATTTCAGTCCCTAGATTCCCAACTGTGTCCCGAGTATGATATTTTCGTCCTGAACTATAACTAACCAACCTCTTCTACTCCAAATGAAGCACCTTTTCCTC
The DNA here is from genome assembly GCF_023864275.1 of Schistocerca cancellata. Lineage (NCBI taxonomy): Eukaryota > Metazoa > Arthropoda > Insecta > Orthoptera > Acrididae > Schistocerca > Schistocerca cancellata. Next base: position 443,449,473 of record NC_064632.1, on the reverse strand, counting down.
TATAACTTTAATCCTACTTTTCGTTTATAACACTTCCCAATATTCGTGCCACACCTTTCCTTCTGACAATTCCTCTTCAATATCATCCAAACACCGCCCCTAGAAAATGTTGTAATCATCCTTACAGGTTTGAAGACCACACAACATCTCATCAGACTTGAAGGTTTCCATTCATTCTTTTAATTACTTTCTTCAAAGGCTGAAGACGATAGCGCAGAAACAGTCCGTACGCACATAGCGGCAGAGTGTAAATGACAGAAAATAAAAAAAAGGTGGTTTGATTGGCAGGCATTCAGACTTTGTTAGCTGGGCTTTTGCATGTATTGTGAACACATACTGTGGTTTCATTTATTCGTTCATGTCGCTCACGGTCACGCTAAAGGTTTTAACTGGAGATTCTGGTCGAAAAATGAGGAAAATTGGGTTTTATAATTTTCTTCCACGAGATATATGAATTACGGCCTGCAAAAGGAAACTGTTGAATGGAAACGTGCTCCGACCGAAACCTGGACAGGCGTAAGCGCTCAGTGAATTACTTCATGAAAAGTTTCGACCAGTATACGATTTTCTGTCCATTGAAGATTAGCTTAAAAGATTCTCCGGTGCTAATACCTAGAATGGGAACGAGAGCTTCAAGCATACATTTGGAGATTGGCACCGAAAAGTCGACACTGTGCGGCGGAAACTGTTGGTACAACCGTATGTTCCACGAGGGTTATTCATCTACTCTGAAGACCATTAACGTGTTAGAAATCTACACCTTTAATCTACTTCGCGGAGTTATCTGACAGGAAAGGTGTGGCCGCCGCGGAGCAAGTAGTGTCTCAGTATGTTAAATATTAAAAAGAGCAGGGACTGAAAAAATACAGCTCCAAATTTAGAGTCAGAATATGTTTGTCCCCCCCATGAACCATGGACCTTGCCGTTGGTGGGGAGGCTTGCGTGCCTCAGCGATGCAGATGGCCGTACCGTAGGTACAACCACAATGGAGGGGTATCTGTTGAGAGGCCAGACAAACGTGTGGTTCCTGAAGAGGGGCAGCAGCCTTTTCAGTAGTTGCAAGGGCAACAGTCTGGATGATTGACTGATCTGGCCTTGTAACAATAACCAAAACGGCATTGCTGTGCTGGTACTGCGAACGGCTGAAAGCAAGGGGAAACTACGGCCGTAATTTTTCCCCTGGGCATGCAGCTTTACTGTATGATTAAATGATGATGGCGTCCTCTTGGGTAAAATATTCCGGAGGTAAAATAGTCCCCCATTCCGATCTCCGGGCGGGGACTACTCAAGAGGATGTCGTTATCAGAAGAAAGAAAACTGACGTCCTACGGATCGGAGCGTGGAATGTCAGATCCCTTAATCGGGCAGGTAGGTTAGAAAATTTAAAAAGGGAAATGGATAGGTTAAAGTTAGATATAGTGGGAATTAGTGAAGTTCGGTGGCAGGAGGAACAAGACTTCTGGTCAGGTGACTACAGGGTTATAAACACAAAGTGAAATAGGGGTAATGCAGGAGTAGGTTTAACAATGAATAGGAAAATAGGAATGCTGGTAAGCTACTACAAACAGCATAGTGAACGCATTATCGTGGCCAAGATAGACACGAAGCCCACACCTACTACAGTAGTACAAGTTTATATGCCAACTAGCTCTGCAGATGACGAAGAAATTGAAGAAATGTAATAGTCATGGGTGACTGGAATTCGAGTGTAGGAAAAGGGAGAGAAGGAAACGTAGTAGGTGAATATGGATTGGGGCTAAGAAATGAAAGAGGAAGCCGCCTGGTAGAATTTTGCACAGAGCACAACTTAATTATAGCTAACACTTGGTTTAAGAATCATGATAGAAGGTTGTATACATGGAAGCACCCTGGAGGTACTAAAAGGTATCAGATAGATTATATAATGGTAAGACAGAGATTTAGGAACCAGGTTTTAAATTGTAAGACATTTCCAGGGGCAGATGTGGACTCTGACCACAATCTATTGGTTATGACCTGTAGATTAAAACTGAAGAAACTGCAAAAAGGTGGGAATTTAAGGAGATGGGACCTGGATAAACTGAAAGAACCAGAGGTTGTACAGAGTTTTAGGGAGAGCATAAGGGAACAATTGACAGGAATGGGGGAAAGAAATACAGTAGAAGAAGAATGGGTAGCTTTGAGGGATGAAGTAATGAAGGCAGCAGAGGATCAAGTAGGTAAAAAGACCAGGGCTCTTAGAAATCCTTGGGTAACAGAAGAAATATTGAATTTAATCGATGAAAGGAGAAAATATAAAAATGCAGTTAATGAAGCAGGAAAAAAGGAATACAAACGTCTCAAAAATGAGATCGACAGGAAGTGCAAAATGGCTAAGCAGGGATGGCTAGAGGACAAATGTAAGGATGTAGAGGCTTATCTCACGAGGGGTAAGATAGATACTGCCTACAGGAAAATTAAAGAGACCTTTGGAGATAAGAGAATTACTTGCATGAACATCAAGAGCTCAGATGGAAACCCAGTTCTAAGCAAAGAAGGGAAAGCAGAAAGGTGGAAGGAGTATATAGAGGATCTATACAAGGGCGATGTACTTGAGGACAATATTATGGAAATGGAAGAGGACGTAGATGAAGATGAAATGGGAGATACGATACTGTGTGAAGAGTTTGACAGAGCACTGAAAGACCTGAGTCGAAACAAGGCCCCCGGAGTAGACAACATTCCATTGGAACTACTGACGGCCTTGGGAGAGCCAGTCCTGACAAAACTCTACCATCTGGTGAGCAAGATGTATGAAACAGGCGAAATACCCTCAGACTTCAAGAAGAATATAATAATTCCAATCCCAAAGAAAGCAGGTGTTGACAGATGTGAAAATTACCGAACAATCAGTTTAATAAGCCACAGCTGCAAAATACTAACACGAATTCTTTACAGACGAATGGAAAAACTAGTAGAAGCCGACCTCGGGGAAGATCAGTTTGGATTCCGTAGAAATACTGGAACACGTCAGGCAATACTGACCTTACGACTTAACTTAGGAGAAAGATTAAGGAAAGGCAAACCTACGTTTCTAGCATTTGTAGACTTAGAGAAAGCTTTTGACAATGTTGACTGGAATACTCTGTTTCAAATTCTAAAGGTGGCAGGGGTAAAATACAGGGAGCGAAAGGCTATTTACAATTTGTACAGAAACCAGATGGCAGTTATAAGAGTCGAGGGACATGAAAGGGAAGCAGTGGTTGGGAAGGGAGTGAGACAGGGCTGTAGCCTCTCCCCGATGTTATTCAATCTGTATATTGAGCAAGCAGTAAAGGAAAGAAAAGAAAAATTTGGAGTAGGTATTAAAATCCATGGAGAAGAAATAAAAACCTTGAGGTTTGCCGATGACATTGTAATTCTGTCAGAGACAACAAAGGACCTGGAAGAGCAGTTGAACGGAATGGACAGTGTCTTGAAAGGAGGATATAAGATGAACATCAACAAAAGCAAAACGAGGATAATGGAATGTAGTCGAATTAAGTCGGGTGATGCTGAGGGAATTAGATTAGGAAATGAGACACTTAAAGTAGTAAAGGAGTTTTGCTATTTGGGGAGCAAAATAACTGATGATGGTCGAAGTAGAGAGGATATAAAATGTAGACTGGCAATGGCAAGGAAAGCGTTTCTGAAGAAGAGAAATTTGTTAACATCGAGTATAGATTTCAGTGTCAGGAAGTCATTTCTGAAAGTATTTGTATGGAGTGTAGCCATGTATGGAAGTGAAACATGGACGGTAAATAGTTTGGACAAGAAGAGAATAGAAGCTTTCGAAATGTGGTGCTACATAAGAATGCTGAAGATTAGATGGGTAGATCACATAACTAATGAGGAGGTACTGAATAGGATTGGGGAGAAGAGAAGTTTGTGGCACAACTTGACCAGAAGAAGGGATCGGTTGGTAGGACATGTTCTGAGGCATCAAGGGATCACCAATTTAGTATTGGAGGGCAGCGTGGAGGGTAAAAATCGTAGGGGGAGACCAAGAGATGAATACACTAAGCAGATTCAGAAGGATGTAGGTTGCAGTAGGTACTGGGAGATGAAGAAACTTGCACAGGATAGAGTAGCATGGAGAGCTGCATCAAACCAGTCTCAGGACTGAAGACCACAACAACAACAACAATATGTTTGTAGGAGAGGAAGGATGCCTCTATGGGCCTGAAATCGCAGATTAACCGTAAGTTTTCAAACAATGTTTTATTTTTAAAACAATTCTCATTTATTGTTCCGTCTCAGTGGCAAATTTTCTGATTAGATTCCATGTTTCGATCACTCAGGGTCGTCTTCAGAGCTAAGTAGTTTTTTTTTTTTTTTTTTACTCCAACCTCTAAACAAAACAGCATTTTTCAGAGTGCTAAGTGCTCCAGAGCGTCGACAAATTAACCGATCCATTAGATGTTTTCTCAAAACGAAAGATAATTATATTAAGGGGGCTTTAGCTTAAGCTTTGCTGTATTCGAATTTTAAAGTAAACTTAGAAAAACAGGCCAAGAAATTGCCATGTTTCTTAAGTGACTCCCACTTTTTCTGCGGTATTTTTCAAAACACCATCGTGATGCCCCCACAAATTCATTCTAATTTACTTATTTTTTATCTCGGGATTCAGAAGTACTCTCCGCGCAAACCGAGACGGGCCACGAGGCGCATAATTTGACTAAGTCTGCATCTGACATTTTAAATTTGTTCTGAGACAAAAAGGCGTTTTTCATACGCTATTGTATATATAATAAAGTCGTAAAACCCCCTTTTAATAAAAACAGTCCTTGTATGAAAACATTCTAAACTTCTGCCATTATTCGTGTCTCTTGACCAGAACATCTTCTAAGGGACTGTGTGTGGTATCTGGAGAGGAACTGTTAACGGTGTGTAACCGTAATGCGCATATGTAGAGCGTGGTGTCTAAATAAATATGACAACGAAATACAACCCAGGACACTGAAGTAAAAAGTCGTTCAGAATTTTTTGCTAATAGAAGCAAGTATGAAGTCCCATCCTTAATCAGTAGTGTATTATAAATCCCCGATGGGTATTTCTGGTATATTTTTTATTTTATTATTTTTTGACAGTGTTAGTAAATCACTCTAAAAGAATGATAGGATGCCGCTTTCAACAACGACACTGTTGATTGTTGGGTGTATTGTCGCATCTAGTGGCAAAGCGCGTACGTTGAAACCGAGACGTCTAACAAATCCCGGCCGGAACATGGAAATTATCAGTCTATCTTTAACTAGTCTTCATCTCTCTACGATTTTAAGAGTGGCTATGAACGATTCGACCTCTCTGGCGCAGAGTTAAAATTACAGCACGTTTTTAAATTCCGGTCTCCTGCTTCCATCTCATTACGACGTAACAAGGTATGAACCTGATCAGGTATACAAACACACTGCTAGATGCACCCGGTGTAATGTAAACTAATGCGAACTGATTGCTACACAGACAGGTCAAGAAACGATGCCTATTGGAATGGAACCGTCGCAGGTAAAGGCACGTCAGTGTTGTTGTGGATACTCATGAATGCACCTCTAGGTGAACAACCAGTCAATTCAGAATGAGATTTTCACTCTGCAGCGGAGTGTGCGCTGATATGAAACTTCCTGGCATATTAAAACTGTGTGCCGGACCGAGACTCGAACTCTGGACCTTTGCCTTGCGCGGGCAAGTGCTCTACCAACTGAGCTACCCAAGCACGACTCACGCCAAGTACTCACAGCCAGGAAGTTTCATATCAGCGCACACTCCGCTGCAGAGTGAAAATCTCGTTCTGGAAACATCCCCCAGGCTGTGGCTAAGCCATGTCTCCGCAGTATCCTTTCTTTCAGGAGTGCTAGTTCTGCAGGGTTCGCAGGAGAGCTTCTGTAAAGTTTAGAAGATAGGAGACGACATACTGGCAGAAGTAAAGCTATGAGGAGGGGGCGTGAGTCGTACTTTGGTAGCTCAGTTGGAACTTGTGCCGCGACAAGCGAGTGCTGGCTACTGACGCAGCGCATGCTGGCGTTACTCTTGCGGCGATTGCCGGAGTCTATCTCCCTGATGAGGTATTGCGCCCCGACGGCGTATTCTTTCCATCAACCAGAACGAACGCCGTTAACTGGCTAAAAAGCATGGCCGTTTACTATATATTTTACGATGCTCCCAAAGGCACTCTCGACTTTTGGTCCCTATTGATGACGACACATGCACTTTTCAGCCGCCACCCGAAGTACAGAACTCGTTTCGCAAATTATTTAGGTTCATTATTTGCGGATCCTCCTGCTCACTGGGGCGTTCCGGGTATGAGACGCTGAAAATGAAGAAGCATCCTGGAGCATATTGATCCTCTGCGGACGGAATAGGGGGGAACCCCTCCCAACAAACGAGAAGACGATTCGGACGCTCGGCTACGGCAGTTGTAGGATCTTTCTTTGTAATGAAACAAAAATAAATCTATAAATACAATACAAAATGAAAAAAAAGTTGGTAGAGCACTTGCCCGCGAAAGGCAAAGGTCCCGAGTTCGAGTCTCGGTCCGGCACACAGTTTTAATCTGCCAGGAAGTTTCAACCAGACAATTATACGACAGAGGCGCTTAGTTTTTAGATGTTTACACTTGTAGCATCAGAATAGCGATATAATAGAATATTCAAAACGAAATCCCTACTTTAACCGCAAGTCCATGGCTGTGATAGGCGATCGGAAATTTTTTGCGGGTACTTAATACCTTATTCAGCATTTTGGAGTGTGACGTATAGCTACCAATTTCCACAGCTCCACCTTGAATCACTCGATCGTAAGCTAGCAAAACCGTAAGGTTATATGTCTGAGTTGTTTTATTGTATTTGGAAATCAGGGAAATTCGTAGTTTCCGCAAGGTGAAGATGATCGCTAGCAACAGCCATTAGACTACAGGTGTTTCTTACAATGAGACAGTACTGACCAGCGAGGCGATGGCCGACCACAGCTGGTCGTCGGGGTAGAGGTAGAGGTCGAGCAGCGTCCAGACGCCTCGCCACGTGAACACGATCAGGTTGCCCACGACGAGCACGCTGAAGGCGCAGTCCAGAACCCACAGCACGCCGTGCTGCGACCTCTGCAACACGCCAACAGACCGCAGCCCGCTCAGCACCGCGGTCCGTCCGCTACGTACAGCTGCTGCGCGGCGTGTTTATAAGTCTAACACAACAGTGGGTTGGGCAGTGGTAAAGAGACGTACTGATGGGTAGCAGAGCAACGGGAATGTACTGAACATAGTGGGCAAAATAAGACTGCCCATACACTTCAAGAAAGACAACCCAATTTAATCACCCTCACTAGGCTCGAATTACGTCAGTTGCGTTGCCTAAGGTGCGTGAAATATTTTCCGGGATAATTTTGTAAGGTGCATTAGAGGGCATCGCTGCAGCGTACATTCGAATCCGAAGCGGGTATAAAGGCATCGTGTTATTACCAAATGCTTCCAAACAGTACCACCGTGCAGTTATTCTGTTCGTGGCTGCTGATGGTCAAACAACGGTAGGCATCCATCGGAGAATGAAGACTGTGTTTGGGGCGGCAGCATGCCGGTCAAGCGGCGCGGAGTGGCCGCGCGGTTAGAGACGTCATGTCACGGATTGCGCGGCCCCTCTCTCCGGAGGTTCAAGCTCTCACTAGGGCATGGGTGTGTATATATATATATATATATATATATATATATATATGTGTGTGTGTGTGTTGTTCTTAGCATATATATATATATATATATATATATATATATATATATATGTGTGTGTGTGTGTTGTTCTTAGCTTGAGTTAGTGTAATTAGTGTGTAAGTCTAGGGACCGATGACCTCAGCAGTTTGGTCCCTTAGAAATTCATACACATTTGACCATGTCGGTCAGAAACCACCCTTGTGGAATGGCGCACCAAGGTCCATGCTCGTCGTGACTGGACACGTGACGCCGGTCGATCTGTGAGGCCAGCCTCACCCACAGGAAGTGGGCGGTTGATGCACCCGCACTTTAGTCCTGATCTCTGCCCGTGCAATTACCACACCTTCGGTCCTTTAAAAAAACCTTGAAGGGTCGACGAATCCTCTCGCAAGACAATACGTGGCAGGTACTTACCGATTTCTTCAAGCAGCAGGACACTGTTATCTTCAACATGGTACGTGTGTGGGATGATTTTCTAGTATTGTATTTTTTATATGTATGTCCATATCTCCCCACATGTAACATTCACACTACTGGCCATTAAAATTGCTACACCACGAAGATGACGTGCTACAGACGCGAAATTTAACCGACAGGAAGAAGATGTTGTGATATGCAAATGATTAGCTTTTCAGAGCATTCACACAAGGTTGGTGTCGGTGGCGACACCTACAACGTGCTGGCATGAGGAAAGTTTCTAACCGATTTTTCATACACAAACAGCAGTTGACCGGCGTTGCCTGGTGAAACGTTGTTGTGATGCCTCGTGTAAGGAGGAGAAATGCGTACCATCACGTTTCCGACTTTGATAAAGGTCGGATTGTAGCCTACCGCGATGGCGGTTTATCGTATCGCGACATTGCTGTTTGCGTTGGTCGAGATCCAATGACTGTTAGCAGAATATGGAATCGGTGGGTTCAGGAGGGTAATACGGAACGCCGTGCTGGATCCCAACGGCCTCGTATCACTAGCAGTCGAGATGCCAGGCATCTTATCCGCATGGCTGTAACGGACCGTGCAGCCACGTCTCGATCCCTGAGTCAACAAATGGGGACGTTTGCAAGACAAAAACCATCTGCACGAACAGTTCGACGACGTTTGCAGCAGCATGGACTATCAGCTTGGAGACCATGACTGCGGTTACCCTTGACGCTGCATCATAAACAGGAGCGCCTACGATGGTGTCCTGAACAAAGAACCTGGATGCACGAATGGCAAAACGTCATTTTTTTTCGGATGAATCCACAGCATCAGCATCATGATGGTCGCATCCGTGTTTGGCGACATCGCGGTGAACGCACATTGGAAGCGTGTATTCGTCATCGCCATACTGGCATATCACCCGGGGTGATGGTATGGGGTGCCATTGGTTACACGTCTCGGTCACCTCTTGTTCGCATTGACGGCACTTTGAACAGTGGAGTTACATTTCAGATGTGTTACTACCCGTGGATCTACCCTCCATTCGATCCTTGCGAAACCCTACATTTCAGCAGGATAATACTCGACCGCTTGTTGCAGGTCCTGTACGGGCCTTTATGGATACAGAAAATGTTCGCCTGCTGCCCTGGCCAGCACATTCTCCAGATCTCTCACCAATTGAAAACGTCTGGTCAATGGTGGCCGAGCAACTGGCTCGTCACAATACGCCAGTCACTACTCTTGATGAACTGTGGTATCTTGTTGAAGCTGCATAGGCTGCTGTACATGTACACGCCACCTAAGCTCTGTTTGACTCAATACCCAGGCGTATCAAGGCCGTTATTACGGCCAGAGATGGTTATTCTGGGTACAGATTTCTCAGGATCTATGCACCCAAACTGCGTGAAAATGTAATCACATGTCAGTTCTAGTACAATATATTTGTCCAATGAATACCCGTTTATCATCTGCATTTCTTCTTGGTGTAGCAATTTTAATGGCCAGTAGTATGAAGATATTTGTACATTTGTATATTTCAGAATTTTTTAAATTCATTACTGTTTTAGAGACAAAAAATGGTTGCCATGGCTTTTGCAATGAACCTCGTATTGTGCCCATTCTTTATTACTGAAACAGGCAAAGTTAGTTTGCGATACAAACGGCAGTGTTTGCGTCGTTTTTTCAGTGTAAAATATTGAATGAAACGAGGAAGTTGTTTTCAGAAATTGATATATTAGTTTCAAGTAGTGAACCAAGTTATAGAACGAGTCTGTGAGTGAAAGTTACCACATTGTACCGGTGCAGTAAATTTTGAGAAGGGTTTTGAGTCAGCTTCAACCGAATCTGTCCTAAGAAGCCTACAGAAAGTAGGCACCATTCAAGCTATGTTAGGGTTAATATCTTCCCATTAGAGAGAAACCAATAGAAGAGATTGTGAGTGATGTTTTATAAAGAATTATTAAGTGGTTCTCAGAAAATGGACTATCCCTTAAGTCTGAAAAAACGCACTATATTCATTTCTGTACAGTAATTAGTCATACTAGCAATTAATATAACACATGAGCAGCAGTAAGTAAACAGGGAAGAATGCTACAAGTTTTTGGGAGTACATATTGATGAAAACTTGAACTGGAAGAGCATACTACTGAGCTTCTCAAACAATTAAGTTCCCCTACCTTCGCTCTTGGTTTAATTGCTAAACTTGGAAACATGTGAATGAACCTCTTGACGTATTTTTCGTATTTATAATGCCTCAAGACAACCTATATAAGTGTAGTTGTACAATAGAACTAAAAAACTGTTCATTATTATTGTTAACACTTATACAAATATACGTGTTAATATTTAACACTAATACACATATACGTAATGGTTAGCACACTGCACTCGCATTCAGGAGGACGACGGTTCAACCCCGTTTCCGGCCATCCTGATTTAGGTTTCCCGGGATGGTTCCTTTGAAAGGGCACGGCCGACTTCCTTCCCCGTCCTTCCCTAATGCGATCAGACCGATGACCTCGCTGTTTGGTCTCTTCCCCCAAACAACCCAATCCAACCCAACACATATGTGTATCCAGTACCTTACTATTTCCAAATATGTTCGTAAATGGATCTATGGAACACTTAACTAGCTAATTGCATCGATGGTACAGAAGGACAGAGCGAAATTCAGAATTTAAAGTGGATTCATAAAACTTATAAAATGACGTTCCAAGTCACCAAAACTATTTCCGTAGGTCGTTGAGGACATTTTTAGATCTCTAATTTAGAAGTCGACGGCAGTGTTTATTTTGAAGAAAGAGTAAGTCTTTTTCTTCTCGCGATTAATTATAAAAGTATGTACTAGTTTAACTTTGAGTTGTTCACGTGATTCAAGTATTTCTTTAATTTGTCTGAGTATGATTCTGATCTCTCTTTTTATACACTATAGCAGTGCTTCATATGCAAAAATCAGTATTGTTTCAATTTCTCATGGATTCTAAACTGGGAAACGGTTTCACAACCTATCTGTTTTGCTATTTTTCGAAAATATTCTTTCATTATTCAGAGCTTTATAGAATTTCAGCTCTATGTTTCTGCTGTGGCACAATATAAGTTGTAAGTGGAAATGGTCACTTAACTGGTTTTGGTTTGTTAAGAGATTTTGCAATTACATTTTTGAAGTTCTCAGTTTCTACATCATTTGGCAGCTCATAGTTTCAGTTTCTTTGTCCTCTTTTTACTAGCATGCAGATATAAATGTCGAAAAAGTTTAATGACGCTGTTGTTTAACATTCAAATTCAATTAAAAGACTGTATTTGAAAAGCAAAATTAATTCGGCAGATGCTAGAGGGCAAAAGATTATGTTCCACGCATAAAACTGTAATCAGCACGCATCGGTTAAATTACTATTACTAGAACATAAATAGAATATTTAATCCCTCTTAACTACGTAAATATTACAAACTCATAAAATGTAAGTGCATTTTCAGAATTGGCACAAAAATTACATTAATACGAGACCCATTACGCTTTAGTTCTCAGTGATTTTAAATTTCGTAAAAGATTTATTTATTTTATTTCAACAAAATTGCAGTCTGGTGTGAGGATATAACAGTGGACACAAGTATGGTTGCTACCACAATAATCTACATTGAAACAAATTTAACATGCAACGGAAATTCACTCTTTACATTTTTATACTCCGTTTTGTGAAATCACATTTTTCAGATAGGGGAAGGAGGTGGGGGGAGGGGGGGGGTAGCGGTTGTCTGAACGTCCTTGATAGTGAGCTGATGTTTTGGTAAGTCGAATAAAACCGCAAGACTTTTAATTTTTGTGAAGTCCAACAAAATGTAGGATCGAAACAGCGATAAATATGTCTGATGCCAGTCATGCGTGACATGGGACTTTTTTTTTTTTATATATATATAGTCATCACGCTTCCGACTGGTTTGATGGGCCCCGCCACGAATACGTCTTCTGTGGCAATCTCTTCATCTTGCACTTGCAACCTATGTGAAATTACTCCGTGATGTCTTATGTGTTCTACCATCTTCTTCCTTCTTCTTTTCAGTGTTTTACATATATTCGTTTCCTCGCCGATTCTCCGGAGGATCTCCTCGTTCCTTATCTAACCAGTCCACGTAAATTTCAGCAGTCGTCATCTACATCTACATCATACTCCGCAAGCCACGTAATAGTGTGTGGCGGGGGGTACTTTCGGTACAACTATCTGATCCCTCCAACCCTGTTCCACTCGTGAATAGTGCGTGGGAAGAACGATTGTCAGTAGGCCTCTGTATTGGCCTAATTTCTCGAGTTTTCTCCGCGTAGTCAATACGCGAGATGTATGTGGAGGGAAGCAATATGTTGTCCAACTCCTGATAAGTGATGCCCCGAATTTTCAATAGTAAATCGCTCTGTGATGTACAACGCCTCTCTTGTTGCGTCTGTCAGTGGAGTTTGTTTTGCATCTCCTTAACGTTCTCCCGCCAGCTAAACGATCCCGTGACGAAACGCGCCGCTCTTCGTTGGATCTTCTCAACCTCCTGTATCAGTCCTACCTGATAGGGATCCCATATAGATGAACAATACTCATGAATCGGGCGGATAAGCGCCTTATAAACCACTTCTTTCGTGGATCAGTTACATTTCCTTAAGATTCGTCGGATGAATCTGAGTCTGATGTCTGCTTTCCCGACTAATTGTTTTATGTCGTCATGCCACTTAAGGTCGCTCTGGATAGTTACGCCTAGATATTTTACCGCAGACGTTGTCTCCAGCTGTTTGTCATTTATAGTGTAGCTGTACAATAGTGGCTTTCCTTTCCTATATATGCGCAATATGTTACATTTATTTACGTACAGAGTCAACTGCGAGAGCCTGCACCAATCATCAACACTCTGCAGGTCGTTTTGCAAAATCTTACTATCTTCTGGCATTGCTACTTTAGTACAGACAACTGCACCATCTGCGAATAGCCTTCAAGAGCATCTGACACTTTATACTAGATAATTTATATACACTCCTGGAAATTGAAATAAGAACACCGTGAATTCATTGTCCCAGGAAGGGGAAACTTTATTGACACATTCCTGGGGTCAGATACATCACATGGTCACGCTGACAGAACCACAGGCACATAGACACAGGCAACAGAGCATGCACAATGTCGGCACTAGTACAGTGTATATCCACCTTTCGCAGCAATGCAGGCTGCTATTCTCCCATGGAGACGATCGTAGAGATGCTGGATGTAGTCCTGTGGAACGGCTTGCCATGCCATTTCCACCTGGCGCCTCAGTTGGACCAGCGTTCGTGCTGGACGTGCAGACCGCGTGAGACGACGCTTCATCCAGTCCCAAACATGCTCAATGGGGGACAGAGCCGGAGATCTTGGTGGCCAGGGTAGTTGACTTACACCTTCTAGAGCACGTTGGGTGGCACGGGATACATGCGGACGTGCATTGTCCTGTTGGAACAGCAAGTTCCCTTGCCGGTCTAGGAATGGTAGAACGATGGGTTCGATGACGGTTTGGATGTACCGTGCACTATTCAGTGTCCCCTCGACGATCACCAGTGGTGTACGGCCAGTGTAGGAGATCGCTCCCCACACCATGATGCCGGGTGTTGGCCCTGTGTGCCTCGGTCGTATGCAGTCCTGATTGTGGCGCTCACCTGCACGGCGCCAAACACGCATACGACCATCATTGGCACCAAGGCAGAAGCGACTCTCATCGCTGAAGACGACACGTCTCCATTCGTCCCTCCATTCACGCCTGTCGCGACACCACTGGAGGCGGGCTACACGATGTTGGGGCGTGAGCGGAAGACGGCCAAACGGTGTGCGGGACCGTAGCCCAGCTTCATGGAGACGGTTGCGAATGGTCCTCGCCGATACCCCAGGAGCAACAGTGTCCCTAATTTGCTGGGAAGTGACGGTGCGGTCCCCTACGGCACTGCGTAGGATCCTACGGTCTTGGCGTGCATCCGTGCGTCGCTGCGGTCCGGTCCCAGGTCGACGGGCACGTGCACCTTCCGCCGACCACTGGCGACAACATCGATGTACTGTGGAGACCTCACGCCCCACGTGTTGAGCAATTCGGCGGTACGTCCACCCGGCCTCCCGCATGCCCACTATACGCCCTCGCTCAAAGTCCATCAACTGCACATACGGTTCACGTCCACGCTGTCGCGGCATGCTACCAGTGTTAAAGACTGCGATGGAGCTCCGTATGCCACGGCAAACTGGCTGACACTGACGGCGGCGGTGCACAAATGCTGCGCAGCTAGCGCCATTCGACGGCCAACACCGCGGTTCCTGGTGTGTCCGCTGTGCCGTGCGTGTGATCATTGCTTGTACAGCCCTCACGCAGTGTCCGGAGCAAGTATGGTGGGTCTGACACACCGGTGTCAATGTGTTCTTTTTTCCATTTCCAGGAGTGTATATTGTAAACAGCAACGCGCCGCTGCTACGGTCACAGGTTCGAATCCTGCCACGGGCATGGATTGTGTAACGTCCTTAGGTTAGTCAGGTTTAAGTAGTTCTAAGTTGTACGGGACTGATGACCTCAGATTTTAAGTCCCATAGTCCTCAGAGCCATTTGAACCATAAACAGCAACGGTCCTACTACACTTCTCTGTGGTACTCCGAATATTACCTTTACATCTGTCGACTTTGTTCCCTTAAGAGCGACGTGTTGAGTTCTGTCCGCAAGAAAGTCTTGAATCTAGTTGCAAGTCTGCTCTGATACTCCTCAAGCTCGTATTTTTTTTCCATTAAACGGCAATGCGGGACAGTGTCAAATGCCTTACTGAAATCAAGGAACACGGCGTCTACCTGAGCGCCGTTGTGCACTGCACTGTGGATCCCATGGAGGAACTGAGTGAGCTGAGTTTCACAGGATCTCTGTTTGTGGAATCCATGTTAATTTTTACAGAGACGTTCATTTTCCAAAAACGTCACAATTCTTCAGCATAAAACAAGTTCCATAATTCTACAACATATTGACTTCAAAGATATAAAAATTACGTGGATCTGTCTTACGGCCTTTCTTAAAAACTGGAATGACCTGCATTTTTTTCCAGTCATTAGGTACTTTTCGTTGCTCAAGCGATCTACGATAAATTACTGCTGGAAGGGGAGTAAGTTCTTTCGCTCAATATTTATAGAATCTTATAGGTATCTCATCTGGTCCTGACGTCTTTCCACTACTAAGCGATTATAGCTGCTTTTCAGATCCGCGATCGGTTATCTCGATATCTGCCATTTTGACGTTCGTACGACGGTCGAAAGGATGGATAGTGTTACAGTCTTCAGGGGTGAAATAACTTCGGAAGACTGAATTCAATATTTCCCCCTTCTTTCTGTTATCTTCCGTTTCGGTGCCGGTGTTGTCGCTGAGAGAATGAATAGACGATTTACTGATTTCACATACTACCAAAATCTCTTACGGGTTTTACTCAGGTCGGCTGACAAAGTCTTCCTTTCAGAATCATTCAACTCTTCTTTCATTGCTGTCCTTAAGCTGATTTTCGCTTCGTTCAGCTTTTGTTTGTCAGCTAGGTTTGTACTTCTAAATTGAAGTGCTCTTTGTTTACGTAGCGCTTTCCTAACAGGGCTATTAAACCATGGCGGAGCTTTCCCATCCCTTAAAACCTTACTCGGAATATACTTGTCTAGGGCGTATTGAACGATGCCTTTGAATTTTCTCCATTTGTTGTCCACATCTTCGTCCTCATCACCGAATATTTGATGCTGACTGCTGAGATATTCTGAAAATTGTACCTAGTCACCGTTGCTGAGCTTAACATTCCTTGTAGGACCCGTCGTCAGAAATGCCTTATGATCACTGATACCTTCCTCTACGTCAGTTTATTAGATACGTTCAGGTCTGTTTGTTGCCAGGAGGTGTAAGACGTTACTCTCACGAGTTGGTTCTCGAACTATCTGCTCAGGATAATTTTCGGATAAGACATACAGAACAATGCTACACAAAAACGGCTCTGAGCGCTATCGGACTTAATACCTGAGATCATCAGTCCCCTAGACTTAGAACTACTTAAATCTAACTAACTTAAGGACATCACACACATCCATACCCGAGGCAGGATTCGATCCTGCGACCGTAGCAGCAGCGCGGTTCCGGACTGAAGCGCCTAGAACTGCTCGGCCACAACGGCCGGCAATGCCACACGAATACCTGTCTCTGTCACCAGTTTTGATGACGTAACACTACCAGTCTATAACTGATAAGTTGAAGTCACCCCCTACTATAACGGCATGATCAGGAATATTACTAATGATATTCTACAAGTTCTGTCTCAAGCGCTCTACAACTACAGATCCTGACCCAGGTGGTCTATAAAAGCATCCGATCTCCGTTTTTGACCGTTCTTTGATACTCCATTTCACCCAGATTAATTCACATTCGGAATCCGTGATAATCTATATTTTATCGAAATTGTTACTGCAACAAACAATTATCCTTACAATAAACATTCCAATCTGAACTCAGGATGTCGTTGTCACTGACGTCTGGTTTCAACCAGCTTGACCGCTACGGTCGCAAGTTCGAATCCTGCCTCGGGCATGGATGTGTGTGATGTCCTTAGGTTAGTTAGGTTTAAGTAGTTCTAAGTTCTAGGGGACTGATGACTTCAGATGTTAAGTCCCATAGTGCTCAGAGCCATTTGAACCATTTCAACCAGCTTTCTGTTCCCAATACTATCTGCGCATTATAACCTTCAGTAAGCGATACCAATTCTGGGACCTTTCCTTGGATGCTCCTGCAGTTTACTAAAATAATATTACATAATCTTTTCTATCTCTGATCTATGAGGACCAGGATTATCTGCAGTCACTGTGGTTGATTTAACAGGCAAATCACCTTCATCCCAAGGGAGGGGTCCTCTAAGCTAAAAAAGCACCATGTGCACGCTACATGTACTCCGCTACCCTAGTAGCCGCCTTACGCGTATAGTGCACGTCTGACCTGTTAAGGGGAACCCTACAATTTTCCACCCGATCGCTTAGGTCGAGAAATTCGCATCCGATATCGTCGCAGAGTCGCCTGAGCTTGTGGTTTCTTCCACTCTGCTCCAAACCAGAGGACCGCCATCAATCTGAATTCGATGGCACAAATAGATAGCTTAGCCTGCACTCCGCGTGCGTTACTAGTTGCCTTCACCAAATCAGCCAGCCGCCGAAAGCAGCCGAGGATGGCCTCACAACCCAAGCGGCAGGCGTCATTCGTGACGACATATGCCACCACATGCAGCCAGTTGCACCCAATGCGCTCGATAGCCGTCGGCAGGACCTCCTCCACATCACGGATGAGATCTGCCGGCAAACATACCGAATACACACTGGAATTCTTTACCGCCTTGCCTTCTACCTCCATGAGGGCGTGCATCACCCGCCTAACATTGGAGCTCCCAATGACAAGCATACCCATCCTCCGTACTGCTCCGGACTGGGCAGGAAAACCGACCGCTGGCCCAACAGGAGAGGCATCCCGTACTGGCTCAGAGTTATCATCAACACTGGATAGCACCTCGTGCCTGTTGCTAAGACGTAGCGAGCCAGCCGCACGGCCTGCTCCCTCTTTCAGTTTCCAGATTTTATAGCTTCCTATCACGTTCAAGCTTCTGACATTCCACGCCGTGACTAGTAGAACGTTATCCTTTCGTTGGTTATTCAATCTTTTTCTCATGGTCACCTTATCCTTGGCAGTTCCCTCCCGGAGAGCCGAATGGGGCACTAATCAATAATCTTTTGCCAATGCAGAGATCATCATGACACTATTTGAGTTACAGACCTGGATTCACATTATGTTTCTTTAATGCAGTGGTTTCCATTGGCTTCTGAATCCTCATGCCGTTGATCATTGCTGATTCTTCCACCCTTATACGTCTAGAGATATGACTTTCATAGTTACAGGATACGTACATTAGTATGTTCTGCAAAATGATTAGCGTTTGAACCATGACGGCCGGAGGGTTCAAGATCAACATCGATATCTCGGCGTAACAGTACCTACCGATAAAATATGCTGCGATTCTCGTTGACGCTATAAACCGAAGGTAATGGATCCGTGTGACTTGAGCAGATGTGCAGGATGCCTCGCAGACGTATGCGCGAACCATACCGTCAAATTAATGAGTTTGAAAGAGGGCGCATTATTGACATGAGAGGATGTGATGCTTCCATCCGGGAAATTGCTTCTCGTGTGGGACTAAATGTTGTGGCAGAAGATCGACATCTCATACGAATGACATTGCAGGGCAAATCTTCGCCCTTCGCGGCTCTACAGCAACAGTGGAACACATCGTACACTGACAGGGGCGGCAGTCGTGTTTACTACGGCACGGGTTACGTACGCTTCGTCCACTTCTCTGCCTACCTTTGATGAGTGAGCAGGAACATGCTAGACGGCAAGGATGTATGGAACGACGTCACTGAGGACAAGATGGCATCAGATAGTGTTTTCGGACGAATCTAGGTTCTGTTTGTTTGAAAATGATGGCCGCATTTTGGTTCAACGTTGACAGGTGGAGCGGCAGTACAGTGACTACATTCGCACAAGACATACAGCACCAACTAAAGACCTCATGGTGTGGGGTGCTATTGAGTACAACTATAAATCACAGTTAGTGCGTGTCCAGGGCACTGTGACCAATGTGTCCTAAGTGAGTGACATCCCGCGTCCCTTTTTGCACAACACCTCAGACACCATATTTCAGCAAGACAATGCATAATCATATGTTGCTGCACGAACACATGCCTTCTTGGTGTCACAGGATGTCAGCCTTTTCCTCTGGCCCACCAGATCACCAGACTCGTCGCCGATCTAAAATGTGTGGGATATGGTGAAACGGCGGGTACAGCGCTGTGACTCGTTGGCAAGCACCACAGATGGACTTTGGAACCAAGTGAGTGCAGCATGGAAAGCTACCCAACAGGACGCCATTCGCGCTGTATCCTCACGTTAAGAACTATGTTTGATACCAGTAAACTTTTGGGAAGGAATGCCCTTTTTTACCATTGCTAGTGGGCTTTTCATGTCCTCTTTGTTACATCCATCATAGATTATTTTGCTTCCAAGGTTGCGGAATTCCTTAATTTGATGATTTCCAAATTTGATGTTACGTTTGACGCTACTGTCATTTCTACTACTTCTCATAAGTTCCGTCTTTCTTCGTTCTACTTGCAGTCCATATTCTGCACTCATTAGGCCGTTCATTTCATTCAGCAGTGTCTGTAATTCTTCTTAACCACCACGGAGGATAGCAATATCATCAACGAATCTTATATCTTTTCACCCTGATTTTAATCCCACGCTTGAAATTTTCTTTTATTTCTATCGTTGCTTCTTCGACGTAGAGATAGAACAGTAGGGACGAGAGACTGCAGATCTTTCTTACACTCTGTTTAATCTGAACACTCTAGTCTTGGTCTTCCAGTCATGTTGTTCCCTCTTGGCTCTTGTACATATTGTGCATTAACTCTTTCCCTTTAGTGTACTCCTAGTGTCCTCAGGATTTCAAACATCTTGCACCGTCTGACATTGTCTAGGGCTTTTTAACGTCGAAAAATCCTAAGAACGTCTCCTGATTTTCTTCAGTTTTCCTAAAATTATCAGGCGCAACGTTAGGAGTCTCTCTCTGGTGACTTTACCTTTCCTAAAATGAAACTGACCATCATGTAAAGATCCTCAGTTTTCTTTTCCAGTATTCCGTGTATTAGTCTTGTCAGCAACTGGGACGCATGAGCTGTTAAGCTAATTCTGCCATAGTTCTTGCACTTATAATCTATTATTATCTTCGGAATTGGGTAGGTGGCATCTTTCAAATTGTCTGATGGTATGTTTCCAGTCTCATAGGTTCTAGACACCATCCCGAATAGTCTAATGGTTACTACTTCTGGCAATAAATTTTGGAGTTTCGGTAGAATATGATCTATCCTTTCCACCTTATTTGATCTTAAGTCGTCTAAAGCTCTTTTAAATTACGACTAATATTGGATCCCCTACCTCTTTCATATTGAGTCCATTTCTTCTTCTATCACGTCATCAGACGTCCTTCCGCTCATAGAGTCCTTCAATGTTCTCTTGTCACTTACTTGATGTCTCCTCTGCGTTTAATAATTGAATTACCATTGCACTCTTTATTTTGCCACACATATAGTATAACACGAACCAAGATCAGACCAAAGCAGAACAGTCACAGTTACAAATAATTACATTTATTCTCTACTCTAAATGTTTTCAGTTCAGAACCAATTTCATTTTGCTCCTATGACATTAAATTACAAATTTATAGTAACAAGAATGTATAGGGAAGGTAGCAGAAGTAAAATTGAAAAAAAAGTAAATATCTTTCTGTTTGACACTCTTTTTTTAATTAATGTAGCATTGTTAGTAACTGTGATCCGTGTTCTCGAGTGTTTGCGAATGTGGCTGAGTGAGTACACAGCGCTATGAGATTAGCGCGAGAATGTTTGGAGCACTGCTGTTTACCACAAACTGCAAGTGGGAGTGCTGACGCATCCACTACAGTGACATCAGGAACCTGACGCAGCTAAGTTGCATCCTTAACTTCAGCATCAACTACATTTGTGGGCTCGTTCAGCAACAGATGAGCGATCGTCACACAGTTGAAAGACCCAAGGCTTTTTAATGGACAAATGTCAAGGCAATATTCTAACCACCTGGCAGTCATACAAAACATCCATCGCGAGAGCTACGCGGGTTGCGAACCCGACAGCATTCAGGCGCCAGCCACAGATTCTAACTTAATAGCTAAGTCGACATATACGTCGTGTATGCCTTGTTACATTGTTTCTGTTTCCCATCTCCTCTACATCCCTCTTCCAAACCACTTCAATGTCTCTCTTGTATGTTAACACACAAACATACACGAGGTCAAATATATGAGCAAATGGCAAAGAACATAGAGATATGTAGAAAATAATAGAACTGGTAATTGTGATTAGGTCGATCAGTCAGATAGTGAAAATGATCAGCCCTACGAGTGTAAATGCTATCAAAGCTTTAAAACAGCTTATTTAACACCTACTGCTGGGACACAATCCCTTTAAACTTCCACTATGAAAGCACCTTAATTTATGTCACACTTTCCGAGATAAATTTCAAATGATTCGGAATCATTGCAAGGAGCGCACTACAAGAAGGATAAGTGCTAATTTCACAGTCTATGTGTATACCGGAGATCAACTATTCATACTTAGGCTCGACCAACTGCATTATGAATTTGAAAGTATAGGAGAGCGTTATGCCTTGGAATACTTTGCAAACTCTTATCCTTAGGCAGACCTGTAATAGAAGTTTAACATATTTTCTTATTCCATTTTGAACTGACGGTATCCACTTTATGTGTCTGCAATCTTTTTCTGAGATTACAAAAATTTCTTCGGAAAAGTAAGGTTTTTCCGAACGTGAAAAAAGCGATCCATGGTACAACGACATCATGTACCTAGGAACAAATATTCTGTTCACATTTAAATGTGTTGTAGTCCAGAGAATGTTGTCAATGTTGTATTTAACAGTCTCTGTGTAAACATTATTGCCCTCCTATGCATCGATTATAAAACTAAACTCAATCTGAACAAGTCTAGGAAGGCCCAATGGTACCGACCGACCGCCGTATCATCCTCAGACGATAGACGTCACTGGATGCGAATACGGAGGGGCATGTGATCAGTACACCGCTCTCGCGGCCGTTGTCAGCTTTCGTGATCAGAGCCGCTACTTCTCAGTCCTCGGCTGGCCTCACAAGGGCTGAGTGAATTCCGCTTGCTAACAACGCTCGGCAGAATCGGATGGTCACCCATCTAAGCGCTAGTCAGACCCGAGAGCGCTTAAGTGATTTGACGGGAAGCGGTGTAATCACTGTGGTAAGACCATCGGCTACTCATCAGATTAAGTAGAAATATTATCAAAAAACCAGGTACAAGTTAAAAAATTTTTGAATAGAAGCGGTTGTCAACTAACACAAATTTTATTTGCAACACAGAGAAATTTCTTAAGACATTAAAGAAACACGGCTCATTTGCAAATATGACGTGTCCCATGGTAGAAAATCTCCCTGTTTCAATGTGCAATATTGCGTACGACTGACGTAGTAAGGCTTAACTGTCCACACTTTACGTAAATTGTTTTAAAAATACACCTAAATACAATGAGGTGAGAAGTCACGGGATAGCGATATGTACATATACAGATGGCGTTAATATCGCGTGCACAAGGTATAAAAGGGCAGTGCATTAGCGGAGCTGTCATTTGTATTCAGGTGCCTAATGCGAAAACGTTTCCGACGTGATCATGGCCGCACGAGGGTATTAACAAACTTTGAAAGCGGAATGACACTTGTAGCTAGACGGATCGGAAGTTCGAAGGGCTCGTGACCATAACGGTTGGACCATAAACTACTGGAAATCTGTAGCCTGGTCATCTATGTCCTCATCTCAGTTGGTAAGAGCTGATGGTAAGCTTCGAGATGGTAAACATCCTACGAAACCATGGACCCAAGGTGTCAACAAGGCATTGTGCAAGCTGATCCAACTGAACCGATCACTGACTGGAAATGGTTATGTTCGGCGACTTGAGACCAGTTTCAGCCATTCATGGCCTTCATGTGCACAAACGACGGATGACAATGCGCCATGTGACCTGGCCACAAGTGTTCGAGATTGGTTTGAAACACATTCTGAACAATTCGAGCGAACTATTTGACCATCCAGATCGCCTAACATGAATCGCTTCGAACATTTATGGGGCTTAATCTAGAGGTCAGTTTCAGCACAAAATCATGCACCGGGACCATGTTCGCAGTTATGGACGGCTATTGAGATAGCATGGCTCAGTATTTCTGCAAGAGACTTCCAACAACTTGATGAGTCCATACCACGCCGAGCTGCTGCACTACGCCGGGAAAAAGGAGGTCCGACCGATATTTAGAGGTGTCTGTAGACCATAGTCACCTCATGTATACTGACCATAAAACTTTGTAACTGAAGAATTAAAAATATCCTCCGAATTGTTTTAATATATTATACAGCACTTAAATATTTTCAAACGCTGCACAGAACACCATCTGACGTCTCACAACAACAAAAGCCGTAGAACAAGCTGGAAACTGCTTATGGTGGTCTCTAGCGAGAGGTACATAGGGTGTAATCCTAAGTACACTTTTCTCCAGGTATCTCCACTATCCTTTACTTTTATTACATTAGATATGGTGCTCACGTCTTGATGAGATTAAACTCTCTTCAGTGGCGTTTCATTTATCACGAGCCAACTTACAGAAAAGTAGAAAACAATGTGGTGTAGCTGTGGTCAACAGTTCAGAGGGAATCGTATAACACACTTTGGTAAGTATAACGAGAGTACAACGTAGAATACGGGTAATATACTTGGGCCGTTCAAAAATAATTGGCACTGAACTTCTCTTGTTTTCACAGGAACCATTTAATGAAAAAACGAATATAGATTATACTAAGGTTATTACCCGCTAATGTCTATGTACTTTTGGCATCGTTTTGGAAACTTCCGTATCTGCGTAGCAAACAGTTCTTTGGGGGTATCCAGCGCCATTGTCGCAATTGCATGAAGTAATTGGTGGTGAACTTCTTACCTCACGTGACCTCTTTCATTGCCACAGTCGCTAGAAGCCCGATCCGGTAAATAGGGCGGATGTGGGAGCACAGTAAACCCCAGTTTACGCACGGCAGCAATGGTCTGGCAACTGGCATGAGGCCGTGCATTGTAGTGTTGAATCAGAACGCCAAGGCCGCATTTTCCGTGGCGGCGTTGTTGATGCGTCAGCGGGGATGATGCAGCCAACTGCAGTACCGATCACTATTGAGGACTGTATTAGGATGGAACCAATCCCCCCACTAGTTCTTTTCTTTATTTCTTTCTTTCTTTCTTTCTTTCGCTTACGCCATAGTCCCGCAGCAATCGCAGGGTCGGCGTAGTTACAACGGATTTGGCAATGTTACTGATAGGAATGGCCGGATGCCCTTCCTACCGCCACCCCGTACCCCCCAGAACGGAATCAGTGTACCCCAACTGTCTGCATCTAGTGTAAATCTTGAAATAGTGCGGACGTGTTTCAAGTGTCTGCGACGCGTGTAACCGAGGGGGAACGTGGGGACCAGCCCGGTATTCACCTAGCGGGATGTGGAAAACCGCCTAAAAACCACATCCAGGCTGGCCGGCACACCGGCCCTCGTCGTTAATCCGCCGGGCGGATTCGATCTGGGGCCGGCGCGCCTATCCGAGTCCAGGAAGCAGCGTGTTAGCGCGCTCGGCTACCCTGGCGGGTCGAACCAATCCCCCCAGTAGTACCTCTCCCCAATCCCAGAACACTGACTCCAGTAGTTTCCCGGCCTTGACTTCTTGGAACGAGAGCTCCCAGTATGGTTCCGCTCCACAGACTGGCACTTCTTATCTGTGGTCTTGTGGAGAAACCACGATTCGTCGACGAAGCCCAGACGCTAAAGAATACCGCTGGATCTGCACTGTAGTCCTGTACTAACTGTTGGCATTATCTTCACACACTTAAGTTTCTGCGCAGTGGTGTGGAAATGGAGCATCCATTGTGCACACACCATTTCATCTTCAAATCCTCTTGGTCAGTGAAGTGGATGTTTCCCTGTGATAGAAATGTTGCCTTCTCTAGTTCATAAAACGTGGTTCGCCTGTGCCTCATTATCAAGTCACTGACACGGCATTTTTTGGTTTGCGTGCAGTTGCTGAACGCCCAGTACTATTGCGTTTATCAGCACAGACCCGCCTTTCTTAACTCTGGTAGCCAACGAAACACGGATCTGCGCCTTGGTGCCGTTTTCCCACGTGTGCCTACTAACCTCTTGTGGATGTTTGAAGCAGTTCCTCCTTCCCACAAGAGAAATCACACTGTCCACTGTTCCCCATACTTGTTTGCTTCCGTGTTGTCATATCGACGTCTAGAGCAGTCGCAAGTCGCAACAAGTGTTGCTGAAATGCAACACCTATTAGAGCAGCAACACCATCTGATGGCGGTACGCAGTATTAGAGTCTATTTTCACCCTTACATCGACAAATATTGGAGATCATGCAAAACGACGTACAGAGAAAACTGATTGCTTATTGATTTTGGTTCTGTGTATGTAATTTCAATAGGTTCAGCAGTTAAAAAGACACTTTTCAAAAATTCTATGACGAGCCTCATATAACCTCCTTTATCAACGTCCGCTAATGATACCTTAGTGTTTCCATTATTGATGAGATCAGTGATCGCATTGAATGAAAGAACATACTGTCTTTCCATGTACGTGTATTCTCAAGTTGCAGTCGTCATTCCAGATTAATTCAGAACTCTGTGACTTATAATAAATTCAAACACAATTACTCATAAGGTGCGGGGGCGCTTAGATGTCAGGTTAAGGCCTGGAGTCAGATTCAGGATGAGCAAGGTTGAAATCTCCGACCAGGCCATCAGATTAAGATCTTGCGTGATCTGCATAATTAGTCACATGTTGCTTACGTCATTTGAACCATTCTTTTATCGCAAAGATATGGAAGGAGTCAGTTTACAGGATATGTATACTTGACTAGTATTAATATTAATGAACATATTGGTTTTTAGTCCTAGTCACACAACGACACTTAAAATCTAGCTTTTTTAAATAAAAATTCGTCCACAAAATAGAGTTGTCCAGGAGTAATGATTTTAGGCTAGATTTAAAAACTGCTTTGCTCCCTGTCGGAAATTTTATGCTATTGGTGAAATGATCAAATATTTTTGTTTCTGCATATTGAACTCCTTCCTGAGCCACTGACGGCTTTAATAACGGTTAATACAGGCCATCTTTTCCTCAAGTAACGGAGGTATGCACTAAGTATTTTTGTTAAGTTATTATGGATTATTTATGACGAATTTCAGCGAGTATATGTATTGTTAAGGTGCTGTTTAAATGGCTAACTTTTTGAAGAGGTGTGTACTTGACGTCCGTCGGTGACCACCATGTATTATTCTTAATGCAATTCCGTTCTCGGAATAACCAGAAAAGTACGTGGACGTCCCTCGTCTTGGACCGGAGCCAGAGTTTCTTGTGGAAACAATTTCTCGCGTGGAAGTTTTGATGAACAAGAACCGAGGCACAACTGTATGTGCAATGCCAGTTGCTGTGGACTTTACCGGTGGTGCAGCAAAGAGACCTGGGTAAAACGGAAATTTTATGCTGCGTATGAATCTTCACAACGAGTTGAAAGACCTGCGCGTGGCAACCTGCCTCGTAATCTGATTCGATAATGGAAGGGCGCGAGAGAGTTCTTCGGGCGCACTGTGGCTATGGAAGAAA
Organism: Schistocerca cancellata; assembly: GCF_023864275.1. Lineage (NCBI taxonomy): Eukaryota > Metazoa > Arthropoda > Insecta > Orthoptera > Acrididae > Schistocerca > Schistocerca cancellata. The sequence goes on along the minus strand of NC_064632.1, from coordinate 443,423,013 downwards.
CATGACGCCACCGGTCAGCAAAATGGTTGAGTCAGGAATGGAGGCATCCATCGTCATCCAGGTCGAAGAAATCCTAGTTACTTGCTCTGTCTGTGAAGATACACAAAGCTGCAAGTTTTCAATGGGCCAAGCAACGCAGACGTTAGTATAGTCTCATGCCAAAGCGAAGGCATCTGTTGCCCTGTACGAGAATCACAAATTTTGCGAGCACTATAGGATGTAGACCCTAGGGTACATGGAAGTCTGGGTCTGTCGTGGAAGCGTGCTCGGATAGCCTAAGTTGAGGCGACCGCTTGCGGCAGGTAGGAAATCCGGGTTCGAGTCCGGGACAAATTTTCATATACTCCTGATAAATACGAGTATTATGGAATAGCTAATGTGTAACCGAATTCGCAGTTTGGGAATAAATTTAATAAAACAGACTGGGTGGTGGTGGCTGACTGGAAACGTAGAGTCTTGAGACTGCCTCTCTTCAAATGATGGGAAGCGTATGTGGAGACTGCAGTTCCGGCAGAGGTGGTTCTCAAAAGTTTTGAGCGTGTTTCTCGTACCATGACTTGGACCCACTTATTTAGCTCACCGTGAACGCTGAAACATTTCTGGGTGCCCTAAGATTTGCTCCTGCGCTTGAGGTGTCAATAGAGCTAAGACGGTGCAACTGACGAATGACGTCATAGTGTAGAGTGGAGTACTGTATGAATAGCATATGGGACTGCGAGTACTCCTTTCGTGAGAAATTGCACCAAGTTGCTAGTCTTGCAGTCTGATTGGCTGCTCGATAGAGGGATTACCCTCAGGCCAGTGGGCTAAAAATTTTCGTTTATTAATTATTATTGAAGAGTCAAGTTTCATTGGTATGACGTGTTTCCACAGATTACGGTGTCATTATCGAATCTTGTAACATTATTAGATGTGCAAGTTCGTTACAACACAAAACTCACATAGATGATGCGTCAAATTGTATTGAAATTTCTGACGCAACATCACTATGCGACTTCCAGCCTTGTAACAAGCATATCCATCTAACAATGTTACAAGATCCGATTATGACGGCGTAGATATACCGAAACCGGTCATAATAATAAAAATAATTGCTAACGATCATGGCAAATTTGATTCTTCAAAAATAATGTAACTTTCAGATCGTCCCCGACGATTGCCGCAAATTCAAACACACATTAATTATCAATAAAGTATAATTCAGATTCCATTTACAAATATAATGAGAAAACCTCTCAATAAAAAACTACCACCGACTCAATCAATTTTAATATCAGTTTTGAAGAATATTAGACTAACGAGATATAGCCGAATCGAATATTTAATCTCTCACTTATCGAGATTACGAAAACTTGTTATGAACTGTAAATGTGGACATATTTGAAAGACATAGATCAACCGAAAATGATTATTTTTATTATTCAGGCAACATCTAAAGTGAACACGAATTTTGTAAAATACGCACATCAAAAAAAGTTTTGCATCACCCCGGTTCTCAGAACTGAAGATAGACGTTGACTGTGGATATTATACACAGACACAGTCCCTTTGACAGTTCAGAGCCGTCACTAAATCCGACCAAAGATGTAAACAACCGTGCAGAGCAGCGCCTATTAGACGGAGGGGTCCGACAGCCGATCAGTTCCAGTCATTCCACCAGGAAGGAGGTACACGGTTCATGTTGTCTGTAGTTCAACAATGCCTCGACGGTCAATACCGCGGTGCGATTGCGTCCGCATTGTTACTTTGTGCCAGGAAGGGCTCTCAACAAAGGATGCGTCCAGGCGTCCTGGAGCGAACCAAAGCAATGTTGTTAGGACATGGAGGAGATACAGAGAGACAGGAACTGTTGATGACATGCCTCGCTCAGGCCGCCCAAGGGCTACTACTGCAGTGGATGACCGATACCTACGGATTATGGCTCGGAGGAACCCTGACAGCAACGCCACCATGTTGAATAATGCTCACAAACTGCGACATTGTCGCGAAAAAACAGTGACCCGTATATGAAATAAGTTTCCTTTAATTTACGTTTATGGTCACTAACTTTTTGTTAACAGATTACCGGTTTCGGTCTTTAATGACCATCATCAGATCTGTTCCATAAAAACGATGCCACTAAGGCTGCAGTACATTAGGACTTTGTTTCTATGAAACAGATCTGATGATGGTCATTAAAGACCGAAACCGGTAATCTGTTAACAACAAGTTTGTGACCATAGACGTAAATTAGAGGAAACTCATTGAATAATGCTTTTCGTGCAGCACAGGATGTCGTGATACGACTCCAACTGTGCGCAGTAGGCTGCATGATGATCAAATTCACTCCCTACGTCCATGGAAAGGTCCATCTTTGCAACCATGACACCATGCAGCGCGGTTCAGATGGGCCCAATAACATGCCGAATGGAGCACTCAGGATTGGCATCACATTCTCTTCACCGATGAGTGTCGCATATTCTATGAACCAGACAATCGTCGTAGACATGCTTGGAGGCAACCCGGCCAGGCTGAACGCCTTAGACACACTGTCCAGCGAGTGCAGCAAGGTGGAGGTTCCCTGCTGTTTTGGGGTGGCATTATATGGGGCCGATGTACGCCGCTGGCGGTCAGGGAAGGCGCCGTAGCGGCTGTATGATACGCGAATGCCATCCTCGACTTATAGTGCGACCGTATCGGCAGCATATTGGCGAGGCATTCGTCTTCCTGGACGAAAACTCGCGCCCCCATCGTGCACATCTTGTGAATGACGTCCTTCAGGATAATCACATCGCTCGACTAGAGTGGCCACCATCTTCTTCAGACATGAACCTTATCGAACATGCCTGGGATAGATTGAAGAGGGCTGTTTATGGACGACGTGACCCACCAGCCACTCTGAGGGATCTACGCCGAATCGCCTCTGATGAGTGGGCCAATCTGGACCAACAGCGCCTTGATAATATGGCACGACTAATACAGGCATGCATCAGCGTAAGAGGACATGCTACTGGGTATTAGAGGTACCGGTGTGTCCAGCAATCTGGACCACCACCTCTGAAGGTCTCGTTGTGTGGTGGTACAACATGCAACATGTGGTTTTCATGAGCACTGGAAAGGGCAGAAATGATGTTTATGTTGATCTCTGTCCCAATTTTCTGTACAGGTTCCGGAACTCTCGGAATAGAGGTGATGCAAAACTTTTTTTGATGTGTGTAATTTACTGGACTTGAGAATTTTTCAGTACGCGAGCCAGAGCTGAGCTTCGTGGTAAGTAATCCTTGGTCGGCAAAGTAACAGAAATAAACTGATAGAGGAAATCCTTGAATAGGCTCACGTAATTACATTTGGAAGATAATTTTCTGAGGTACAAATAATATTCAGTCCCCATAATTCTACACCTGGAGTAGATCAGAACCATTTTAAATTATTCGTACATGTGTGTGTGTGTGTGTGTGGTTAGGCGTGTTCTCCGGAAAGAAGGCAGCGAACGCTAGTTTTGTAACAGTGCCATATAAGACACAGTCGCCCAATAGAATTGCATAATCTTCTGTTGCATCGTATCCCTATACAGAGACTGCGACGTAAGCACCTGAGAATATCTCAGACTACTACGTTCCGAGTTTGACCAACACTCAAACACCTTTTCGCAGCTCGTCTGCGCCGCTGAATCACAAAATCGTCTAGAAAATGTTTGTAACTATCTGATTGTTTGGTAGCTCTACTGGGTGCTTCAGGTTGATATGACATATCTGAAGAAACGAATTAATTTTGGCTGGTGTTAGCCGGTGTTAGTGTTATGTCCCCTGGGGCTGATCAGCGTTTTCTTTCCATTGTGCTTACGTAACTGGAATTTTCGTTGTAAATTAAAATTCGTGGCTAAGCTATCGACGTGCAGCGGGAAATACATTGTCTGATCAAAGTATACGGCCACCTTTGTGTAAACTTCGAACCTAGTCTAGTCACTGCAACTCACTTGCGTAAAAATCCGCCAGGAACATTCTAGGCCTTCTAAAACCACCCAAGTAATTTGTGGGACCACAGCCGTCAGCACTGTGAGAGCCAGTGAGTTACAAAGGGCTACCAGCGGTTCAGTAAGCACAATGAGTGTGCGTAGGGAGTTAAAAAGAATGGCGTCCAATGGTCGAATAGCTGCTCATAAGCCATACATTAGCCACACATTTTTGCAGTAATGTTAAGCGGTACTCAGCGTGGTGTACAAAACAACCCACGGGGCAATGGTTGACTGGAAGCAAGTGATTTGGATTGATGATTTGAGCTTTGTCCTGCGGCAATCAGCTGGAAGAGCGGGGATGGTCCTCTAACTGCGCTTAAGGAAACTGTAAATACGGAAGAATTATAAACGCATTACAGGTAATTGTGTACAAGGGGCGGCCAAGACGTCCGGATCACAGATTTACTTCGAAATTTGTACAATTTTAATACTCAATTAGGACAACGTAATGTACAAATAGTAAAGGGTACTACTTAGTCGATTTTTAAGAAAATCACAAGAAAATTGAACGCGTCAATGATGTATGTGTGAGTTGCACTCTGAGCGCGATGCAGTGACTAACACTTATATGGATATGGTGTCTTTTCTTTCGGACATTTCCGAAAGAACAGACACAATATCCATATAAATGTATAGTTCTGGCAATACCGGCCATGACCTTCTTCTTCTAAAAAATGGTTCAAATGGCTCTGAGCTCTATGGGACTTAACTTCTGAGGTCATCAGTCCCCTAGAACGTAGAACTACTTAAAACTAACTAACCTAAAGACATCACACACATCCATGCCCGAGGCAGGATTCGAACCTGCGACCGTAGCGGTCGCGCGGTTCCAGACTGTAGCGTCTAGAACCGCTCGGCCACTCCGGCCGGCCTTCTTCTTCTGTGCGGATACACACATATTCCCCAAACTCTTACGGGACTTGGTAAGAATGTCTTCAACGAGTAATGAGTGTGTTGGGGTGGGACACTACGAATGTAGTGTGTGGACGTACACTCCTGGAAATTGAAATAAGAACACCGTGAATTCATTGTCCCAGGAAGGGGAAACTTTATTGACACATTCCTGGGGTCAGATACATCACATGATCACACTGACAGAACCACAGGTACATAGACACAGGCAACAGAGCATGCACAATGTCGGCACTAGTACAGTGTATATCCACCTTTCGCAGCAATGCAGGCTGCTATTCTCCCATGGAGACGATCGTAGAGATGCTGGATGTAGTCCTGTGGAACGGCTTGCCATGCCATTTCCACCTGGCGCCTCAGTTGGACCAGCGTTCGTGCTGGACGTGCAGACCGCGTGAGACGACGCTTCATCCAGTCCCAAACATGCTCAATGGGGGACAGATCCGGAGATCTTGCTGGTCAGGGTAGTTGACGTACACCTTCTAGAGCACGTTGGGTGGCACGGGATACATGCGGACGTGCATTGTCCTGTTGGAACAGCAAGTTCCCTTGCCGGTCTAGGAATGGTAGAACGATGGGTTCGATGACGGTTTGGATGTACCGTGCACTATTCAGTGTCCCCTCGACGATCACCAGTGGTCTACGGCCAGTGCAGGAGATCCCTCCCCTCACCATGATGCCGGGTGTTGGCCCTGTGTGCCTCGGTCGTATGCAGTCCTGATTGTGGCGCTCACCTGCACGGCGCCAAACACGCATACGACCATCATTGGCACCAAGGCAGAAGCGACTCTCATCGCTGAAGACGACACGTCTCCATTCGTCCCTCCATTCACGCCTGTCGCGACACCACTGGAGGCGGGCTGCACGATGTTGGGGCGTGAGCGGAAGACGGCCTAACGGTGTGCGGGACCGTAGCCCAGCTTCATGGAGACGGTTGCGAATGGTCCTCGCCGATACCCCAGGAGCAACAGTGTCCCTAATTTGCTGGGAAGTGGCGGTGCGGTCCCCTACGGCACTGCGTAGGATCCTACGGTCTTGGCGTGCATCCGTGCGTCGCTGCGGTCCGGTCCCAGGTCGACGGGCACGTGCACCTTCCGCCGACCACTGGCGACAACATCGATGTACTGTGGAGACCTCACTCCCCACGTGTTGAGCAATTCGGCTGTACGTCCACCCGGCCTCTCGTATGCCCACTATACGCCCTCGCTCAAAGTCCGTCAACTGCACATACGGTTCACGTCCACGCTGTCGCGGCATGCTACCAGTGTTAAAGACTGCGATGGAGCTCCGTATGCCACGGCAAACTGGCTGACACTGACGGCGGCGGTGCACAAATGCTGCGCAGCTAGCGCCATTCGACGGCCAACACCGCGGTTCCTGGTGTGTCCGCTGTGCCGTGCATGTGATCATTGCTTGTACAGCCCTCTCGCAGTGTCCGGAGCAAGTATGGTGGGTCTGACACACCGGTGTCAATGTGTTCTTTTTTCCATTTCCAGGAGTGTACAAGGTGAGAATGTGGGTCTCGCGGGATGCTTGCGCGAGATAGTCCCTGCAGTCGCTATATGACCTCTGTAATAAAAAACTGAGTCAACGGCTCAACACTGAAGTTGAACGGGTGTCATGTGACATCCGCACCAAACAAATGCAACGAACAATATAAGAAAAAGAAAACAAGCACACATTTTTACCAGTCCCCGTTGATATATATCAATGCCCGTGCGCACCTGAAGGTATTAAATTAATTCTAAATTCAGTGACTATCATGTCGTTAAGGTTCGAGCTCTGTAATCGGTGGATCGCTGGATCGAGTACCTCTCTTCTTGTTTTAAACTTATATTTTATTCAACACTAGTCACATTATTTCATACATGTTAAATTTGAAAGATAATATGATGAATTGGTTCAAATGGTTCAAATGGCTCTGAGCACTGTGGGACTTAACATCTGAGGTTATCAGTCCCCTAGAACTTAGAACTACTTAAACCTAACTAACCTAAGGACATCACACACATCCATGCCCGAGGCAGGATTCGAACCTGCGACCGTAGCGGTCGCGCGGTTCCAGATTGCAGCGCCTAGAACCGCTCGGCCACCCCGGCCGGCATATGATGAATTGACACGTGTAATTGCATGAACTTTTATTGAGTTTCCAATGATATTTGGTTATTTGCTAATTTTTATTAGCACCAGCGAGACTCGATGCGACGAACCACCGATTACCGAACTTGCACGCTAACACAAGACCGCCGCCATCTCGTGCTCGGGGTCGCAACGCGTAGGTAAATCACTGATGCGTAAAACTTCTCTTGAGATTTTCTCGAACTCGCCTCAGTAGTACCCCTTACTACTTGCACATTACTTTGAAGTAAATTCGTGAACCGATTGTTGTGGCCTTCACTTGTCGGTATAGTAGAGGAACATTTCGAAGACGACGACTTATCAGCAAGACAGTACACCCTGTCATAAAGGAGCATCTGCGAGGCAATGTTTTACGGACAGCAACACTCCTAAAATGGACCATCACCAAAAGCGTTAAGACATTTATCCTACTGGGAGACGAGGCGATCAATTCTTGATTCGTAGAACGGGGTCGGCTTGTAATAGCTCCATGACCACACTGTCTCTTGCACTTCCTTGTTCGAATGAAATCGCGGGCTGTTGCAGTGTTTCCCAACCAAATTGCTGAAGCGCCGCCTTCGTCCGATTGGCAGTGTGGGGGCGGGAGTTCAAAAAATGGTTCAAATGGCTCTGAGCACTATGGGACTTAACATCTATGGTCATCAGTCCCCTAGCACTTAGAACTACTTAAACCTAACTAATCTAAGGACATCACACAACAACCAGTGGGGGCGGGAGTTATCGAGCAACAAGATAATTGGGTGCGACAACAGTACTGGGGGTTTTGACTTTATTGGGGGTAGCAGTTTATGCAAAGTGTCTTCATAGCGCTGCACATTGATTGTGGGTCGATGCACGAGGAGCCGGTGGGAGTGGCCGAGTGGTTCTAGGCGCTACAGTTCGGAACCGCGCGACCGCTACGGTCGCAAGTTCGAATCCTGCCTCGGGCATGGATGTGTGTGATGTCCTTAGGTCCCCACATGAACCCATACCGCAGCGCCCAATATGACTATCTTCCTTGGCTTCACGTCTTGGGAAAGAATGGGCTTGCATTCGCCTCCGCAGACATTCAGACACCCGCTGGAAAGCATCCCCCAGCAGACTTCAAGCCTTCTTAATGGCAAGGCCGAACGCACCCTATATTAATTTACGCTCTTTTGTGTCCGGATGCTTTTGATCGGATAGCGTAATTTCGAAGCTGGAATTCCGTAGTTTCATTAATGAGATCGACGGGAATTCAAGGCGTACGGAAGGGCCAACTAGACTCGCTGCTGAAGTTTACCGTATGGAGATGGCAGAAGAACCGGTTCCGGAGCAAGCGGGCGGCTCCTTCGATCACTGGCGTCACCAAGACAGAGCCGGCGAGGCGGCGGTGGGCGCCGCGTGGGCCAGCCGGGGGAAGGAAGTGGCCACTTTGTGCCGCGGTGCGCGCTGCCCGCCGGCCGCCGGCCGTGTCTTCTTCTGGCACCCGGCACGCCTGCGCCGGAGCCTGCCTCCACGCGAACTCGACGCTGGTGCTCAGGTACGAAAGAACTGACACCACGCGGAATCCGCGGCTGTCATATATTATATCTAACTGAAGGTGGAGGGAGGCAGAAACAAATTCTCGTTTGTTCTACAGCGAATGAAATATGCGGTGTGTTTCACAACAATGAGGCGACAAAAGTCATGGGATAGTCCTAATATCGTCTCGTACCTCATTTCGCCTGGTGTAGTGCAGCAAATCGGCGCGGCATGGACTCAACAAGCCGTTGGAAGACCCCTGCAGAAATACTGAGCCATACTGCCTCTATAGCCGCCCATAACTGCGAAGGTGTTGCTGGTGCGGCCGCGGTGGTCTCGCGGTTCTAGGAACCGCGCGACTGCTACGGTCGCAGGTTCGAGTCCTGCCTCGGGCATGGATGTGTATGATGTCCTTAGGTTAGTTAGGTTTAAGTAGTTCTAAGTTCTAGGGGACTGATGACCACAGCTGTTAAGTCCCATAGTGCTCAGAGCCATTTTTTTTGTTGCTGGTGCAGGATTTTGTGCACGAACTGACCTCTCAATTATGTTCCATATATGTTCAATGGCATCCATATTGGGCAGCAATCGGGTGGTCAAGTCATTCACTCGAATTGTCCAGAATATCCTTCAAACCAGTCGCTAGCAACTGTGGCCCGGTAAGATGACATCTTTGTTTGGGAATACGAAGTTCAAGGCTGGCTGCAAATGGTTTCCAGGTATCTGAACGTAAGCATTTCCAATGATGGGTTCAGCTGGACCAGGGGAACCAGTCCATTCCATGTAAACACAGTCCACATCATTGCAGAGCCATCACGAACTTGTACAGTGCCTTGTTGACAGCTTGGATCCATATCTTCGTGGGGTCTGCACCCCAGTCGCAACTTACCATCAGCTCTCAAATGAAACGGGGACTCATTTGACGAAGCCACGGTTTTCCAGTAGACTAGGGTCCGACCGATATGCTCACGAGCCCAGGACAGTCGTTGCGGACGATATCGTGTCGTTAGCTAAGGCCGTCACGTGGGTCGTCTGCTATCATAGCTCATTAACGCCAAATTTCGCCGCCCTCTCGCCCTCTCCTAGCAGATACATTCGTCATACGCCCCACACTGATTTCTGCAGTTATTTCACGCAGTGTTGCTTGGCTGTTAGCACTGTCAACTCTACGCAAACTTTGCTGCTGTCTGTTGTTAAATGCCGGCCGCGGTGGCCGAGCGGTTCTAGGCGCTACAGTCTGGAAAGGCACGACCGCTACGGTCGGTTGAATCCTGCCTCGGGCATGGATGTGTGTGATGTCCTTAGGTTAGTTAGGTTTAAGTAGTTCTAGGGGACTGATGACCTCAGAAGTTAAGTTCCATAGTGCTCAGAGCCATTTGAGCCATTTGTTGTTAAGTGAAGGCAGTCGGCCCCCGCATTCCCCGTGGTGAGAGATAATGCCTGAAATTTGGTATTCCTGGCCGACTGTTGACACTGCGGATATCGGAATACTGAATTCCATAATCGTTTCCGTAATGGAATGTCCAATGCGTCTAGCTCCAACTACCATTCTTCGTTCAAAGTCTGTTAATTCCCGCTGTGCGGCCATAACCACGTTGGAAACCTTTTCACATTAAATCACCTGAATCCAAATGACAATTCTGCCAATGCACTGGCCTTTTATCTCTTGGGTACGCGATTTTACCGCCATCTGCATAAGTGCACATCGCTATCCTATGTCTGTTGGCCGGCCACTGCACCTGATCGGTTGTAGGCGCTTCAGTCCGGAACCGCGCAGCTGCTACGGTCGCAGGTTTGAATCCTGCCTCGAGCAATGTTGTGTGCGATGTCCTTAGGTTAGTTAGGTTTAAGTAGTTCTAAGTCTAGGGGACTGATGACCTCAGATGTTAAGTACCAAAGTGCTTACAGGTATCTGAACCATTTTTTTTATGTCTGTTGTCAACTCAGCGTGTTATATGATGGACACTCAAAACCGAACACTCGCCAACACATCGGGGCCATGGAATGGTTCGATTCAAAAGTCATCACCAAAAGCGTTAAGTCATTTATGCTACTGGGAGACGAGGCGATCAATTCTTGTTTCGTAGAACGGGGTCGGCCTCTGATAGCTCCATGACCACACTGTCTCTTGCACTTTCTTGTTCGAATGAAACCGCTGGCTGTTGCAGTGTTTTCCAACCAAATCGGTGAAGCGTAGCCATCGTCCGATTGGCAGTGTGGGGGCTGGAGTTATCGAGCAAAAGGATTATTGCGTCCGACAACAGTACTGGGGTTTTGACTTCATGGGGGGTAGCAGTTTCTGCAAAGTGTCTTCATAGCGCTGTACATTGATTGTGGTTCATGCTCGAGGAACTCGACGAGGAGTGGGCCCCTGCAGTTGCAGTAGGCCATCATGACTTTATCGGAACATGTGTGAAAATATTTGAATTTCTTTGGCGCGGTTTTTACATTATTGACCTTGTCGTTTGTCCTCCGGCTGTCGGCATGTTGTTGGGGAGAATTATACTGTTATACGATAACACCTGCCTCCACACTGGCAAATGGAAGAAGGATAAGCTTCAGCGTTTCTGTTGGGGTACACTGCAGTATCCTAGGCACAGTCCGGGTCTTCCACCCTGTGATTTTCACATCTTGGGTAACCTGAAGAAAAACATGCGTGGACGTCGGTTTCAGTCGGACGAGGATGGCAAGCCTCGCGGGATTAGCCGAGCGGTCTTAGGCGCTGCAGTCATGGACTGTGCGGTTGATCCCGGAGGAAGTTCGAGTCCTCTCTGGGGCATGGGTGTGTGTGTTTGTCCTTAAGATAATTTAGGTTAAGTGGTGTGTAAGCTTAGGGACTGAGGAGCTTAGCAGTTAAGTCCCATAAGATTTCACAAACATTTGAACATATTTTTGAGGACGGCAAGAGTTGGTACGGTTGAGGAGCCGTCAGCGTCCGACAGAGTTCTATATCTACATCTACATTTATACTCCGCAAGCCGCCTAACGGTGTGTGGCGGAGGGCACTTTACGTGCCACTGTCATTACCTCCCTTTCCTGTTCCAGCCGCGTATGGTTCGCGGGAAGAACGACTGTCTGAAAGCCTCCGTGCGCGCTCTAATCTCTCTAATTTTACATTCGTGATCTCCTCGGGAGGTATAAGTAGGGGGAAGCAATATATTCGATACCTCATCCAGAAACGCACCCTCTCGAAACCTGGCGAGCAAGCTACACCGCGATGCAGAGCGCCTCTCTTGCAGAGTCTGCCACTTGAGTTTGTTAAACATCTCCGTAACGCTATCACGGTTACCAAATAACCCTGTGACGAAACGCGCCGCTCTTCTTTGGATCTTCTCTATCTCCTCCGTCAACCCGATCTGGTACGGATTCCACACTGATGAGCAATACTCAAGTATAGATCGAACGATTGTTTTGTAAGCCACCTCCTTTGTTGATGGACTACATTTTCTAAGGACTCTCCCAATGAATCTCAACCTGGTACCCGCCTTACCAACAATTAATTTTATATGATCATTCCACTTCAAATCGTTCCGCACGCATACTCCCAGATATTTTACAGAAGTAACTGCTACCAGTGTTTGTTCCACTATCATATAATCATACAATAAAGGATCCTTCTTTCTATGTATTCGCAATACATTACATTTGTCTATGTTAAGGGCCAGTTGCCACTCCCTGCAAAAAATGGTTCAAATGGCTCTGAGCACTATGGGACTCAACTGCTGTGGCCGTAAGTCCCCTAGAACTTAGAACTACTTAAACCTAACTAACCTAAGGACATCACACACATCCATGCCCGAGGCAGGATTCGAACCTGTGACCGTAGCGGTCGTGCGGTTCCAGACTGTAGCGCCTTTAACCGCTCGGCCACTCCGGCCGGCCCACTCCCTGCACCAAGTGCCTATCCGCTGCAGATCTTCCTGCATTTCGCTACAATTTTCTAATGCTGCAACTTCTCTGTATACTACAGCATCATCCGCGAAAAGCCGCATGGAACTTCCGACACTATCTACTAGGTCATTTATATATGTTATGAAAAGCAATGGTCCCATAACAGTCTCCTGTGGCACACCAGAGTTTACTTTAACGTCTGTAGACGTCTCTACATTGATAACAACATGCTGTGTTCTGTTGGCTAAAAACTCTTCAATCCAGCCACACAGCTGGTCTGATATTCCGTAGGCTCTTACTTTGTTTATCAGGCGACAGTGCGGAATTGTATCGAACGCCTTCCGGAAGTCAAGAAAAATAGCATCTACCTGGGAGCCTGTATCTAATATTTTCTGGGTCGTATGAACAAATAAAGCGAGTTGGGTCTCACACGATCGCTGTTTCCGGAATCCATGTTGATTCCTACATAGTAGATTCTGGGTTTCCAAAAACGACATGATACTCGAGCAAAAAACATGTTCTAAAATTCTACAACAGATCGACGTCAGAGATATAGGTCTATAGTTTTGCGCATCTGCTCGACGACCCTTCTTGAAGACTGGGACTACCTGTGCTCTTTTCCATTCATTTGGAACCTTCCGTTCCTCTAGAGACTTGCGGTACACGGCTGTTAGAAGGGGGGCAAGTTCTTTCGCGTACTCTGTGTAGAATCGAATTGGTATCCCGTCAGGTCCAGTGGACTTTCCTCTGTTGAGTTCTGCAGAATAGGAATTGATCGTTCCGTCTCCCAGCAGGATAAATCTCTTAACGCGTTGCTGATTACTGTAGAATGGAACCATTTCATGATCCCGTTGTGACGGGGTTAGGTTTCATTTCACTGCTGCTCATAGATGCACACGAAAGGAGCGAGTAGATGTCAGTGAAGCAAGCAAATAATGCTAGTAGACACAGATCTGGAAACCAATGTTCTCGACGAAATGTATTACGCCTGACTACGCGAACACTTTCTAACAGTGCCTCCGAGGATCCCTTAAGTAGATATGCATTTGAAGACAACCACATTGAAACATACCGGGTGATCAAAAAGTCAGTAAAATTTGAAAACTGAATAAATCTCGGAATAATGTAAATACAGTGGTACAAATTGACACACATACTTGGAATGACATTGGGTTTTATTAGAACGAAAAAAATATAGAAGTTCAAAAAATGTCCGACAGATGACGCTTCATCTGATCAACTAGCAATAATTAGCATAACAAAGTAAGACAAAGCAAAGATGATGTTCTTCACGGGAAATGCTCAATATGTCCACCATCATTCCTCAACAGTAGCTGCAGTCGAGGAATAATGTTGTAAACAGCACTGTAAAGCATGTCCGGAGTTATGGTGAGGCATAGGCGTCGGATGGTGCCTTTCAGCATCCATAGAGATGTCGGTCGATCATGATACACTTGCGACTTCAGGTAACCCCAAAGCCAACAGTCGCACGGACTGAGGTCTGGGGATGATGCGATTCTGTAACATATTGGCGTACATATCACCCGTCACGGTAGTAGTTACAAAACCAGAATCACGCATTTACTCGAAGAAAAAAGGCCCGATAACGGTAGATGTGGTAAATCCAACCCATACCGTGACTTTCGCGTCGTGCAATGGAGTTTCCGCGACAGTTCTAGGATTTTCGGGAGCCCAAATTCTGCAGATGTGGGCGTTGACAGACCTTCGGAGCGTGAAATGAGCTTCGTCGGTCCACAACACGTTACTCAACCAATCGTCATCTTGAAACGCCCACACCGCAAATGCCCTCCGCTTCACTAAATCATGATGCCGATGGATTTTGTACGGATAACATCGGAGGGTACGCCTAAGTGCCAACCAAACATTAGTGTATGGAATGCCGGTGCGACGTGCGACTGCACGAGCGCTGACTTCCCCGTGCATAGACGAACCCACCACAGTTCTCCATTTCTTCCTGAACTGTCTCAGCAGCATTACGCCTTGTGCTCGGTCGGCCACTACGGGGTCTATCGTCTAAACAACAAGTGGCTTCGAACTTCGAAATCATTCTTGCCACAGCTGCATTTGTCAACGGACCTTTACCCGTTCGAATCCCCTTCCTATAGTGATAGGATCGTAACGCTGAACTAGCACATTCCCCATTCTGATAATACAGCTTCACTAAAAGCGCCTCTTCAGGTAACGTCAACATGCTGCGACTGCTGGCGCATCTGATTCTCTTTCTCATTACAGCTCCTTTTATACACGATTGTCATGCGCAGTCACTGACGTTTTGCTGTCTAGCGCCATCTGTCGGACATTTTGTGAACTTTGTTTTTCTTTTGGTTCTAATAAAAACCCATGTCATTCCAAGCATGTGTGTCAATTTTTACGTCTCTATCTACATTATTCCGTGGTTTATTAAGTTTTCAAATTTATACTGACTTTTTGATCACCGGGTATATTACGCTTGGCCACTGTTCATGTCATGGCAGTGTTCAGCACGTCCCCTCAGCAAGGCCCGTACACGTTCATACATTCATGCGCGTTCCGAATGAGTTGACAACCATCCGAAATACATAACGTTTAAGAAGACCTCCTCTGACAGCTGGTAAGGTTGTTGTTTTATTAATACACAACCGGCCTAAAGCAGCGTCATCAGATGCAGCCTACATGGTAAAGAGTAATATACAGGGCTATTACAAATGATTGAAGCGATTTCATAAATTCACTGTAGCTCCATTCATTGGCATATGGTCACGACACACTACAGAAACGTAGAAAAACTCATAAAGTTTTGTTCGGCTGAATCCGCACTTCAGGTTTCTGCCGCCAGAGCGCTCGAGAGCGCAGTGAGACAAAATGGCGACAGGAGCCGAGAAAGCGTATGTCGTGCTTGAAATGCACTCACATCAGTCAATCATAACAGTGCAACGACACTTCAGGACGAAGTTCAACAAAGATCCACCAACTGCTAACTCCATTCGGCGATGGTATGCGCACTTTAAAGCTTCTGGATGCCTCTGTAAGGGGAAATCAATGGGTCGGCCTGCAGTGAGCGAAGAAACGGTTGAACGCGTGCTGGCAAGTTTCACGCGTAGCCCGCGGAAGTCGACGAATAAAGCAAGCATGGAGCTAAACGTAGCACAGCCGACGGTTTGGAAAATCTTACGGAAAAGGCTAAAGCAGAAGCGTTTCTTAAACAGGAGATTGGAAAACCGATGGATCGGTCGTGGTGGAGATCATGATCAACAATTCATGTCATGGCCTCCACGCTCTCCCGACTTAACGCCATGCGATTTCTTTCTGTGGGGTTATGTGAAAGATTCAGTGTTTAAACCTCCTCTACCAAGAAACGTGCCAGAACTGCGAGCTCGAATCAACGATGCTTTCGAACTCATTGGTGGGGACATGCTGCGCCGAGTGTGGGAGGAACTTGATTATCGGCTTGATGTCTGCCCCGAATCACTAAAGGGGCACATATCGAACATTTGTGAATGCCTAAAACAACTTTTTGAGTTTTTGTATGTGTGTGCAAAGCATTGCGAAAATATCACAAATAATAAAGTTATTGTAGAGCTGTGAAATCGCTTCAATCATTTGAAATAACCCTGTACAATGTCTCTACGTTTGTGCACTATTATTATTAATAAAAGTAAAATCTAAAATACACTGATGAACCAAAACATCATGACCACCTGGTTAATAGCGTCGTGACCCACTTTTAAAACACAATACAGCAGCAGTTCAGCTTGGCATGGATTCTACACGTCCTTGATAGGTTTCCGCAGGTACGTCGCACCAGTTGTCTTCTCTCAGGTCACGCATTTCCCGCAAAACACAGGACTGTGGTTTGTACGTGCGCAGATGGCACCCGGTATGTGGTCCAGTGGGTAGGGATTAGAGTCCTGCATGACCGAGTAAGCGAGCACAAAATACGAGATGGGGCGAGCACACCCTAACTGGATAGGCTACCCGCACTAGTTCATGTGACCGAGCATAGAAGCCGTGACCGAATACGTAGCACGCAACTTCAAACACATTACACGTGTCATTATCCGTGTGAGACTGCAGCCAGTACGGGCTTCTCATTTGTGGTGTGTCTCTCTCTCTGTCTCTGCAATCATGCAGTGCGAGGAAACCAGTGCAGTAAGACGTAAGATTGAAATCTATGTTTACACATTGAAGAGACGGGAAGGTCTAAAAAGCCAAGTACGGAGCATATTTTTGGTGGTTGTAGACGAAAACAGTGAAGGTTTCAGAGAACTTGGCCAAGAATTAATACATCTAGGTGCGCATTATGGAAAAGTTAACGTGGCAGATGTCATGCCACATCCCTCTACTATAAGCAGACTTATCAAAGAACAAGCTGATGCAATGCGAAACAGTATAATGCCTTCTGTTATTGCGGAAGTTATTAATAAAACATGTGCTGCGATAGTTGATATGTGGACTGATTCGCATAATCAGGTGCACTATTTGACGCTTACATCTCACTACATTAACACAGATTGGTCTCTTCTGATCAATGTTTTATTTACAACAAAATTCCCGGACGTTAGGAAGACGGGAGTAAATATTATAAAAGAAAGTGCTCTATGAATTTAGCTGTGTAACGTACCCGTTCTTGGAACCGTTACATTTGTATTAAAAGAAAGAGAGAGAGACAGACAGACAGAAATAGAGAGAGAGAGAGAGAGAGAGGCGTTGGATTTGT
The DNA here is from genome assembly GCF_023864275.1 of Schistocerca cancellata. Taxonomy (NCBI): domain Eukaryota; kingdom Metazoa; phylum Arthropoda; class Insecta; order Orthoptera; family Acrididae; genus Schistocerca; species Schistocerca cancellata. The sequence goes on along the minus strand of NC_064632.1, from coordinate 443,405,881 downwards.
ACAGTAAAGTACAGTGCAGCGAGCCGGGGCGAGGCGAGGTGAGCCGTCAGCGGTGCCCGGTCATGCTCGGTTATCCGCGTGTCCGGAATCCGGACATCAGACATGTGGCGAGTACGTGACCGAGCCGAGTCCTGTGGGGCCGGACATGAGCTGCTCGGTCCCCCCGTCAACAGGCGAGCCGTGACCGGTCAAACACGGAGCGTTGCAGCACTCTAGTAGGGATCAGGGCTCTCTGCGGGTCAAGACGTCAATGTGAACCTACTATGGTGTTCCTCAAAACCCCTGTAGCACGATTCTGGCATTGGGACATGGACAGTTACCCTGATGGGAGATGCCATCGCCGTCGCGGAAGACATCAAGGTTAAACTGCTTCAGGTGGTCCGCAATACTGTTCACGTAGCTCACAGTTGTAGTGGTGCATTCGATTACTACCCCAGATGCTAAGAAAATGCAACTCACTGTCATCCTTGAGCCGTGGCTGGCTCGTGTTATGCTCTGCATTAAACCTTGGTTGCTATTCTGTGATTGGCCGGCCGCTGTGGCAGAGCGGTTCTAGGCGCTTCAGTCTGGAACCGCGCGACTGCTACGGTCGCAGGTTCGAATCCTGCCTCGGGCATGGATGTGTGTGATGTCCTTAGGTTAGTTAGGTTTAAGTAGTTCTAAGTTCTAGGGGACTGATGGCCTCAGATGTTAAGTCCCATAGTGCTCAGAGCCATTTGAACCATTTTTTTTATTCTGTGATTAGTCTCCCGCGGTTATCGCGATTATGCTGTTATCCTCTCTCTCCACGAGTGGCAGCAGCAACGTATATCGATATTCGCACCCTTGTACTATCTTTGGCCTCGCACTTATAGTTTCCGGCTGTGCCGTGTGCAGGCAGTTGGTCGGTTGGCGTGGAGCAGCGAGGAAGTCTACGTGGCGCGTGTCTGGCCGTGGCCGCTGGCGGCGTCCACGCGCGGTCGGAGTGTGAGGAGCTGTTCCCATTGCTACGAGGTCCGTGGCTCACCGATCCCGAACACGAAAGTTGAGTCTTTACTTAATCTACCAGCCAGCCCCAAGTGTTCATACTGCGTCGTTTGAATTTCTTTGTGGGCTGTTGGGACATTTCCACGAGCAACAACGTGTATTTTCAAGTTGGCGAAATTCTACCTGCCCTCCTGTCGAGTTAACTTGATTACGTTTGAATTGAAGTGCACCAGCGGAATCTTCTGCCTTGTGGCCGTTAACGTTCCGCTTACCTGCCATGGCCATTGTCGTGAATTCAGGCAGTGTATTTTCCTCGTCGTGTTATGACTGTCCAGCACGGCCGAATGTGTAATCCGTTGTGGGCGCCGATACCTTCTGCGATGTTCCATTGAACTCCCTGTTGTGTGCTGGTCGGGTGGAGCGGAAGTTATGCTGTCGCTTGGTCCGTTGACTGTCTGTCGGTTGGGTTGTCATCGGATTGAGAATTGTTGGGCCGACTGCCTGTCTCACCTAAGCGAGCGTTAGTGTTTGAATTCCAGGCCGACCCTTGTAAACTTCTAACCGCTGTTTGGTGTGCTACCTTTTCTTATTTGTCCTTTTTCTTTGTTTATGTGTGGCTTCTTGCCGATTTTAAATTAAAGTTGTTTTGCCCTTAAGGCGTGAGATTGTTTCGGCCTTCGGCGTACTTTAGAGAAATGTTTTAAGATAAGGCCTTCTGCCTTTTAAATTCAAATTCCTGTTTTTGAGTCTTAAGTTATTGGCCTTTAGCCGATTTTAAATTAAAGTTGTTTTGCCCTTAAGGCGTGAGATTGCTTGGGCCTTTAGCCTAATTTAGAGAAATGTTTTAAGATAAGGTCTGCTACCTTTCACATTTCAAATTCTTGTCTTAAGTGATCGGCCTTCAGCCGGCTTTAAATTAAAGTTGTTTTGCCCTTGAGGCGTGAGACTGAATGGCGCATTTAGCCGGGAATTAAGCTCTAAAATTAACGTTTGGCTTGCTCTGTTTTTAATGTTTTCTTTAATCTTGTACTGTTTGTCAAATGAATAAAGTAGTATGTTCGAGTGCAATTGACAGCCACTCATTTTGGCACCTTTCCACAAATTAAACTATCTGTCCTGTCCTGCGCGTATAGCATCTGTGGCGTTTTGTACGTTACGAGCAGCCATTCGCCTTGTGACGGCGTCTAAGGACAAAACCAACGACCTGGTGCAGCAAGAAATGCGGGTTCATTCGACCAGGCTACACGTTTCTACACATCCGTGGTCAAAGCTCACAAGGGAACCTCCCCATCGCACCCCCCACAGATTTAGTTATAAGTAGGCACAGTGGACAGGCCTTGAAAAACTGAACACAGATCAATCGAGAAAACAGGAAGAAGTTGTGTGGAACTATTAAAAAACTAAGCAAAATATACAAACTGAGTAGTCCATGCGCAAGATAGGCAACATCAAGGAAAAGTGAACTCAGGAGCGCCGTGGTCTCGTGGTTACGTGAGCAGCTGAGGTCTATGGTTCAAGTCTTCCCTCGAGTAATAAGTTTAATTCTTTATTTTCGCAAACTTATGATCTTTCTGTTCGTTCATTGACGTCTCTGTTCACTGTATTAAGTTTAGTGTCTGTGTTTTGCGACCGCACCGCATAACCGTGCGATTAGTAGACGAAAGGACGTGCCTATCCAATGGGAACCGAAAACATTTCATCGCAAGGTCATAGGTCAACCGATTCCTCTACAGGAAAACACGTCTGATATATTCTATACGACACTGGTAAAGACATGTACGTCACAAGACAGGAATATGTTGTCGACCCACCTAACTTGTACACTTCGCGAATGGGTAAAAAGATTCTTCTACCTTGCCCGATTTAGGTTTTCTTGTGGATGTGATAATCACTCCCAAAAAAGTGATGAAAACATAAGAGTATGTCACATAAACTGCAACAAATGAACGCAACAGTTCCACAGTCGCACAGTTTTCCCTGTACTCTGTCAAAACATATGTTTTTAACGTTTTCAAATTTTTCCGTTCAGGTGTAGCGTCCTCATACTACGGCGCAGTTACCTCACATCGGACGGACGGACGGACAGATAATAATTGTCTGAAAATAATTAAACTTTTCACTCGAGGGAAGACTTGAACCAAGGACCTCTTGATCCGCAGCTCCTCACGCTAACCACAGGACCACGGCGCTCCTGAGTTCACTTTTCCTTGATGTTGCCTATCTTGCGCCTGGACTACTCAGTTTGTATATTTTGTTTATTTTTTTCATAGTTCCACGCAACTTCTTCCTGTTTTCTCGATTGATCTGTGTTCAGTTTTTCAAGGCCTATCCACTGTGCCAACTTATAACTAAATCTGAGGGGGGTGCGATGGGGAGTTTCCCTTGTCAGTGCTCCTGTGCCCACTGCAATCGTAACTGACGATGTCGTTGGGTCAAGACGGGAACGCGTAGGGGTCGCGCGCTGTAGCCTTTGAACGGTACGCTCCGAAACGCTGGTACCTGAACCCAGCACTGTATCCTGTCGTCTTATCTGTCACAGATCGCTGCCCATCCTGGATTACACAGAGGGGGATTCTCCGGTATCTGCGTTTTATTATTGGACATGGACGCCCAGTACCATAGGGTCTGCTCGTTATTTCATCATCCTTCAGTCACTTTCAGTACATGCTCACGACAGTAGTTCGCGAACAGCCAATGAGATTTTCCGTTTCAGATATTCTCGTTTCGAGCCGCCGGCCATAACAATGTACCCTTTGTCAGAACAGCTTATAGCAATGGATTTTCGCATTTGCGCCCCGTATATTCGCTACAGTTGACTACCCGTTCGGCTCCGACCAGCTTATATTCTTACCTTTCTGCGGCACGGGGAAGTATTCAGTCTTGCGGTGGGCAGCGGCCAGAATGTTCTGGCCCATCAGTGTACACCCACAATGTTAAAAGATCATAGGTATACCCATCGCTCCTAGTCAAGATATATTATACAGTGAATATTGTCTACATTACATAGGCGAACTAAGAGAGGCAAATTTCGTCAGAATTGCTAGTGGGCTGATCATGCAGTTATAGAATCTTGTTTTAAAATTTGTCTGCATCTAAAAAGAAGAGAAAATACTTGTTACTCAAAGAAAGAAATACATTTTTCTTAGAAAAACCGGATTGGCTATACGATACTCACTGTTAACTTGACTAGTCGGGGCACAGTGCAAATTACTATGTGGAATGAAGGTGTCACTTCTTACCATTGTGGCGACAGGACGACCTGGTGTTGAGAAGAGCAGAGGCGGCCCACACAAGTGACTAAGACGGACTAACAGGCTGGCGGAACTCAAACTATCTTGTGGACTGTGTGAAGTCATGTATTCAAGACTAGGAACCAGTCAGTACTGTATTTTATTACGTACCAACGCTTAATCGCACAAAAAATAAAAAAGTGGTGCTTTCATTCCAATTAATTAATCAACGAGAACTATGGATTTTCTTTTTTATGTATAAAAATTTCTACTTCGTGTAACACATACGAAATATCGTTTTTTTTTCATTTTATTAAGCTATTTTTTTGTGAAGTGCTTGTGATGCTATGCCCCGCTTCTCTCAACTGCGTTTTTAAATGCAGATCGGGGCGGGTTTCCCTATTATTTCGTAGGATGATCATTGCATTTAATACAGTATACACACGCTTCCTCATACAGGGTGACAATTATTGAATTATGTGAAATAAAGTCGTCATAACTTCTGAACGATTTGCGTTAGGACGTTCAAACTGCATGGTTGGCCGCGGGGCATGATGGGAATTATTATTCGCTGTACGGTTTGGTTTAGCGACGAAGCCCACTTTCATTTGGACGGGTTCGTCAATAACCAAAGTTGGCACATTTAGAGAACTGAGAATCTGCGTTTCGTGATCGGGAAGTCGCTTCACCCTCAACAGGTGACTGTGTTGTGTAAAGTGCAGTCACGGACTAATCAGTACGACCTTTTTTGATGGCACGGTGACTACGGAACGGTACCCATAGGTTCTGGAAGATGATTTCATCGCAGTTATACAAAGTGAACCTGATTTCAACACTATGAGGTTCATGCTTGACGGAGCTCGACCGCATCACAGCAGGAGGTCATTTGATGTCCTGGAGGAGAACTCTGGGACCGCATTCTACCTCTGGAGTAGCCCGAGGCCACTGGAATGGGCCTTGCATCTAAACTAATGTGACTCCTTTTTGTGGGGATATATTAAAGACAAGGTGTACAGCAGTAACCCCAAAACCACTTCTGAGCTGAAGACAGCCGTTCAGGAGGTAATCGACAGCATCGATGTTCCGACAATTAATCGGGTCATGCAGAATTTCGCTATTCGTCTACGTCACGTCATCGCCAATGATGGCACACATATCGAACATGTCATAACCTAATCTGAATATCTGTAGTGACTTTTAGATACATAATAAAGGGTGTGCACTCTTTGGTTTGTAACTAATTTAATTTTTTTGATATAGTTCAATAATTGTCGCCCAGTATTTATGAACCATAGCTTTTCCCTTGTCCTAGAGTTTAATACCTACATTCGAAGAAGTAAAATACTCTTGAACGATGTTTTCAGGTGCCACACTTCTGTCTATTTTTTCGGATAGTGCACCCAAGTAGGGTATTCTGCACTTTTACAACCTTTCAGCGGAATTCTTCTGAACGTCATGCCCTTCAACAGCTGCGGATACCCAGAAGACTTTTCATCCAAAATACGATCCTGTAGTTCATAGATACCATCAGCAGGGATGGAACACACCAAAGGTTTCAAACACTCCCACGCAAAGAAATCCATTGGGTCAGATCAGGGGAACTGGGAGGCTATGGTACTGGCGAGCCACTGCCGATTCACATGCTGTCGAGGATTCGTGTTACGTATTCTCGAACAGCCATATGAGATTTTGCCGGTTCACTGTCGTGCGTGTACCACACACGCATCCTTTCACTATAAGCGCCGGCTGCTGTGGCCGAGAGGTTCTAGGCGCTTCAGTCCGGAACCGCGCAACTGCTACGGTCGCAGGTTCGAATCCTGCCTCAGGCATGGCTGTGTGTGATGTCCTTAGGTTAGTTAGGTTTAAGTAGTTCTAAGTTCTAGGGGACTGATGACTTCAGATGTTAAGTCCCATAGTGCTCAGAGCAATTTGAACCATTTTTTAGAAGAAGAAGGTCATGCCGATATTTTTTTAAAATCTCTTTATTTGATCATTATCATGATACAATGTAACCTACTACCTAAATACATTAGTAGGTCCTATTTTTAACTATTTCTAAGTTCTATCTGCAGCTATTATTATGTTTAACACTACAGGTTTTTACTACACTCCATCACCACTATGGGGGTAAATCTACTATACTATACTATGTTATTGTTTGTCTAGTGTTACCTTGATTTTAGCTTCTATTGTTAGGATTCTACTTGCAGATGGTTATTATTATGACTACTCTACCTGCAGCGTTACAAGTGTGCCAGAATAGATACAAACCTAACTTTTTGGCCATTCCCACTGAGCTAATCCCAGTGGGAGTGCCCCTGGCACTGGGCTGGCCGGTGACTAGTCGCTGCAGTTCTATGGTATTTCTCTTATCCTAGTTTGATCTTATAACTAACCTTATATCTAATGTCTTGATCGGTGCATAGTCAAGTCCGGTGGTGATGTACTACCCCCCAACCTATTCCGAAAAATATCATGGCCGATATTGCCACATCACCATAAGGAACATCATCCAAGCTTAATTAACAGTTTTGAGCACTATTGCGGTGGAGAGCCTCGTGGCAAAAACGTCGCGGTGTCTTGTGACAGATGGGGAAGGTGATCTCTGAAGAGAGCGGGCATGGAGTTACAGACATGCAGCCGGAAGAGTCAGTGCAATTCTGACTATGGTGACGGAGTTGTTGGTGACTGTTCTCCTACTGCTGAAGTAGTATCTGGAGCGGAGTGACAGCTGTCGCAGAAAGCGACATGACTTCGGGATAGCCGGACACTTCGGCGATGACCCGACACTGTGGAAGCTGGCAGCTTGTTGACGCTAGCCTGTGTTTCAACAAGTAAGTTGGCGAACGCGGCGGGAGTGTCCACCGGGCAGGAGCACTTTTACAGACACCCTTAGGGCGGACGCTGCGCGTAGCTGTGTTTGCTTGGAAGGGAAGGCCTAGCGCTTTTCATCAAGCAGTAGAGTGGGGTCAGCGGCGAGTGACCGTTCTTGCATGATGGGTGTCGTGTCGCTCCTTTACTGACGCATGATTTTGTGATGCGGTCCTGATGGGATTCTGTATTTCTGCGGTACGTTCTAGTGAAATATTATTGTTTTCTAATGCACGTTTTGAGGCACGGCACAAGTTAGTGATTTAAGCTTGACGCCGCCGTGTCAGACCAAAAATAACTAGCAACTATCTCTCCCGGTTTAAAGGCTGAATTTCAGACAGTGCTTTCTTTTCAGGGATGCTATGAATTAAGTTTAATCTACCGGTTCAAACGTTGATTGTGTAACCGGTTTAACTCTATGTTGTGTGATAGCCGTCGGACGGTGTTTAAAGTATTTGTGTACCAGGGCTCCCCCAGAGCTCATCTGTGGTGAGACACATCACACATTCTCCGGTGCTACGTTGTCTAGGTGTTACACTACTTTTTCACGTAGCTGGTTGAAGAGGTTGATAAATAATTGCCGAGATGGTTGACGTCTGTTGGGATATCTTGCAGCTTACACCATACAAGAACGAACTGCATTTCCCCTACACTCTCGACACACCGTGAGCGACATGGTTCAAATGGCTCCTTGCACTATGGGACTTAACTTCTGAGGTCATCAGTCTCCTAGAACTTAGAACTACTTATACCTAACTAACCTAAGGACATCACACACATCCATGCTCGAGGCAGGATTCGAACCTGCGACTGTAGCGGTCGCTCGCTTCCAGACTGGAGCGCCTAGAACCGCTCGGTCACTTCGGCCGGCTCTGCATTGGTAAAGTCATCGTCCACTCACGAGCTATAGCTTGGTCTGTTACACACTGACAGACTAGCAAGTCACACTTCACTCGAGGACCACACAAGCACACTGTAAGCAAATATAACAACATCGTACTTACCAACTACGCGGTTGAATGGCACAACCAAGAGCCGTATGCACAGTACAAGCACAGGGTCGAATCTTACGCCAGTCGGATAACGAATTTAGCGTAATACTCACTAAACAAGAAATTAATAATACGTGTGGATATTAAATGTAGGCCAACCAGTCGCGGATACATATGGGGGGCTCGGGTGGACATTATTCTGTCTGGCGTTTGTTCAAGAAAAGTCGCGAATACTCTACTGTTTCGTGATTTAGAAGAGACTTGTGGGAGAGATTCTTCAATGCAAGCAAACGAGCATAAACGCCCTAAGTGATCGTGATTCTGTTATGCAACAGTTATCTGTTTGTCCTAGAGCTGACTATCCTACTTTGCACTCGCTGTACAAAATACTTGCTTGCCTACCTGCATCTATTGCTACAGTAGAAGGAAGTTTTTCAACATTTCGGCGTACAAATATATGGCTGAGGTCGACAATGAAAGAGGATCGACTTAGTGGCTTGGCTCTGTTGAACACTCATCCTGACATTAAATGTCCTATTGACGATATAATTAACCAATTTGCCAGGAAGAACAGGCGCATAGAATTCATCATTTAAGGAAGAGAACCACAATTGTAACTTTTTTATATCATAAAATGGCATGGTCTTGTATTTGTGTGTATTCAGTTTAAATAAAACTTTCTTAAACTTCGAATGTTTACTTGGTTATTTTTTATTCCGGTAAAAGTAAAGGTAGCTCAAGATATCTTTAGCACCCCGTCCTTGAGGTTTTTCTGTATCCGCCACTGAGGTCTACCGTATGGCAGGTCTGACAGGAAAGACGACAGAGGATGTATAATAAACGACACGATACATGAAAGGCAACTTCACATTTTAAACAGCGACGGATAATAATCAACATATTCAGGATGAAACGATACACAAAGTAACATTGATATTACACTGGCGAACAGAGAATCGCTCATACATGTCATCAATTGGACAGTAGGCCTACCTGACAAGTGGCCAGAACATAATAATCTTCGCCCTGACACAAGGCAGCAACAAGATACACGAAACAACATCAAAAGGCTACATTTTTCATAGAGCATATTGGATAGGCTTCAACAGACCGTTCAGAACTACTACCTCAACAATATTAGGGAAAGCATTGACTATAGAACACATACACTCACACAAATCATACATATGCACAGGATCACTCTATATAAACAGATTAAAATACAAGACAGATAACAACACCATGTACAAACGACTCATAAGACTAAAGAGGGACATGAGAAGAAAACGAAAATTATACCGCAGAGCCTGGACGTATAGAGACAGACAAGTGAGACTTGTTGCATACGCAAAGGCCAAGGAAAGCTTCAAATATGTACTTTTTCGCAATAGAAAGCGTCACTGGAACCAATTCTGGCAACACACATAGAGCAGATCATTTGTGGGGAACCATACGTAATACTAACCAAAACCATCAAAATCCCGGTAGTTTTGGGTACGCTAAGGCAGGGTGACGCTACAGTGACTAAAGGATGACATACAGTACAGCTTCTGCCAAATAAACTCCCCTCCGATAATTTCATTGACTTAAACACACAACAAACCACACTCGGAGAAAATCTACACACTCACTACAACACAGCGACAGTCAGCTGCTCGTTTACGCTGGTAAATGCTTCGTTACCAGTAACAGAACTAAAAAACAAAAAGCACCAAGTCCAGACGAAATCCATTCAGAGGTCTTCAAAAGACTAGCACCACAGATCAGCTCGTACTTGACAGAACTCGTAATTAAAGACGCCCTACGGCTAACCAGGACCTACTGTTTGGAAAACCTCTACTGCAAAAATCGGCGGATAGAGATCGCTCAGACCCAAACACATATAGGTCATTTTGCCTCATATACACTGTGGCGAATGTCCACGAGAAGCTACTGGACCAACCCTAACTAGTTCAGATTTAGACGGAAAATCAATCAATGATGCAATTAATCACATTCCAAAAATCGTCGAAAACAACACAACTGTACCATGGCCACCACGAAAGTTGCTACCTACAAACTTTGGTGGCCTACAATGTTTGTGTGGTTAGGACAACTGCAAGTACTACAGTCCATGGACAACAGTCTCTTAGCCTACTGCAGGGACACAGGGACAGAGTAGTAGAATGCCAGGTGGGCAATTACTAAGGCTTGCTCTTGATGGTCGATGTGTGGCCCATCCTCTGGGACATAACTGCTAGCCTCCTTGTATACCTTCTGGATGGGAATAATAGGACAGATGGGGGTGTCGCATATGGAGATAAGTTTAGGAAACAACAAAGCCCAGCTAGAGAGAAACCATGATTCACTAAACAGAATCACACAGTGGTGAACCGTAAACACCCTCAAGATAACAGAGAAAGTATCCTTCAGGACACAAATACAAAAACAGCAATCGTTGTGCACTATCTGGGAATATAGGTCGACAAAATATTAAACCTTCATGAATATATCAAAACAACTACAGACAAAGCAGAAAAAAATTACTACACAGACTGGGAACGTTAAACTCAGGGGAATACAGACTACCTTAACTCGATACTCGAATATACTACAGTGCACTAGTCGAATCAGTACTTTGATTTACAGCCAGTACATGGGCACATCGATTAAATCTCCTCACAATCAGCTGTTAGACGAGGGCAAAGGATTAGCTTTCGGCACCACATCAGTGACAGCGCTGTGAGTTGCGCTTGGAATTGCCTGATTGTTATTACTATCAGATATCGGAGTGGAATGTTCTGGTTAAAGAAAGGTAGACTAGACAGAAAACCGGTGTACCTATTAACAACAAGCACCAACTTAAACTCTGGCAACTGGAGACCTGGTAAGGTCAATGGGAGGTCAGCGAACCAACACTAAGGGACTAAGAATCTATACATTTTTCCCAATGTCTCGGAATGGTTACGAATGGTACATGGCGATACTAGCCGCGTCATAGTGCTCTTCTTAACTGTACACGGACCTTATCCCTTGCACTTAAACCGCGTGAGTCTAATTCAGACACTAAATTGCACATGTGGGAAACAGGAACCCCAGAACACACAGTCCTATTCTGCGATAATTACAGAAACGTCAGAGACACTTCTCAGATACACAACATAAATACTGAATGCCGAATATAGGAAGCCATTAGGAACGTTGACCAAGCATCTAAACAAATTAATGGACGAAATTTATAAAACAACTTACAAAGTCTACCCACGCACTAGGCCATACAGAGGACAAGACAACATGCAGAAAAACGAGAGAATCCATATGATGGAAGAAGGAGAAGAAGACATTTAAATATTAACTGTCAGACGAGTTGCGCTTCAGACTAAAACAGATATATTGCATGTAGATACATTATGCCAAATAGTGATCGGTCATTGTTACCGAAATGTCACGTAAAAATTGTACAGAAGTATAAACTAGTATTTTTAATAATGCCAATATGTTGTTATCTAACGCACTACAAATGCACAGGACCTTAGCGTACTTATATTAAACCCAACAAGTTAGATCTAGCTTAATCAAATTGAAATTTATCCCTGAATTTCAGCTTAATTGTAATAGGTACAGGTGTACTGGCTAAAGCGTCATACAGAATTTATACCGGACCGAGACTCCACTTACCGTCGCTTCAGAAAGTACAAATATACCTATTTCAGTTAAGTTGAATTTTAGGAATTAATTTCACTATTTGAAACTGCAGTTCGTCATCAAATAAAAACACATTTAGGGCGTCCCAAAAAACACCGACAAACTTTACGGACGGGTTCCATTCATCAAAACAAGAAATAAATATCTAGTGAACAAGGTCTCTAAAGCGCATACTTCAAGAGATTTGAGTACTTGTTCATCTTCTCATCTTCGATACTGTGAAAGATATCTCTTCTACTGCAAGCTCTTTGATTTTCATATTTTGGGAGGAGGAAGTATGGATCAAAACAAGAAATAAATATCTAGTAAACAAGGGCTCTAAAATTCATGCCTTAAGAGCTATGAGCACTTGTTCAGTTGAAGAGATGTATTTCACTCTGGCGAAGATGAACACGTGTTCACAGTTCTTCATGAACATATTTCAGACCCATGTTTACTTAACTTTTTTTGTCTTGTTTTGGTCATTACTTTCTTCTCTCAAAGTTTGGAAGGCAAAGACCTTGCCGCTGAAGATATCTGTTTCATAGCATCGCATATCTGTTTCATAGCATCGCAACTGCTTTGTATCGCCTAAGGCATGCATTGTGGAGTCCATGTTTACAAGATATTGTTTATTTATTTCCTTGTAAGGAACCTGTCCCTCAGATATGTCGTTTTTTTCTTTTTTTAATTTACTTTTTTTTTGCGACTGCCGGTTTGTAAGAGGAGGACTGACCTGTGACGAAAATGACAACGATAGTCTATGACTTCTCGTTGTCTTTATTCTAAAAATCTGTATGGGAATCACGAGATGTGCGAGTGGCTATAAATAAATTAATAATTTATGAGAAGAAACAAATAGCCGTGTGACATGTGGAAGTTTGGTCTGGGGAGCGTGATCGTATAGCCTAAGTGGTAAGGTGGCCGCTCACGATAAACACTAAAATTGGGTTCGAGTCCCGATGCGACACAAATTTTCACGTGTCGTTCTAGGTGCTGCATCTATACCTACTACAAAAGTCAGAAGTTATCAGTAGCGAATATTAATCGCCAATTAGCGTGTAGTATTAACTCTGTCGCCCTGTCGTATTATCAGCGAGAGAGTAGGACTGTAAGTAGAACTGAAGCAAAATCATCTGTCTCTGTTTATAAGGTCAATTTTTAAATTAATCTCAACTACTTCCCAGTAGCTGACAGTGCACGCCAGACTCTGTTAATTCCATACCAAGGCAGTGTTCAGCAATAGCAGATTTGCTCAGCTGTTGTAAGTGTGTATGACATTTACACGCTGTACATTGGTCCTCCACAGTCCTGATACGCTAACCAAATTTATGACATGTCAGAAATGTATGGGATACGGTAGACACCTGCCATAGGCAAACCAAGGTCATCCTTTGCAGACATGAAAATGATCTTAATCTTAGATGGTGGTCGAAGCAGACGCTCCAGCCTCATTTCCTTAGCAGATGACCAATCCTTTTGGAAATGATAATTGTCTAGGGCAAAAAGGGATGTACACACAGATCTACCAGTGGGATCAACAGAGTAGCAAGGTGTTTTGCTAAACGGTATGTCGAAGCATAAATATTACCGACAGCATGCCTATGATGAACGTTTTGTTTGTGGATTTTTATTACAAACGTGGAAGAGATGATTACTTTCCCTTCTTCAACATTTTGACGAAGAGGAAAGCTGATAGTACGTTGGAACATACCACCTACAAGAAGCGAATTCACAGAAATTTTTATCTTCAGGTTAGTATTTGTCACCATCAGGCTCAGTGTGAAGGGTGAAAAGTGGCAGTTTTGTATGTGAAACTGGCTGCAGCTAACACTTTTGGTGAGTGCATGCGTGAAGGAAGTTCTGTGGATTTCAAAGTTTATATTGTTGTCAAGTAGTCAGTCCACGTGAAGGAGAGGCTTGGGTGTTAAGTGTGATTGAAAGCACATATGTTTGTTAGTGTGGAGGCCTAATCTCAGAAAGCTGTTGCTCTAACCTGGAATATATTAAAGAAGATAATTTTCCACATGCACTAGCTGTGCAGAAAGTGAGATGTCGCATTTACGGAAATTTTTCAGTATTGGTTTGTAAATTTCGTAACTTGCATTGTTTGACTATTATGATACTGCTGTTTCAAATATCTCGTAAATTCATGCTCAGGAAAGAATCCTACCTCTCTAAACCCCTTTTCTTTTAAAGTAATCGCTTTAAAACTCTCTTTCAAATTATAGATTACGAAATTCAATATTCAATATTCAGAGTCACTGCACTTGTATACAACAATGTTCACATTTATAATCTGCACTAAGAATAAAGAAAAGTAACCTTAAAGACCTCAAATAATTCGACATTGAGCCTCATATCGCAATAGCTAATTCAGGCTCAAATTGCAACTCCCGAGATCAGACTGTTAACAGTGTATCAAGCTGGCGCTTAATACTCTTGCTTTGTACATGACAAGGTCTATTTCAGTAACGGCAAAGCAGCAGTGGAATGCGACTACAAGGATGGCTCAGCTATCTGCTGTGGCACAGGTAAGGCAAAGTGATTACTAGGGTCAGAGTTGAACAATGTTTTGCGTACGGTGCTTAGGGAATAATGATTATGTTTGCAGATAAAGAATAATTTCATGTATGTACATTCTGCTATTACTTAGCTCAGTGACTGCGTATGTGCTTTGCATTGGAAATCTAAGTATTGATGTTGCACATAATGTTTGTACAGCAATAAAGTTACCCCATGTTGTAGGTCAGAAGCGTTGTGTTCATAAGGACTGCATATAACGTACGAAATTATTCACTTATCTAATTTAAACAAAGAAGTTCCATATGCAGAATAATTAATCGTTATATACTGCCACTTGCAAGCATTAAATTACTTCATATACGCAGTCAGGTTAAGGTCTAAAAGTTTCACTGAGATGCAAAAGCAAAAACTCTCTTTCGAAAAGTTAGCATAGTATAAAAGTTAATCTGAATGTTAGACTTGATAAGTTACACATTGACATTCACTGAGCTAAGTGAGAAGGAGCAGAATAACTAAAAGATATAATTGTATGTTTGATCACAGGGCCATCATCATCTCAGAAGCTAAAGGTTTGTCAGTTGAAATAATCCACTTTGAAGTCACCTTTCGGCAAAGTAGTTATAGTGAAAGACAGGTCAGATGCGCATTATGTTAACAATCAATCGCGAATCGAATGAGTGATGAAAATAGCGAGGTGGCACCGAAGTATACGTCCTCTTTGTCCTAATCAGACAGAATAGCTTTTCCATCGAGATTCATCTTGTTCTGTGAAAATAAGATGTGAACTTTGTGTTTGTCCACCATTTAATACTAGGGCCCTTTTTAAGGTCTACTAAGATGATCTTGTTTTGCATAAGGTCTACCATGTCCCGTGCAGCTGTGGCATTGGTCAGACCATCAGTACCTTACAGGATGTATAGAGTTCAAATGTCACTCACGCTTATAACAGCTGAGCCAAAGTACTATTGTAAAACATTGCCTTGGTTCTGGTGATCCTACGGAGTACAAAAGAACAGATGTTAGATGTATGAAGTGTCCACGTCTGTTGTGAAGACATCTATGGAAACCAGTTTGATATAGTGGTTCCTTGCCGGCCGCGGTGGTCTAGCGGTTCTGGCGCTGCAGTCCGGAACCGCGGGACTGCTACGGTCGCAGGTTCGAACCCTGCCTCGGGCATGGGTGTGTGTGATGTCCTTAGGTTAGTTAGGTTTAAGTAGTTCTAAGTTCTAGGGGACTTATGACCTAAGATGTTGAGTCCCATAGTGCTCAGAGCCATTTGAACCATTTTTAGTGGTTCCTTTAGAAAGCACAAACGACTAGATGGCTTATCTCTTTTCCTGTATAGAGACCTGAAGATGGTGTCAATGAGGCACCGAAACTGGTAGCGTAATTAAATTATTCATAAATTTACCACTATCGGCTGTCTGTTTTCTGCAAGAGCGAATATTTTTTAAACCTGGCGTCACTGCCCCAAAAATCATGAGCAGTAGGGAGACTCGCCTTGTTAGAGAAACACGACTTGGCGGCGGTTGAAGCGGTCGGACGTGCGGCGAGTATCGCTTCGTCTTAATGGCACATAAGCTTTATTTAGACACATCGCCGGCCGGAGTGGCCGAGCGGTTCTAGACGCTACAGTCCGGAACCGCGGGACCGCTACGGTCGCAGGTTCGAATCCTGCTTCGGGCATGGATGTGTGTGATGTCCTTAGGTTAGTTGGTTTAAGTATTTCTAAGTTCTAGGACACTGATGACCACAGCAGTTAATCCCATAGTGCTCAGAGCCATTTGAACTATTTAGGCACATACTTTGCTAGTAACGACGTCTATGTAACGTCGCGCAGGCAGTTAACTTTAATAATGTGTTTGAAGTAAAGTCCCACCGGTAACAAACTGCTGAGGCTTCGACGGGAATAGTTCATGAATTATGTTACGGCGTACGCGATGCAGCCCTCCCGCGTGCGAAGGTAGGTGAGTGCAGTGTACTGGTGAGATCTTAGCTACTCAAGCGTTGTTGAATTGTCATCGCCGATGACGCTTTGGTCACGGCTCGCATTTAGTGAGATTTTTTAATTTGTAGAACTTCACATGATTTATTTACGGCTTTTGTAACTATCCTGTCGAGACATGAGAAGACACGCGTGCAAAGAGCGTTAATGGTATCTTCCCAGCGAAGACTGGCTATGTTGTGATGTTTATAAAACATAACGTCTCACGTGAGTGGAGTTTCGTGTGTGGTCTTTGTACCACTGGTAAAGGCACACTGGCATTTGAACAAGCTCTGTGGCTTCTGCAAGGCGCCATCTTTGAATTTGTTTCGATGTAGTGACGAAAGTAAAACCACATAATTTTGGGATACTGCGCCTCCACAACGTATCTTGATTCTACCAGACTTAGTTTTTCTTTATTTGTAGCTGTATACAAATTTCTCAACTGTGGTTGTATTGAAAGATTGATTAGGCACAATTCACATGTTGGCGCGCGACGTGCTGGTAACTGCACTAGTGGTAAGGTCAGGTGAGTTTCACAGGTTGGTGCAGCGTGGTTGGCCAGGAAGACGGAGTACTGGAAAGTAGGTAAGTATAATATAGTGCCCTGCACAATTAGATTCACAGTGGAAATTAATCTGACCACAGAAGCATCTCGGAAATGTAACAAAATGGTGCATAAGCGGTTGGGAAGAAGTTTGGAAATATCAGTAGTTTTCTAAGACGTCACCCGGTTGGATTCCCGCAAATCGTTTCATCATTTTATACAGCGGGACAAATTGAAACTTCTGTAATTGCTTAGTAGCCGATTGGCTATTACCAAGGTCCGTGATTTATGTGTGTGTATGGGCGCACTCTAGCCAAGAATGCATTGTACATGTTTCTCTTTTCTGATCAAACTCAGCAACTCAGTAAGAGGATAAGAGGATCTCTCTTACTTTTCTAACCAGGATAGCGTAAGCTCTCATTTCGGCAACCTCAGTATGGGTGCTCGACAGACCACAATTCACTGTGATATTTTCCACCATGGTACCATACATAAAAGTCAAAACCGCTTTGTAATAACTTAAGTGTTACGGAATACTGGCTACATGAATGTTCACATGTTGCACCGACTACAATAAGGGGCGATGAAAAAGTTTCCAGTCCAGAATCTGTGTGCCAATTAACCAAAATGGCCGTGAGTACTGAGGCAATCATTCCCTACGCAACACATCGAAAATACCTTAGGAGAAACACCGGTGTATAGAATGTGTAACTAAATTCCCTTTACAGACTTTGAAGACTGATTCTTTAAACCAAAAGCAGAAAAAAACGCCTAGTAAAAATGGACTCTAAAATTTATACCTTAAGAACTATGAACACTTGCTCATTTTCGCTACTGTAAAGCAACTACTGAACAAGTGTTCACAGCTCGTAAGGTATGCATCTTAGAGCCGTTGTCTACTGGACATTTTTTTCTTGTTTTGGTCTATACTGTCTCCCCCCAAAATGCGGAAAGAAAAGATTTTACAATAGAATAGATGTGAGTCAGAGTATCGAAGAGTGATTAATTATAACTCTTAAGGCGTTCACATTAGAGCCCATGCTTACTGGACATTTTCTTTTTGTTTCGGTGCAGTGAACCTGTCGTCAAAGTCTGTAAAGAGAATTTATTTACACCCACATTCACGTTTAAGAATATGTCAGTATTAATGAAAGAGTGATAATATTGAACGGTGCATTTGCTTGGGTTGTAGGAAAACCACTGAGCTCTCCAAGATGGAGGATACTTTTTGCTATTATTAGTTGCTGATTTTTCTGTTCCGTTGGTAAGAGAAGGTGTTTGTACTCCTCCTTTAGCACCAGAATATTATCTTCTTTTGTGCTAGTTGTGCGAAATATGCAGCAGAGGGTATTGAAATGTCTTATAATTTTTCTTAAATAATAGTTCTTTGCATTCAACAAAAATCGACCGCAACACGATCATTTGAAATACTTACAAACGAAGAGACAGAAATATCGATTTATGCTGTTACAAACTTCTCGTCGTGGAAGCTAAGTCTTAAGTTAGAAAGCTGAGAGAGATACATAATGCACGGAGAGGCTGATGCTAGCGGATGGTGGACAATGTCCTGAGAGAACTTAACCAACATCAAGGATATGAAACTGAAATTGAGGTAATATCTGGAGCAGAATGGATTCATTATTTTACATGCAGGTGATGAAACTGCAAAGACAGGGCTGACCCAGACTAACGATGAACGAATTGGATAAAGTTTTGCGCGCAAATAAAACTAGAAAAAGTCCTGGAAATGATGCTATCAATATAGAATTAGTTGCGAGGGTTTTTCAATAAAGAATTATCATAATTTATTTACGGTTATAATTTCTCGCACTAGTATTTAGTCTGACGATATTCCGATGGCTTAATGGGTAACAAACACGAGCATTGATAGTAGATGGGTCTCAGAATCTTTTTCTCGATTTTGTGGCTGTATAAATAGAAATAAAACTTAGGTGCTATCCCAATATCCCCATAGTTTCGTATTTAATGACACTGAATTCATTTCCATTTGCCACTTCATTGTGTAGTGTTTACTGCATGCACGCTCAAGCCTGTGGCCAAGAAACCAGTCGGAACGACGACTACGAGACATCTTTATTAGAGGTAAGCAAGTTGTCTTCAGTTGTGCTAGGGAAATTTTTTGCTGATGTCTAATTTCAGCTTCTTAATTCTCCGATCAAAAAGAATCGTTCGTTACACATTACAGTAATTATTTTGCCTTTCTTCTAGCGGTTTTTGTATGTGCGGTTTTAGCCTTTTCAGTCCCTTTCACCCCGGTTCAGTCAATACATTATAAGCACAATGTTCATGGATACAGGACCGGCTATTTGTGAGGGGATTCCACTGTCATTTAGATACCCTGAATTTTCCGCATAATGGGCCATGGCCATAGCTTAAATTGCATGAAACTCCATTTGAGTCATAAAACACGTCGAAACTCTAATTTAGGGCGTGTCTGACGCCAGTGGAATGACGTCACAATCCACCAGAATGAAAGACGGATCTCCAGTATTTTTCAAGATGGTGCAACATTGTTTCTGGTTAGTGTGATGATGGCAACACTTATGCAGCTAGATAGTTCACTGCATTGTAGTCATGTAATTGTTTCTGTACTCAACAATAATAATCAAATATTACTCAAAGATTTTTTTCGTTATTTACAAAGTTAAAACCACGTCAGACATACAAGGGTGCGCTGAAAAATAATGGCTCTGAATTTTTTTACGAGAAAACTCTTAGACCTTTTTAAATATAACTTCATATTTTCAGCCCTCTGCCGCTAGAGGGCTCTAAATTGTAGTGTGTAACGTTGCGGTATGTAGGGTAGGTGCCGGCCGGTGTGGTCGAGCGGTTCTAAGCGCTTCAGTCTGGAACCGCGCGACCGCTACGGTCGCAGGTTCGAATCCTGCCTCGAGCATGGATGTGTGTGATGTCCTTAGGTTATTTAGGTTTAAGTTGTTGTAAGTTCTAGGGGACTGATGACCTCAGCTGTTAAGTCCCATAGTACTCAGAGCCATTTGAACCATTTTTTTTTTTGTATGGTAGGTGTGTCGGTGCGTGAGAAACAGAGAGGTATGTTCGAGTTTCGGCTTCGAAGATGTCATCCACACATGCAGCACCTTCTCCTTCAGCATGACAACGCGGGCCACACACGAGCTCTGCGATCATCCGCAGCAAACCGATGCATTGGGTTCCCTACCATCGATCATCCTCTATACACGCCAGACTTGGCCCTATCCGATTTTCATCTGTTTACAAAACTTAATCAACAAGGAGTTCTCTTTCATAGTGATGAAGCGAAGCAAGCAGTGGTGAGGGTGTGGCTCCGTCAATAAAGTCAAATATTCTACGGTGACGGTATCAACAAACCACTCCATCTTTCCCAGGAATGCGTTCGTCACCAGGGTGTAGATACGAAGAATAAAGATACAGAATGTTTGTTTTCTCCATAAAGCTTTAAGAGTTTCCACATAAAAAATTCGAAGGTGTTACTTGTCAGCACACCCTTATAAAATCGACACATGGATCTGAAACCCTGGGCAACCAACAACTAGCAGATAAGTACATCCACGAAGTTGTGGAACTGGAATTCTACATTATAGCACGCGTTTCAAAGGAATGTAGAGCTACAGGATTCGAGGGAAATACAGATCTCAGCTGCAACTACGCATCTACGCATTGGATTAAATTTAATGGCAACAGGCGAAAATTTGTATCGAATCGGGACTCGAACATAGATTTCCCGTTTTTCGCGAGCTGTCGCCTTAGCTGCTTCGGCTATCCGAACATGCATCCCCTCCCCTATCCCCCCCCCCCCCCCAACCCAACTTGTTGCGCACTACAGGTGTAGCGTCTACCGTCCATTATCGTCATTGCTTGCAGCTCAGCTTCACCGCAAGAGTCTGGATATAGAGTGCATGCGCACTGAAGTTATCATTAACGTCAGGGAGCGTATAGTGTATGTACCGGACATGTCCGACATAACAGGCATCACAATATAATAACAGATAGGTTTCACTAATAAGCAGCGATATTTACAATATCTTGGCGTGACAGATGAGAGGGTTCTTCGACGTCACGAAACATCTAAAATTATACGTGAAGGCAAATGCTATACTGTGGTACGCTGGGAGAGCTTTTTGATAAGTGCATCTTCTGAAACGAAAACCTAGCTTACTAGAAAGTCGCACAGTCCTTAGTTGAGGACTATTTGTTTGTTTTAGACTGCTATCAAAATGTAATAAACAACGACACTGTAGCACTTGAAAGAAGAGCTCAAGGGCGCTTCACGGATATGTTTAATGTGCGTGACAGTCATAGAGAAGTTAGAGGGTCTTCGAGGACAGGTGTACAAGATGTAAGAGCACGCGACACGGTAGTAATAAAACAAGCAAAAGCATGGTCATGCAAATAATTTATCTTCGAAGTTACAAGAAGTACTAATAAAAAACTAGAAGTATCAGTTTGGTGGAGTACAAGTAAAGTCAATGTGGAATGTAACAGTCTCCAAGAGAAACACAGGCCACACACGATACTTGATACAATGAACTATGGCGTCTACGAGCAACACTGGAAATGATTCTCATTCTTCTGCGGGCCGAACAAAGGTTTCCACTGTATCCTAATCACTTAAGATGAACCTCGAGATATGCAATCGGTTGCTCGGAGTTCAGTATTTTTGGTTGATGAAAAGTTTAATCCACTGTGTGATCGAGGTTTGCAGTCTTGTGGAATGATATCAGTGTTTATTGCACAGACGTTTCAGAACGCGACCACCTCTTAGTTCTATGTCGCTCGAATGTATGAAGGACCGTTTATCGCAGTTCACCCTAGATGGTGTAACCAAGCGATTCGACGATGTCCACCTGCAGCTCTTGAGAATTGCAGTGATACGAGTTCTGACACACACGAAACCGTATGCGATGTGGAAAAGAGAGAAGATGACTGCATTGTTTCTAGTTTGAGTGTGACAGCTGTTCATCTACATCGTCAATTACACGCACCCCTCCCCCAACTCACCTTCCGCTACTCTTACAGTTGTCAATGATGTTTGGAAGTAAAAATCATTAGTAAGACACCGTGACAGCCGAATCTGTCTAAGGACTGCCGGCCGGAGTGACCGAGCGGTTAAAGGCGCTACAGTCTGGAACCGCACGACCGCTACGGTCGCAGGTTCGAATCCTGCCTCGGGCATGGATGTGTGTGATGTCCTTAGGTTAGTTAGGTTTAAGTAGTTCTAAATTCTAGGGGACTTATGACCGCAGCAGTTGAGTCCCATAGTGCTCAGAGCCATTTGAACCATTTGTCTAAGGACTTTCCACGAGCTGGAAGCAATACAGGGTGATTCCGTAATATTTTTATAAGTTATCAGCGATGATAATGATGTTCGGTTTATGGGGCGCTCAACGGCGCGGTCATCAGCGCCTGTAAAAAGTCCCAAATTTTACACAGCCCAATTTTTACACAGTCCAAGCTAGCCACTGTCTCGAATGATGATGATGATGATGATGAAATGATGAGGACTACACAAACACCCAGTCCCCGGGTATCAGGGATGAATGATCAGGGTAAATTTGAGCTACGAGATCCTGCTCTGGAAAGAACAGAGTCGAAGAGTGTAGGCGAAAATCGTGCTGATATCTCTGACAGTGGGGTAAATTTTAAGGTACCGTTGTTGCCAAAGTGGTAGGGTAGGCAATTTTCAGAGGTAATACTGATCAAACCAGAAAAAAACATCCAATAAACATGGTCTGTGAAATGCATACCTTAAGATCTATGAACCAATTCATAGATGGACTTCCTTTTTGAGTCATCGCCTTTGACTTGATGCGGCCCTCCATGGATTCCTCTCCTGTGACAACCTCTTCTTCTCAATGTAGCACTTTCAACCCACCTCCTCAGTTATTTGCTGGATGTATTCCAGTCTCTGTCTTCCTCTACAATTCTTACCCTCTGTAGCTCCCCCTAGTGCCATGGAAGTTATTTCTCGATGTCTTAACTGATGTTCCATCATCCTGACGCTCCTTCTTGTCTGTATTTTCCACACATTTCTTTCCTCATCGATTCTGCGCAGAAACTCCTCATTCCATTCAGTCCACCTAATTTTCAACATTCTTCTGTAGCAACACATCTCAAATGCTTCGATTGTCTTCTGTTCTGTTTTTCCCACCGTCCATGTTTCATTACTATTCAATGCTGCGCTCCAAACGTACATTCTCAAAAAATTTTCCCTCAGAGAAAGGCCTATGATTGTAGTAGACTCCTCTTGGCCAGGAATGTCTTTAGCACTGCTAGTCTGCTTTTTGTATCCTCCTTGCTCCGCCCATCATCGGTTATTTTGTTTCCTAGGTACTAGAATTCCTTAACTTCATCTACTTCGGAGCCATAAATCTTGGTTTTCTCGCTGTTATTTTTCTGCTACTTCTCGTAACTACCGTCTTTCTTCGATTCATATTATGCACTCACTAGACTGATCATTCCATTCAGCAGATCATGTAATTCTTCTTCACCATCTTCACTTTCATCAAGGGTAGCAAGGTCATCAGCAAATCGTATCACTGATATCCTTTCACCTTGAATTTTAATTCCACTTCGGAACCTTTATTTCAGTCGTTGCTTCTTCATATATATAGATTTAACATTAGGGGCGAAAGACTACATCGCTGTTTCACCCCCTTTTTAATCCGAGCACTCCGTTCTTGGCCTTGCACTGTTATTATTCCCTCTTGACTCTTGTTCATTTCGTATATTACCAGTCACTCCCTATTGCTTACCCATATTTTCCTCAGAATTTTAAACATCTTGCACCATTTTACACTGTCGAATCCTTTTTCAAGTCGACAGTGTTTCTTTAATCCTGCTTCCATTATCAATCGCAACGTCAGAGTTGGCCCTCTGGTACCTTAACCTTTCCTAAAGCCAAACTGGTTGTCATCTAACATATCCTCAATTTTATTTTCTATTTTTCTGTATATTATTCTTGTCAACAACGTGGATACATGAGCAGTCAAGCTGATTGTACGATACTTCTCACACGTGTCATGTCTTGGAGTCCTCGGAGTTGTGTGGATGATATTTTTCCAAAAGATGAGATGGTATGTCGCCAGGCTCATACAGTCTACACACCAACGTGAATAGTTGTTTTGATGCCACTTCGCCAACGATTTTAGAAATTCTGATGGAATGTTATCTATCTCTACTGCGTTAGTCGATCTTAAGTCTTCCAAAACTCTTATAGATTCTGATTGTAATAGAAGATCCCCTGTCTCTTCTAAGTCGACTTCTGTTTCTTCTTCTATAACTTCAGACAAATCTTCCCCCTCAGATAGACCTTCAGTGTACTCCTTCCACCTATGCGCTCTCTTCCCTGCATTTAAAGTGGAATTCCCACTGCATTGTTTCGTTACCAACCTTGCTTTTAATTTCACCGAAGGCTGTTTTGTCTTTCCGATATGCTGCGTCAGTCCTTCCGACAATCATTTCTTTTCCGATTTCTTCACATTTTTCATACAGCCCCCATTTCGACTTAGTTTCCCTGCACTTCCTATTTATTTCATTCCTCAGCGACTTGTATTTCCGTATTTCGGAATTTCCCTGAAATTTTTCTACTTCTTTCTTCCAGCCATCAACTGAGATATTTCTTCTAGCTATTCCTTATTGCAATACCTATAGACTTAGAGAGCTTCAACCGTATCTCTTAGTCCCTTAGTATTTCCGCGGCCCAATTCTTTGCGAATTGATTCTTCCTGTCTAATTTCTTAAATTTCGTCCTACTCTTCATCACCTCTATATTGTCATCTAAGTCTATACCTGCTCCTGAGTACGCCTTACAATACGGTGCCTGATTTCAGAGTCTCTGTTGGACCGTGATGTATAATCTAACTGAAATCTTGCCATATCTCCCCGCCTTTCTCGAGAATACCACCTCCTCTTGTGATTCTTGAACAGAGTATTCACTATGACTAGCTGAAATTTGTTACAGAACTCAATTAGTCTTTCTCGTCTCTCATTTGTAGTACCAAGACCATATACTCCTATAACCCCTTTTTCTACTCCTTCTCCTACAACCGCATTCCTGTCCCCCATGACTACTAGGTTTTCATTCTCTCTGTGTACTGAATTACCCGTTTAATAACCTTATAAACTTCTTCTATCTCTTCATCTTCAGCTTGCGACGTTGGATTGTTTACCTGAGCTGTCGTTGTTGATTTTGCTATTTGCTGTCGACTCTGATGGGAACCTCCCTATTCACTGTTTACTGTAACACACTGTCTGCCATACCTTCCTGTTCATGACGAATCCTATTCACGTTATTATACCGTTTTCTGCTGCTATTGACCTTACCTTATACTCACCAGAGCAGAAATTCTTGTCTTCTTTCGATTTAACTTCACTGACCGCCACTATATATAGATTAAGTCTCAGCATTTCGATTTTAAGGTTTTCTAATTTCCTTATGACATTCAAATTTCTCACATTCCTTTCATTTGTTATTCAGTCTTCATTTCTTAGTCAGTCTTTTTCTAATAGTCATCTCCTTTTTAGCAGTTCCCTCCCGGAGATCCGAATGAGGTAACTATTTGGGAACCATTTCCCAATGAAGACACTTTTTCAGTTATAGGCCACATGTCTTCGGGACACAAATTAAGTGTCTTTAATGCAGTGGTCAGCATTGCCTTTAGAGGCAGGTTCAAACCCAAGGACAAGAGGATACCTGGTAATTAATTGTTGGTAAGGCGGGCACCAGGTTGAGATTCATTGGGAGAGTCCTTAGAAAATGCAGTCCATCAACAAAGAAGGTGGCCTACAAAACACTCGTTCGACCTATACTTGAGTATTGCTCATCAGTGTGGGATCCGTACCAGGTCGGGTTGACAGAGGAGGTAGAGAAGATCCAAAGAAGAGCGACGCGTTTCGTCACAGGGTTATTTGGTAAGCGTGATAGCGTTACGGAGATGGTTGGCAAACTCAAGTGGCAGACTCTGCAAGAGAGGCGCTCTGCATCGCGTTGTAGCTTGCTCTGCAGGTTACGAGAGGGTGCGTTTCTGGATGAGGTATCGAATATATTGCTTCCTCCTACTTATACCTCCCGAGGAGATCACGAATGTAAAATTAGAGAGATTCGAGCGTGCACGGAGGCTTTACGGCAGTCGTTCTTCCCGCGAACTATACGCGAATGGAACAGGAAAGGGAGGTAATGACAGTGGCACGTAAAGTGCTCTCCGCCACACACCGTTGGGTGGCTTGCAGAGTGTAAATGTACATGTAGATGTAGACCTCTGCCCGTTCCTCTGCCCTCTTTGAAAAGGCCGTTGGCTGAACGAGGGTGAATTCTTAGAGAGACTACGCTTCCTAAAGATTTTTCCAGTGAATCTCAGTATGGTGTCTGCCTTTCCTACGATTTGTTTTATGTAATCGTTCCACTTTGAGTCTCTCCGTAAGCGCACCGGCAAGTATTTAATGGATGTGACTACTTCCAGTAATTGTTCAGCAACTCTATAGTCGTGTGATTTAGCTGTCAATCAGTGCGCCAAGGGCTGATGCTCCGCAAGCCTTGCTGTAATTCGAAATACGTTTCGAGCGTTACGATTTCTCCATATGCAACAGTATTGTGCGCGGACATCAGGGAGCTCCTGACTTCATGTAAACAGTAACAAGATACAAAACTCTGTCAATTGCTTTCTGGTGTACCGAGTCATTGCTGTGCTGTGATTTTTAACTTAATTATGGAAAGCAGGAGTCTCCATGTTCAGCTTAGGCAGCAGATAAACAACAGAAATGTATTGTATCTGTGACTGGAAGAAATCAAGTAACGCTGTTAGCAGAAATCCTGACCATACATCGTACGCTGACTTATCTAGTACAGACGAAAAACTTGATTGGTCATAAAAGCGTTCAGAATTCTGCTCCTGATCTGTTGTATATGACGTGACTAGTGGAAAGCGCGTCAAATCTAGACCGAGTTGGCCGAACAATTTCAAAACACGACTACAGTGTTTTCACTTATGTGCTCCTGTTTTTGTGCCACATTCTGTCTACTCTCCAGGCGTCAGAGGTCTACAAGTGCACATTGGTCCCTTTCATTGCAGATGTGGGAGAGTATGTGCACATGAAGAGTGTATATGAGCGTAATGGATGCATTGTGTAGTATTATGTTGGGGCTATATGATAGTGATAATGAAGATGATGATGACGATGATGACGAGAAAAGGGAGAAAGTGATATCCGTTGTCGGCACGCAGCTTATTCCTCTAAAATAGAACCAAGTGGGCCGTCGAGCTTAACTTCCCCATCCGATGAACTGTTCCCTGTCAACAGCGTCACATGTTCTCATTCATGAGACCCTGAGGATGGGTTTAGAATTTAATCTAGGACGTTGGCGCAAAAACATGTGGTCAGGACATTCATGCCAACACATCTCCTCACCTCGCCGGCCAAACACTGGCAATGGATGGTTGGTCGGTTGGTTGATTTGGGAGAGGGGCGAATCAGGGAGGTCATCTGTCCCGTCGGATTAAGGAAGGAAGTCGGCCGTGCCCTTTCAAAGGAACCACCCCCGACGTTTACCTGAAGCGATTTAGGGAAATCACGGAAAATCTAAATCAGGATAGCCGGACGCTGGTTTGAACCGTCGTCCTCCCGAATGTGAGTCCAGTGTACCAGGCCGGCCGGTGTGGCCGTGCGGTTCTAGGCGCTTCAGTCTGGAACCGCGTGACCGCTACGGTCGCAGGTTCGAATCCTGCCTCGGGCATGGATGTGTGTGATGTCCTTAGGTTAGTTAGGTTTTAGTAGTTCTATGTTCTAGGGGACTGATGACCACAGATGTTAAGTCCCATAGTGCTCAGAGCCATTTGAACCATATTGAACCAGTGTGCCCAATACTTCGCCACCTCGCTCGGTGCAGTGGATGGTCTGATGCGCTTATCCGAACAACTGTACGTCACATGCCACTAAAAATAACCTTTTCGCAATGCTTACGAGGCAGAGATGATGTGAGCGATGGTGAACACCTTCACTTGGGTGTATTACAGAGGGCGCAAAGGTACAGTAGAAACTGGAGCACTCTCAATGATCAATGACTATCGCAAGTTGTGAAAACTTATGTTCTTTCAACAGAGTAGCACAGGTACGCCAAAGAAGGCGCTTATATTTTCTTGCAAGATACTTACTATAGTTTTTACAAAAAATTAAGAGTACAGGGATTAACAGTCAATTCTAACAAACAGGATGTTCGAGAAGGAATGATCAATATTCATGGATATGACAGGAACGTTCATTTGAATTAAAAAAGCTTCATATGGACACATTCCCTTTTCCGAATGTTTATCGATACAGAACACATCTAATGTCAGTCGTTGTTTCTTTTCTGTATTATTCAATGCATCGTCAGGTTTACACGTGTACACACGTACAACAATTTCTAAACATCACAACATGCGTTTTACAAAGTAATATTTAAAATATACGCATTCAACTTCAAATATTGCCGTATTTGTCACATTACAGCTATTGTTGTGCAGTTTGTTTCAATACCCCACAGTCAGCTTCAATGCATTTATTACTTGTCTGGATGTCTTTGCAGAAGCGACCAAGCAGTTCATCTCGCTTATTCATCTTTTGTTTGTACACCTCATCGCATAGTTGGCGATCTTGGTGGCTAGTTAATTGTACTACCACGACTATGCAGCTAAGAGTAAGTACGGTTCAGATATTTACTCAAACGTTTGGTAAAACGTTGAGGGCTCCGTCATGCTGGAAGCACAACAGGCCTACACTGGAGTCCTCAAGGTGCTCAACAAAAGAATTTTCCAAAAAATACAAGTAGTTCTGCCCGAGATGAGGTCTTCTAAAACGACAAGACCGATAAACATGTTACTGACCACGTCACAGCAACCATTAATCGAAGAAACGAACTTGGAAACTGGTTGTTACTGTAGCGTATGGATTTTGCTGCGAGCATTGATGATTATTACGTGTTTCGTTGATTCCATTCCGTGTAAACTTCACTTCATCAGTGAATAGTATTGAATGAAGCAAATGAACATTGTCATTTAACCAGTAACAAAATTCAGCAATGTGATATCCCCGCCGATGTGAAGATTGTGCACACTCTCTCTCTGTGGAATGGGTATAAGTTTTCCGTACATAACGTTCGCCGTACACGTGTTCGTAGAACACTTATATGAGCACAAAGTCGCCGTGCGCTGCTAGTAGGACTACGCTGTTCCACTTCAACAACGTGTTCTTGTAGTTCAGGTTTGGAAGAAAAATGGGAAATTGAGGGAATGCCTGTTTCAGGAGCTGAAAACTCCGGTAAACACTCTACGATTAGGAATTCGATGTTCCGGAAAGCGCCGACGGTATCCTTCAACAGCAGCAAGAGTACCACAACCGCAGAAGCCGGAAACATACGCCATATCTGTCTATTCTTCAAAGTATAGATGTGTGGCATTCCAGCCAGCGAGTGTACAAACACAGTTAATCGGCGGTTCTTTCTGATACACTCCCAGTACTTCGCTCTACTGCACTCTCGACGCTCGTGACACACCATACACAATTGCGCAATCAACGGGATAGTTTAATGGTAGAAAGACATCTTGAGCAAAGAGGCTGAAAACAATGAGGCATACTGGATGGAATAAAACGTCAAATAGGTTGGGTGTATAAGACACATGTGAGCGGTTCAGATGTTCCTTCTAGCCGAAAAAGAAACGTACAGTAAATGTTTTCTGTCTCGAAAACCATTCAGGGCAGAACACATTTCCACATGAAGCTTTTTGCTTCAAATGAGCGTTTCTGCCATATCGCTGAATAGTGACAATTCCTCCTGGTACACAGTGTATATTTTTTTATTGCCTGAACCGATTTCGACACTTCTGTCATTCTCTATAGCCCTGTGAAACATGAAACGTATTGCTTCATATACAGAACTGACTCGGCAAGTAGTCCAAGTACGTTTTACACCAAAGTGTGGTTGCGAGAAATTTAGTTCTCATATTACTTCAAAGCTGATGGCTGTTTAAGTGTACAGTAGGAGGGTGCATCTCTTCAGGTCTCCTACAAGGTTCTGACGTATCCATTGGCTAAGAAGTAATACGTTCCTTGTTTCATACTACTGCCAAGAATGACATATACAGGGTGGCCCATTGATAGTGACCGGGCCAAATATCTCACGAAATAAGCGTCAAAGGAAAAAACTACAACGAACGAAACTCGTCTTACTTGAATGGGGAAAACAGGTGGCGCTATGGTTGGACCGCTAGATGGGGCTGCCGTAGGTCAAACTGACATCAACTGCGTTTTTTAAAATAGGAACCCCCATTTTTAATAAGTATTCTTGCAGTATGTATATAAATATGAATGTTTTAGTTGGACCACTTTTTTCGCCTTGTGATAGATGGCGCTGTAATAGTCACAAACTAATGGCTTACAATTTAGACACTGCAGCAACAACAAATTTAAGCCTCATTTGTGAGACCGGTGATCTCCAGAGCATAAGGAATTACGTTCTTATCATCAAAACATCAAACTCTTTCAAACTGTGTAAATCAGTGTTATCCGCCGTTGCGTTCCCGTCCCCTGATTGATCTCTCCACCTTATTAGGCAACTAGAGAAACGAAGAGGCGAAAGGCGCTCTAGCTGGCCCACGGACCTGAAGGCGGTGCTGGCACGCGGCAGGCCGCAGGTAGGAAGCAGCGAACGCAGGGCCGCCCGGCAGTCGTTGACCTCGCCAGCGGCAGAGTGCAGACTCGGCCGTTTCGAAACGGCCATGCTGCGTGCCGCCTTTGCGCAATCACTGTTTGGCCCCGCCTGTACTAGCCGGCAATAGTGCCCTTCCTCTGGAGACAACAAAGACGGTCGCACGTAGCTCTCGTCAGTGTTCCGGAACACGTTTTCTTGCTTGCGTATCATAACATTTCTGGAGACCAAAGATCTCCTCTGTAGGAATCCATATGGATCTACAACTACATAATCCTCCGCAGGCCACCTAATGTTGTGTGGCAGAAGGCATTTCTGATACAACTAACTGATACACCCCCCTCCCCCCCCCCCCCATCTCCCCTATGCTGTTACATTCCCGAATAGCGCGTAGGAAGAAATGATTTTGCGGTAAGTGTCAGTATTGGCTCTAGTTCCTAGAATTGGTGGTCATTAAGTGGCACGAACGTGGCAGAAAGTATTATATTGTCAACCTCTTCCTGGAAAGTGCTCTCTCGAAATTTCATTAGCAAACTTCTCCGTGATCCGCAATGCCTCTCTTGTACCGACTGCCAATGGCGTTTGTTCAAATGGTTCAAATGGCTCTGAGCACAATGGGACTTAACATCTGAGGTCATTAGTCCCCTAGAACTTAGAACTACTTAAATCTAACTAACCTGAGGACATCACGCACATCCATGCCCGAGGCAGGATTCGAACCTGCGACCGTAGCGGTCGCGCGGTTCCAGACTGAAGCGCCTAGCACCACTCGGCCACAGCGGCCGGTACGATGGAGTTTGTTGCTCATCTCGGTAACGCACTCGCGCCGACTAAACGATAACGTGACGAAACGCGCCACTGTTCGTTGGAACTTCTTCATCTCTTCTATCCTAAGCGGTAAAGATTCCCTAGTGATGAATAATGCTGAAGAATCGCTCGAACAAGCGTCTTCTAAGCCGCTTCCTTCGTGGATGACTTACATTTCTTATATATTCTTCCTACGAATCTTAGTCTGGCATTTCCTTTTCCTACTGTTCTTTTTATGTGGTCTTTCCATTGAAGGTCGCTCTGGAGAGTTACTCCTAGATATTTTGCGGTAGATACTGTTTCTAGCAGTTTCTCGTCAATAGTGTAGTTTTACAGTAGTGGCTTTCCTTTCTACGTGTGATCATTATGTTACATTTATTTAAAATAAGTTTCCTTTAATTTACGTTTATGGTCACAAACTTTTTGTTAACAGATTACCGGTTTCGGTCTATAATGACCATCATCAGATCTGTTTTATAAAAACAAAGTCCTAATGTACAGCAGCCATAGTGGCATCGTCAAATGTTAAATGCAGAATCAGTTAACAAAAAGTTTGTGACCATAGTCGTAAATTAAAGGAAACTTATTGTGTATACGGGTCACTGTTTTATTCGCGACAATGTCGCAGCCTGTGAAACATTTATTTACGTCCAGGGTCAACTGCCAGAGCCTGCATTATTCGTCAATCCTCTGGAGGTTATTCTGCAAATCTACTCTCGTCTGGCGTTGCTAAAGACAACCGTATTATCTGCGCCCAGTCGTAAGGAGAATCCGATGCTTTCCAGAAGATTATTTATATACATTGTAAACAATAACGGCCCTATCACACTTCCTTGGTGCACTCTGGAAATTACCTTTGTTTGAATGGTATTTCCATTATTTGACTGTGAATTTTTTTTATTTTATAGTACTATCCCAATTTCCGCCTTAAGTCATTATCAAGTATAAAAATATTGGGCATAATTAGACTTTCTTTAAGTGAAGCCATCGTCAAGATGGCACTTGTTATGCTTGGTAACAGCTGAAGGCCAAAATCGTGATACTAATATATAATAAAGAAATTTGCACGGTCAAATGGCGGAAACATCATTCAAACGTTATTACATTACTGTTAGTCCGCCCTTGGTAGCTGAGTGGTCAGTGCGACGGGATGTCATACCTAACGGCCTGGGTTCGATTCCCGGCTGGGTCGGAGATCTCCTCCGCTCAGGGAGTGGGTGTTGTGTTGTCCTTATCATCATCATTTCATCCCCATCGACACGCAAGTCACCGAAGTGGCGTCAACTCGAAAGACTTGCGCCAGGCAAACGGTCTACCCGACGGGAGGCCCTAGCCAAATGGCATTTCCATTTACATGACTGTGCCCCAAAAGCATAAAAAGATTATCAGTGTTTTTAAATTTGTCGATATTATTCCACGAAGAGCGACGTGTTGAGTTCAGTCCACAAACAACGTTCGTATGATATCCAGCTCGCTTTCCATTCGCCTATTGGACCCATAAGGCAGTAGATACCGGCGCCCAAGTTAGTGCGTGTTCCTTGACTTCCAAATGCGTTCCACAGAGTTCCGCAATGTCACCTAATGAACAAATTAAAAACGTACGGAATAAGAGCTCAGCTTTGTGATTTCATTGAATATTTCCTAGCTAACAAAACACAGTGTCATTCTTAGCGAAGAAAAATCTTCAGACATACAAATAGGTCTAACCTCAGGCTTACTCCGAGAGAGGTTACAGCACCATTACTTTTCATAATCTATTTCTATAACGTCGGAACTTGCAAATGACATTTCGCGGATCATGTTGTTATGTACACAGAAGTCGCAACGTAGCGACTTCTGTGTAGCGAAATGGTCTAGCAGGGATGAAAGGACTGGCAATTGACCTAAAACATAAATATGTGTTCCTTACCGAATAAATGTTCTGTATTTATTATACAGGACAAAGAGAGAGACATTTTAAAATAAGATAAAAAGAACATTTGCGGCGTAAGGGATTCCGAACACTTGCTATTTCTCTAACACTCGCCGTGTAAACTGAAAGATTTAGTGCTCTTGTAGAATGAAGTTGAGGCTACAGAACAGATTTGTCGAAAGAATTCGAAATCTTTAAACATTTCACTTACAAAGACGGCCTTATTTTAAATGAATAGATGCAATTTAAAAACAGTAATTTTTGAAATTGTCTCAAGCCCCTACATGAGACAACATAACAGTGTGGCTTCCAGTCACGCAGGCTGTAATGAAAATGTCCTTTTTCTTTTTACCCATTTTCCTTTTGTTACTGCCTCCTGCAACGAAGTGTTATTACTTTTTTTTCCCTTCCAGTTTGACATTCACCTTCCAGTTGTATGAGATTACATTTTGATCTACACTAAAGACTGCACATTATGTAACGCCTAATGTTTGTAGAGACATTTTATTGTATTTTATACAAACTTTGGTGTGAGTATGTTACGTGGATTTTCCTACAAATTTGTAATGATGATTACGTCGTACGTATCTAATAAAATCCCCTCACTTTGTTCCCCCCAACTGCCCCATTCTTTTCCATCACTTCCCATCATTTCACTTACTCCCCCCAATTCCCCTGCTCCTCCTCTCTTTTTTCACTTACAAGTAGTGTTTGTTTCTATAAAAATTTTTGGGCAATAACCAAATAAAACGCCGCATATTTCTTTCTTTATGCTTTCACTTTTCTGTGTCAACATTTTAATACTTCAGTTGCTTTCTAGACATTAAAATGCAAGTACTTCCCGCACTTTACGCACTTATCCCACGCGGTACCGGACCTCTCACGTCATAAGTCTTCCACAACTCAGTAGACATTGGCACGTCGTCCGTTCGCAAATTGCATCTGTTTAGCACATTCTAATGAAGATATTTTGTGGTGTCATTATTATGGAGTTGAATTAGATCTTGTTGTCTGCCTTATGGCTACATGTTTAACGTACCTCCACAACAATATGTAACCAGTAAGTGTAAAAGTACTTTGTAAATTAGTAACTTGTTTTTATTTTTATCTGTATTTTACCACTTATGAAATTTTAACCATTTTATGTGTTAATCATTGAGCGTTCTGGTGACATTGTTAAAGACAGAAAGATAAGTCATCGCGTTTTTAACGAAAATTGTACTATTTCAGCTGATCTGGCAGTTCTTCACCTCTTCCTCATGAAGATTGCGTTCTACAGTTGCTGTGTCCAGCTATGTTCAAGATTTTAAATAAACAAGCGTAAAGTATTGCTCATACATAGGCAGACCCATGATTGCATGACTACACGGCTGCAGAACAGTCAGTAGAAACAGACACATCTACTAGATATTTGGAAGTATGGAGACGATGAGATTTAGAATGAGACAACCGCATAAAACTAATAAGGCAGTTGCCAGACTGAGATTTATTGCCTGATTCCCTTCGAAGTGTAGTCCACAAAAGTAATACGTTGCTTATAAAACCATCGTTTGACCAGTATATGAATACTGCTCGTCAGTCTAGGGTCATACAAGGAAGGATTCATAGGGAAAACAGAAGATCCAAAGACGAGCAGCGTGCTTAGTCACAGGTTTATTTAGTAAGTGCGAAAGCGTCACGGATATGTTCACCGAACTCTAGTGGCAGATGCTGCAAAAGAGGTGTTTTGCAGCAACGTAACGTGTACTATTAGAATTCCGAGACAGTACGTTCCTAGGAAAGTCACCCAATATATTTTTTCCTCCGATGTATACAGAGAGATTCGATACTTATCTTCTTACTGCTTCTCCCGCGGACTATTTGTGACCGGAACAGGCAAGTGAGGAAGGAACAGTGGTGTACAAAGTACCCACTGCCTCCCATCATGTGAAGTATGGGTGTAGATGTGGATGCAGATTTCATGCCCATGGTCTTTTGCACTTTAGTTCTAGTTACAGTATAACTACATGATAATTCCATACTGTAGGTCAGGACAGAGGCTGGAACTACGTCACGGTAAATGGCAAGGTACTGTAGGTAGATGACAGCTGTCTCGGATGTTGGCAATGGGAGAAATTGTAATCACTCGTATTTTTCCAGCTTGCGGAGGAGTACTGAAGGGCCACAGTTCCTGATCAACAGTGGGGCTGCAATGTCCCTAGTCAAACCAGAAACCTCTCTGCAGTGTCTTATGGAACGAGGGGTGGTACAGCGCTGAAAGAGGACCAGTCCCGAGTACGTATCTGGAGGCTTTCCAGGCGACGGCACCTAGTTTCATAGAAAATCGTTGTTGTAGCTTTTTGCGTACCTTCTACATTCTTAACGTTAAATATCTTCCGTACGAGGGACAAGAAAACATTTCTGTACGATATGAATGAGACACTTTACGATCAGATCCTTGTATATTAAAGAAAAGCATGTACTGCACCGTAAAAACTATTCCTCATAAATGTACTCCACTTGGCCAACCCTGTGATGTTTATTTACAGGAAACTTAAATTTCTCACTAAAAATATTCAAAATGCTCCTGACTTGCTAAATGCAAATAGAGAAACTGCTTCGAGGTAAGTTCCTCTAACTATACATGCTTTTAATTCTGAATCCGTGCACATGTTGTCTAGATGTAGCAATTTTGGGTACCAATCAAAACCACCTCGCGCTCGAGATCGAACCACAGCACAGAAAAAAATTCTGAATAATAATCAACATTGGAAGTCACCCTCATTTTGCAACGGCCTTCTCAAACGGGGTGGAGAAGCTGACAGAGGTTCAGGGCACTCTCTTGACTTTGGGATAAGAAGCTGACCCTAAATGCGGAAGAATCAGCGATGATCACCGTCGTGTGGATGCGGAAGGCAATGGAAACCAATACATTAAAGACACGTAATGTGTATCCAAAGGACATGTCATGATGATCTCTCCGTTGGGAAAAGATTGCGGAATAGGCCCCATTTCGGATCTCTAATAGGGGACTCACAAACGGGAAGAGACCATGAGAAAAAGATTGAATCACCAACGACAGGATAACGTTCTACAAGTTGGGGGGGGGGGGGGGGAGGGGTGGAATATCAGAAGCTGGAGCGTGATAGGAAAGCTAGAAAAACAGAAAAGGGAAGTGGAAATGCTCAATCTGGATATAGCAGGGGTCAGTGAAGTGAAATGGAAAGATGACGAGGATTTCTCGTGAGATGAGTACAGGGTAATATCAATAGCATCAGAAAGTGGTATAAAGGGAGTAGGATTCGTTATGAGTAGAAAGGCAGGGCAGAGAGTGTGTGACTATGAACGGTTCAGTGATAGGATTATTCTCACCAGACATGACAGCAAACCAACACCGACAACGATAATTCAGGTATACATGCCGACGTCGCACGCTGAACGTGAAGAGACATAGAAAGTACATGAGGATATTGAAAGGGTGATACAGTATGTGAAGGGAGGTGAAAATCTAATACTCATGGGGGACTGGAATGTGGTTGTAGGAGGAGGAGAGGAAGAATAGTATGGGAGAACATGGGTGTGGTACTAGGAATGAGACAGAAGAAAGACTAACTGGGTTTTGTAATAAATTTGAGCTCATAACAACGAATACTCTGTTAAAGAATCACAAGACGAGATGATATACTGGGGGATAAGGGAAGATTTCAGTTAGATGGTCAGACAGAGATTCCAAAAGCAGATAATGGATTGCAAAGTGTACCCAGGAGCAGATACAGACTCAGATCACAATGTAGTAGTGATGAAGAGCAAGCTGAAGTTTAAGAGATTAGTCTGGAAGAATCACTACGGAAAGATACGGGATGCAGAAAAATTAAAGAATGAAGAGATACGCTTGAAGC
The DNA here is from genome assembly GCF_023864275.1 of Schistocerca cancellata. NCBI lineage: Eukaryota > Metazoa > Arthropoda > Insecta > Orthoptera > Acrididae > Schistocerca > Schistocerca cancellata. Next base: position 443,368,806 of record NC_064632.1, on the reverse strand, counting down.
CCTCTGAGGCTATATATACTGCAATAAGAAATTGTTCGGTAGGCAGTAGAGTTGAGAACCAATGGTCATCTCTAAAACACAAGTTGGAATGAAAAACACAGGTACAAAGAAGGTAACCGCGAAGAAACCATGGTTAACAGAAGAAATACTTCAATTGATCAATGAAAGAAGGCAATACAAAAATATTCGGGTAAATTCAGAAATACAGAAATACAAGTCGCTGAGCAATGAAATAAATAGGAAGCGCAAGGACAGTAAGACGAAATGGCAGCATGAAAAATTTGAAGAAATCGAAAACGAAATGGTTGTCGGAAGGACTCACTTAGCATATAGGAAAGTTAAGAAACATTAAGAAGGCAAAGGGAATTCCACTGTTAACTGCAGAGAAGAGACTGGATAGGTGGAAAGAGTATACTAAAGGCCTCTATGAGGGGAAGATTTGTCTGATATTATACAAGATGAAACAAAAGTCCATTTAGAAGGGAAAGAGTATCCAGTATTAGAATCAGAATTTTAAAGAGCTTTGGGAGATTTATGACGAAATAACACAAAAGGGATAGATAATGTTCCATCAAAATTTCTAAAATCAGTGGTGGAAGTGGAAGAAAAACGACTATTCATTTTGATGTGTAGAGCGTATGAGTCTGGCGATATACCCTCTAACTTTCGGGAAAATATCATCTACACAATTCCGATGACTGAAAGACATGACAAGTTCGAGAATTATTGCACAACCAGCCTAACAGCTCATGCATCCAAGTTGCTGACAACAATAATATACAGAGGAACGTAAAAGAAAAAAATGTTCAAATGTGTGTGAATTCCTAAGGGACCAAACTGCTGAGGTCATCGGTCCCTAGACTTACACACTACTTAAACTAACTTATGCTAAGAACAACACACATATCCATGCCCGAGGGAGGACTCGAATCTCCGGCGGGAGGAGACGCGCAGTCCGTGACATGGCGCCTCAAACGGCGCGGCCACTCCGTGTGGCAACGGAAAAGAAAATTGAAGGTTTGTTAGATGACGATTGGATTGGCTTTAGAAAAGGTATAGGCACTAGAGAGGCAATTCTGACGTTCGGTTGATACTGGAAGCAAGACTAAAAAAAATTAAGACACTTTCATATGATTTGTCGACATGGTAAAGGGGTTCGACAGTATAAAATGGTGCAAGATGTTCAAAATTCTGGGGAAAATAGTTGTAAGCTATAGGGAGAGACGATAATATACAACATGCACAAGTGCTAAGAGGGACTACTAAGAGTAGGAGACCAAGAACGAAGTGCTCAGATTAACAATGGTGTAAGACAGGTACGCAGACTTTCACCCCTACTGTTCAATCTATATACAGGGTGAGTCACCTAACATTACCGCTGGATATATTTCGTAAACCACATCAAATACTGACGAATCGATTCTACAGACCGAACGTGAGGAGAGGGGCTAGTGTAATTGGTTAATACAAACCATACAAAAATGCACGGAAGTATGTTCTTTTACACAAACCTAAGTTTTTTAAAATGGAACCCCGTTAGTTTTGTTAGCACATCTGAACAGATAAACAAATACGTAATCAGTGCCATTTGTTGCATTATAAAATGTTAATTACATCCGGAGATATTGTAACCTAAAGTTGACGCTTGAGTATCACTCCTCCGCTGTTCGACCTTGTGTATCGGAGGGCACCGGATTACGTAGGGATCCAAAGGGAACGGTGATGGACCTTAGGTACAGAAGAGACTGGAACAGCACATTACGTCCACATGCTAACACCTTTTTATTGGTCTTTTTCACTGACGCACATGTACGTTACCATGAGGGGTGAGGTACACGTACATACGTGGTTTCCGTTTTCAATTACGGAGTATACTAGAGTGTGTCCCGACATGTCAAGCCAATAGATGTTCAATGTGGTGGCCATCATTTGCTGCACACAATTGCAATCTCTGGCGTAATGAATGTCGTACACGCCGCAGTACATCTGGTGTAATGTCGCCGCAGGCTGCCACAATACATTGTTTCATTCCTCTGGGGTTGTAGGCACATCACGGTAGACATTCTCCTTTAACGTACCCCACAGAAAGAAGTCGAGAGGTGTAAGATCAGGAGAACGGGCTGGCCAATTTATGCGTCCACCGCGTCCTATGAAACGCCCGTCGAACATCCTGTCAAGGGTCAGCCTAGTGTTAATTGCGGAATATGCAGCTGCACCATCATGCTGATACCACATACGTCGACGCGTTTCCAGTGGGACATTTTCGAGCAACGTTGGCAGATCATTCTGTAGAAACGCGAAGTATATTGCAGCTGTTTGGGCCCCTGCAATGAAGTGAGGACCAATGAGGTGGTCGACAATGATTCCGCACCATACATTTACAGTCCACGGTCGCTGTCGCTCTACCTGTCTGAGCCAGCGAGGATTATCCACGGACCAGTAATGCATGTTCCGTAGATTCACTGCCCCGTGGTTTGTGAAACCCGCTTCATCGATACACAGATAGAACTGCAACGCATTCTCTGTTAATGCCCATTGACAGAAATGCACTCCATGATTAAAGTCATCACCATGTAATTGCTGATGTAGCGACACGCGAAACGGGTGAAAACGGTAACGATGCAGTATGCGCATGACACTACTTTGACTCAGTCCACCGGCTCTCGCAATGTCCCGTGTACTCATGTGTGGGTTCATGGCAACAGCAGCTAACACACCAACTGCACCCGCTTCTCCTGTGACGGGCCTGTTACGGACCCGTTTGCGTGCTACGACCATACCTGTTGCATACAGTTGGCGGTAGATATTTTGCAATGTGCGGCACGTTGGATGCTCTCTGTCCGGGTACCGTTGTGCATACACCCTGCAGGCTTCAGCTGCATTTCGTCGACACTCGCCATAGATGAGTATCATCTCCGCCTTTTCAGAGTTCGAATACACCATGGTCACAGTTCCAACAACACTACACTATCACAGACGTCTGGTAACCCGGTGTGCTACAGTTGGTCTGCGTGCGGAGACGAATGCAGAATAACAATAGCAGCAAGCGCTACATGCCGACACTGCGATAGCTAGACCAAACCACAACAGTGCACTACAGCCACACTCGTAAACACGGTCGTTATCGTAAACATGTCTCTGCAGATGCTACTCGCCGACCGTGGCCCGTGTTTGTTACAACACGCAACTGAACGTCGGGGGTTTCAAGCGTCAACTTTAGGTTACAATATCTCCGGATGTAATTAACATTTTACAATGCAACAAATGGCACTGATTACGTATTTGTTTATATGTTCAGATGTGCTAACAAAACTAACGGGGTTCCATTTTAAAAAACGTAGGTTTGTGTTAAAAAACATACTTCCATGCATTTTTTATGGTTTGTATTAATCAATTACACTAGCCCCTCACCTCACGTTCGGTCTGTGGAATCGGTTCGTCAGAATTTGATGTGGTTTACGTAATATATCCAGCGGTAACGTTAGGCGACTCACCATGTATAGAAGAAGCTATGACGGAACTAAAAGAAAGGATCAGAGGTGGAATTAAAATTCAAGGTGAAAGGATATCAATGATATTATTTTATGATGACGTTGCTATCCTCAGCGAATGTGAAGAAGATTTACGTGACCTGCTGAATCGAATGAACAGTGCAACGAGTACAGAATACGGATTGAGAGTAAATCGAAGGAAGACGAAAGTAATAAAGACTATCAGAAATGAAACAGCGCGGAGCTTAACATCAGGACTGATGGTACAAAAGTAGATGAAGATAAGGAATTCTGCTGCCTAGGCAGCAAAATAATCAATGACGGACGGAGCAAGAAGGACATCAAAAGCAGACTAGCACTGGAAAAGCTTATTCCTGGCCAAGAGAATTCTATTGCCCGCATCTCGTGGTCGTGCGGTAGCGTTCTCACTTCCCACGCCCGGGTTCCCGGGTTCGATTCCCGGCGGGGTCAGGGATTTTCTCTGCCTCGTGATGGCTGGGTGTTGTGTGCTGTCGTTAGGTTTAAGTAGTTCTAAGTTCTAGGGGACTGATGACCATAGATGTTAAGTCCCATAGTGCTCAGAGCCATTTGAACCATTTTTAGAATTCTACTAGTATCAAACATAGGCCTTAATTTGTGGAAAAAAATATCTGAGATTGTACGTTTGCAGCACAGCATTGGATGGTAGTGAAACGTGTACAGTGGGAAATCCGGAACGGAAGAGAATCGAAGCATTTGAGATGTGATGCGACAAAAGATGTTGAAAATTAAGGGGGCTGATAAGGTAAGGCATGAGAAGATTCTGCGCATAACTGGAGAGGAAAACACCGACAAGAAGAAGCGACAGGTTGATCGGACATCCGTTAAGGCATTAGGGAATAATTTCCATGCTACTCGAGGGAGCTGTAGAGGGCAGAAACTGTAGAGGCAGACAGAGATTAGAATACATGCAGCAAATAATGGAGGACGTAGGGTGAAAGTGCTGCTCCGAAACGGAGAGGTTGGCACAGGAGAGTAACTCGTGGCGGGCCGCATCAAACGAGTCAGCAGACTGACGAAAAAGTCTGGATCTATTTAGTGCACCTACGTTCACAGGAATTATCAAACACGCGTGGTTCGCATCGCAGTTAATTGAGGAAAGAACAACAATTTTTATTTAAAACGAGATGTGTTGCCCGGTACCTGTTCTGAAAAATACGCGTACTTGCAAGGCATTAGCTTTCATTAACTGAGCGTGGTGCTCTAGCAATTTGTGTTTCTGTTGCTTCTGCGACAAATGCCAACTGAAATTCTATTCTAGCATAGTAAGCGATATTGGGTAAACGATTCTATAATCTGTTATGTAAAAAACGGAAACATTTGAATCAAGTTTGCTGCAATGATTGATTTATTAAACGACTGTTTTTTGAATAATTCTGCATTACATACATTATTTGATGATATGCTGTATGATGAAATTTAAAAAATAAATAAATAAAATAAAACGCTGCACGGGCAGGGTTTGATCCCACAACAGCCGGCCGTTGTGGCCGAGCGGTTCTAGGCGCTTCAGTCCGGAACCGCGCTGCTGCTACTGTCGCAGATTCGAATCCTGCCTCGGTCATGGATGTGTGTGGTGTCCTTAGGTTGGTTAGGTTTAAGTAGTTCTAAGTGTAGGGGACTGATGACCTGAGATCCCATAGTGCTCAGAGCCATTTGAACAATTTTGATCCCACCCCGCCAAGGTCGTAGATATGGACCTTGCCACCTGTTCCACATTCGCTGGCTCGAGATGTACACTGAGGCGACAAAAGTCGTGGGATAGCAATCTGCATACATACAGATGGCGAGCCGCGCGTGGTAGCAGCGCGGTCTCAGGCGCCTTGCCACGGTTCGCACGGTTCCCCCCGTCGGAGGTTCGAGTCCCCCCTCGGGCACGGGTGTGTTTGTGTTGTCCTTAGCGTAAGTTAAAGTTAGATTAAGTAGTGTGTAAGCCTTGGGACCGATGACCTCAGCAATTTCGTCCCATAGGAACTTACGACAAATTTCCAAATTTTACAGATGGCGGTAGTATCACGTACACGAAGTATAAAATGTCAGTACACTAGCGGAGTTGTTATATATACTCAAGTTACTCATGTGAAACGGTTTCCGACATGACTGTGGCAGCACGAGGGGAATTGGCTCAAATGGCTCTGAGCACTATGGGACTCAACTGCTGAGGTCATTAGTCCCCTAGAACTTAGAACTAGTTAAACCTAATTAACCTAAGGACATCACAAACATCCATGCCCGAAGCAGGATTCGAACCTGCGACCGTAGCGGTTTTGCGGTTCCAGACTGCAGCGCCTTTAACCGCACGGCCACTTCGGCCGGCCACGAGGGGAATTAATACCATATGAACACGGAATGGTAGCTGGACCTAGATGCATCGAACATTCCATTAGCAAAATTGTTTGTGAGTTCAGTATTCCGAGATGAGCAGTGTCAAGTGTGTGCCGAGAATACCAAGTTTCACGAATTACTGCTTGGAATACCATCAGTGAATGCTAAAGACAAGTATATAGTACCCGATAAATTCTAAGCGCCTGGAGAACCAGAGATGGCGCCCAGATTGCCCGGAGAGTTACTGCGATCACTGACCGAATTCATCGGATCTTCAAGACAATCTGTACTATTACGATTGTTAAACAAAATAATTAGTTCAACGAGGTTGAGTGATAGGATGGCGAGTGCGCTCTCTCGCACCGTTCAGTTTGTTTCAAATCGTTCCCTGTGTCCAGAATGTGTACCGGTACAATAGTGCAACATGTCGCTAGCACCCGCTCAGCGGGTCAGAAAGAGAACTGTGTCCTGCGGCTGGGCACGTTTTTCTTCAACTGATCACAGCTCTCCTCCGCCACGCTAGGGCGCAACGCTTCCTCATTTCGAGAGGAAAACAAGATCACGTAAGAGCAGCTGCTGCCCTAGTACGAAAGAGAAAACTCTAGGCGTGAACTGCACGTGCCACTGCTACGGGCCAAAACAACAGCTGCAGAGTCAAAGGAGGAGAAAGCCACCAGGCGGCCGTTAAACGCGGGCGCCTCCCAGTCGCAAGCAGTGGGTCGTGTCGCGGCACGGCACGGCACGGCACGGCGCGAGGTCGTCAGTTAGAAAGCGCCCGTTTGGCACCGCCCGCCACGTCCCATGCTGGGAAACTTCCAGCACAAACAAGTTGCAAAGAACTGTAACAAGGACGCAGTGGAAACTAGCCCAATCTCAAGTCCAGGCAGGCAGTATGGGAACATTTGTTTCGCTACCGCAAATTTTGCTCCTCTGGTTGACGACAGTTACATATACGGTACACGATTACTCTGCAAGTCTCAAGGAAATGTTTCGCGGACGTTGCATAGAACAACGTGAAGACTGAGACCTGAATTTTTTTCGAGGAATACAATGTTCAAATAACTTACGAGGATGTACGGCCATGTAACCGCGTGACGGCGTCGGCAACTACCTATATTTTGACAGGTGTACGCACCCTGACATTTTCAAGGCAAAGGAAATCGCTGTGCAAGGTAATTTAAAACTTCACTTTTCAGAGAAACTGCGGAAAGCTAACACTCACACTAGCTGTAAACACTAGCGCCATCGCAAACTAAAGATGACCGATGTCAGAAGTTATCGATAGGGAAATTGACACTCAACCGGTAGGTAGCATAAACTCCATCCCTCCGTTTTTTGACAGGGGAGAGAGCAGGATTCCACCCTGAAATTAACCAAAAACGGCCATCAATATTTATAAGGTTAAATGCCAATTTAATTTCGAGCCTTTCTTAATGACACTATTCCAATAGCTGGAACACTAAGCCAGAACTCCCTGTTGTTTTATACCATAGGATGACCAGAGCCAAGACAATTTTCTACAAACGCCGATTTGGTCAGTTGTTGCAACCGTGTGTGACGCTTTTGTTCAGTACATCGGTCCTACAAGGACCTGATAGTCTGACCAATATACATGTATGACATGCTGCAAGTGCAAGGAATACGATAGACAGCCGCCTTGCGCAAACAAAGATCATCCTAAAAGTACTTTAATCTTAGATGAAGATCGGAAAATACATTTTACATCATATTTCCGCAAATACGACCAATTTTAATATGTCAAGATGTCAAAAATCCGCCTCAGTTGCGATATGTTACTGGTCAAATGGTTCAAATGGCTCTGAGCACTATGGGACTTAACATCTATGGTCATCAGTCCCCTAGAACTTAGAACTACTTAAACCTAACCAACCTAAGGACATCACACACATCCATGCCCGAGGCAGGATTCGAACCTGCGACCGTAGCAGTCACGCAGTTCCGGTCTGAGCGCCTAGAACCGCGAGACCACCGCGGCCGGCTGTTACTGGTCTTTATCCAGGTTTCAGCTAGAGTAATCTAGCCTTCTTCAGAAGCATAAAATAAATACATGCCAGAATAAGGCACGGTCAAACACAAAAAGCTAAAATGTCGTGGAACCATGTAAAACTACGTTACTTAGCTGAGGAACTGCCTCGGCTCCACTTCGTGGAAAGGGTCGGTTAGCAGCGGACGCTACGTTGGAACTGCAACATGTTAAATTCTTACGACTAATTTTATTGGAAATGCTGTCTATCAAGACAGGAAGCCCATAGTCCTGGGTGGCAACTCGGTGTTATCACCACTCACCAGGTGCAAGTTCGGTCTATAGCCCAGCGCACGTCTGATCTGTTTTTCACTGCATACATTCGGACGAGAGATAAGCTCAAGATGGCTTAACTCAGGGGACAAACTCTCACGATCTGAGATGACGTAGGCCCTGTGAATCAACGTACGAAGTACTCCCCACGCTGAACCGGATGGTAGATACGGGTCAGTGTGAGTAGGCTTCCTATAAACAGCAAGTCCCAACGTACCATCAACCTTCCTCATGACCAACACATCAAGGCAACCATCCTTTTCCGCCTCCGTCGTGAAACGAAAAGTACGATGCATTAAATTCAGGTGTTCTAAAAATTCACTCAAATTCTCACTGCAATGAGGCCAAACAACAAAAGTAATGTCTAAATATCTATTTTTAAAAAAACGCGGGTTTCAAAGCTGCCGATTGCAAGGCAGGTTCCTGGAAGTCTTCCACAGACAGATTTTCGGTAATAGCTGGCAACGGGCTTCCCACAGGAACTCCAATTGTCTGCTCATAGTACCGCTGACTGAATAAAAAGTAAGTAGAAGACAACACGTTAATTGAACACCAACCTAACCTCAATTGACCGCAACGAATCAGACAGAGGAATACGAGTGAAGAGAGAGACCAAAACGTTCTAGAATATCAGAGTATTTCAGGCGCATCCCCTGTAATCGACGTAAGAAATCCGCAGAGATCTTAATGTGATTCTCACACCGACCATACAGTGGGCTCAAAAGAGTAACAAGACGTTTTTCTACACGATATGTGGGAGCACCAGTCTTCTCACAATCGGATGCAAAGGAACCCCTTCTTTGTGTATCTTCGGAAGATCATATATCCTAGGGGGGGCAGTAAAATCAGAATTAAGACAGTTGGTAGTCTCCTCCACCAAGGAACTTTTCTTCAGGAGGCTATTATTCTTTCGCTCAACATTTTATGTGGGATCACACCGGAATTCACTCCACCCGAATATTTGTTTCACAACGTAGGTGGAGAAAGATGACTACCTTCGCTTCCTTAACATGTTGGTAAGGAAGGAAGTTGAGGGTAGGTTGGGACATGTTGTTTATTTGAAGCCTACTCACACTGCTCTGTATCTATAGGCTGATGGTTGTCACCAGTCGGTACAGCGTGAGGGGTACTTCGTACCTTAGCTCATAGGGCCTACGTCACTTCTGACCTTGAGCGTTTGTCGGCTGAGTTAACCAATCTTCAGGTTATCTTTCGTCTGAATGGTTATAGTGAAAGACGGATCAGACATGCGTTGCGCTATCGACAAATCGTGCAACGCTTGAATGATAATAGCACTGGGCTGGTACCAATGTGTACGGCCTTTCTGCGTTACGCTGGAAGCATTTTCAGTAATATTGGTCGTATTTTGCGGAAATATGATGTGAAATGTGTTTTCTGACCCCCATCTAAGATTAGGATCGTTTTAAAGTCCGTAAGGATGATCTTGGTTTCCATAAGGCAAATGGCTATCGCATTTCTTGCAATTGTGGCACGTCATACACTGATCAGACTATCAGGACTGTGCAGGACCGCTGTGCGGAACATAAGCGTCACACACGCTTACAAGTGAAGAGCAAATCGGCTGGAGCAGAATATTGTTTTGGCACCGGTCATCCTACAGAATATAACAACACAGAGGTGTCGGCATTGGCTTCTGTCTCGGGTTCTTCAGCCGACGTTCATCTAATGATTTTTCTGACTTTCCGACGACGTACCGAGAACTAAGCGCAGATCCGACGCAGCGTATCACTCGGAATACGAATCGATTAATCAAGGCGTCTTCTCTGCCGGCGGACATACAGAGAAACCTGCGCAACACAGAAGCCCAACCACCTCGGCTGTATGGATTACTCAAGATCCATAAGAACAACGTTCCACTGAGACCGATCGTTAGCGCTCCTGGCTCACCAACGTATAAACTAGCAAAACACTTGGCCTCTCTGCTCCAGCCACACGTGGGGAAGACCGACACATACATTAAGGACTCAGGACATTTCATTGAGAAGCTGAAGAAACTGAAACTTGCACCAAACGACATCCTGGTCAGCTTTGATGTTGTTTCGTTATTTACGAAAGTGCCACTCAGTGACGCTCTGGAGCACATCGGTTCCATGTTCCCGCAATACATCAAAAAGCTCTTCCATGCATGTCTCACCGCGAGCTATTTCACGTGGAATGGCGATTTATACGAACAGCTGGAAGGCGTCGCCATGGGTAGTCCAGTCCAGTGGTGGCCAACTTCTTCATGGAACAATTCGAAGCACAGGCACTGGACTTGGCGACTTGCAAACCTAAGGTGTGGTACAGGTACGTCGATGATACTTTCGTGAAGAACAGCTCGGTGACTTCCTAAGACACTTGAACAGCCTCCATGCCAACATAACATTTACCATGGAAGTAGAAAAGGACAAGAAACTGCCATTTCTAGATGTGCTGGTCACAAGGGACGGCGAAAACCTGGGACACAACGTGTATCGAAAACCGACACACACGGACCGATACCTGCACAAACTTTCAAACCACCACCCGAGCCAGAAAAGAGGCATGATTAGTACGCTCGTAACGAGAGCGGGACGAATATGTGAGCCGCAACACCTCAAAAGAGAAATGCAACACCTGGAAACTGTTCTGAGGAGCAATGGGTACTCCACAAATTACATTAGAAGTGTAACAGAGGTAAACACTCGACGAAGTAGGGAACCAGAAAAAGAAATGTCGGGTACGGCCTTTCTGCCATACATTCCCAGAGTGACGGACAGAATCGGCCGTATATTGCGCAAACATGGCGTAAAGACGATTTTCAAACCGACAAGGAAGATCAAAGAGTGTCTTAGATCGGCGAAGGAGAAAAGAGACCCGCTTGCAATGTCGGGAATATACCGTATACCATGCACATGCGGAAAAGTTTACGTCGGAATGACTGGACGATCCATTAACACAAGGATCAAAGAGCATAAGCGACATTGCAGGTTGGGGCAGGTGGAGAAATCGGCCGTGGCAGAGCACGCACTGAATGAGACCGACCACGTAATAAGATTCGCCGACACGGAAGTTCTGGCTGTAGAGAAGCACTATCACACGCGCTTGCTCAGAGAAGCTGTAGAAATACAAAAACACGCGAACAGTTTCAACAAGAAAGAGGAAAGCCTTAAGGTAAACGGATCCTGGCTTCCCGCACTGCAGCGAACGACCGTCGCAGGTAGCAAGAGGAGAACCGCACCGGAAATGACGGCGGAGAAACCCTCGGACGTTGGCGGGCCAGGTACCAAAAGCGCCGGAACGAGGACGAACGGAAGACCAGAGAAGGCGGTGAGATAACGTCGGTCAAAGGTGCGCGGAATCGGACCGCGCCGCGCTTAGGTCGGCTCAGTCTCCAACGGACATTAGTGCTACGCTATCAGTTCACCACCGGCAATGGAGGGTTAAGCTTTGACAATGCCAGCCACTCGTGCTGGCGAAACGTCAGAAAAATCATTAGATGAACGTCGGCCGAAGAACCCGAGACAGAAGCCAATAGGCAGTTTGTCAACAAGTGGCCACGAAAGCTTAACAATGAAGGTTTTTGTTTAAATTCGTGCTCTCTCTCTTGTGAAAAAATGAGGGACGGGGTTAATGGCAGCTCACCCGTTATTCAGTTATTTTTACTGTCGAAAACTTCTGTTGCCTGTCGTCCTTGGTTGCTGTCGTGACGTTGGTGTTTATAGTGTGTGTGTGTGTGTGTGTGTGTGTGTGTGTGTGTGTGTGTGTGTGTTTTATCTTTCCGAAATTACTCAGCTAACCGAGGTTTCAGATATCCTTACACAGCACTTTCCTGCTGCTGTTTTGCCTTGAAAATAACAGGGTAGTAATATATTGTCGAAATATCGGCGTTTATCGACTACGTCACCTGGCTGCGTTCCCGAAAGTTATTTCAACAACCGCACGATATTTTCTTTACCGTTCAACCCTCAAATAGCACAGGGAAAAATGGACACCTACATCTTTCGGACTGGGTTGTGATTTATTTTATTGAGTTGGTTCCATTTAAAGGTGGTAGGCAACAAAATATTTTGGAATTAGGAGGAGCAAGTTGATTGAAATTTCTTCCTGCGAGCAGGAACGGGAAACATCTTTTATTTTAATGCTTGCTATCCCATCACGCTCGTCAGAACTTTGATACTCACTGCCATACATCGTGATAATACACAACGAACTTTATTTTTTCGATGTCCTCCGACAATCCAATCTGGTACGGATCCCATACCACACAGCAAAACACAGACAAGTGTGGTGTCGGCAGTCCATTATCGCACCTTCTAAGTGTTCTAGGTATAAAACACAGTCTTTGGTCCTCCTTTCGCGCAAAATTTTCCACGCGATGGTTCCAGTTTAAATCGTTCGTAATTGTACGCATTTAGTTGAACCGTAAACTTTTAAATTACTGTTCTTTATCGTACAACCGAAGTTAAGTGAAATTTTTTTAGTACTCATGTGGTTGACCACACTTTTATTGCTCACAGTCTAAATAATTTTGTAACTTGTCACGATCTTCTGATGACTTTATTGCAGGGTAAACGACCACATCATCTGAAAATAATCATAGATGGCTATACACATTGTCTGCTAAATCATTATATTGATGAAGAACATCAGAGTCGTATAACTCTCTCTCTCTCTCTCTCTCTCTCTCTCTCTCTCTCTCCCTCTCTCTTGGGGAACCCCAGATATCACTACTTTCGACTAGGTGTCTTCTTGTCAGTCACTACGAACTGTGGCCTTTCTGACAAGAAATCACAGAGCTGACACGATACTATATAGGCAAGCAATTTTTTTAAGCTGATTTTGAGAATCGGTGTCAAAATCTGCTAAAAGATGTCATTATGTTGCCCAGGAGATACAACACTGATCTGTACATTCAATTTGGCTCTGCAATAGAAGCATTTGAGACGTGGTGCTACAGACGAATTTTGAAAATTAGGTGGACTAATAAGGTAAGGAATTAGGAGATTCTCCGCAGAATAGACGAGGAAGGAATACATGGGATACACTCACCAGAAAAAGGGACAAGATGATAACATATCTCTTAAGACATCAGGGAATAACTTCTACGGTACTAGAGGCAGTTGTAGAGGGTAAAAAGTGTAGAAGAAGCACAGAAGAGGAATTCGTCGCAGGACGCATCAAACCAGTGACAAAACCGATGACTCAAAAACGAAAAGCAAGTCTGGATCAGGATATAATTTTTGATGAAAGATTTCAGACGGTATAGGGCATTTTCAGATCCAAAGAAATTAATGTCGAAAGTTAAAATTAGCTCTGTGTTAGACACAACAGATATATCTTACACAGACTGTATCAGGTTACCAAAAAACCGCTGCGCGTCATCAGCTAAACTATTAGCGGTACCCCAACGATTACACAAGTATCAACGTGATTATGCCGCACAGTGGCTTTCGCATCTAGGGAAGAATGTATGTCAAACTACTTGTTTGTCCCGGATACATTCATTACAAAACGGAAAAATAAAACAAGTATAATTTAAAATGTTAAAAGTTTGTATATGACTGGCTTCATCTTAAAAAAAAAATTTTTAACATTTTAAATGGTACTTGTCTTCGTTTAGGATTCATTGTTGCGGTTCTCAGTCTGAAGACTGGTACGATGCAGTTCTCCACTATAATCTATCACGTGTAATCGTGTAGATCTCTGCATTTCTACTACAACCTATATACATTGGAACCTGCCCACAATTACTTCCTTCCATTGCCAAACTTCCTTAAAGTCTCAGGAAACGTCTTATAAACCACTACCTCTTTTTAGTCAAGTTGTACCATAAATTTCTGATTTCTCCAATCCGATTCATTGACTTCCGATTAGTTATTCGATCTTCCCATCTAGTCTTCAGCATACTCCTGTAGCACCACATTTAAAAAGCTTCCTTTCTCTTATCGTCTGAATTGTTATTGTCCACGTAATATTCCATTCGAAGCTGCACTACATACAGAGGCCCACTACTCATGACGGCAATTGTGTGTTGTTTTATTTTTTGTTTTCTTTGGATAGTTTTGTAATCTGCTTTTGCATGACGAAATATTATTTATAAATATTGTATTTTGATGATATAAATACGTGACTCTTCTTATTAACCTAAATTTGAAACAAACTAAAAGCACAATATTGCGCAGATTCTGCAGGATTAATTTATTTAGTAACTGGTTTTCGCCTTATAAGGGCCCTTATCAGACTTTATCTGACTGACGTCAACAAAGAAGGTACAATATTTGTGAATGAATTTGGAAAAGATGTTACTTATCTAGAATGAGGCAGAACCACACAGCAAATGTCATCTTCGACAGTGCGGTGGTAATGCAATTAGAAAGGTAAAAAGTTTAACAATAAATATAAAGGGAGAAAACCAGGGAGAACACTGAACTCGAAAAACAGTGCCTATATAACAATCTCCTTTCAGAACACGAGGAAGGTCTGAATCGGTCGTAATATCATCTGTGTTTTCGTGTATATCTAGATTTCAGCTAACAGAGGAGCTTTGATGAGTGATTCAAATGGTTCAAATGGCTCTGAGCACTATAGGACTTCACATCTGATGTCATCAGTCCCACAGAACTTAGAACTACTTAAACCTAACTAACCTAAGGACATCACAGACATCGATGGCCGAGGCAGGATTCGAACTTGCGACCATAGCCGTCGCGCGGTTCCAGACTGAAGCGCCTAGAACCGCTCGACTGCAACGGCTGGCGACGAGTGCTTCATAGGTTGTCATGTACACTCAGCATGGTTATAACGACACGTATTGTAATATAACTATGACAAGTAAAGCATCAGTCAAGCTGACTAAGTGATGCTCGTACATGTGAAAATTATATTGTAATACGTGTCGTTATAGCCAGACTGAGTCTACACGACTACCTGTAACCTCTTCCCATCTAATCTTGGGGGGCATACTTCTATAGCAACACATTTCGAAGCCTTCCTTTCTCTTCTTGACTGATAATAGCTGCGCTGTTAGCTGAAGTCTAGATCTCCAGTAAAATACAGATGATATTACGACCGATGCTGACTTCCTTCCTCTCCTTGATTACATCGCGGTCATGACGCACAGTTATTTCCATGGAATCAAACTTAATTTACATTAAATTAACCATCCCAATAAAACAAATTAGCACTGGACAAGACGACTAAAGAATAGCTTGAAGAGTATTATGGGATATAAATTCTGCCTTTTTACAAAAATACAGTTTTTTTCCTTTTTACCGTTTATTGAACATATTTTAGGTTTTAATCGATCTAATAAAGTGAAGCCAAAAGAAACTTTTCGTTCGATTTGCTTTTTCCGCAATTTTACATAATATCGTTCACTTTGTTAGATCGTTTAAAACCTAAAATATGTTCAATTTTTACGGTTTGCAATAAACAAAACCCACTGATTATGGCACAGAGATGGCGAAACATGTTTGAGTAAAAAGAAAAAGCAGTGTTTTTGCAAAAAGGTGGAACCTATCTCCTATAATTTAACTGGAAACATTGAAAGAGAGACAAGAGCTGCAGACCCAAAAGATGAATAGCTTGAAGAGGTTTTACAAATGAAAAGTGACAGAGAAACATCACAATCGCACTTCCAAAGATGAAATTTAACGTGGGTTTCTGCCTTAATTTTCATGAATAGTATATTTTCAAATGTTGTTTGCAAATATTCTAACTTCGTTTATGGCGATAGTCAGGCGAAGTCTGGCGATGGCCTCGTAAGCTGGAACCAATTAACTAAATAAATTACTCCTGTACAACATACAAAATGTTATGCTTTTCATTTATTATTACGTTATTCTACCTAGAAGCGACGGAAGAATCAGTTAACTTTAGGCAAATTCTAGCAATTACTTGTGCTATATTACAATCGCACAAAATACTTTCTACTCAAAACTTTTCTTGTACCAGCAATGTATGTACAACAGGTATTGGAAAATTGTCTCTGACTGAAACCGATTGCACAAAAAAAAAGTTTAATTTTGTTCTTCATAACCGATGTTCTTGGAAAGCTGTGTCATTCCTGATTTAGATAATGAAAAAGAGCACCAGTTATTTATTTTTTCATGCTTAGGAGAACAAGTTTCAAGAATTTATTCTCGTTTCTCGTTTTGAAGTGAGTTTATTTACATAATTTTTTGTGGTGCTATCATGTGTGATTTTCCGTCTCCCTTGCACTGTAGTTTTCTTTTTTAAACCACACTGCAATCGTAAAATCGGTCAAAAGGCTCTTGTTCTTTTTTTAATACGCTTATGTTATAGATACACACGCAAGTCGTCACACACTGTTCGTTCCTATAATCAAAACGTGCTACAGAGATATAACGACAGTATGGTTTCACAAGGAGTTTGTATACAGTCCGACAGAATGGTTTCACAAGGAGTTTGTATACAGTCACAGGTGTTACAGTTTCTGTAGATAATATTGCATACACAAAGATTTCAACTATAAATTTCATTTTACCATTATTGATCATGGAATTATTGATTTGTTGTAGATGTTGAGTTGAGTCTATGGTGTCTTATGTATATAATGTTATCTACAGAAAATGTAACACCTGCGACAGTGTAAAAACTCTTCGTGAAATGATACTGTCATTATACCTCTGTAGCGTGTTTTTATTACGAAAACAAACAGTGTAAGCGATGATTCGCGTGTGTGTGATATTCACTGTAATCAAGGAGGCACAATACTAGCAAGCAGAAAAACCAAAAATACTATCTTTAAAATTACCGTATAAAAAACATTCCAAGATTATTTTATCCGATTTTCCCCTTGTAGTATGATCTCAAAAAGGCAATTACAGTGCAACTGAGGCACAAAATCACGCATGCGAACATCATGAAAAATATTTATGTAAACAAATCCACATGAAAATGAGAATAAATTCTCAAAATGTATTGCATTAAGCGTTAAAAAAAGTAATGGTGCTGTTTTTCATTACTTAAACCACAAAAATTAATTTGTACAGCAGCTTCACGTATTTCAAATATCATTTCTACCCTTCATGAAAGATTTCTTAATACCTAAATTTATGTTCGATGTTAGAAATTTCGCTTCTTCAGAAACGCTTTCCTTGCGATTGCCGGTCTGCATTTTATATCGTCTCTGTTTCGGTCATCGTCAGTTTTTTTTTTCTGGATTAGCAAAATTCACGTAATACTTTTAGTGCCATAAGTCCTAATCAAATTCTGTCAGCATCACCTGACTTAATTCAATTACATTCCATTAACAGCTATTTTACTTTTGTTGATGTTAATCTTATAGATTGTTTTCAAGACACTATTCATTCCTTTCAGCTGCTATTTCAAGCCCTTGGCAGTCTCTGACGGAATTACAACGTCACTGACAAACCTGTAAGTTTTATTTCTTTTCCTAGAACTTTAATTTCCTTTCTAAATCTCTCCTTGGTTTCCTTTACCGTTTTCTCAATGGGCAGATTGAATAAAATGGGGTACAGGCTACAATCCCGTCTCACACCCTACTCAACTACGGCATCACTTACATGTCGTTCGACTCCTATAACTGCAGTCCGGTTTATCTAAATCTACAGATGCTACGAACGTGCATTTGCCCTTCTTCAAGCTATCTGGCTATAACTATGTATATTGGGGCACAATAAAGTGTTTAGGAACTGAACGCTACCATCTCTCGCCCCATTTCCATCGTTGACCTGGAAATGTAAATTGATTCTGTCTTCAGAATTCGAAGCGGTAACCGTTAAGTCGAATACTATGGCACGACAACAAGTTGGCGCCATCGGTTGAGAAGGTGAACACAGTAATCTGGGACTTCGTAGTTTCTTCCAGTCACTCTTGCTTGCATTCTGCTCCGTGACGGTGTAAATCTGACGTACCGATGTAGGAACTACCGCAAGTTTAAATTTGGGAACAATAGAAATAGTGCGTTTCAAAGTCCCGAACGAAGCGAACGTATTTTTTCATTGTGGCTGTCTCTGTGACTTCTAGGTCATGTACTTGGCATCTACAAAGGAACTGCATTGTTACTTTAGCTGCTGGTCACGAGCACACGCTTCTGGCTTCACCAAGAGCAGGAATAGCAATCAGGCGTGTCTCGCATCGTCACTACTTGCGGAAACGGTAAAAGAGCGTAACTTACATAGGGACTTGCCTTTGTCTCCCGTTTCAGTACCCATACGCCAGAAAACTTTGGCATTGTATACTTAAATTAAAAACGCCTCACCCCCCACCCAATAAGCCCATTACATTTTTGACTTTGACTTTGGCAGTCCTGTAGTGTACCCTTACGTATAACGACGACAAGGATGAAGTTTTCTGTCTCTGGCGAAATAGACGCTCTTTTCAAGTTTATTTATCATGGTTAGAGATGGAAGTACTGACCTTATAAATCATTAAAATAGGTAGGCAAAAAGGCATTATAAACACTGAAATAGGTAACAAAAGGCAATATAGAGAAACCTTACATTATGTGGGATATTACCCACTCGTTGTTTATAGGGTGCCAAATGGATGTTGCGTTCTCGGAATGCCATACAACAATTCAAACAAATAACATTAGTAATTTTATTTCTAGAAAGCAAATTGACAATATTTAACTCTGATTACCGCAAATGTCGCTAGCGAGAGGCGACATGAAAACAGTAAAATTCTTGCTATACACAAAGTCCAAGTAAGCGCTTGATACGGATCACGATGATCTGATAGCGTAGCACTAATGTCCGTTGGAGACTGGGCCGATATGAGCCCCGAGTGTGGTAGGAGCGGCGCTCATATTCACTTCTTTCAGATGTCAAATGGTTCGAATGGCTCCGAGCACTATGGGACTTAACATCTGAGGTCATCAGTCCCATAGAACTTACAACTACTTAAACCTAACTAACCTAAGGACATCACAGACATCGATGCCCGAGGCAGGATTCGAACCTGCTATCGTAGCGGTCGCGCGGTTCCGGACTGAAGCGCCTAGGACCGATCGGCCACAACGGCCGTCTTTGAGATGTCGCTCCTGGCGCGGGGCGGTCCAATTCCGCGCACCATTGGCCGACGTTACCTCACCACCTTCTCTGGTCTTCCATTCGTCTTCGTTCCGGTGCTTGTGGTTACGCCAGAACACATTATGCTTACTTATTTACTAGACAGCACTATTCACGCACTCACAGAATCAGCATATTTATGCTAACTTCATGTTGTATCATATTTGGAAAAAAAATGGTTCAAATGGCTCTGAGCACTATGGGACTTAACATCTGTGGTCATCAGTCCCCTAGAACTTAGAACTACTTAAACCTAACTAACCTAAGGACATCACACACATCCATGCCCGAGGCAGGATTCGAACCTGCGACCGTAGCAGTCGCGCGGTTCCGGACTGAGCGCCTAGAACCGCTAGACCACCGCGGCCGGCCGTATTTGGAAAGTTCTAATTGAACTTGACGGAACAATGAAAATGTTTCTTGAAAGCTTATGCATTACAAAGCCTTATTGGCTTATTGGTTGCACATGACAACCAAATGCTTTCTTAAATTCACTGGCATCATGTTGAGTATTGATCAGATAATGCATTTTTAATCTGAGACAATGACGTCCCAACATCTACAGAGATAACTGGAGCAAATATCAACGTCTACGGAGATAATTGGAACAAATATAAAACACTAAAATATTATAGGGTCCATTCCTATTGCAATAGCATTTTCGCCTTGCAGATTTTTCAAAATGTTACTAAGTTTGTCAAGATCAGCATTTTTCAGAAACACCATTTTACACTTTTCCCCAACTAATGAACCCGATTTCCCAGACACTCTCTCCAATCTTTTCACTGCAGCATCCACAATTTTCACTGACTTCGTGAAAGGCTGCTCTCTTTCTTGTGGCAGAAGACCGAACTCCATCATTATGATAGTCATTTCTCTTACAAAGATTCGAGAAGATTCTTTGTAGGTACAACTGAAGATGCTTCATCCTCCAGAGCGATGACCACCTTAATTATACTCGGAAAATTTGAATCGTAGTAAACTCCTGCTGGAATCAAAGCCACTCATCTCGTTATGATAGATTGAGGGGGCAAAGGTGTATGTGGTGCAGTGTCTTTAAATGTCTGATTCTTGACGGAGCTTTCACAAAAATAATGGAAATAAATCTGTCGACATCTAGAAACAAGCTTCCCATTTATTCTGAAATCCCCAGGGAACAATATGCTGCTCAGGTAGGGTTGCCATCCGACCAGGTACATCGGGATCGTCACCGTTATGGACGCACTTGTCCCGTCATCCCCACAAGACCCAATTTTGTCCCGATTTTGCAAAATATTGTTACGAGCTTGGCTGAAGTACTGAAGTAAGGCCATCTGATAGCGCAGCAGCCTCAGTTAGTTTCGTTTATTTCAGCAATTGAAAACACTATTATTTACCTGATTAAAAATGGTGTGAAGATTTCAGGCAATTGTGTTCAGGAACAAATGTATCTGGAAAGCTTTCTAGAAACTAAATAAATGTGACTCGGGGGGAAAAAAATGGTTCAAATGGTTCTGAGCACTATGCGACTTAACTTCTGAGGTCATCAGTCGCCTAGAACTTAGAACTAATTAAACCTAACTAACCTAAGGACATCACACACATCCATGCCCGATGCAGGATTCGAACCCGCGACCGTAGCGGTCGCTCGGCTCCAGACTGCAGCGCCCAGAACCGCACGGCCACTCCGGCCGGCTGACTCGGGGGAATGGAAATATAAACACATCTTGAAGGTGGATTTACTTTCTTAACGAATCCGAAAATCCTGAACGCAAATGCCAACTGCTAAAATCATGCGAGTATTTTTTTTTATACTCCCACACACAACGCCACTGAGGAAAGAGCATTTTCGCTGATGTCGGCCAAGTGGACTGCTGAAAGAAATCGACTGATGCAAGGGCCTGTGGAATCAGACTTACGGTGCTAGTTTAACTACGAACTGACTTGCATGGAGTTTTATAAATAACTGCAAGTAAAAAAAAAGATTTGTTGTAAAGGTGAAACTTCCGAAAAGTGTGGTGTAACAACCACTTCTTCCTCAGTAAGCTCCATGTAATTGTGTACTAAATACTAATTATATTAAACAAATTTTTACTTCATTTCTACACCCCCATCACAGTGTGTCCTATCGAGGTTCCAGCTGGATATGTAGGTCTAGTGAAACAGCACTTTTTAAGTTAACCCAGTCTTGTTCATGTATCGTGCAACATCTGAGACGGAAAGTAATCCATTGTCATATTTAATTTATTCATATCAGAGTAATGCACTGTCCGCCCCCGGTAGCTGAGTGGTCAGTGCGACAGAATGTCAGTCCTAAGGGCCCGGGTTCGATTCCCGGCTGGGTCGGAGATTTTCTCCTCCCAGGGACTGGGTGTTGTGTTGTCCTACTCATCATCATTTCATCGACGCGCAAGTCGCCGAAGTGGCTTCAAATCGAAAGACTTGCACCCGGCGAACGGCCTACCCGACGGGAGGCCCTAGCCACACGACATTTGTTTATTTATAGTAATGAACTGGGAATAGTTGTGCACCGTGTGAGTATATAAATTGTTAATCTTTTACAGACAATCTATTTTAAGCAGAAATACATTTATTGATTCGCCTTCCGAAGGATCTAATGGACCAACTTGACATTGGCAAAGAAAGGACCAGCAGGATCAACTGACACGTCGATTGAAATCCAGATCTTATTTTATTGTAATTCATCTTGAATGGTGTTCATTGTGGTGTGTATTGTGTGTGTGTGTGTGTGTGTGTGTGTGTGTGTGTGTGTGCATTGAACCGCGGACCTAGAAACGACGGAGAGGCTTCGTTCGTGCCATAGACCTCAGTGGTTCACAACTCCAAAAAGAGGCTAAAGCAGTCCACTCACCCCCCTCCCCCTACCGCTCCTCCCCCCCTCCCCCCTCCGTGAAACGTCTCATACCAGACGAGTGTAACTCCAAATGTTTGCGTGGTAGAGTAATTATGGTGTACGCGTACGTGGAGACAGTGTTTGCGCAGCAATCACTGACACAATATAATGTTCATTACTTGGTTGTAACAGCCACCGGAGTAACGTTTTCGCAAACTCGTCTCGATGGGCACTGATTAAACCGTACACTTATTCAAAAATTGTCTTCATGTAAGATTTTGTACAGGGTTATTACAAATGATTGAAGCGATTTCACATCTCTACAATAACTTTATTATTTGAGATATTTTCACAATGCTTTGCACAAACATACAAAAACTCAAAAAGTTTTTTTAGGCATTCACAAATGTTCGATATGTGCCCCTTTAGTGATTCGGCATCAAGCCGATAATCAAGTTCCTCCCACACTCGGCGCAGCATATCCCCATCAATGAGTTCGAAAGCATCGTTGATACGAGCTCGCAGTTCTGGCACATTTCTTGGTAGAGGAGGTTTAAACACTGAATCTTTGACATAACCCCACAGAAAGAAATCGCATGGGGTTAAGTCGGCAGAGCGTGGAGGCCATGACATGAATTGCTGATCATGATCTCCACCACGACCGATCCATCGGTTTTCCAATCTCCTGTTTAATAAATGCCGAACATCATGATGGAAGTGCGGTGGAGCGCCATCCTGTGGTACGTTTAGCTCCCTGCTTGCTTTATTCGTCGACTTCCGCGGGCTACGCGTGAAACTTGCCCGCACGCGTTCATCCGTTTCTTCGCTCACTGCAGGCCGACCCCTTACAGAGGCATCCAGAAGCTTTAAACTGCGCATACCATCGCCGAATGGAGTTAGCAGTTAGTGGATCTTTGTTGAACTTCGTCCTGAAGTGTCGTTGCACTGTTATGACTGACTGATGTGAGTGCATTTCAAGCACGACATACGCTTTCTCGGCTCCTGTCGCCATTTTGTCTCACTGCGCTCTCGAGCGCTCTGGCGGCAGAAACCTGAAATGCGGCTTCAGCCGAACAAAACTTTACGAGTTTTTCTACGTATCTGTAGTGTGTCGTGACCATATGTCAATGAATGGAGCTACAGTGAATTTATGAAATCGCTTCAATCATTTGTAATAGCCCTGTAGTTTCCACAACGGTATACCTGTGTCAATAGAAGCTTGACATAGGTGGAATGCACTGTGCGATTTTCGACACGATGTTGCAATTGCCGTTGGAAGCAAAGAAATTTTCTTCCCAGTAGTTTTCGAAGGTGCATTTTTCTGTTTGGTTATAGTGATATCTTCAGAAAAGAAATATTTTTTCCATGGTCACTGCCTGCACTATGTCCGGGCCTGTCTCCAGTCCGGCACGATTGGAGACAAGGTGGGACGATAAGTGATTCGTGCGACTCGACCAACGGCTCTTGCAGAACTACGTGAAGCAGTTTGAGCAGCCGTGGAACAACTTATCCCAGGACTGTATTCGTCATCTGTACTATAGATCGGATTCCAGGGATAGCGCTTGCATTACCGCCTGTGGAGGCTATATCATGTACTGATATGATTGTTTCAGCATGAGTCGATACCCGGTACCTCAGAACGGCTTGTGCTATTTATCTGCAAATGTAACCATTTCATGTAGTCCACATACACTGTTGCAGCAACAAATCTTGTATGAACTGGAAACCTCTGAAAGGACGTGCTAATTATTTTCCGGCAGTGTCTGTCGCTCATTGCACCTACAAATGTATATCACGTACCACAAATAGTAAATGTGATGTGTCATAAACACTGAGCTGTGTGAAAAATGTCGCATCACGCATGAAGTTTTAATACATATATTTTGACAGTTTTCAGTTGCGAAGCGCAAATGGCTGTAAGCGAAAACGATAGCCGTCTACAGAGCTATGAAGAGGCGTTGCCATAGAGATGTTTACAAAATCGCGTTTTAGACACGCTATGCAGCTGCGTCCAGCGTACAGAAACAGGCTAGGATCATGTTTCTTAATTTGGATACTGTACTTATGCATTCGTACATTCAGCATATTTCTTTGTACGACTGTTTCACAATTTCAAAATGGTTCAAATGGCTCTGAAGACTATGGAACTTAACTTCTAAGGTCATCAGTCCCCAAGAACTTAGAACCACTTAAACCTAACTAACCTAAGGGCATCACACACATCGATCCCCAAGGCAGGATTCGAACCTGCGACCGCAGGGGCCCCGCGGTTCCAGACTGTAGCGCGTAGAACCGCTCGGCCACCCCGGCCGGCCTTAACAATTTCAAATGTGTTTTCAGGAATATATGGAAATGAAAGTTTCTCGGTACTGCACTACAAACACAGCTCATTTTTTTTTGTTTTCGTTTCTAATAGAAAACTGCCAAAATGAATATCAAGGCAATGGCGAGGAATAAATAATAACTTATAGGGCAATTAGGCATTTATATAAGGAAGACACAAAATGCAACATAAAACTGCGACATTCGCTCACAGAAATGTAAATCGTACAGATTGATTTTCAGCTTCAAAGTACATTTAACACATTTAAAAAGGCATTGTGACAAAGATCCAGACTCTGTTCACGGTCGTAAGGAACCTATAAATTACTTACTCTACACGAAAAACTGCTGTGGATATCATTTGTGTGTTCTGCAACCTCAGATCTTTCTTCCATTACCAGTACGGAAAACTTCGGCGATTACTGTCGCCTTGGCCGTGCAGGATTAGCCGAGCGGTCTTAGGCGCTGCAGTCATGGACTGTGCGGCTGGTCCCGGCGGAGGTTCGAGTCCTCCCTCGGGCATCGGTGTGTGTGTTTGTCCTTAGGATAATTTAGATTAAGTAGTGTGTAAGCTTAGGGACTGATGACCTTAGCAGTTAAGTCCCATAAGATTTCACACACAGTTGCACATTTGAACTATCGCCTTGACTGCGTCTGTCTGGTGACTTTAGGCTTCTGTCATACTGTGTCAGATTTGTGAAGGGACATATTAATTTTAACGATCCTTATTTTTCATGTGTGGTATCAGCTGAAAATTTATGCCAGACCGGGATTCGGATGTGGATTTCATACGTTTTGGTTCAAATGACTCTGAGCACTATGGGACTTAGCTGCTGAGGTCATCAGTCCTCTACAACTTAGAATTACTTAAACCTAACTACCCTAAGGACATCACACACATCCATGTTCGAGGCAGGATTCGAACCTGCGACCACAGCGGTCGCGCGGTTCCAGACTGTAGCGCCTAGAACCGCTCGGTCACTCCGGCCGGCTCATACGTTTTCCTTTGACCTTTAGTCGCGACATATTTACTATGTTACTGGCTCTTCGTTTATCACCGATTTTCTCTGATATCATTCCATGTCATTAAACACTCATTAATTTCAGCGATTCTAATTCATATGGTATGTATTCTTTGTCAGTTACGCCACCGGACTCCAGCGACTCCGTTTCCCCAATGACATTCCTCGTTGGAGAATGTCTGATAGACTTCGGAAATAATAGGTAGAACCACCAGTGACACTGAAGGTCGGAGTCAGTTCTGGAGGCGCTTTGCTTTTTTGTATATGGTTTTAGACGGCATCTACCAGTTCACCATCTGAGAATTTATACATCTACCTTCGAAGTACTTTTAAAATTTACGTGTTACTTACGCATATATACAAGGTTAGAAAAACAAACATAAATATTAAAAAAAAATTAAATTAAATGTTGATGTCTGAGGATATTTGGTAGATTGTGATGGCCTGATAGATTCTTATGTCATTCATACTTAAGAGAGCAATAATGAATGCAGGTAATTGAACCTTGCCGGCCGTTGTGGCCGAGTGGTTCTAGGTGCTTCAGTCTGGAGGCGCGCGACCGTTACGGTCGCAGGTTCGAATTCTGCTTCGGGATTGGATGTGTGTGATATCCTTCGGTTAGTAAGTTTTAAGTAGTTCTAAGTTCTAGGGGACTGATGATCTCGCATGTTAAGTACCATTGTGCTCAGAGCCATTTGAACCATTTTTAATTGAAACTTCAGTTTGTTCAACCTGCAGTATAATTTTGTGTACTGTGATCGATGTTTAGTGTATGCTAGTATTACTTGATTAAATTTTCTTCTTCTTCACTGGCATGAATGCACATAGGTGAGTTTATAACGTTAATTTTATAGAAGTTACAAAGGTAACATCCATATCCTAATCGCATTGGAATTACAGAGCTGTCGTTCCTTTTACTCATTCGTACTTAGTAAAATCACTGTTTACTCGACAGTTCAAGCTGAATTTGCGCGTGAAAATCTTACTTTGTTTTTTGTGGTTATTTTCCATTGTCTGTTGATTTATTCCTGTGCTTGATGGCATACTTTGGTTCAAATGGCTCTGAGCACTATGGGACCCAACATCTTAGGTCATAAGTCCCCTAGAACTTAGAACTACTTAAACCTAACTAACCTAAGGACATCACACACACCCATGCCCGAGGCAGGATTCGAACCTGCGACCGTAGCAGTCCCGCGGTTCCGGACTGCAGCGCCAGAACCGCTAGACCACCGCGGCCGGCGATGGCATACTTTGCGCATAAAGCCACTGTACAGGAGTGTAATTCATTGAAACATGCCTCCAGTAATACTTTCTTTAACAATTCTGTCGTTATTTCGTTTCCAAAAATACCTTAATATTCTTTGACCCAATGTCAACTTTTTTGCAGTATGAACCAAATTCACTACATCTACTCATAATACACAGAAGTGTAAAAGAGATATTGTGTCAAACTTCAGGAATAAATCGAAGAAGGCAACCCGTATCAAAAAACGTTATCCAACGACATTACAACGCGTCAAAGTTACAGGCGCCAGCGGCTACCACTGGGTCATCACGTTGTACGCTGACTGACCATAGGACGGAAAGTCTCGCACTGTTTGTTGTTCAGTAATCACGACTGATTGCCACGACCGCCAGTGGAGATCTTTCTACAAAGAGGCTAGTTCCATCTTCTCTACAGGTGATCGTGGCAATCAGGTACTGCCAGTTGCGATCGCTGAATAACAAGCAGCATTGCGAGACGTTTAGCCTATGGTCCATCAGCGTCAGCACATTTGCTGCCGAAGGGGTTGCCTAGTTGCGGGCGCCGACGCCTATAAGTTCGGCGCTTTGTAGCGTTGTTGGATGACATTTCCGGATACGGATTCCTGTTCTCGATTTATTCCTCAAGATATCCTCTGAAACCTCCTGAAGTTTGTCGCAACATTTCTGGGTCACCCTTTATAATCAGCTGTGGTCCCATTCCGATATGATGCCTCTACACTCTGCAGCGTAATTTTAAAGTACATTAAGACTGCGACTTTTAGAAGTTCGTTCCTGCTTTTAGAACTGATTGTACTTCAGCTGTATAATTGGACTGTTCAATAAGTGTGCCGTACCTACTGTAGGGTTTGTTAATCGGCAATAGAAGGTATATCCTCTTCCTTTTGCTGTTTAGAATTCACCTGTGCGGATTAGGGCATAATTTGTCCAACCGTTTTCTATGAGAGAAATGTTGTTTGGTTGTCTTCTGTGCTGTTTGTCAATATGGGCAAATACAACATCTTGTTTACCGTGGAAGCAACCTCGTTCTGATATCTGTATTCTGGAATAACGTTAACTTCCAGGACTAGTAACAAAAGTACGGAGAGCTGATGGCAGTTAGTTAAGACACCTAGTTATAAGAAGTGGATTTCTTTGGGTATGGTTATTATATTTTGCTGCAGAAAGTGATTACAATCTTCATTTTACTTAAGCTTAGCGATTATGGCGACTATTTCGAAAGGCAGGAAATACAGTCCCTAGTATTGTCTGGATCATATTTTTCATCATCACGACATTTTCACTAAATTACAGGTTTGATTCATCTTAACCCTTTGCAAAGACGTAATTTCATGTCATTGCAACTTCATTGGTTTCATCTCTATCGTTCCATTCATATCAGTTAAATGCATTTCCTTCTTTTCACAAATAACCTTTCTTGGTTGTTTACTAAAACTTGTTTCGCCTTACTGTCGCTGTTTTGTTTTATTCACAAGAGGATCCTCTTTTAAGCAGTCGTCGCTTGAAGCAGACTAATAGCGGTAATCCATAGAAGAGTAATGTGCACGAACTGTGGAGCTTTGAATCTGAAGTCGGCTTTGGAGAAGTTTCTAGAGGACAACGACGACGTTCGCTGCATTGTGAATTAAATTGCAGGGACGGGCTTTTTCCTAGGCTGTAGTAGGACCGTAAAAGATGTTTTGTTCTCCTCATAAAAAGTTGTGACTCTGACTGGTTTATAGCTGTCACTTGGAGCAGACGGAAGCCAATTAAAATCAGAGAGGGAATAGCTTCTTCTCAATATGGGCGTGCATTAATTTATTAAGAAATTATATTGCGTGGAAACAAATCCAGAGTCGAGTTCATCACAATAAGTGTGCATTACAAGCTATTAATATTATGACCTCGTACGCCGAATTTTCAGTACTTTTAATAAATTATCCTCCTTTTCATTATTGTCCATTAACTGAAACTTATTTTATTAATTAGAATTCATTAGTCTTCGCTCTCTTTAGTGATAGTTTCTGCGTCACACAGCTTACATAACGCGATTTCTCTTAGGGAATGAGGAACCAATCGAGTCCAAAGCTCAAAAGCTGTCCCACCTATAGCTCATTAACTACTGTACTCGGGGCACAGGAAAAGGATAAGTACATTATACAAACTACAGCAATTGCTAGAATATCCATCGTTCAGTAGAGAAGAATGGAAATTTCTGGAACGAAAGAAGGAAGAAACACGTTACACGCCCCGATGGCAGTGAGGTAATTAGAGATGGAGCATAAAACTCTGTTTAGAGATGTGTGTGTGTGTGTGTGTGTGTGTGTGTGTGTGTGTGTGTGTTTGTGTGTGTGTTTGTGTATGTGTATGTTTGTGTGTGTGTGTGTGTGTGTGTGTGTGTGTGTGTGTGTGTGTGTGTGTGTGACAGGTAAAGACCCTACCGTTTCGAAAGGAACCGTCCTCACATTCGAGTCAAGATACTTAGCGAAATTGCAAAAGTCCTAAATCTGGATACTTTTCAACCGGAATGTGACGGGTAACACCCATTTCACAAGACTTATTGCAAACGTGACGTCTTTCTGAAGTCACACGCAATATCGACAACCTAATGAACTGCTATGGACTTCCATTAGCGTTCATGCGGTCTTCTCTCACATGGGTAACAACTCACAAGACTTCGTACACACGTGCCGTCATTTTGAGATCACACGCAACATCGAAGAGTTATTAAAACACGTCATTCTTGGTCCGACTTACAATAATAATACTAATAATAATAATAATAATAATAATAACATAATACAACGACGCGTATTGACTTATCTGCGGTTAATGCTTTTATAGTATCCAAGTTGTAGCATAGGGTCTAAAATGCTGCAACATTGTCGTGGTATAGTGGCTGTGTGTGTGGAATGGTGAAGTGGAATATTACAGGTTCGCATATTTCCACTTTCAAAGATTTCCCCTTACGAAGAGATTCTGTGGCTTCCTTATTAATTTAATTAAAAGAAGTATGTTCTTTAATATTCGATGTTATGTATATACCATAGTACTCTCTCAGGAGTGAGGTATCATTGTGAATAATTTACGAATTAAGACTGAAACAGGCAAATGAAAGTAAATATTTAAAACGCGTTGGTCATCTGGTAAAATAAACCGCCAATAAGAACAAAAAAACATAGAAAAGACTGATAAATTTGCAAGGTAATTAAAAGATAACTTCGTCAGCATTCTAGAAAGTAAAAAGAAAATTTACGAGCTAGTTCCTTTGGGATAATTTTCCGATAAACAAGAACGTCCTCAATTAAAGTACGTCTTTGTCCACCAATATTAAATTTTTCGTCATTTTATTACGACAAATTGTATCAATACCGACTTGTTTTCAAGAACTCCTCAGTGTGCTGGTGTTTGGAAACAACATTTACTCACAGAACATAAGTTGAATGAGCTACCGCTTTTATTCGTCCACTAGACTGGCTGTCCTTCCTTTTTAATTCCAGACCAGTTCCTGAAGCTACTCTTCAGAGCTTCTAAAAATAAACTTAAGTTGTGGACACACCTTAATGAACAATGTTGAATGTCTACGCTAAATGGATTCAGTGCTAACTGCCTCCAGCTTGTTTTTTGCTTTTAAATCAGCAGGTCGTCTCACATTCGACGTTGACGACGCAAATTTGAGGTTAACCTACCCTGCAGTAAAGAAAATGCCTGAAGTCCAGTTCTCTTAATTGATGCAAATGTTATTTTGAACGTCATTTTCGCGCCACGTGTTGTGAACCGTACGATCACGAAAGTCGATAAACACGTCTTTCCGTCTTCGGTACGTCACGTCTGCATGAAGTATTGTGAGATGATTGTTAGCCGACTTTTAATTCGGCTCTGTGATAATTGCTGTATTTGAAAGGCAGCGATGTAGACTCCTTGTATGCCAGTCGTTC
Source organism: Schistocerca cancellata (assembly GCF_023864275.1). NCBI lineage: Eukaryota > Metazoa > Arthropoda > Insecta > Orthoptera > Acrididae > Schistocerca > Schistocerca cancellata. The sequence continues at coordinate 443,338,235 of NC_064632.1, read as the reverse complement.
GATTGTCTGCGGTGGGCCTCTCTGAGCAAAGATTACTCACTCTTGTCAAGTTCTTCTACCAAGTTCTGATGATGTGATGTACATCACAGCGAAATTTTTATCTAGTTGTGTATAGAACTAAATCGTGATTGTGTGCAGAATATGAGATAAAAAAGACTGCTCGCATTACTAACGCGTATTGATGTGCGCCTGTTGTTTGCCCTTCAGTTGGGCACTTACGCTGTGACATGTTTCCCCGAATTACTAACGCGTATTAAAGTGCACCTGTTGTTTACCCATTAGCTGCGCCCTTAAGCTGTGGCATGTTTCAGAAAAATCGATCATCTCAGTGGCGGTGGACGACCGATTTACTTAGGGCATGTTACTCGGCTCCACTTTAGTGATGGCAATGTATCCAACTGTGAAACAAATGTTGGATGAATTAAAGTATCATTCTCCCTAAATTTCAAAAATAGATTTACTGAATGCTATTGTTTGGCAAAAGAAAGAATATTATGAGGATTGGTATTGTAAGACTCCGACGTGTTGTTCAGCCAACTAATCGGAAATATGTCCAGACACTTTTTTACCACTGGGAAAATCTTCATCACCATCGTATGACTGTGGCGCGGAACGACAGATAGTTGCTCATTTTGTGTCAACATGTCCCGCACGTGCCTTTCAAAGATTTCCTCACAGCGACGAGTGATGTTATAAAAGACGTAAAAGACCTTGATATCCGTCTGTATCAGTTGTTATTTGTGGTATTTTATGCTGGAGAGCTGTGCCTAAATGTTGATGTGTAGTAAATCTTTATATGTGTATTGCCGTACGATAAATAAATAAATAGGGAAGATCATGAAACGTATTCGCAAACTGCAAGTACGGTACTACAACAACTGTACAATGTACTCCAAACATACGAAAATTTTTGCCGGACCAGTACTCGGGCCCAGATAATCCGCTTGGGCTAGCGGTCGCTTTAACCACTTCGGCTATCCGAGTACGCTTGCAGGACCTACCAAAATCTACATATTTACCGGCGCCTGCTTCTCATAATGCTCGCACAATTAATTTCCGCCCAGGGAGAGACTATACAGACACTGTCAAACACAGACACTGCACTAGTGTAATCGGGAAGAGTTTTCTTTCTCCAGAACTACCCCTTTCCACCCCATGTATTATAGTAGATAACTATTTCATGTAATTGTACGAGGGTGTCCTTTTTATGCGGTATAATGATGAGGGAAGGGAGAGGGTGAAACCTCTCGAATAGTACCAAGTGGGCTAGCAGGCTCAACGTCCCCATCCGATGGACAGATCACCACCTACATTGTCACATGCCCTCACTTCAGAAGGTACTGCGCAGAGCTTTGGAATTTAATCTATAACGCCGTCGTGGTACTACTTATGCAATTGTTGAGGGCTAAATACTGTTGATAAAAATTTCTTCCACACCCGGGATTCGAACCGTTCACCTATTCTTGAATCCCCACTGCAACCGCGTCAGTTAGTGACTTCGATTTTTGATTTCTGTCATCCACAAAGAAGTCTTTCCACCAGGATGGACGGGAGCCCTTGTCAACATGGTCTGAAGGGGTATTGACATCAAAGGGAACTCATCAGGTTACCTTCCATTCAGAAGGCTGTTGCACGCAGCGACCGTTATATTGATTCGTAAATAATATACTCCAGCTATCAGTCGTCCTTCTTAAATGTTATTGGCAGATCTAGATTTGAGCTAGAAACTAGCCATTCTCAATACACTATCATTTTTGATCAATGCATGTAATGCCTGTTGTTCGGGCTTCATCCACAGTTCATTGAACACTACCTAGGTTCTCTGCACAATCAGCGAGGAAAGGAATATATTAAAAACACTGACAAGAAGGAGGGACAGGATGGTAGGACATCTGTTACGACATCAGAGAACAACTTCCATGATACTACAGGGAGCTGTAGAGGGCAAAAACTGTAGAGAGAGACAGATTCATGGCAGGTTCAAGTGACTCTAAGCACTATGGAACTTAACATCTGAGGTCATCAGTCCCATAGACTTAGAACTACTTAAACCTAACTAACCTAAGGACATCACACACATCCATGCCCGAGGCAGGATTGGAACCTGCGACCGTAGCAGAAACGCGGTTCTGGACTGAAGCGCCTAGAACCGCTCGGCCACAGATTGGAATACATTTAGTAAATAACTGAGAACGTAAGTTGCAAGAGCTACATCTCAATATGTAAATAAATAAATAAATGAAAAGAGAGTTGCCTAAATCTCTATACACAAACGCCAGGATGGTCTCTTTGAGAAGGATACGGGAGATTTCCTTCGCCACCCTATCCCCCATTCCAGCTTGTGCTAATCTTCCTTTCACTTCCGGAGACTACTATCGTTTTTCTCTGTCTTGAGGAGAAACACGTCGGTGGTACCATTCAGGTTACGTTGCCGGGTAATGCTGCTGAGCAGCTAGCGTGCAGCTGGTTCTTGACGTAGATATGGCGAAACCGTTGAGGGAGGAAGTAGTGCATGCATACTTCGCTTCAAAACGTTACTTACCCTACTTTAATTGGAATGTACACATCATATTCGTGTTACTCAATAAGCACACGCCCAGGGGACGTCACGCTAATACGGTGTAATATTGCTTCTATCCTTTATCATCATCATCATACTGCGATTATATTAAGACTGGAGCCGCTACTCAATTCCCGTATTCCTCCGTTCACATCAGTTTCATTCTTGTAGTCCACTGGCATCCAAATCGTTCCATAAATGACACCAACTCCTCCTAGATAGGCCAGGTAGCTTCTTTCCGCTAGGATCTACTGCCAGGCTTTCTTTGGCCATTGGTTGTCTTCCATCCTCTCTAGAAGTCCATATCATTTTAGATATTTCATCTCTATGGCGTCTATTGTTGATTTATCGACAGCCACAGACACTCTTATGTTGGTATTTGGCACATGGTCCAGGTTGTTCATACCACAATTTCGCCTCCAAATGTCCATCTCTGGCGCAAGCAGCTTAGTTTCTCATTCTCCAAGTTTCCATGTTTTCAACAACTGACAGATATGTCACCTGTTTCGTACTTTATGTTATTTTCTTATTCCAAAGAATCGAGTTCAGTTGTTGCACAGCCCTCTTACCTGTCCTATTTTATTACACGGTCCAGTCTAATGCACTAGTTGTGGAGGGCGTATAATGCATGTCAGGGGGATGTGGCAAAAAGTACAAAAAATGGTTCAAATGGCTCTGAGCACTATGGGACTTAACATCTGAGGTCATCAGTCCCCGAGAACCTAGAACTACTTAAACCTAACTAACCTAAGGACATCACACACATCCATATCCGAGGCAGGATTCGAACCTGCGACCGTAGCAGCAGCGCGGAATGACCGAAGGAAGGTAAAAATTCAGGAGTGGGATAAAAATGCAGGGAGAAAGGATACCAGTGACTAGATTCGCTGAAGGTGAAAGTAAGAAAGAACTACAGGACCTGTTAAACGGAATAAAGTCTAATCGAGACTATGGATTCAGAATAAGAAATGGTTCAAATGGCTGGCTCTCAGCGCTATGAGACTTAATAGCTGAGGTCATCTGTCCCTTAGAACTTAGAAGTACTTAAACCTAACCAACGTAAGGACATCACAGACATCCATGCCCTAGGCAGGATTCGAACCTGCGACGGTAGCAGTCACGCGGTTCCGGACTGAAGCACCTAGAACTGCTCTGTCACCGCGGCCGGCGATTCCGAGTAAACTAGAAAAGATGAACATAATGAGGAGCAACAGGAATGAGATTAGTTAAAAACTTAACATCAAGGAATGGACTATGAAGTAGACAAAATGAAGAGATTCTGCTATACTAGCCGGCCGCAGTGGACGAGCGGTTCTAGGCGCTTCAGTCCTGAACCGGGCGACTGCTACGGTAGCAGGTTCGAATCCTGCCTCGGGCATGGATGTGTGTGATGTCCTTAGGTTAGTTAGTTTTAAGTAGTTCTAAGTCTATGGGACTAATGACCTCAGATATTAAGTCCCATAGTGCTTAGAGCCATTTGAGCCATTTCTGCTATATTGGAAGGAAAGTAACACATGGCAGATGAAGCAAGGAGGAGATAAAAAAATAGTAAAGCAAAGAGGGAATTCCTGAGCAAAAGAAGTGCACATGTGTCAATCATTGGCTTTACTCTGAGGAAGAATTTCTGAGAATTTAGGCTGGAGCACAGTGAATCATGAACTGTGGGAAAACCTGAAAGAAGAGAATCGATTCGTTTTCGATGAGCTGCTATAGTAGGATATTGAGTATTGGGTGGTCTGATAAAATAAGGATTGCGGTTGTTCGCTGCAGAATAAGCGAGGAGAGAGAAATGTGGGAAGTATTAAACAAGAAGAAATAATAGGATGATGCGACATGTATTAAGATATCAGGGAAGAATTTCCTTGGTAAGAGAGGGTAGCGTTGTTGTTGTTGTTGTGATCTTCAGTCCTGAGACTGGTTTGATGCAGCTCTCCATGCTACTCTATCCTGTGCAAGCTTCTTCATCTCCCAGTACCTACTGCAACCTACATCCTTCTGGATCTGCTTAGTGTAGTTAGTTTAGGGGATGATTGAAAGATTGTAATGCATCCAACAATTAATTGAGGACATAAGGTGCAAGTGTACCGTGAGGTGATGAGCTTGGTAGAGAAGAGGATTTCGTAGTGGATGCAGCATACCAGGCAGAAGACTGATGACCCAAAACAAAAAAAGAAACAAAATTGTTGGCCGGCCGAAGTGGCCGTGCGGTTAAAGGCGCTGCAGTCTGGAACCGCAAGACCGCTACGGTCGCAGGTTCGAATCCTGCCTCGGGCATGGATGTTTGTGATGTCCTTAGGTTAGTTAGGTTTAACTAGTTCTAAGTTCTAGGGGACTAATGACCTCAGCACTTGAGTCCCATAGTGCTCAGAGCCAACCATTTGAACCAACATTGTTGTCTTGTGAGCTTTACGATTCGAAGTGGACGATGACCTTGAGTTTGGTCAACTGGCATCGCCGGTAAACGTGTTGAGTAGCAGGTGTGGCTTGCAGACGGCTCGGAGTGCGCCTCGGCTGTGTGGAGCGGCGGGCGGGTTCCCTGGAGGCCACGCGGCTGTGGCTTGGCGAGGCGCGCCGCCGCCGCCGCTGCCGGATGGGCCTGATGAGCGCTGCCGCAGCGCGCGCCGCCGCCGCCGCACTCACTGTCACTGCCAGCCGACACCCGGCAGCTCTGCGCGCCAAACACCTGCTGCCCGCCGCCACCTCGCCCACTGGCAAACCTCTCTTTTGTCCAGGAGCTAGAGTTTTACTACACACCCACGAGGACCCACGAGTGACCAATTTACATTTCTGACCAATCAATTTGCTACAACACGAATACTGTGTGATGTTATCCTATTGAACTCGCCGTTGTCTTGTGACGTGTCCCTTACTTCGATGGGATACTAATTTTTCCAAATTTTACGTTTATTAAAACTGACAAGTAGTTGAAGTCAATTCGCTGCACTAATCACGCGTACAGGCTATATCGCAACGAAGGCAAACGAACCACAGCCAATGTATTCGGCCGACGAGTCGTCAACGCATTGGCGTCCGGCCTGTTATCGTGACGAAACCAATGGTTTGACCAACGGATTCGGCCATGTGGAATCGCAGTTGGCCCCGATAACTTGTTGAGGTTGCTCCATTTTGCTACTATTAAAAAGTAGCGTTTTAAGTTCAATTTCTCCGCGCGATAATGTAAGAGAAGAAGAGGATTTAGCAGTCGTCGCACGTGCAGCGTTTATTTTACTCCAAGAAGCTGATCATCGAGAAAGAAGTCGAAGAAGAAACGACGTTCGTCGACGACCTGTCTTTAGTAAAATAGTGTACCAGGACAGAATTAGTCTCTGATCTTAAAGCTGAAGTGCAATACGGGCTATTTCTTAATTTTCTGAGAGCTACAGCTACAGATTTTTAGTTGGTTGAATTTTATAGGACCCAAAATTTCCAAAGATTATACCTCTTTTAATGGGAGCTTTAGCTGCTGTAAAAACATATCCATAAAGATTCCATTTTCTGCCGGCCGGTGTGGCCGAATGGTTCTAGGCGCTTCAACTAGTCGCAGGTTCGAATCCTGCCTCGGGCATGGATGTGTGTGATGTCCTTAGGTTAGTTAGGTTTAAGTAGTTCTACGTTCAAGGGGACTGATGACGTCAGATATTAAATCCCTTAGTGCTCAGAGCCATTCCATTTTCTTTTTCACATGGTGCACATTGTTTCCTAGCAGCTTACTTATTTTCTCTCCGAGCGCCTAATCCTTTCAATTTATTTTTATAATCGCCGTTCGTAGGGTCCCATAAACATTCCCGTCCACTGTAAACCTATCGCCTTTCATGCTGTCTCCATATTCCACTTAGTACTCCAAAATTTTTAGACACGATAAATGCGTACTCGTCCAACATACGCAACGAATCGCTACTGCACCAACGAACAAGCGACCTGGCGTCCCCACTAGGAGCTGTGTTCCAGGCCTAACTCTCCGCAAACACTTTGATGTTGGTCCGAACCGCAACCAGTGCCAAAGGCTTCGTTGGCACTGATTTTCCGCCCATACACACTAAGAATATCTCGGCCAATGAAAAAAATCATTGGCATTCGTTGGCCTAACGTGTACCCGCCTTAAGCAGAACAAACCAGCAGAGAGCCGGTTCTCACGGAGGCAGAGGCAGCAACCGGATCATAGGCATGAAGGGTCAATCATGGAAAGATAAAGCGAGCCTTGAGAACGGATCTTACTCGACAGTTAAGATATATTAGAATCCCCCGTGTTCTGGCGCGGAACGCCGATTTTACTTTCTTAAAAATTAAACGATTAAAGTAATCTTTTGACATAATAGCTACTAGGAGGAGCCTACGGATCATTAGGATTTCACCACAATAATAACACTGTGCAGTAAACTAGTAAATTTAGTAAACAAATGAATGTCATTAACTTATCGAATACATACGAAGGGCTACGGAATGTTATGATATGAACAAGGGATTTAGGCTGCACACCAAGCCAGTTGACGAGAGAACGCGCTTTGAGATTGTTCATACGTGAGAGTCGGTGATAAAATGTGCTCACTTTTATTATTCGGCTTTACCATGCTCTGAGAATTATTGACGTTGTGAAAGAATCGTTTCACGATATTAAACTGTTAATATTTTAGGGTTTTTCCAAATAAATGCATCTTAATGGCATCACGGAACTTATTTCATAGAAACTAGCAAACCGAATCACTAATTATCAAAAGTCGCCTGCCCAGATCTTTTGACGAATCCAGTGAGCTTCCTGATCTGATTTGAGGACTTCATCTATGAGAGGTTCTCAGAGAACAGCTAGGGGGAAACCCTATGCGCCGATTTACTGAAGTTCAAAAATGTTCAAATGTGTGTGATTTCCTTATGGACCAAACTGCTGAGGTCATCGGTCCCTACACTTACACACTACTTAAATTAACTTAAACTAATTTACGCTAAGGACACCACACACACCCATGCCCGAGGGAGGCCTCGAACCTCCGGCGGGAGGGGTCATGCAATCCGTGACATGGCGCGTCAAACCGTGCGGCCTCTCCGCGCGGCTTTCACTAAGGTAATCCAACAAAGAATCATCTTAAGTAGCGCAGTCTCCGATGGGAAGGCTTGACCAGTAAGCAGTATGTCACCTAATCACTTTCTACTTCCTCATTTTAAATGAGAAAATTGTATGGAGGCTCAAACATTCGAAGAGAGTTTGCAGTCTCCATAAGTTCGAGATGGATTGCGGAGACTCGATCTATTCCAAATCTATTGCTTCAAATGGAAATTCCCTTGCGCATCATAACTAAATATTTAAATAACAAAAAAATCGTTCTGATGCAACGTAAGAAACACTTTCAGCCTGTACATAAAATTGCTTAAAATTAACCATCCCATTCCATATCGATCTTTTCTCTTCTATGTACTCTGTCTGATTAGAAGTATCCGATCACCTGTCACTGAAAGTTAATACAGGGCGTGTCCACCCATCACCTTAATGACAGCTTCAACTCTGCTGGTGACACACTCAGTTGAGGTGTTTGAATGTCAGTCGAGGAATGTCAGCCGACTCTTCCTCAAGAAAGGAGTTCCATTCGGTTCAAGAAGAGACTCTGGGCAGACTTGCCCATTTCAGAGATGTTATTGCTCATAAACAGTTACCTCACAGATGCCACTTTATGATAGTGAGTTTCACACCGTCTGCGTCTGTCATTCGCGTCCACGGTTGGGGCAGGCCTCCCGCCGGCCTTGCTAGCAACATATCAGTGCCTAACTGCAGCGCCAGCACCTCACGCAGCTTCGCTGCCTGGCCTGGAATGCCTACGACGCAAGGTCGCTCCGCTCCCGAGGCACGCTGTGTGTTACGACCATCGACATCTACACGACAGCGTTTCGCTGCTGAGCACTGTGGGACCGACAACAACCCCTCTGTGGACGTAGGGGCAAGACCTCTATTGTAAATAAATACACTACTGGTAAATAAAAATGCATCACACTCAAACAGACGCTCATTATTCATACGACAGGTAGTTCATCATTATAGGAATGTGTATAGCAAATTCAGACCAAAGGAAACATACAGGTCACAGGAAAGTGTGTCCAAACAGTCGCATCATTGTAGCCACCCCCTGCAGCAACACAGGCGTGTTTCTCGTCTGCAGACGATCACAATAGTGCAGAATGGCATCCTGCAACTTTTGCTAGTTACTAGTGATGGTGCAACACACATGTTTATGTACAGACTGTACTGTTTTACTATATATGGACCTGTATGCTCGCACTACTTAGCAGCGTTACGAATGTACATAACAGCAAATGACAACGACATATAAATGTGTCAGCGTGTATAAAGTTGACATGGCTTAAAGCCAAAACATCTGCACTTGATAATGGCCTATGGCCAAAATTTCAATAGTGGAAATAAAAAGTTTGACAGACACGGGTGAAAACATGATGTCTTTCAAAAAATTTTACATGACTGTGAACCCCAGTTATGAAAAGTTAATAAATCAGGATGACCGGACGCGGGTTTGAACCGTCGTCCTCCCGAATGCGTGTCCAGTGTGCTAACCACTTTTCCACCTCGCTCAGTGCCGAAAATCATGTCAACCCCTCAGTATGCACATCATATAACATGGTGCCACTGAATGCAGACCGTGAAGTTGTTTAATTTTTTTCCCAGCAGTGTAATTCAACTGACACCAAGATGAACGTGTCTGAGTTTTCCCACCCTACCCACTAGAAAATCTCGAGACTCTACAAAAAAGGAAGATAAGTTTACTTATTTATTTTCTATTTATTTCTGGAAGCTGATCTGATTACGGAAACCAGGCCCTCTCTTACATTGGACCAGGGTTTCACACATACAGTATCTTTTTCATATCATAATTGCCTAAGAAATAACAATTTTAATATGACAACTATTATTAAAACAAACTGAGTGTCTAAGGTGGCGATATAAGAAAATTATACTACTACCTAATAAAGTTAATATTGGCAGTACTTGTTCTAATTGCAGCTGTTCTCACTAATAGTGATAATACTAGTAATAATGACAATAATAACTATAATGACAGTAGCAGATAAAAGAAGAATTTATAGGTGTACAAAATAGATTTTTTCTGAAATAGTGACTTCAGGCAAAAGGAAATTTAAGGAAATTGCATCGGCTAAGAATACTGGGAAATGAGGAAGATCGGGTTGGAAAGAGGAATAAAAAGGAGTAACGAGTGTGTGCAGGGACAGTAGTAATACTTGTTTCTGCTTTAGCAGATATTTCATTTACTATCTTCTGAATCTGTAGATGTTATTCAGTTCTCTAATACAATGCAGCAGGTTGTTCCTGAGTCGGATTCCTGCTACTGAAAAGGACTTCGAGAAAGTAGCTGAACGATGGAGTGGCACAGACAGAATTTTGATCTGATGGGAGTGGGTGTTTTTGCCGTGTTGTTGAGGCAAGAGCGTTTAAGTCGAGAAAAGAGACGAAGACACTGTTCGTTGACGAGACAGTAGCAAAGACAGAGGGTATGGAAATCTCTGCGCTTGGATGGACGCAGCCAGAATAGCTGGGCATATGAGTGTGAAATGTGATCAAAGAGTTGAACATCACAGATATGCCGAACGCAAGCATTCATAAGCATATCCAGGCGCCGTGAGTTTCCGTGAGAAATGCCTTGCGGGGTAACATCGCTGTAATCAATAATTGGAAGCATAAGTGTTTGTACAAGGATCTTTTTCAGGTCACGAAGGAAGAGCTTTTTATATTTTTGTATGGCATGGAGAGATAGTGATGTCGTCTTGGACATTGCAGTTACATGCTCAGACCAATTCAGACTTTCATCTTTTATCACTATGGAACTCTTTGCTGAAGGAGGACAGTTGATATTTCTCCCATTTAGGGTTAAAGATGGAAGGGATTCCATATATTTCGAGCTAAGGAGCAATACAGATTGTGTTTTGGCTGGATTGCGCTTTAACCCTATATCCTGCGCCAATTTTGATAGCGCACGGAGGTCGGTACTGAGATTCTCGAAAGCCGTCTTCAGATGTATTGGTTTTGCATTTAGATACAACTGGAGGTCATTAGCGTACGTGTAGTACTTGTAGTAGGACAAATTCACCTACAAGGAAAAGAGTTTAGGACCAGATAAAGAAATCTGGGGGACGCCTCAATATGGTTCAAATGGCTCTAAGCACTATGGGACTTAACATCTGAGGTCATCAGTCCCGTAGACTCGTAATTACTTAAACCTAATTAACCTAAGGACATCACACACACATATAAGCCCGAGGCAGGATTCGAACCTGCAACCGCAGTAACAACGCGGTTCCGGACTGAAGCGCCTAGAACCACTCGGCCACAACGGCCGGCGGGGGACGCCTAATTAAGGCGTAACGTCCAGTTCACAACGAGGCCGTTAAAGACGGAACATTCGCAGGAGATCAGGAAAGAGAAAATAACGCCATGCGAGTACTCGTGTTTTATAGGAAGTGTACTTATGTCTGCCGGCTGTTCTTACGTCCACTGCGAAACAGTTTTCATGGTCGATTGGACGGTGTAAAATTGTTGAACGTACTGGGGCTCTAACCAAACAACTAGGCTGTGGAAGCGTTAAAACGCAGTGCGGCATCTATCGCCAGGTGCCATATGGTTGGCTTCCTAGCGCGAAGGACGTGTTTGGATGCCCTTTCCCTCAGTTGTGTGTATGAAATCTTATGGGACTGAACTGCTAAGGTCATCAGTCCCTGAGCTTACACACTACTTAAACTAGATTATCCTAAGGACAAACACACACACCCATGCCCGAGGGAGGACTCGAACCTCCGCCGGGACCAGCTGCACAGTCCATGACTGCAGCGTCCTAGACCGCTCGGCTAATCCCGCGCGGCTGTCGCTCAGTTACGACTCTACAAAGCGAACCGTAGATCGTGCCGCAGCGAGATCTAAGTTGGGCACGTGACTATGAACAGCAACTTTCCATTTCGAAGCAGGGTGCGTTGTTACTTCTCAGTGCAAAGCATGGAAATTGATCGCGGAAAATGTATTTGCGGGCAGCCCGACAGCTTGACGATGAGGAGAATCGGGACACAGCGCTGACGGAAAAGGTGGCGGAACGCGTACGCAAAATGTTAAATTAGAGCCAGCAGGCGATGTGTGAACTACGTCAGGAGGGAGACGATGCAGTGTAGATTGGGATGAAGTATCTACCTGAAGGAAGAAGCAAAGTACACACAATATGTATCCCGTTGCCGATTAGGCCGCTTCTACATCTACATACTCCGCAAGCCACCATACAGTGCGAAGGTTGTCTTGTGCCACTACTGAACATTGACTTTCCTGTTCCACTCGTAAATAGAGCGAGAGAATAACATTTGCCTATATGTGGCAGACAGTGCGAGTCCTAATTTTCCTTGTCTTCGCGGTCCCTACGTGACACGTACGCTGGTGGCAGTAGAATCGCTCAGCCTGGAACTGCGCGACCGCTACCGTCGCAGGTTCGAAAACTGACTCGGGCATGGATGTGTGTGATGTCTTTAGGTTGGTTAGGTTTAAGTAGTTCTAAGTTACAGGGGACTGATGACCTCAGATGTTAAGGCCCATAGTGCTCGAGCCGTTAGAAGTAGAATCGCTCTGCAAGTCAGCCGTAAATGCCGGATCTCTAAGCTTTCTCAATAGCACTTCGCAGAAAGACAGTCGTCGTGCCTCCATGGATTACAAGCTGGGCTGAGGAAATATTTCCGTAATACTCTGACGCCTCTGAGTTGCTTCGATATCTTCCTCTAATCCAACTTTACGGGACTGCGAAACACTCGTATAGTTCTGAAGAATAGATCGCATTCTATATACGTCCTCCTTAATAGATGAGCTACATTTTCTTACAGTTCTCCCAAATAACAGAAATCGATCATTCACCTTTCCTCCCCGTTCGCTTTTCATTTTACACCTAGATGTTCAATCGACGTACCTGTGTCATACACAGCTAACCCTTTATTCGAACATTATAGGGTTGATTTCCCCACTCTCTGTTAACTTAAAGTTTTCTACATTTGTCTGGTGGACCCTAAAAAGAACTGTGCCTGTCCATGTCCTGTGACAAATTTATTTTAGTCAGGCTATGTTTGAGGTCTTTGTCTCTGCTTCATGGCTTTAAATTTTTGCCTCCAAGTGCGTGCTCTTTAGCATCACACGCAGAATCTCCTTAATAACATTGAGGCAGCCCGATGTTCTAGGAGAACACATACTGTTTAATCACTATGTGGACATTACTAAGGAAGTTGGAAGGAAACAAGATTAAAGTAGGGGACATTACTCATATCAGCTAATACGATTGCCTCATATTTACTGCCTACATTCAGATCACCAAGGGGTAAAACTCAAACAACATACATCAGACGCAAACCGACATTGCTCAAAAAGAACACTAATGAACAAACTGGATTCTGAAGAAGTTTCTCAGTATCGAAAATTTCAGCTGGTCTTAAGACTCTAAAACTTGGAAATGCACTGGAAAGTGACGGAATTCAGTTCATCTGCATTATGGGAACTAAGTAAAAAGATTTCTCAGCCAGCCACTGTAGCCGAGCGGTTCTAGACGCTTCAGTCCGGAACAGCGCTGCTGCTACTGTCGCAGGTTCGAATCCTGCCTCGGGTATGGATGTGTGTGATGTCCTTAGGTTAGTTAAGTTTAAGTAATTCTGAGTCTAGGGGCTGATGACCTCAGGGGTTAAGTGCCATAATGCTTAGAGCCATTTGAACCATTTCTGATTTATCAGAAAATATAATAGGAGTCAGAAATCATACCAAGAAATGGAAAGTCCTCAGGCCAACCAGACAACTTTCCCCGAATCGCACTGTTGAGCACTATTTGTAATTTCCTTGAAAGAACTCTGTACGATCATATTAGTTCAGTGACCTCTCAGAAGCTTCCGCTGATCACGTTGGAGTCTAAGATGGGGCTGCGCTGATCAAGTCTCATCATTTATTGAAGCAGGATAGCCAATACAGCAGAGTCACCAATGGCTTTCGTTGACTTGAGTGCAGCATATGATACAGTTTGGAGGCATGGGCTGCTTTATGAATTATTTCAACTTATTCCACGTAGATGGACAACAGAACTAATTGATACCATGTCAGCTGGAAGAACATTTATCGAAACTACAGCAAAAACCACTAACTGTCCAAACTAACTGTCCTAAAGTACTGAATAATTGCTTAACACATGGACCTGTCCTCGCTTCTCTCATATTTAAACTATATATATATATATATATATCTCCAATACAGCACAGAAAGTTTCGCTCTGCGGATAATGGGGCATAGCTACTCAACACGAAACTTTCGAGACAATCCTAACTTCTGATGTAGACATTTTAATCCATTGTTGCCGTAAATGTAGCTCACAACCTAACTCAAATAAAACAGAAGTCACATACTTTCATACGTCTAATAGATTTGCATATGAAGCTCCGATCTCTATTTTGAGGGAGATAAACTTCGTCATAAAATGCGTCCAAAGTACCTTGGGATCACGTTAGACAGGATACGTCCTTTTAAGGAACAATTGACGCGAACATCTGCTAAGCTCAAAAACATAAACAACATTCTCGATGAACTCGGGCACTAGTTGGGGATCGTCAGCATACACTGTTAGAGCGTCAGCACTCGGATTGGTATACTCAACACCAAAGTACATTGTACGCCTGTCTCGCTTAATAGTCCATATGATATGTGCAAAAGAAAGATGTCAAACTTAACGAAGCCATGAGGATTTAAAATGGGTTGATACGATCTACTCCCCCATACTGGTTACCTACTTTGGGTCACATTCCACTGCCTGATATCAGGCGAAAAAGTGCGCTACTACGTGAATACCAGCAGACTGTTGCTAACACCGACGTTCCAGTATTGAACGACGTATTCGTTGTGGGGCGAATAAGATTAATATGAAGACATCCCACTTTATAAAAATTAGGACTCCTACTGAAACTGGAATCAATGCCGTCGATGAAAGGAAACGCTGTTGGCAACAAAACTGTCCTCCACATTGTCTGAAACTGCCCTGCAGCCAGGAGAAACCACCTGGATAAGACGATTCTCGGGAAATTTGAACTATGCTGAACAGCATCCTAACGGGAGGTGGAATATCTGCAGACACTCTCCACTAGTGAGGAAAATCTACATTAGCATCTTGTGAGTGTGATGTGGCACGACAGACATTTGCGCTTCTTGTATCAACACTCTCGCAACTGCCTACAAGATTTTTCTGACAGTGCACATGGTGTGGTAAACTACAGAAAAGACATTAATATTCGCTTATAGCTGTTGTCGTTTGTTTTCATATAATGCTGGAGAGTTGTGTTCAAATGTTGATATGCAGTAGTTTAGTAATCTTTGTATATGTATAGCTACTCATGTGATTGAAAAACTCATCATGTATGCCATACGATAATTAAAAAAGTGGGTCAAGCGCTTCTAAGCACTATGGGACTTAACATCTGAGGTCATCAGTCCCCTACACTTAGAAACTACTTAAACCTAACTAACCTAAGGACATCACACATCCATGCCCGAGGCAGGATTCGAACCTGCGACCGTAGCAGCAGCGCGGTTCCGGACTGAAGCCCGTAGAACCGCTCGGCCACAATGGCCGGCGATAAATAAAATTAATTCTACATTTAGAGGAAGCTGCCATACATCACCAATTACAAGTTCTGTTTAAGCCATCCTGTGTCCTCCTACAGTGACTCAACGTCGACACCGCACACCACAGCGTCATCAGCAAACAGTTGCAGATTTTTGCTGGTCGCCCTAACCGTCAGATCCTTTATGTATGTAGAGAACAAACGCGGTGCTATCACACTTCCGTGGGGTTCCCCTGATGATACTCTTGACTTTGACGGACACTAACACTCACTGTCCGGGCACCGTATTCGGTTCTGTTGCTTAAGAAGTCTTGGAGCCACTCATGTATCTGAGAACCTGTTTCGTATGCACCAAACTTTGTTAAAAGTCTGCATTGGGACACTATGTCAAACGTTTTGCCGATGTGCAGGAATATGGAATCTGCCAGTTACCATTCATCCATGGTTCACAGGATACCCTGAGAAGAAAGGGCAGCAAGATGACCAGTCCAACAACATCAGTCTATTAATCCATTTGTAAGACAGATTTGCTGTGTTGAAGGCAGCCTACTAGTTCCTGTTTGATACAGCCTGCGAAATCCTTAATTCGCATCGAAAGAGTGTCGTTCGAAAGCTGATGAAAGTTGATGCTGCTCTGATGTCTGTACTTATTCATCCATACAGAATATACCTCCGATCCAAATGGACTTCGTCAGTGTTGCCACAACATCGTCTCGTCAGTGTACTGACGAATACAATCTCTGCATTGCACAGGGATATGCAATGAAACCCGAGACGTTACCAGTCCGACAGCCGTCGAGTATTATTGTTGTAATTCCAACCTGCTAAATTGGGAAGGAAAAAATTGAAAGGTATTCCCTCCTTCAAATACAACAGGTTTTTAACTTTAGTGAATTGGATTGCAGAACGCCGTACGATTTTTACCGTCAGGATGTTTAATTTTGAATACACTTTCCCCTCTGATACTGGCAGGCTTCTCACCGAAGTGAGTCCGCAGCTCGTGGTCGTGCGGTAGCGTTCTTGCTTCCCACGCCCGGGTTTCCGGGTTCGATTCCCGGCGGGGTCAGGAATTTTATCTGCCTCGTGATGACTAGGTGTTGTGTGATGTCCTTAGGTTAGTTAGGTTTAAGTAGTTCTAGGTTCTAGGGGACTTATGACCATAGATGTTAAGTCCCATAGTGCTCAGAGCCATTTGAACCATTTTCACCGAAGTGAAACACAACAAAATGCAATTGAAACAAAATTTTGTTCAAAATGGTTCAAATGGCTCTGAGCACTATGGGACTCAACTGCTGAGGTCATAAGTCCCCTAGAACTGAGAACTATTTAAACCTAACTAACCTAAGGATAACACACACATCCATGCCCGAGGCAGGATTCGAACCTGCGACCGTAGCGGTCGCACGGTTCCAGACTGTAGCGCCAGAACCGCTCGGCCACCAGCGGCCGGCATATAAATTTGTTGGGAACTGTAATATTCAGATGTATATTTTCTGGTACAGTGTTTGCTGATTGTCAGTATTTTTGACTGAGCCAAAAAATTTGTCAAATTTCCTGATTTGACAAGCGAGGATTCTATGAGACTTATACATTCGCCTTGGTATGTAATGTAGTCGATTTGATTCATTTTCCCTAAATATTTTATTAGAATCATCAAAATCACGGAATTCTTGCATCTGAACCTATCTGACGCTTCTGCATTGAAGCCGAAAAATCAATTACATCCGTAAATTTACGTAAGTAACTTTTTTCCAAACAAAGGTTCGATAAAAATACTCTCTCTTCCCAAGAGCTTCACCATCTCAGATTCTTCGTATTATTCTCTAAATATTTGTCAAGAAGAGTAAACTAGTGTGCATATCTGCTACTGATTTTCATTAAATAATTATAACTGCAGAATGAACACAAAACCAGGGTTTGCTTATTTTATGGCTCCGTCAAATATGCAGTATTTCAGAAGGATTCCATCACCAAAAAGCGATTGAGAGTCGTTGGTCTATATTACTAAACGGTAAGCGGAGCACAATCCCAGTCAAAAAATACCTGTCCAAGGACTTCCAGAGTAGACAGAAATTTGATTTTCGGTGAAGTTTGACAGTTAGAAACTGTGTATATGTGTTGAGGTATGATAACTCATGGCGCGCCTATTATGCGGACTACATTCATCAAGTATCTGCGAATGGGAACACTTGGCGATTTCAAAAAAAAAGGTTCAAATGGCTCTGAGCACTATGGGACTTAACAGCTGTGGTCATCAGTCCCCTAGAACTTAGAACTACTTAAACCTAACTAACCTAAGGACATCACACACATCCATGCGCGAGGCAGGATTCGAACCTGCGACCGTAGCAGTCGCACGGTCCCGGACTGCGCGCCTAGAACCGCGAGACCACCGCGGCCGGCTTTGGCGATTTCCATTAAACTTTGAACATAGTTTCTAATTTTTATGAAATTAAATTTTATCGCTCTCACAGGCCACAAAATAATGAAAGAAAAAAAAACTACTGCTTGCTACATTTTCACTGTTCATACAGTAAAACTGCAGCATCAGGGGTGGCTATTTTATATATTACTTCTTTACTACTCTATTCACAACACATTTCCCAGGCAGTATCCACATATACTACTGAGAGTGCACAGAAAACAGCTTCATTGTACGACAGCCTTAATCCTATTTCTGTATCGCTCCATTCTCGAAAAGTGCGCAGAAGAAACGAACACTTAGATATTTCCGTGTGCCGCGCGGGCTTAGCCGAGCGGTCAAGGGTGCTGCAGTATCATAGACTTTGCCCTGCTGGTCCCGGCGGAGGTTCGAGTTCTGGGTGTGTGTGTTTGTCCTTAGGATAATTTAGGTTAAGTAGTGTGTAAGCTTAGGGACTGATGACCTTAGCAGTTAAGTCCCATAAGATTTCACACGCATTTGAACATTTGAACATATTTCCGTGCGAAATCTGCTTTCTCTTATTTTATTATGATGATCATTTCTCCCTATGTAGGTGGGCGCGAAAAAATTATTCTTACACTGTGAGGAGAAAGATGATGCTTGAAATTTCATGACAAGATCCTCCCGCAATGAAATGGGTGATATGACATTTTATACACAGAAGCTCGTTTCTTTATAGAGTTGGGAGGGGGGGGGGGGGGGGGGGAGCGAGCGTTTATTGGTAGGATAGAATGGTACATATCTCAACAAGAATTTAATCTGGTCATTACAGAACGTTTTTCTATTTTTAATGCATACTATTCCCTGTCACATTACAGTACTGGTACCATTTTATATAACAAATTGTGTATCTGGACCAAGCAAGTGGATTTAAATGAGAGTTATATTTTTCAGTCACGCTTGAATTGTGATCTGATTGGAGTCCATATAGCGAGTACGCGTAATAATGAATTTGGTGGTACCTGAAGACGAAGATTACGTCGGTCGGCGAAAATACCGTGCAGAAAATGGAGTCAAACACTCGGCCGATCACCTGAAAGAACGCCATTAACAGAGCGATGAATTCGCTCCTTCTGAGCGCGCTCCTAGATCGGTACGTCGAGGCGGTGTGGCGTCCACGGAGCAGCCCGCGCGTGGTGATGGGCGTCGACGTCACGGGCCATTATCCAATTGGAAGGCGACGCCAGCCGGCAGCGGGCAGCCGCGCGGTGTGACGGACTGCCACGGGCCCTGGCCTCGCTACGGGTCGCGCGCTGCGCGTCCCCCCGTGGCGCACAGTGGAGCGAGCGGGCGCAGCCGGAGCTGCTGTCAGCCGCGAGGTGACTGATGGCGCGCGGGCGGAGGGCCGCGGCCTCGCCTAACGCCGGCTGTGGTGAGCTGTGAGGTGTGCACAGCTGGGGGTCCATCTGCTGCTGCAGGAGGCAGCCCACTGCACGCTGCCTGCCGTGCACCGCGTCCCGACATCTCGGCTCAAGTGTCCCCCACGGCTCTATACCTACACCTCCCTTATTCTACACAGCTGACCATTAAAATTGTAGCATCAGTAAGGATAGTGAGTAACGACGTGTCCCACACGGCTCTATACCTGGACCTTTATTCTACAGAGCTGACCATTAGAATTGCAGTATCAACAACGATAGCTGTGACAGTACGTCACACAAATATTGACATTTTTATCGGTTGTAAACAGTGAACAATATTGTTAAGGGTGAACCAAACATTATTTGTATTTTATGTATTTGTATTTTATGAACATAATTAGTGTAAAAGATACAGTTAATGTTCTTGAAACGGCTCAAATGCGGCGATAATTTAAAAGCAGCATCTTTATTTAAAACATGTCTATGAAAATAAAAAAGGATCGTAAAGAGACTCTATTTTACGGCCGTGGAACTGAAGTGATATCAGGTGTTCCCCAGGGAAGCGTCCTGGGACCTCTGCTGTTCCTGATCTATATAAATGACCTGGGTGACAATCTGAACAGTTCTCTTAGGTTGTTCGCAGATGATGCTGTACTTTACCGTCTAGTAAGGTCATCCGAAGACCAGTATCAGTTGCAAAGCTGTATGGTGTGGCAGGTGGCAGTTGACGCTAAACAACGAAAAGTGTGAAGTGATCCACATGAGTTCCAAAAGAAATCCTTCGGAATTCGATTACTCGATAAATAGTACAATTTTCAAGGCTGTCAATTGAACTAAGTATCTGGGTGTTAAAATTACGAACAACTTCAGTTGGAAAGACCACATAGATAATATTGTGGGGAAGGCGAGCCAAAAGTTGCGTTTCATTGGCAGGACACTTAGAAGATGCAACAAGTCCACTAAAGAGACAGTTTACACTACACTCGTTCGTCCTCTGTTAGAATATTGCTGCGCGGTGTGGGATCCTTACCAGGTGGGATTGGCGGAGGACATCGAAAGGGTGCAAAAAAGGGCAGCTCGTTTTGTATTATCTCGTAATATGGGAGAGAGTGTGGCAGATATGATACGCGAGTTGGGATGGAAGTCATTAAAGCAAAGACGTTTTTCGTCGCGGCGAGATCTATTTACGAAATTTCAGTCACCAGCTTTCTCTTCCGAATGTGAAAATATTTTGTTGAGCCCAACCTTCATAGGTAGGAATGATCATCAATATAAAATAAGAGAAATCAGAGCTCGAACAGAAAGCTTTAGGTGTTCGTTTTTCCCGCGCGCTGTTCGGAAGTGGAATGGTAGAGAGATAGTACGATTGTGGTTCGATGGACCCTCTGCCAAGCACTTAAATGTGAATTGCAGAGTAATCATGTAGATGTAGATATAGATGTAGATGTAGGAGGAAGGACGTACTTTATGGTGTACACACTGTTTTGTTTCGCGATACGGAAGGCAGCCATTTGTCGACTATACATATTGTATGTAAGTTAATCTGTATTCTGCTAAAATAAACTAATTATTGTTATCACAAAATGAATTTCTTTGTAATAGTTGTCACCTCAAATGGTGGCAGTGGCTAATTATTTTAATAAGCATTTTTTCAGTAATTTGCACTGCGGGAAAGTCATCTTCCGATGCAGCCTCTGGTCGGCCATTACGCGCCGAAGTATTAATTTATTTTTCAAAGTGTTAACAGTAACTGTGAATGCGAGAGATTTCATTGTAAGAAACTTTTTAAATTGCAACAGATAATTACTTTACGGTAAAGTTCATTTTTTATATTATACAGATTCCATGAGTTCAGTAAGTTTTATCTTGGCCGCTCCACGGCAACAATCGAATTCTCTCGAGCCTTGCCTTGCAATCAATAAATAGAAATTAACAATATTACATTCAATTCAGTTAACGGCAACTATATTTTAGTCACCACGTTCAAAATCTGAAGGTGGTATATGAATAACAGAGGCCCTTCAAGAACACGTTTCATATTTACTTATGCACGTAAGTAAGTGATAAGAAAAGATAATATCTCTGAGAGAAAGAATAATGCTCTAACAACAAGAAAAGTTCACCCGATAAAAATAAAAATATAAAATATATAAAAAAAATTATATATATAACGTAACAAATGGCAACGTAACATAGCGAATAACAACGTGTGCCACATGACTCTATACTTGGACCTCTAATCTACACAGCTGAGCACTATAATTTCAACATCAGCAAGGATAGTAAATAATGACGTGTCCCACACAGCTCTACACCTACACTTCTCCTATTCTACACCTCTGGCCATTAAAACTGCATCACGAAGAATGATAGCAAATAACGATGCGTCCTATACGGCTCTATACCTAGACCTGTCTTATTCGACGCTGCTGACCATTACAAATGCATCACCAGGAAGTATAGCAAATAATGAAATTTTATTTATTGTACGTGTACTGTACGGAAGCAAGGATACACTTCTAAATTTGCAGGTGATTTGAGAGTAGACATGGTACAAAATTAACTAATCAGGACTGGCACCTAAGGTGTCAACAACAGCCCTAACCTGGCTGTGTACCGAGTAGTATTGAGCGTTGACGACAGATACAAGATGTCATTTCATCTCTAACCCGTATCAATCGTAAGTAGACGACGAAAGCGGCATGCCAAGCTCTAAGCCTCTCAACAACCCATGATCAAATGCTTTAGTAGTCGAACATCCTTTGTAATGTTATTTTACTTAGTGTGTTTGTATATTCCATTAAGATGCACATTGTCTAAATGGACTTTTATGCTCTGTTTCTGTGCTTGCACACACACACACACACACACACACACACACACACACACACACATACACAATGAAAACATATCGGAATAAATCCAAATTTTTCGACCGCTAATCTGAACCAGAAAAGTGAATCAAACAACTATTAAGAGCGCATCTGAAAAGTAAATTGTGCAGTGAAACGTGCGTGTAAGCCACAGCAACACACTAAGTTTCAGAATTCACCAACGTGCAGGAGAAGAAGTAAGCAGACGCTGTCAAAAATACGCAGCACAATCTCTGAATAACAAACCACACCAAATAGTTTCTTCATACCAAAGCAACAAAAACTTTTTGTCGGTGTCAACAGGTCATTTTAAATTTAAAACCAACAACAAAAATACATTTATCAGGCAAATAAAACCCAAGTACCGCTAAGGACAAGACAGATACAGTAATGGTAGCCGTGAAAAAGGCCCACTGTCGCTCTTTCACCGCAGTATGTAGTTTTAAGGGTTGTACTCTAAACAAAATCTCATCAGACGGTGCCCTAACACACTAGTGTTGCAGACAGCTTGGAGTAATGATTTAAACTTGTGGCAGATTTCTGCTGGTAGCCACAGGGCATAAATAAATTTCTTTAAATGTAAAGTACATATGTAATCGAAATAATAACGAAATCTCATGTAACATATTCCTAACCTAAGTAGAATTTGTCTGTATATATTTCGGTAACAACAGAAGGAAAAACCCACTGAGGGTACCGCAACTGTGGTGAAACGTGTGTTGGATTAAACAGAATATAATTTTTGTTCTTGCAAAAATGCGGAGACGCTATAATTCATTATTAGATGGATACCTGATTAAATTTTTAGGTAGTCTGGGGAAATGTTAGTTATAGGAGCAGCCCAATGAAAACAGTCGATTCAGTCGGTTATAGTTTTGTGTATCGGTTGGACTATTCGTTCATTCTTTGTAGTGAAATCAGAACAATCGACTCAGTCGGTTGTATATCCACATATACGTGATTACTTTGCAATTCACAATTAAGTGCTTGGGAGAGGGTTCACTGAACAGCCTTCATCCTATTTCTCTATCGCTACATTCTCGAAAAGTGCGCAGAAGAAACGAACACTTAAATATTTCCGTGCGAACTCTGCTTTCTCTTATTTTATTGTGGTGATCATTTCTCCCTATGTAGGTGTCTCTTACACTCTGAGGAGAAAGATGATGCTTGAAATTTCATGACAAGATCCTCCCGCAGTGAAAAACGCCTTTGTTTTAATTATTGCCACCCCAATTCGAGTATCATATCTGTGGCACTCTCCCCCCTATTTTTCGATTATATAAAACAAGCTACCCCTCTTTGAACTTTCCCTGTGACCTCCGTCAATCGTATCTCATGCGGATCTCACACCGCACAGCAATACTCCAGAAGACGGCGGACAAGTCTCTTTGGTAGACCTATTGCCCTACTGTGTTTTCTAAGTGGCCTGCCAATAAATCGTAGTCTTTGGTTTGCTTTCCCCACAGCATTATCAACGTGATCGTTCCAATTTAAGTTATTCGTAATTGTAATCTCTAAGTATTTAGTGGAATTTACAGCATTTAGATATGTATGATTTGTCGCGTAAGCGAAATTTAGGAAATTCCTTTTATTACTGATGTGGATGACTTCACACATTTCATTATTTAAAGTGGTTTCACGGATTTGTTGGGTTAATATTCGTTAATTTCTCTCGATTAAAAACACTCTGTCGGGGGGAACCGAATCAGAATAGTCGACACAGTTCGTTGTTTTGCATTTTTACCGAACTTTTACTGTTTCTTTTCACTGAGCCAACGCCTTGCCGCAGTAGTCACATCGGTTCCCGTCAGATCACCAAAGTTAAGCGCTGTCGGGCTTGCCTAACCCTTGGCTGGGTCACGGTCTTGATATGCCGAGTGCAGTAGCCAAGTGGGGTGCACTCAGCCCTTGTAAGGTCAGTTGAGGAGCTACCTGATTGAAGAACAGCGGCACCAGTCCAAAAACTGACATCTGGGCCGGAGAGTGATGTGCTGACCACATGCCCCTAGTTATCCGCACCCGATGACACCAAAGGGTATAGGATGACACGGTGGTCGGTCGGCGGCGTTGGCCCTTCAAGGCCTGTTCGGACGGTGTTAGTTAGTTTGTTTTCTTTTCACTGAAACCACTCTTATTTGAACCATGTATTCGTTCTGCACAGATGGTCCTTCGTTGCTGTTTATTATCTCTTGTTAGGTATCATGGAACTCAGTGGACACACAACTTTGAGTACCACAGGTGGTGGATGAGTGTTTCAGCACTACCAACAATGACGTCCAGTTAAGCAGCGAGGTATTTGATTGTGATCCGTCGATCACATCGAATGACTGTGTCCGCATGTTCCCACATAGCAAGAGTCACATCTGTGTGCGGCCGGCAGGCACGCGGCGGATCGAGCAGGTTTGCGAACGTTGTTGCGATGATGACAGACGCCTCGCCCAACGACTCACCGTGCTTTTTGTTCGCACCAGGTCTGCATAGCGATTCTGCAAGCGGCGATAAATGTCTGCGGTGCTCTGGTTTTCCGCCAAAAGAAACTAACAGCCCTGTGCTCGGAACGCACCTCCGTTTCAGACGCCATTTTGAAGACTGCGTATATCGCGGCCACCTGTACAAACTTCATGAAACTGTAGGGGCTGAGGCAGAAATACGCCACAATTTTCTTATTAAGCGGGAGACGGGACTTCTGTCACTGTATTCCGCTAATTGTTTTCTTTCTGGTTGTATTTCTACTCTCAACTTTTCTCCTGCTTTGTCTATCGCTACGTACGTAGTTTCCTTAATGACAGAAAGAGAAAAGGAGGGCAAGATCTTTAAAGAAGTACTTTTAACGCAGCATGTGAGAAGGATGTGGATGTTTTGAGGAAAACATTGTGGCATCACCTAGTGGTAATGTTACAAGTATTGTAACTCTCCAGTAATGAACACGTGAGAAGCAATTAATGGGGCCTCGTTTCGTCTTGGTTTGATATTTCTGTTGAGGGTCCTTTCGTTGAACGAGTTGTTGGATGTTTGTAACCTTCAAGTTAATATCTTTCTGTTATTTAAAGCTGTGTTCTTGTCGCAAATTGCTGCACATTTAAGACAACTTAATAACACAGAGAAGTTATAATTAAACTTTCGCTACTTGAGCCAGTGTAGAGCGTTACCGTATAGATACCCAACTTCACAGGCATGATGCTCAGACTGTGCGTTGCATGATTTGCGTTGTTGATAATGTTGTTAGTGTCGTGACTTGCCGTTAGTCGCCGGTACTAGTACGGCGACGTAAGGTTGGAACACAAGCATTAGTGTGCATTACAGTTGCAGTCAGTCAACATGGATCTGTACAAGGTGAGGAGAGTTTTACTCATAAAGCTGCTTTATCAAAACAACAGCAATGCCGCTACTGCTCTCCTCGAACATAGACGCAGTAAAGGGAACACGGAGACGTCCTCTTTCAGCGCCGAGATTCAAGAACACGATTCGGAAGTTCGATGTAACTGGCGATTAGGGAACCCCCTCCTGGGAGCGGCCGACGGCCAATTGCACCACAAACTGTTGAAGAAGTTGAAGAATACCGGCCGCTATA
This sequence comes from Schistocerca cancellata, assembly GCF_023864275.1. Taxonomy (NCBI): domain Eukaryota; kingdom Metazoa; phylum Arthropoda; class Insecta; order Orthoptera; family Acrididae; genus Schistocerca; species Schistocerca cancellata. The sequence goes on along the minus strand of NC_064632.1, from coordinate 443,312,803 downwards.
TGCCATAGTCGAGCAGTGCACGAGCTGCGCCACGACAGCTAAACATTCCATCCCACCTGAGAGCTGTAGAGCATTCTCCAGTGGGGTTCCAGACTTCGCGGATGCAGGTGGGCGTCACACTGAAGCAACGTTTGTAACCAGGAATGCAAGCATGGTAGGAAATTAACAGATTTGAGGAAATCAAAATGTGTTTCTTTCAATGGTTTATTCATTATTTCCGCCTCTTCTTACCAATTTTTTCAACCAAGTTTCATTGCCCTACGATCACTCGTTTTTGATGCGGATGTTTAGTTATAACCACCCTTTATTTCTAAGAATGGCAAATGCTCTCATTTTATCGATTAGAAATGGTTGGTGAAACCCTGAAAATGTAAAGAAATGGTTGTTTATGAAATAATTTTTCTGCTACCAGTCACGGTTTTATTTGTATTTTGCACGATGCATCTCGGTAAGTGATTCCGAATTTAAAGTGCGTTTTCTGTGTGCTATGCCATTTATTAGTGATGCTTCCCACATTTGGCGTACTGCATTATTCTATTGTACTTACAGTAACGTATAAAAACACGGGCAATTTATAGTGCATGACTGATATTTATATAGAATTGGCGATTAAATTTTGGAAAGAACTTCCACTTATGGTTTTCTTATGGTCCACTTGCGCAGAAACTCAGGTGTATTAAACAACACACAAAATTTTCTGTACACAGTACACAATGAAATATGTTTTTACCTGTAGGTATTAGAGATAACCCTATCGGCCATTCACCTTAATAGACTGTATCATTATTGTCATTATTGCTAATATATATTTGCAAATATTACTTATTTCAATGTGTCACTATTTTTATTAACGGATACTGTCGAAGCATATACTGATTCACTTTCCATTTTTCATCTAATATTTTATCTTCAAAAGAACTTTTTTATAAATGTGAATGCATCTCCAGTTCTTTTAACATATCCATTTTACGACCTCCATACAGTCGGTGGAGTACTATAACATTTTGCTCAACTTTTTCAAATGGGTTCTGTTTACTGATTGTGTGTTTTCATGCTTTAATGTGCTATGTATATCTGGTGTTGAAATCTCTGCCTGTTTGTCCTAGTTAGAAGCATGCACCATTCCTGGCATGTTTTTTCGTATATTTCAAAGGCTGTATATTGATAATGTTTACACTTTACGTTTTATATCAATTTTTGTTGTCATTTATTAGACGCAGGAAAACCAATTTCTTCTTTTCGGTTTTTTAAGATATGTGCACTCATTTGTAATATATTGTGAATGTATCAGATGCTATACGCTCATCAGCCATAACAATATGGTCACCGACCTGCTATCGATATAAACTCATCCGAGCGATAACAGTGTCACCTGGCAAGGAATGACTGCTAGTGAGACACATACATGGAGCAGGCAACATCAGCCAGCGTTTTGTCTATGTGTAGAATGGGGAAAGTGCGTGTTCTATCTGATTTTGACCGAGAGTAGATTGTGATGGCCTGGAGGCTCGCGCGAGCATTTCAGAAACTGCATGACTTGTCGCGTGTTCGAGGAGTGCTGCGGTGAGTGTCTTCAACACGTGGCAAAAACGAGGTGAAACCATGTCCAGACGTCGTGGAATTGGGTGGCCAGCTCTCATTGCAGATGACGAAAGTCGAAGGCTCAACAGACTGGTAAAACAGAACAGACGGCGAACTTGGGTGGAACTAAAATCAGACTTCAGTGCTTGGCAAAGGAAAACGATGGACCTCTGCACCCACACATGTGCCAATGTTAACACCACATCGACAAATACGACTGACAAGGGCACGTGACCATAGACATTGGTTGTTGGCTCAGTGGCAGACCTTCGCGTGGTCTGATGAATCCCGATACCGTCTTCACTACGCCGATCAGAGAGCAGGAATTGTCTCCTTGACGCCTCTCCTGAGACAAGCTACTCTGGGGAACATCCACGTTGATATCCATGGCTCCAAGAGAGCTCGTGCAAGGCACCCTGACGGCCAAGGCGTATCGTACACTGGTTGCAGACCACGTACAACCTTTCATGACGATCATGTTTCCCGTAGGCAGTGGGATTTTTCAAGAAGGTAATGCACCATGTCACAAGACCAGCAGTGTGATGGAGTGGTTCGAGGAACACAGTAGCTACTTCCAGTTGATGTGCTGCCACCCCCCTCCCTCCCTAACTCGACAGATTTGAACCAGATCGAACACATCTGGGATATGACAGAACGTGGCTCCAGTGCTCATCGCCCCCCCCCCCCCTCCCCGGAATTTATAGGTTTTAGGTATCCTGTGTGAGCAGATGTGATTTCAACTTCCTCCAGCGACCTACCAACGCTTCATTGCTTCCGTACCATGACGCGCCAAAGGTGGACATACAGACTATTAGGTGGGTGGTCATAATGTTCTGGATGATCAGTGTATATATTTTTGTTTTTATCTTTATCTTCTTTTGAGTGATTTCTATCTTTGTACTTCTTTAATGAGAATGTCTGTAAGCAGCCGGATGGCTTAGCAGTGTGATCGAGTGTATCTTGTACCATAGATGATATACACTGAAGAGCCAAAGAAACTGGTACACCTACCTCTCCTGAACAGCACGTTGCAAGGCATCCCTGATAAGCTGAATAATATTAATGTCTGGGGGAGTTTGGTGGGCAGCAGAAGTGTTTAAACTCAAAAGAGTTTTCCTGGAGCCACTCTGTAGCAATTCTGAAGGTGTGGGGTGTCGCATTATCCTGCTGGAATTGTCCAAGTCCGGCCGGCCGAGGTGGCCGGGCGGTTCTAGGCACTACAGTCTGGAACCGCGCGACCGCTACGGTCGCAGGTTCGAATCCTGCATCGGGCATGGATGTGTGTGATGTCCTTAGGTTAGTTAGGTTTAAGTAGTTCTAAGTTCTACGGGACTGATGACCTCAGAAGTTAAGTCCCATAGTGCTCAGAGCCATTTGACCCATTTGTCCAAGTCCGTCGGAATGCACAATGGACATGAATGGATGCAGGTGATCAGACAGGATACTCACGTACGTGTCAGCTGTCAGAGTCTATGTAGACGGATCACGGGTCTCGTATCACTCCAACGGCACACGCGCCACACCATTACAGACCCTCCACCAGCTTGAACAGTCCTCCGCTGACATGCAGGGTCCCTGTATTCATGAGGTTGTCTCCATAGCCGTACGCATCCATCCGCTCGATACAATTTGAAACGAGACTCGTCTGAATAGGCAACATGATACCAGTCATCAACAGTCCACTGTCGGTGTTTATGGGCCCTGGCGAGCCGTGAAGCTTTATGTCGTGCAGTCATCAAGGGAACACCAGTAGGCCTTCGGCTCCGAAAGCCCGTATCGACAATGTTATTTGAATGGTACGCACGCTGACACTTTTTGATGGCCAGCATTGAAATGTGTAGCAATTTGCAGAAGGGTTGCAGTTCTGGCACGTTGAACGATTCTCTTCAGTCGTCATTGACCCCGTTCTTGCAGGATCTGTTTTCCAGCCGCAGCGATTCCGGAGATTTTATGTTTTACCTGATTCCTGAAATGTGCGGTACACTCAAGAAATAGTTGTAGGGAAAATCCGCACATCATCGCTACCTCGGAGATGCTGTGTCCCATTGCTCGTGCACCGACTACAACACCACGTTCAAACTCACTTAAATCTTGATAACCTACCACTGCAGCGGCAGTAACCGACCTAACAACTGCACCAGACACTTGTTGTCTTATACAGGTATTGCGATCGCAGCGCCATATTCTGCCTGTTTCCATATGTCCGTATTTGAATACGCATGCTTATACCAGTTTCTTTGGCGCTTCAGTGTTTACATGAATGATCAGGAATAAAAATTGTTTAACAACCAAGAACCCCATCTGAAGAAAATTTCATTTTAGAGTAGTTGTGAAGATGACACATACTGCTAATAAAAAGGGATGCCGAAGACATAGCGGACATTCTAAATTGCTTCAATAGTCTACACTAAAAAATTATAATTACAGTGGAACATGAACAAGACAAAAGCATCAGTTGTCTAGGCCTAAATATCACAAGCCACAACAATGCGCATACATTCGAAATATATAGGAAAAACACGATGACAAACACCATAATCCCTGGAACATCACTCAAACATCCATAAATAAGCAGCATATATGTGAATGCTGCACTGGTCAATTTAAACATGTTTCAACCAAGAGACCATGCAACAGGAAATAAACATAGTGAGACAGACTGCAGTTGCCAATGACTATACTGTTTCCATGCTTGAGTCAATTCTAGTCCATGTAAAGAAAGACCCAGACACAACCGAAACCACAGAAGATAAAGACAAAAATAAAAGTATATCTAACATCACATATATCGACAATATATCACAAAAGATTGCAAATATCTTCAAAAAGAATAAATTAAAAACTGGATGCACTACACCTAAAAATCACAAGAAAAACATACAAAATAACATCCCCGGAATGCTCCATGTTCTACCTACGACAGATAGGCTGAGATTTCAACACCAGATATAGGGAACACATTAAAGCATACGTACACAACATACACACAACATCAGCTATAGCCGCACGTGCACAACACGGAAAAGTAGAGCAAAATGGTAAAGTACTCCACCGACTAAAAAAAGGTCATAAAATGGATGTGTTGAAAGGACTGGCGATATATTCACATTACAAAAAAATTTAAAATAAAATATTAAATGAAAATCTGGAAAGAGAATCAATGATTTTATTTATATGCTTCGACAGTGTACTTTAATAAAAATAGTACACATAGCAATAAGTACTATTTTTAAATACATTTAAGCAGTAATGATACAGATTACGAAGATAAATACCCTCTGTACGGAAGCATATGTACTCTGTGGATGACCTATAGCGTTATCTCTGTTGACAACCTGTAAAAACATCTTTGTAACTGTTTGTTTATGTACGCTTGCTAATTTTATGGTGTATTATGCATAGACAATTGTGTGATGTTTAATACGCGTGAATTTCAGAACAAGTGGACCACAAGAAAACCGTAAGTACAATTTTTTTTTCGAAATTTTGCCACCGATCCTATATAAAGATCGATTATTAATTAAAACTGCAAGTGTTTTTATATATTACAGTAAAGACAGATAATACAGCGCCTCATACTAAAATATCACCACGGATAAATTGCATAGCGCACAGAATGCGTACTTGAATATTTGTATCATTTCCAGAAACGCGTCGGGTAAAATACAAATAAAAAGGAAATAGTGACTTGTAGCAGAAGGTTATTTCATAAACAAACCTATATGACAAATGCATCACTACATGACGATACCGCTTATTAAAGTCTTCCAAATCTTCTATTCCCGAAAATTCACTGTTATCTCTACCTGCTAGAGGAGCGTCCTAATACTCGTTTAGTCTACAGATCAATGTTTTGTTTGTAAAGAGGTGGAAGCGTAAATTAAATTTCAATTGGGACACACTACGCCTGGCCTCGAGACCTGAGGAACAGCGGTCTAATGGACGCGCACGCTGCGGAGGCGTTTATCTATTCTCGGACCGAGTAATCAGTCATTTTGCTCGACATAAGCGACAAGGTTAATCAGTTTAACAAGATAATATCGCGGCGGAGGAGCGGGGCTGAAGCCTGACCTCAGGTCCACGTCGAGGTCGAGAGAGAAACGAAGTTTATAGTTGTAGGATGGGTATCATTAGGAGTCTGCTCCAGATGCAGGAGTCTGATTTTGAAGATAATCCTCAAGGAATTAATAAGGACATAGCTGATTATGTTAACTAAATCTTCCATCGCTGCTTGGTAGAGTAACTTCATTTTTATAATTGAAAGGGATGAAACTGTAAATATTCTAGCGTTTTAATTTATTTAGTCAACCGGTTTTCGGTTCATAAAGCCATCATCAAACTGTAGCTGATTATCGTCATCAGAGAGAATACAGTAGTGGCGAACAATAGTGGAAAACCTATTACACATGGAGGGTGGGATGCAGAAACAATCATTTTTGAGAGTACTTTAGTAAAGAATTAGGTTCAATAGAAGCAACAGAAGAGAGGATGTGCATGTGGTGCAACAAGAAAGTAGGCTGTCTCCCAACTGAAATTAATCTTCTGGCACACAGTCGTATTTCAATAGTAAACGAGAAATATCAATGGCTCTGAGCACTATGGGACTTAACATCGATGGTTATCAGTCCCCTAGAACTTAGAACTACTTAAACCTAACTAACCTAAGGACAGCACACAACACCCAGCCATTACGAGGCAGAGAAAATCCCTGACCCCGCCGGGAATCGAACCCGGGAACCCGGGCGGGGGAAGCGAGAACGCTACCGCACGACCACGAGATGCGGGCGAGAGAAATATCAGCTTAATACTTCACTTCTCCAAAATTTCACTTAAGTCGCATATTTCTCCCATTCTTCCTACACTGTCTGTTTCACTCTATTCCTCCATTCCCTTGTATCTATTTATTCGATAGTGATGTCAATGTATTCCAAATTTCAATATATTATGTTATCGTATCATATATACAAGATCGACTCAAAATATTCGGAGACTGATTTCATTCCTGCAATATGACCAACGTCAGCGAAGTAATTACTATAGCAGCTTAAACTAGTAACTATAATCAAAAGATGTGCGTACAATCAGTTGGGAACAGACAGTGTTAAGTAGTGGATGTGTGGCCGTAGTTGTTGGGCCACAAATCTCTACATCAAGCATTCAGGACAGCCTCCAGAATGTTTTGAAGAAAAGAAAAGTGTGTGGAAAGTTTGTGGCATATACCTTGACTTCCGAACAGAAACACTGGCGCATGGATGTTGCCGTGATTTGACTAAAATACAAAACGCGGACAATTCTCTTTTGATCAAAATAACGATAGGTGACGAAACTTGGCGTTACCAAGACAGACCTGCCACAAAGTGAGAAAGCGCAGAAATTCACATGAAGGGACAACACTTGGAAGACATACGATAAGATTCAAGACAATGTGATTTGCATGTTCAACAAATTTCCGAAAAGTACGTTTCTGACAGTTTCAAATAGTAGTATGAACGTTCTGTGTGTAGTACTGAAACATTAAAACCAATATCTTAATTTTTCTCTATTTTTTATTAATCCAGTTCAGTTTGGACTAACTGGGTACATCTTCAGTGCAAGTATGGGCCATTCTTCACATTCTTCACGTACTGTTTAACTTACGTAGTTCCAATAATTTTAAAATTGCCGATGATATCTTATTATGTTTCAGCATCACTTTTCCCATATGTAATTCCTTTTCAAGCTATTCACCAACATTTTTGGATTTTATTCATTTTGTTTTACTGAGATTATCAGTTTCATTTATTCTGTTGTTTCACCAAAGGCACTTCCTCTCTTCCGTTGAGTGTAATTCTTTACTGATGTTTTCCTTCCCCTCTTCTGACTCATCTTCGCACGCAGACACAATTCTTTGTCAGTGAATAACGTTAATGTTTTAATATATATACCCTTTAAATATATTTACTCTTTAGCTTCAACATTTTCAGATGTGTTGCTATTGCTCTGTCAAAGAGGACGTTTACTTGTGCTTTTCATTTATAAATATGTAGCTAATGTTGCTTTTGAGGGGATGCTACTTCCTCTTCTCATGCTGCCTCCCGATTCATGAATGTATTTTGTCTAACAGGTGGTTTTTAGGGACACTCGCTTTTCGATTTTCTTCATATTTGGGTCTGTATGATTAGAAGCTTAGTACCAGGGATGTATACCACCTGTTAGACAAAATATATTCCTGAATCGGGAGGCAGCATGAGAGGAGGAAGTAGCACGTTCTCGAAAGCAACATTAGCTACGTACGAGTATTTATAAATGAAAAGCACAAGTAAACGTTCTCTTTGACAGAGCAATAGCAACATAGCTGAAAATGTTGAAGCTAGAGAGTAAATATATATAAAGGGTATATATTTTAAATCATTAAGATTAAACTGACAAAGCATTGTGTCTGTGTGCGAAGATGAGTCAGAAGAGGGGCAGGAAAACATCAGTAACGAATTACACTCAACGGAAGAGAGGAAGTGCATGTCGTGAAACTGTAGAATAAATTAAACTGATAATCTCCGTAAAACAAAATGAATACAAGCCAAAAATGCTGGTGAACAGCTCGAAAACGAAACAAAGCATTTCCAGACCGTTGTTTCCTGTTAAAACTCATTTTCTCCAACTCATTAATCATGGGAACGCACACGAACAGAACTCTCCAGCGTACCACACGCCACTCTTTCTTACAGAGGATGTTCAGTAAGTCCACCGTGGTCTTTGATACATGCATCAACCCGCTCTCGTAGCGAATCTCGGATGCGTTGTTGTATCCCTGGAATGTTGCGTTTGGTTTCGCAGCCTTCCATAATACGGGCAAGGGGACTCTGAACATCTTGTACTGGGGTTCCATACACAAACGCCCCCACAAATAAAAATCCAGTGGGTTTAGATCCGACGAGTGTGGAGGGCAGGCAATTGGCCCATCTTTACCTATCCATCAGTCGCCGAATCTGCTACTTGGAAGCCGACGGACATTAACACTAAAATGAGGTGCAAATGGGCATCCGCCATTCTATATTTGTGCACACTGCCATTGCATGCCATGATTATCTCTACACAGTGACCTGTGTGCCTGCAACGGTGGTACTAACCACTGAAACAGTTAATGTTAACTGGAAACAGGCAATGACGTACGTCGCATGGCAACAGGGACATATAAAACGAAACACTGTCGGTGCACAACGTAACAAGACGTTACGAAGAGCGCATGTTTCCCAAGACTAACGTCCTGTTATTTTGTGTTTCCCACAATGAGTTGGATAAAATGAGTTGTAACATGGAAACAAAGCGTTTCCAGATCGATGTTCATATAATATAATTTCTTCGTCTACGTGTGAGGAATGTGTCCTGTAATTTATACGAGTATTCAAAACGAATTAAAATTTGGTAAAAAATACGAAGTAGCAAATACGAAGGGTGTTCAGACAGGAAGTCACACACCACCATGGCAGGCCAAGTAACTTGAATGCTGGACTACACATCAAAATCACAAGACACATTACGCTGTTTCTCGATATACTTACCAAGTATCTGTAAACAACAGCCGGAACGTTCTATCATACGATCAGTTCCTTGACAACACATATCCGCTCATTGGTCATGGGGGCATTCAATAAGGGTTGTGTTAACGTACTCATCGTTGGAGAATCCCCCCCACAGGTTCTTTCAGCTAACGAAGAGATGATCGCATGGTGCAAGATTTGCATGCACTGGAGAATGAACATCACCCACGACTGTGCGACGTTGGTCATATTACTAGCACAATTTCACTTCGGATGGACGCGACACGCATTTGGTTCACATATCGCCAGACTTTCAAGGTGAAGCTTTGTGCAATTTAGGCATTTTGCCCACAAGAAACGTAAAATTTTGGAGATCGTTTCCAGTTGACGTGCCATTTCATTCGCGCACTGCGATACAACTGTTATCGGTACCGCAGCAAAACCATGACTGCAGAAAATGCGCATGTGGCCGTGGTTAAAGCTTACCGTCCATTGCAAAATGGCGCTCTCCAAAACCGGCGCCGAGGTAACTGTAGAGCACCAACAGCCGTAGACGACAGGGACGGACGACGGCTGCGGGCGAATAGCGATATAACAGTAGAGCAACTGACCGCCCAGATCATAGACCATAGGTGACATAGACTGCGCGTGACGTCATTTTACTGAAACCAACATCTAAGTCACGTGACTCGGGGCACGGAGCCGAGCATCACATTACGCATTTAAAATACACAATTTATGATATTTTTATTACAGATCAAATGTTGTGTTTTTTACTACACTCCTGGAAATGGAAAAAAGAACACATTGACACCGGTGTGTCAGACCCACCATACTTGCTCCGGACACTGCGAGAGGGCTGTACAAGCAACGATCACACGCACGGCACAGCGGACACACCAGGAACCGCGGTGTTGGCCGTCGAATGGCGCTAGCTGCGCAGCATTTGTGCACCGCCGCCGTCAGTGTCAGCCAGTTTGCCGTGGCATACGGAGCTCCATCGCAGTCTTTAACACTGGTAGCATGCCGCGACAGCGTGGACGTGAACCGTATGTGCAGTTGACGGACTTTGAGCGAGGGCGTATAGTGGGCATGCGGGAGGCCGGGTGGACGTACCGCCGAATTGCTCAACACGTGGGGCGTGAGGTCTCCACAGTACATCGATGTTGTCGCCAGTGGTCGGCGGAAGGTGCACGTGCCCGTCGACCTGGGACCGGACCGCAGCGACGCACGGATGCACGCCAAGACCGTAGGATCCTACGCAGTGCCGTAGGGGACCGCACCGCCACTTCCCAGCAAATTAGGGACACTGTTGCTCCTGGGGTATCGGCGAGGACCATTCGCAACCGTCTCCATGAAGCTGGGCTACGGTCCCGCACACCGTTAGGCCGTCTTCCGCTCACGCCCCAACATGGTGCAGCCCGCCTCCAGTGGTGTCGCGACAGGCGTGAATGGAGGGACGAATGGAGACGTGTCGTCTTCAGCGATGAGAGTCGCTTCTGCCTTGGTGCCAATGATGGTCGTATGCGTGTTTGGCGCCGTGCAGGTGAGCGCCACAATCAGGACTGCATACGACCGAGGCACACAGGGCCAACACCCGGCATCATGGTGTGGGGAGCGATCTCCTACACTGGCCGTACACCACTGGCGATCGTCGAGGGGACAGTGAATAGTGCACGGTACATCCAAACCGTCATCGAACCCATCGTTCTACCATTCCTAGACCGGCAAGGGAACTTGCTGTTCCAACAGGACAATGCACGTCCGCATGTATCCCGTGCCACCCAACGTGCTCTAGAAGGTGTAAGTCAACTACCCTGGCCAGCAAGATCTCCGGATCTGTCCCCCATTGAGTATGTTTGGGACTGGATGAAGCGTCGTCTCACGCGGTCTGCACGTCCAGCACGAACGCTGGTCCAACTGAGGCGCCAGGTGGAAATGGCATGGCAAGCCGTTCCACAGGACTACATCCAGCATCTCTACGATCGTCTCCATGGGAGAATAGCAGCCTGCATTGCTGCGAAAGGTGGATATACACTGTACTAGTGCCGACATTGTGCATGCTCTGTTGCCTGTGTCTATGTGCCTGTGGTTCTGTCAGTGTGATCATGTGATGTATCTGACCCCAGGAATGTGTCAATAAAGTTTCCCCTTCCTAGGACAATGAATTCACGGTGTTCTTATTTCAATTTCCAGGAGTGTAGATGCAGAAATAAAGACCTTCACATATGTTAAGATTAGTCTTGTTTTGTATCATACATATTTGGTAAAGTGACGAAAATCTTAGGTGTGTAACTGAATTACTTTAAAATACTTACAGAGGTATTGTTAAGTTGAAAGTTAGGATGGATGTTCGTCCTTGGAGGTAAAACTTAGTGAATGACTAAGATTTTGAGACGACATATCGTTAATATTTAGCTCACTGCACAGTATAAAAGCCCGCCCGGCTAGCCGCGAATGCGGGCTGGTTCCTCTTATTCCGCCTCAGTTACACTATGTCGGTGATTGCTGCGCAAACACTGTCTCCGCGTACTGCTGTGGCCTGTTGTGAAGTTGTGTATCACTGACGGCTACGGAGGGACGAAGCCACTCCGTCGTTTCTAGGTCCCCAGATCAATATACAATACAGTACACACACCAGTATAATCGAATATTACTCTTTCTATCTTGATGTCGTTTCGGCATCTGTACTGGATTAAGCAAAAGTCAGAAAACGTGCGTGCTGATTTTGTGTAAATACCTGACGTTTTCCACATAAACGAATTTCCTTTCTTACAAAAGCTTACTAAAGAATTTCACACATATACTTGTGGATTTGTTAGAAAACTAATGCTGCGTTCGAAATTGTTTTGTCTTCCACTCCTTTGGAAGCGGCGGAGTACAAAAATTCAGAGTGAAAAAAAAAAACAGTGTTATCTAAAGAGCATTCATTCTGTCACTTGTTAAAGGAACTGTCAACAATTTTCAACTACACCACATGTAAAAGCGATAACAACAGTTTTATTGTCAGGAACTCCGAAAAAACTAGGTTATCTGCACTACTACATGTGTAAGAGCAGTACTGTAGTTCGCTGACTTGTCAAAATCAGTGCTTGGTTTCAGCTATAAATGAGAGAAACGGTAACTGTCAGCAGAATGACGGGAACTCGGCTTTCTTCTCGAGACACGTGACTTAGAAGTTGGATTCAAGCGTTAACACGGCAGAGGTAGGGACATGCATGGTCTATGTTACATGTGGTCTACGTCCCAGATGAACCAAGGGCCTATCAACGGTAACTCTTCAACGACCACCCAGGGACCAGTGGCGCGTGGGCTGCTATTCATCGGCGACGAACGCTGTAATTCATACTCCAATACCGCAACTGAGTGGCGAAATGAGGCCTTTTCAGAGGAATCACGTTTTATGCTCCATCGGACGGATGGATGTTGGCATGTTGGGCCCTGCAACAATCCTCGGAAGGGTCCAGGCTGAAAGAGGGAGCGTTGTGGTGTGGGATTGCTTCCGTGGAACTCGCTGGGTGATTTCGTCATTCTGGAAGACGCGATGGATCAAGATAAGTATGCACCTATCCGAGCGGATCATGCCCTCTCCTACATGCAATTCATTCTTCCTCTGCACAGTGACATCTACTATCACGACAATGCAACTTGTCACACAGGTCAAAGTCTACGTGCGTAGTTGGAAGAGCATCGTACTCCCCTAGCCACCGAACTACCCGGATTTAAACCCAATCGAAAATCGTTGGGACCACCGCCATTGGGCTGTTCGCGCCATGGATGCTCAACCGAGGAACCTATCGCAGCTGTCAACGGCAGTGGAGTCTGCACGGTTCCATACCCCTGTCGGTACCATCCAGAACCTCAGTGACTCCTCCTGCACATCTCCAGCGGTCCGCGCTACAAAAGGTGGTTATTCAGGCTTTTGACAAAAATGGTGCAAATGGCTCTAACCACTATGGGACTAAAGATCTGAGGTCATCAGTCCCTTAGACTTAGAACTACTTAAATCTCACTAACCTAAGGACATCACACACATCCATACCCGAGGCAGGATTCGAACCAGCGACCGTAGCAGCAGCGCGGTTTCGAACTGAAGCTCCTAGAACCGCCCGGCCACATCGGCCGGCGGCTTTTGACAGGTAGTCCCTTTAATGTGACTAGACGGTGTACAATAAGACATTTAGCATGTCTGCGCCAAATTTTAATTTATTTTCATGTGATTACCAACTAAAAATTAATCAAATATTATGTTCACTAAAACGGTGATGATGTACCTATCATAGTCCGAAAAACTGAATCTGAGAAAGGTGACTAATTTCTACACCACGAGGTAAACGTTGAAATAATTGGTAACTGACTCTCTGTAAGAGTTGCTTGGAAGTAACACGCGTAACAGTACCTGGCTGAGTTCGCGGAGATACTGAAAACAATCTGCCCCAGATACATGCAAGAGGGTTAATGTTTTCATCAAAATGCCGTAGTGCAACGATTCTTATTGTTTTCGACAAGCCAAATTTTTTTTTATGTCCACTTTGATCCTGCAACCCCTGGTTTGGTTTTATATTACGCTTTTATCTCAACGTTGTGTAAATGGACTGTTTGCAACAAATGAAAAAAACTGCATTTATTTGCTTCAAAACGCAATTTGAAAATCGGTCCAGAAGTCATAAGTGTAACTTAAATCTCAAATAAGGTAATCGAAAACAACTTTTAAATTTAAGTTCTAATGAGTTAAGTGCTACTGCTTTTTCTTTTAGAGGATATAGATATCACGCTTTATGGATAAGAGTTGAATTCTCTCGGCATGTTAGAGGTCAAATCCGTTACGGTATTTGTTTTTTTGACGCAAAGGCTGAGAACCCGTCTCGCACATACACCGTCTGATCAAATGTATCTGGACGCCCCTACGTAATACGAATTTGACCACTTAATGTCACCATAGGTGGACCCATCAATATAAAATATTGTGTTGTCAGTAGAGTACCAATAACAGCAGAGTGGATGGGTCGGTAGATCTCAGTGACTCATGAGCTGAGTAACAGTCCGCCCCGATAGCTGAGTGGTCTGTGTGACGGATTACCGTCCTACGGGCCCGAGTTCGATTCCCGGCTGGGTCGGGGATTTTCTCCGCATAGGGACAGGGTGTTGTGTTGTCTTCATCATCATTTCATCCCTATCCAGTGCGCAGGTCCCCCAACGAGGCGTCGAATGTAATAAGATCTGCACCAAGGCGGCCGGACCTGCCCTGTAAGGAGCCTGCCGGCCAATGACGCCAAACGCTTGAAAAAAAAATCTCAGAAAATGGTCGGGAGGAATTACGCCTGAGCTCCAATGTGCTAGTGGCAGTCCAGCTAGTACAGAGGGAGTTAAAAAGAATGGGGCACAATGGTCGAGCAAGCACACATTCCTGAAGTCAATACTAAGAGATGGCGTAAAGAGCAACGTAGCTGGACAGTGGATAACGAAAATGAGTGATTTGGAGTGATGAATCACGCTGTAACCTGTGGCAGTCCGATGAAAGGATTTGAGTCTGGCGAATGCCTCAACAACGTTACTTGTCATCAAGTGTACAAAGGAAATTGTGTTGCGCTATGTCGGATTTTTTTGTGGACAGGGTGTGGTCGCTTTCTTGACATTAAGAAAACACTAAATGCGAAAGGCTGTGAACAAGTTTTGCAGCATTGTGTACTGTGTCCAGTAGAAGAACATTTCGAAGACGATGATCGTCTCAGCATGGGAATGCACCCTGCCACGAAGTAGCGTCTGTGAGGCAATCATTTGGTAACACGAACTGACCAGCCTAGATTCCCGACCTGAACTCAAAGGAACACCAATGCGATGAGATAGAACGTCGACTTAGCTCCATTCCCAACCGTCCAACTCACTTCCTTCTCTGGTTTCGGATCTTGAGGAAGAAGAGAGTAAATATTTTTAGAACAAAGATCGCATAAACATTTCCTTATTTACAGCAACCTGTTTTGATAGGTTTTTCTGTCATACTTAGGTCTTCAAAAGTTCTTCTTATAAAACGTGTGGCTACAGTGCAGCACATTATACAAAGGTGTATCATAAATAAAACTTTTAAAATTAAACCTCACCTTGTGCACATGGCCGTGTCCATATACATAGCGCTTACAGTAGAATGTTACTTCATAAAAATCATAGTACACAATAAAATGCAACAGTAGCAAATCTGTCTCCGTTTGTTGGACAAGTCCTAATCATTGAAGATCCACTTTAAAGGGCGTGTAAGGTATACACTGAGGATTCAAGTTCAGTGTAATTTTCTAACTACTCTTTATTGCAACGGTCAACAGAGGCACTGCCTATTTACAATCAGTGTTCCCATTATTAATTTCTTAGTCTCTTACTTCAGACAGAAAAGTCGTAAAAACTAAATTGGAGTTCAGTTATTTATTTTGATTTTGAAGGGGTGTGGGAACTGGGTTGTTTAGGGCTACTAGACGGGTAACCCATGGCAAAACCAAGTTGCAGGCTGCTTATCTAATCGATTCCAGGGGCACCAAAAATTTTATTTTCAAGCAGTTATTTACCAAACTTAAATATTTAAAATGCTGTCATGATCTACTCCTCCGGTAGCTGAGTGGTGCCGGTACAGTAGCACAACGTGTTCGGTCAGAGAGCTGTTCGCCTCTGTAATAAAAAAACTGAGAGAAAGGCTCAACAACGAACTTGAACGGATGTCATGTGACGTCCGCAACGACCAAACACAACGAACAAAATGAAAAAAAAAAAGTGGTCAGCGCGACAGACTGTCAATCCTAAGGCCCCGGGTTCGATTCCCGGCTGGGTGGGAGATTTTCTCCGCTCAGAGGATGGGTGTTGTGTTGCTCTAATCATCATCATTTCATCCACATCGACGCGCACGCAGGTCTACCCGACGGGAATCCCTAGCCACACGACATTTACATTTATCTACTCAGTAAGAGGTATAATATTATTTTAAATGTGTAGCACAGTAAGTCGAGTATTACAGTTACAAAAAGCATACTGGTCTTGAGGCATCGCAACTCGTGCCGCGCAGGTTATCCACCCTTCAGTCATCCAGAATGAGAGTATTTAATGACTTCCAACAAACTATGCAAATAATTTCACACATTTACGTAATTTTTTCTAGCTGATACCACCCTTCTTCCCATATATGCACAAAATAATGAAGAGGAAAAAAGTTTATCCTTTACTACATTTTCACTCTTAATGCAATAAAACTGCAGAATGAGGCATGAAGTTTTAATTTATTACTTCTTCACCACTAACTCTATTAAAAACAAATTTTGCAGATAGTATCCAGAGAGGACGCTGGCTGTATCTGTAAAATTTTAACGTTCGTATGACATATAATTTAGAAAACACGACATAATGAACATAATCCATCAGAAACTAAGTTTTCTTAAAACAGAGCGCAAATTATCCAGAATGCACCCCCCACAGTGTCTGAACTTTGGGGCTCAAACATTTCCTCTACTTTTTCTCAGTTATGTGTTTAACGTCAAATACTCAACACGTTACCTTGTTTGAAAGTAATCAGACATTTGAAACTGTATTACACGTGGGAGTTCGTATCTTTATGGAGCGGGGGGAGGTTACTGATACAGAGCGGACATAAGAGCAAACAGAGGGTACGATAGTCTCTACGCTTATCTATCCGTGGCACGATAATTGTTCGTAGAAAGAATTGGTATGGTCGAAAAAACGAACATCACAAATGCATCGTGTTTAAGAGTTTACCGACATCACCGTGATGAAGAATCACGAGTACAAGCGATTCTACGAATATCTTTTTTAAGCTCAAGAGAGAAATCTGTTTTTTGTATTTATGTAGTACATGGAGAGACGCTGACACTTTATTACACGCGGCAGTAGTAAGTTCAGTCCAGTAGAAGTGATTGCCCAGTATCACCTCCAAGATCTTTGAAGAGGAATTAAAAATTGTTTCTGAAGCGTTAAGGATCAGAGCTGGAAGTCGTTCTCTGACCTGCAGGTTAAGGGGAGGTTTACTATTTTCATCCGAAAAAAGCATGTTCTTTGAGAATTTTTTATCGGGATGTGTTATAGATATCAATGTCAAATTTGGTCAAAATGTTTATTGATATTTCCTCTACAAATTGGAACTTTTTCGGTCGGAAATGTAGAAGAGCAAAGGCGGAAGTGCCGTCGGAACGAAACAAAATTTCGGTGTAGACCTCCACGCGCGGTATGTCACAGGTCACCCAGCTCGTCTGAAATCAAAACTGAGTTGACGTTAGCGAAGTATATATGATTCTTTAGGAGTTGTACTTCGCTTAAGTTTTTGGAACCATAGGAAACATAATGGCGGCCATTTGAAAAAAATAGGGTTTTTTCATCGATTTTTCGACTTCGTCGGCCAAGTAAAAATTTTTTGTAGTTGATTGTTCGGAATAGAAGTGGTACAACTCCTAGACAATTTAGTTAGCTTCATCGGAAACAAAGAATCATGCCAATCGGTTCAGTATATTTCAAGTTGCCATACCATGCGACAAAAAAAGTCATTTCGAGAAAAACGCGTTTGAAGTTATGACTACATATAAATGCAATATTATGCAACTTACGTTCAGTCTGCTATTCCGGGTCTATAAACTAGTACTTCCTCTTCCTCATAGAGGGCGTTTTGCTCGATCTGGGCCATCCTGCGCTGCTGCAGAGCCGCTCTTACGGCCAGTGACAAGCGGTTTTCGGTCGCTTGAAGCCGGTGGTCGTCCGAATGCTTGGCGAATTGCGTCGAATAGAGTCCCAGGGTGACGTCCATCGTTGTCATGGTCTTCAGAATTGCTGAGTACTCTTCGTTGAAGCCGCTCACTGCCAGGAGAGTTGCAATCTCCACAGTCTTCGCACCAGAATGCAAATTCTTGTGGGCTAACTTCCAAACACATGCGTTAAAACTTTCATTTGAATTTTGTGTATTTCCTCCTAAGCACCGGTACAATAACTCGTCGTCCGAAAGAAAAAAAACTGGTGCGTGAAAAAGGCCGATTTCAGGCAAGTGCATTTTTTTGTTCAACCGCGAATAACAAATATTTCCGTTCCGTATTCGGAAAAACCGTTTCAGGGGTGTATTCTAAACACTTTTATGGATGCAAAAATGCAATTAAAAAATCGATTTTTTGAATCAAAAGATAGTAAACCTCCCCTTAATGAGCGGCGGGAGTTGTTATCGTTTTAATGCGATTAAGTTTCAAAACTACACTGATCGATAACTGTGATAAGCCTAATGGGTATGGTTGTCCACAGTTTTGTTGGACTTGCGTTTATATGTAACTGTAAGTCGTTACCGAATGCTAAGGGAGAGGAAGCTGACACACCATCCACATATAACGAGAAGATCAATGGAGTCAGTTCTGGTCCTTGCGGGTCCCCTGTTGCTAGATCCTTCAATTGTGACTTTGTTGCTACCGTTACTGCATACTGTCGGCAGGATGTGATCTACATGCAGAACCATTGTACAGCATCAGAAGAAAAATTTTGGTCTGTGATTTTCGCAAGCAGAATGTAAAAATCTACTGAAGTCGAAAACGCCCTTCATATTCGCCACGTTTTTCTTTTGTCCACAGGTAATTTACGTCAGTCCGTAACTTTTGTATGGGCAGTTGAAGTGCTGAAATTTTTGCAGAAGCCAGACTGGTATCGGTTTACGAGAGAGGTGACCAAGAATTCGACTCACGTGCCGTGCCCTGGCACGAGTGTCGTGACGTTCAGCCTGGCTGGCACATTTCTCCGACCGCTGCGCTACGCTGTCTCAACGTGAGGCAGGGAGAACTGTGAACGCAGCCCATCGAAATGGCAACACAATTCCACTGCGTACGACTTGGCGTTATATTTCACATTTATCAACAACTTAGATCAAAACAAAACAAAATCAGTATTATTTTTGCTACACTGACGACGCGTATGAAGCCGGCCGGTGTGGCCGAGCGGTTCTAGGCGATTCAGTCTGGAACCTAGCGACCGCTACGGTCGCAGGTTCGAATCCTACCTCGGGCATGGATGTGTGTGATGTCCTTAGGTTAGTTAGGTTTAAGTAATTCTAAGTCTGGGGACTGATGACCTCAGATGTTAAGTTCCATATTGCTCAGAGCCATTGAACCATTTTTGACGCGTATGTGTGTGTTGGCACATACTGTCGTCATACGGACAGACGCAGACAATTTCACTGATTTTCGTACTCAGGTTGTCACTTATTCGTCACTTATTTAGTTTCATAACTTAACAAAAAAAAAGAGTCTTTCACACCCATATGAAATTTTGTAGCGTTTTTGCAATATCGTTACGGAGATGTGGAAACTCTACTTGAGGAAAGCAACGTAGACGTCCTAAACAGTTTTAACATAAAAGGGACTTGTCTTTAAAACGAGAATTACAGTACAAATCAATCATTTGCGCCTGCAGATGCACAGGGGCTCTTTCAACTGAAACGGTAAACAGCATCGAAAACAGCTCGAAAACAAATCTAAAATTGGCAGTATTCCAAATGGTTCAAATGGCTCTAAGCACTACGGGACTTAACATTGGAGGTCATCAGTCCCCTAGAACTTAGAACCACTTAAACCTAACTAACCTAAGGACATCACACACATCCATGCCCGAGGCAGGATTCGAACCTGCGGCCGTAGCAGCAGCGCGGTTCCGGTCTGAAGCGCCTAGAACCACTCGGCCACAAAGGCCGGCGGCAGTGTTCCCAAAACGTTTATGAAACTATTCTTGTAATTCTTTCAAGACCACAAAGCATTCTTCAAACCTCGCATGTTCGTTAAGATTAGTGACTTAGGGCAGTTGGCTGTGTTTTTCAGAATGCGTCCCTTCTAAAAGGCGATTTTCTTTTCCAATTCATGCCCATCAAATCTGAAATAAGTTGTTTCTCTCCTTCCCGTGGCTTACACTGACAGTGTGCAGCGAGGTCCACGTACAATGCGACGTCTGCAGTCCCTTCCGAAGGTTCTAATTTTAGTTCCTGCACTCTATTTTCCTCCATAATTTCAACAATAGCGAGTCTTAAACCGGAAAACCGTTTCAGGCATTCCCCTTGACTTAACCAACCTACTCTGCAGTAGCCGTCCGCTGTGGACGAGCGGTTCTAGGCACTTCAGTGCGGAACCGAGCTACAGCTACGGTCGCAGGTTCGAATCCTGCCTCGGGATTGGGTGTGTGTGATGTCCCATAGTGCTTGGAGCCACTTGAACCATTTTGAACTCTGCAGTAATGTATAAAATCTCCACACTCTTCGTTCATTTCCATCGAAAACTGTTGCAACTGCCACTGGAATAATGGGTGCAACTTCATAAATTTTACTGTTCATACCACCTGCTTCTTCACGTGCACGCCTGCATATTTAGCGCAGAGTGCTTCTTGACGTATAGAACACTGAATCCCGTCTGTTGATCTTTCTAATCTTTTGCTCCTTCATTGTCAACTAAATCTTTAAAGTCTTCCCGATTAGTACTGTAACGTCATTTCACAGCAAACTTGCAGTACCCGTTGCTTATGCGACTGTGTAATACACATTGAGAACTGTCATCCCACTCTTCTGTCAATTCCATTCACTTTTAGAGAATTACAGCGATAGATCGCTGGAGTTTCACTCTTTGTGCAAACAGCCACAGGACCTGTGAACACCATCTATACCACAAACAAATATCGAATGGTAAACAGCGATAACACCAGATTCTGCTGAACTCAAGAGAGTTGTGCCGACCGAAAAATGGCGCACCGCAATACTCAATGAAATGTCGAGCTATTCCGGGTACCTCCGAGAACGACCGAGCAATCTGAGTGCCAGACCGAGCCCTCGCCCGCCCGCAGCCCATATACCCTGCACGTGTGAAGACAGCCACGTCGTCGCCGGTACTGGTCTAGAACGTTATTTTATCCTAAAAAATTAGGAAACTGAACCATGTAAAGTCTCAGATAATGTTGGTAGGATGTAAATGGGCCGATAGTCGAAGGAGGGTTCTTTGGCAAATTTCTTTCCTGCTTCAAGTCGTTGGGAAGATGCTTAAGGTCAGACAGTAAATACATATGTCCGTTATTTCGGGCAGTAGTAGGTCGATAAAAAATTTGGCCATTTTCACTGTTGTGTTGTCGTCCAGCGCTGTGCAGAACAACATGTATGACAGTCAGTCTCCCGTTTGACACTGGTCTTAATCTCAAAACCCGTCTGTTATGGCTGCGCTGACTCTTACACTTGCCTTCGTGTCTGTCAGAATTAACGTTATTAGTTATCGTATAGTATCATCTATTCTTTAGTTTTCCGGCATCATTCGAGGAATCTGCCTACTGAGGGAGCCATAGGCCTTCGTGACCTTCACGAAGGTAACTACGATCGTTCTGTTCTTTAAGACCCTATGTTATATTAATCGCTTCAGGGTAAATATCTTTTTTATGCATCCCCTTCCTTCCCTAAATCCCGCTTGATAGTGTCCAACTATTTTTCTGTCTATTCTTCTATCCTCATCAAGAAGAGATGTCCCTACCCACAATGTGACGATTAAATATTCAGTCCCAACAACGAAGGAAGAAATATGATGTTTCGAAGTCAGGTCGACCAAGAAGTCATTAATTACGGGAGGCTAGCTCGAATAATATGATGGGAAATCAGCCGCTTTCTTTTCGAGGAAACTATCTTTGTCAAACACAATCTGGATGTAAGAAATGAAACACCCACAGCCGTCGTTATGATGTCATTTATTGTACGGCAACCAATTTCGGTGCTTCAGTGCAACATCTTCACGACTTACTTGATGATGATGTGGTTAAGATAGCCCGTATAAACGATGTATCAATGGCCAACATCCACAACTGGTTTCGCAGACTGCCTGTAAGCGCGATGTTGTCTCTCCGACCAATAATTATTAGCTATTGTTGACGGTTGGAGAGACTTTATAGATGTTGGCCATTGATGCAGCATGTATACGGTTGGCATCAACTAAAGCCCAAGGATGGTGCACTGAAGCACTAAAACTTGTACACGGGATTCATTGTTCTATAAGTTAATGACATCATAAAGACTGCTGTAAGTGTTTCAATCACAAGGATGAAATACTAAACGAAATATGGATGGCTGCAATGGGTATTTGAACGCCGTTCCTGTCGAATGCGAGCTCATTGTGTTCCACATTTTAGCATTAGACCTTCAAAATGATAGTGATCGGACACTGAGTGTTGATTTTGCGTATAGAGTAGTCCATTAATCTTCTACTTCTCTCCACATGTATTCCATCTTACTTTCCGTGAGTGTTGCAATGCTGCCCAGTAATAACAACACACAATATTATTTACTCTTTTTTATAGTATCAGGTACGAAATATTTCCTCACATTTATAACCTCTGCAAACTATAATTACAACGTGCTTCGTATGCAAGTGGAAGATGGCTATGTGGTCGAATCATTCGTGAGTTTAGTTTAATGAGTAGTCCGTCTCCCTTTCCCTCCCTCACCCCCCCCCCTCTCTCTCCCCGCCCCCCTCCAAGATCCAAGAAAAGAATACGGATTCCAATGGCATCATACCATATTTGAAAGACTCTAACGTTGTTATAGAATGGAAACCCCCCTGCTGTTATAGATTTAGATATCGTCCATGCTAACTACAAACACTGATATCAAGCAGGCTACTTGTTTAAAAAATATGGCCACATACTTTTGATTCGTATCTGGCAGTGACGTCAAGTTTTCGAGATGGAGGCCTTGCATGAAAAGTTCTCAGTTTCCTTGCCGCGTCAAATTCGAATAAAGTGCCGAGCTTTCGATGATTGCCTCCATCATCATCATCAGAAGCTAGAACTGATTTTTATAGACTGGCGAGACTTCCACTTTTATTCAAGTTCTTTCAGATTTCCAGAAAATGACGCTTTTAATTAATGAGCGAGCTGCACAAAAGCAAATGATCACGAAACTGAAAGGCAGGGGAGGAAGACTTCAAAAATGGTTCCAGATGGCTCGGAGCACTATGGGACTTAACATCTGAGGTCATCAGTCCCCTAGAACTTATAACTACTTAAACCTAACTAACCTAAGGACATCACACACATCCATGCCCGAGGCAGGAATCAAACCTGCGACCGTAGGGAGGAAGACTTCGCGCGCAAAGAAAACAAGTAGGAAAAATTTGGAAATCTGTGGTAAGGTCTTATGGGACCAAACTGCTGAGGTCGTCGGTCCCTAAGCTTACACACTATTTAACCTCACTTATGCTAAATACGACACACAGACCCATGCCCGAGAGAGAACTCGAATCTCCGACGGGGGCAGCCGCGCGGACCATGACAAGACGCCAGAGACCGCGCGCGGCTACCCCGCGTGGCCGAAAACAAGTAGGAAATTGATTTAAACGTTGCTGTAAGACAGCACTACCATTCGTCTGATTTTCCGACAAGAAATCCGTGAATGAAATTCACGAGAGAGATCTTGCAGTCCCACATACTCTGAATGGATAAAAATACGTAGAAACTGCGAGAAATGCATGCTTGAACGTAAATTCAGATGCTAGCCAAGCCCGTAGGTTGGGCTGTTGTATTTGACCACAGACGGCACCTGTGCAGTGACATCAACACGTTTCAAGTGTCAGTCGTCGTGGGAACAACGTGTAGATGTGTAGATGTGAATGCATTATGTCGGAGCGAAGTCACTTCTAACGTGGGGAAGTTGTTGGTGCTCATGTGGGGGGTGCTTTCCTAACCAAGGTAGGCGAAGTGTGTTTCTAACGTATTATATCGAGGATTTAAGGCAAATACTGGGAAAGAGGAAGAAATTATCTGCTAAGTCACAACGCGGACGAAAGTGTGTATTGGGTGATCGTGACACACGGTCATTGGAGAGGATTGTGACGAAGGAATGCCAACTTTTAGCCATGAATTGGCCGTGGGCGCAGTTGATCAACAGCTATGACAGAAAGTACAACACGGAGGACACAAGATTTCTTGAAAGCATATTTATCAAAGTATGCCGATCATGAGTTCGGAGCAAAGCTCGACTTACACTCCTGGAAATGGAAAAAAGAACACATTGACACCGGTGTGTCAGACCCACCATACTTGCTCCGGACACTGCGAGAGGGCTGTACAAGCAATGATCACACGCACGGCACAGCGGACACACCAGGAACCGCGGTGTTGGCCGTCGAATGGCGCTAGCTGCGCAGCATTTGTGCACCGCCGCCGTCAGTGTCAGCCAGTTTGCCGTGGCATACGGAGCTCCATCGCAGTCTTTAACACTGCTAGCATGCCGCGACAGCGTGGACGTGAACCGTATGTGCAGTTGACGGACTTTGAGCGAGGGCGTATAGTGGGCATGCGGGAGGCCGGGTGGACGTACCGCCGAATTGCTCAACACGTGGGGCGTGAGGTCTCCACAGTACATCGATGTTGTCGCCAGTGGTCGGCGGAAGGTGCACGTGCCCGTCGACCTGGGACCAGACCGCAGCGACGCACGGATGCACGCCAAGACCGTAGGATCCTACGCAGTGCCGTAGGGGACTGCACCGCCACTTCCCAGCAAATTAGGGACACTGTTGCTCCTGGGGTATCGGCGAGGACCATTCGCAACCGTCTCCATGAAGCTGGGCTACGGTCCCGCACACCGTTAGGCCGTCTTCCGCTCACGCCCCAACATCGTGCAGCCCGCCTCCAGTGGTGTCGCGACAGGCGTGAATGGAGGGACGAATGGAGACGTGTCGTCTTCAGCGATGAGAGTCGCTTCTGCCTTGGTGCCAATGATGGTCGTATGCCTGTTTGGCGCCGTACAGGTGAGCGCCACAATCAGGACTGCATACGACCGAGGCACACAGGGCCAACACCCGGCATCATGGTGTGGGGAGCGATCTCCTACACTGGCCGTACACCACTGGTGATCGTCGAGGGGACACTGAATAGTGCACGGTACATCCAAACCGTCATCGAACCCATCGTTCTACCATTCCTAGACCGGCAAGGGAACTTGCTGTTCCAACAGGACAATGCACGTCCGCATGTATCCCGTGCCACCCAACGTGCTCTAGAAGGTGTAAGTCAACTACCCTGGCCAGCAAGATCTCCCGATCTGTCCCCCATTGAGCATGTTTGGGACTGGATGAAGCGTCGTCTCACGCGGTCTGCACGTCCAGCACGAACGCTGGTCCAACTGAGGCGCCAGGTGGAAATGGCATGGCAAGCCGTTCCACAGGACTACATCCAGCATCTCTACGATCGTCTCCATGGGAGAATAGCAGCCTGCATTGCTGCGAAAGGTGGATATACACTGTACTAGTGCCGACATTGTGCATGCTCTGTTGCCTGTGTCTATGTGCCTGTGGTTCTGTCAGTGTGATCATGTGATGTATCTGACCCCAGGAATGTGTCAATAAAGTTTCCCCTTCCTAGGACAATGAATTCACGGTGTTCTTATTTCAATTTACAGGAGTGTATCTTAGATATTCTGAAAAACACAGCACATCACCCCACACTCCTATCCATCACATCACTTTGCTCATCCAGTGTTACCGTCACTGGTTCCGGTGCAGCTACAAATTATAGTTGCGCTGCAATTTAATATACGTTTACTATTTTAAATCTCCGACACCGGCTTGTTCCAATGAGTTCGAAAAAATTTCCCTGGGAGGTGCCGGAACGCCGCTCCGGTCGAAATTAAGATTGCTATGGACATGTGCTGAACGGATGACTGGCATGGCGTATGAACATTGTTACCAGAGTTCATTGTTCGACCGAACGAGGTGGCGCAGTGGCTAGCACACTGGACTCGGTTCAATCCCGCGTCCGGCCATCCTGATACAGGTTTTCCGTGATTTCCCTAAATCGATCCAGGCAAATGCCGGGATGATTCCTTTGAAAGGGCACGGCCGACTTCCTTCCCCGTCCTTCGCTAATCCGATGAGACCGATGACCTCGCTGTCTGGTCTCCTTTCCCAAACAACCCAACCCTTCTTCTTCATTGTTTGCACCCTGACACTGACGCCATTGTGGCATGTTCGAGGTTCTGTTGGTTTTGCAGTAGTTCACATTTTGTAATTTATCGAGGCTAAGTTGTGGAGGTAATCCATACAATACTGGAAAAATGAGACATTGCTCTACATCTACATCATACTCTGCAAGTAGCCGAACAGTGTGTGGTGGAGGGTATTTCTGGTACCACTAACTGAACACCCCTTCCCTGTTCCACTCGCCAATGGCGCGTGGGAAGAATGATTGTCGGTAAGCTTCTGTATTAGCTCTAATTTCTCGAATTTTCTCGTCGTGGTGATTTCGCGAAGTGTATGTGGGAGGAAGAAATATGTCGTCCGACTCTTCCCGGAAAGTGCTCATTCGAAATTTTAATTTTAAACCTCTCCGTGAAGCAAAACGCCTCTGTTGTAGCGTCTGCCTGTTGAGTTTATTGAGCATCTCTGTAACGCGTTCGCGCTTACTAAACGATTTCGTAACGAAACGCGCAGCTCTTCCTTGGATCTTCTATGTCTCTTATTAGTCTTACCCGGTAAGGTTCCTAGAATGATGAACATAACTCAAGAATCGGTCGAACATGCACCTTTTGAGCCATTTCCTTCAGGGACAAGTTACATTCCCTTTAGATTCTTCCTATAAATCTCAGTCTGGCATCTGATTTTCTTACTGTTTGTTTTATGTGGTCAATTCATTTAAGGTCGTTCCTGATAGCTGCTGCTAGATATTTTACGGTTGAGACTGTTTCCAGCAATTTGTCATTAATTATGTAGTAATACAGCAGTGTATTTCTTTCCCTATGTATGTGCACTATGTTACATTTATTTACATTGAGGGTCAACTGCCAGAGCCGGCAACATTCATAAAACCTCTGCAAGTTATTCTGCAGATCAATAACATCTCTGGCAATGCTGCTTTCTTATCGACAACCTAATATCTTGAACAGTCATTAAGAACACGCGACGCTTTCTACTAAATTTTTTACATATAATGTAAATAGTATTGGTCTTGCAACATTCCCTCAGGTTACTCTAGGAGTTAGTTACTTGTACATATATCATTTTGTTCCATTACGAGCAACGTATTGAGCTATATCTGTAAGGAAGACTCGTGTTCCAGTCCCAGATCTTGTCTGATACACGGTAAGCACGTATTTTTTTCACTAAACGGCAGGGCGGGACAGTGTCAAATGTCTTCCTGAAGTCAAGGAACTCAGCGTCAACCTGAGCTCCGTTGTCTGCAACGCTATGGATGTCATGGAGAAACACTGTGAGCTCAATTTCGCTAGATCTCTCTTTGCGGAACCTGTGTTGATTTACTGATGCCAACGAGATAGACCTATAATTATACGCATCTGCCCTCTGGTCTTTCTTGAAAGCGGGAATAACCAACACATTTTTTTCAGTCGCTAGCGATCTACGATAAACTACTGCTAGAAGACGGGTTCTTGAGCGTAATCTTTGTGCTGGTCCTGACACCTTTCCACTATTTAGCGATGTCGCTGCTTTTCTATTCCGCGTTCGGCTATGTAAATCCGTACATTTATACTCCTCAAGCCACCCAACGGTGTATGGCGGAGGGCACTTTACGTGCCACTGTCATTACCTCTCTTTCCTGTTCCAGTCGCGTCCGGTTCGCGGGAAGAACGACTGCTGGAAAGCCTCCGTGCGCGCTCGAATCTCTCTAATTATACATTCGTGATATCCTCGGGAGGGATAAGTAGGGGGAAGCAATATATTCGATACCTCATCCAGAAACGCACCCTCTCGAAACCTGGACAGCAAGCTACACCGCGATGCAGAGCGCCTCTCTTGTAGGGTCTGCCACTTGGCAAATGGCTCTGAGCACTATGGGACTTAACTTCTGAGGTCGTCAGTCCACTAGGACGTAGAACTACTTAAAGCTGACTAACCTAAGGACATCATACACGTTCATGCCCGAGGCAGGATTCGAACCTGCGACCGTAGCGATCGCGCGGTTCCAAGACGGTAGCGCCTAGAACAGCTCGGCCACGCCGGTCGGCTCTGTCATTTGAGTTTGCTAAACATCTCAGTAACGCTATCACGCTTACCAAATAACCCTGTGACGAAACACGCCGCTCTTCTTTGGATCGTCTCTATCTCCTCTGTCAACCCCACCTGGTACGGATCCCACACTGATGAGCAATACTCAAGCATAGGTCGAACAATTGTTTTGTAAGCCACCTCCTTTGTTGATAGACTACATTCTCTAAGGACTCTCCCAATGAATCTCAACCTGGCACCCGCCTTACCGATAATTAATTTTATATGATCATTCCACTTCAAAACGTTCCGTACGCATACTCCCAGATATTATACAGAAGTAACTGCTACCAGTGTTTGTTCCGCTATCATATAATCATACAATAAAGGATTCTTCTTTCTATGTATTCGCAATACATTACATTTGTCTATGTTAAGGGTCAGTTGCCACTCCCTGCACCAAGTGCCTATCCGCTGCAGATCTTCCTGCATTTCGCTGCAATTTTCTAATGCTGCAACTTCTTCCGTATGATGACTGAAATGAGGGACCGTATTACGACGTTTTGCGGTGAAACAATTTCGGAACACTGAATTCCTTGTCCCTCATAAGACGGAAATTTCTTTATACCGCTGGACATCATGTGTGCTGTCATATCGACACCGAGGCATATTTACCTCCGTATGTGCTAGCTGAATTTCTCACACGTTTTGAACATATCTCTTGCCAAAGGTAAAGGGCACTGATCGTCTCCACCTGGCCGCAGGTGTTGTCTGCGCGACCTACGCCATTGGCTCCAGTAAGTTTCCAGCGCTGCCACTTGGCCCACCTGGCAGTTGTGCCGGATACGTTGCGGCCTAGTCGGCCCACACCGAAGGTCGTCGTCACGTGTCCGCATTCCGGCGTCGTCTAAGAAGCTGACCGACCTTCTGCTCTTTGTTGACACATCCATTTGGGGGCTGTTAAGATATGTGGGCCAGTTTTTCACTACATGTCACCCAACTGGGACAGGGCCTTCAGATGAACGCTTAGAGCTTGTCTGTGTTCCGTAAGTTGGGCTTGTACCTAGTGCTAGCGCCAGATGAGCCAAATATCACCTTGGATACCATTCAGAGTGGTCCTTGGAAGATCCACTGGTGAAACAGCCTGAGATTAGGTATAATCAACGCTAGGAACTCACAATACAAACCTAAAAAGTAGGCTGACACGTGTTGTGTTTCATTTGATGCAGTCTTTACTTGAACTACTACGGAAAAAAACAACTGATTGTTGCAGTTCATCGTCCAGCTGGTTATACCGTCTCAAGGGACTGTAACCTCGAATTTGCTGTTGTAATTTGCGTAAATGTGTGCATAATTTCTCTCTCTATGAAACTAAATCCATAGGTTAATTCACAAGTGGCGGAGAGCAGTCGTCTTTCTCTCGAACGTCACTTTATCACGTGCTGTAGTAAAGGTTTCCAATCTGACAAAACCCTACTTCACCCTGCAGTCGCTGTCAGGCGAAGTTCGACAAACATGTATGTCAATATCTGACGCAGCAGCCCCTCTCATCCAGTATACCCTTCCATGAGAAACTGCTTCACGTTTTACAGTAGATAATTATGTCCGATTTTCCAATATTATGACAGAAGAACCTTCTGCCGCCTATGAATAAGACATCAAAATTACTTTGGTTTTAATCATGCATTCTACGTACAATCACAGTTTTATCGCCTTTCACACTGGCTTGTTCAGGAATTTTGGTTGCATTGATAAACATTTATACGTTGACAACTAAACCACCACATAAAGCCTACTACTTATTGCGCCAGATCTCTTACAATTCTTCTTACTGAACCCGCAAAGCTGAATATCCGTGGAATCACTTGGCACAAACCACATTATCAGTAGGGTCAACTCGGCCCACTTCTGTAGGTTATTGCAACAAGAGCGCTCCGGTATTTATATCTCCCACGTTCGAGTCCAAGCCTTATCACCACAATCGAGGCGGGTTTTTAGTTTTTTAATAACTTATCACCACAAATAGGACTGTTATTATTGCTTGTGGAGGAATTACACACTTGTCATCTAAGAATATATGTGCTGAATTTATTCCGTTCGCCGAGGCAAAATGAACTCAATTTCACGGTATTGTGTTATGAGCGCTAGCCCTTCAGGAGCGTTCTATGACATGGAACTGAGCTGAGATTAAACTATAGTGCTAATAATGAAATCTCGCCAAGAAAAAATACCAAGTGTCACCAGGTATGGATTCCGGCACCAGAAAGCGAAAATACTTCCGGGTCGGCTCTTGGGCGGAGCTTGGAAGCAGTGACGTGGCTTCGATAATAATTGGTAAACATCTGTTTATTAGTATTGGGACCAGACAGCGATGAGTCACTTGCTATTCGTATAAGCAGCCTGTTGCAAGGCAACGATCCATACTAATATATGACCTTGCTGTTCTTTTGAACTTCTAATTTTTCACTTAAATCGCAAGGAACATACATGATCGTGCTGAAAACTAATGCCTCCGCATTTTTATTCTGTTCTCAACACTGGTTGAGGTATTACATGTCATGAATGTTTCGGTCGATTTTCCCGCTTCGCTGAGAGAAGTTGCAGTCCTCTGCCACTAGAGGTCTCCGAATTGCAGCGTGTAACGCGACGGTGTGTGACGCAACTGCGTCAGTGGGTGAGAACCAACATGCTGTAATCGAGCACCCTGTCCTTCAGCACGAGAATGCCAGCCTACACACAAGCTCTGCGACATGTGGCAGTGCCACGCCTTGGGTTCACCGTCGTCGCTAATCCTCCGTACAGTCATAACTTGGCCCCATATGATTTTTATTTGTTACCAAAACTTAAAGGGCACTTTCGAGGACTTCACTTTGATAGCGATGAAGCGGTTCAAGCACAGGTGACGTTGTGGCTCCGTCAACAGAGTCAGACATTCTTCAATGACGGTATCAACAAATTGGGTCTCTCATTTGGAGAAATATGTTCGTCGCCGGGGTGACTATGTTGAGAAATAAATATGTAGACATAAAGGATAAATATGTGGAATGTTAATAAAGCATATTTTATTTAAAAAACCTTAAGAATTTCCACATAAAAAATTCGGAGGCATTATTCATCTACATCTACATCTACGTGATTACTCTGCTGTTCACAATAAAGTGCCCGGCAGAGGGTTCAATGAACCGCCTTCAAGCTCTCTACCGTTCCACTCTCGAACGGCACAAGGGAAAAACGAGCACTTAAATATTTCTGTGCGAGCCTTGATTTCACTTATTTTATCGTGATGATCATTTCTCCGTGTGTAGGTGGGTGCCAACAGAATGTTTTCGCAATCGGTGGGAAAAATCTGGTGATTGAAATTTCATGAGAAGATCCCGTCGCAACGAAAAACGCCTTTGTGTTAATGATTGACACTCCAATTCACGTATCATGTCTGTGACACTATCTCCCCTATTTCGCTACAATACAAAACGAGCTGCCCTTCTTCGTACTTTTTCGATATCATCCGTCAGTCCCACCTGATGAGGACCCCACACCGCACAGCAATACTCTAGAATAGGGCGGACAAGATGGTGTAAGCAGTCTCTTTAGTAGACCTGTTGCACCTTCTAAGTGTTCTGCCAATGAATCGCAGTCTTTGATTTGCTCTACCCACAATATTATCTATGTGATCGTTCCAATTTAGGTTATTTGTAATTGTAATAATCAGCACGCCCTCGTATTTTTCGATACGTACGTTACAAGTCACGAGCATACGATAAATATCTGTAAAATGCATGCTAGTGTCTGAAGATAACTTTGCTTTCTGTCAATGCTATCGCTACAGTAGCCTATGATTACTGCTCCACTGTTTTATTTTTATAAGTAAATGTTGTTGTCTTTGTTGACGTGAAGAACCTATTGTTTTCTTCGGATAACATTCCGACATCTGTAAGCATTACATCTACCGATTACGCTGTTGTAATGGGTAATCGTTGTAAACATATTTGGAATAGCAACGATCACAATGAATAGTAGTGAAATATTACATAGAAAAGGCTTGATCGCATAATACACTTTTATCCATAAGTTGTGACCGGTTTCCACCCGATTTGGATCATCTTCAGACCATTCTGCAGTGATGACTTGTGGAGATGATTGCGCGGAACAGGAACTGCGGATACCACCCCAGACATCAGTCGACATCAGTGGGTAGTATCCATAGTTCCTGCTCCGTGTCATGGTCTCCACGTGTCATCACTGGGAGTATAGATCGGAGATGCTCCACATCAGGTCGAAACCGGTCACCACTTATGGGTAAAATTGTTTTTTATGCGATTAAGACTGCTGTATGCAATATTTCACTGTTGTTATAGAATTTCGCGATCGGCCCCAGGCAGCCGTGCGATGTCGCCCAACTACTTTCCACCCCCTCCCTAAAACGTCTACCATCAGCTTCCAGTATAGGAGTAATCATTAAAGTCAACACAGAAATTTGGAGCCCTACTACTTCGTCGATTTCACAACGCTGAGTGGAATCCAATCCTTACTCTTCTACGCACAAAACTCCGAAATCGTCATCATAATTCGAATCCGGTACTTCGGTATCAGGAGACAGAGACTCAACCAATTAGTCCATGGAGATAGTACATGCAGCTACATTTTAGATGCTACTAAGACAAGATTAAAAGTGAAATATGTTTCCTTGTCGCTTTCGGTTCTCATCAAAAAATGGTTCAAATGGCTCTGAGCACTATGCGACTTAA
This sequence comes from Schistocerca cancellata, assembly GCF_023864275.1. Taxonomy (NCBI): domain Eukaryota; kingdom Metazoa; phylum Arthropoda; class Insecta; order Orthoptera; family Acrididae; genus Schistocerca; species Schistocerca cancellata. Next base: position 443,279,998 of record NC_064632.1, on the reverse strand, counting down.
CTTCTGAGGTCATCAGTCGCCTAGAACTTAGAACTAATTAAACCTAACTAACCTAAGGACATCACACACATTCATGCCCGAGGCAGGATTCGAACCTGCGACCGTAGCTGTTACCCGGCTCCAGACTGTAGCGCCTAGAACCGCACGGCCACTCCGGCCGGCGGTTCTCATCATCGCAGTCGGTTTTTACGACTTGGCTCAGCTATCCCATTAACAATACAGCACAATATTTGATAGTTACTGAATATCGCTTTGAGTACTTTTTTCTTTTCTTGCCACAGGACGTCGAGGCCTATATTTCTGTCAGTGCAAAACTTGCCTTGGTGGTCATTAGTAGTTGCCAAAAGAACTGTACATTAAAATCAAAGACCGCAAGTAGAACGTAATTCTAACCTAAGATCCTACATATCGTGCATGTATTGGTATCATCACAATTTCCATGATAAACTTTTTTGTGCTGTGCAAACTATTTATGTGTTTTAAATTTTTATATTTTCAGCCGATTTTGGTATTCTTATTTATTCAAAATGCAAATGAGAATAAACTCTCACCAATAAATTTGCTTCATACAGTGGATAAAGAAGGGGCATATGAAAGTACAGTCATGTTACTAAAGGTCATCAACCATAAAAATCATTAGTGGGTGATCTTCGATGATTTAAATGGTTATAGGTTCTTCCAGGATGATATCACAAAATATTTTTATTTTCTGTGTTTAGGGTACAGCCAAGCCATAAAAAACTACTACAGTGGTAATTAATGGCCTATGACACAACTGCATATTGCAGATAAGGAGAATGTTAGGAACCAAGGAATTTCATACGGCTTCTCCTTCATATTAAGTTAGGCCTGGAGAGGGCGTTTGATAATCAATGTGAAGCTTTCAATCGTTTGAAAGACTTTTCCTAAGATCAGTGACGCCAAAGTGACAGAAGTGCCAGAAATCAGGAAATAGTTGATCCGTGGCATCTTTGATGCCAAAATCAAAAATGTCGAGTTATGCTTTCATTTCCTTCAGGACCATTTTGCATGGCCTTTTTGGGCAGTAAATGGCCTTTAGCGAGTCAAAAAATATGTACTTATAATGTTTCAGTTTGAATTTTTCTCGCGAAAGCTGGGTGTTGTTAGAGAAGCACGAAATGAACGCTTCCACCAAGTTTTTCTTACCCTGGTACAACACTAATAGTATACTATATCCCATAAATATTGTGAGGGATTGCTGTTGGATTTGGTTTAGAGAGATACATGAGTCATCTTACAAAAGAAAACATTACCCATCACATTTCTTGAAATAGATTGTCATTATACTTCGTAACCCATTGAGATATATAATTATAATTACTCAGATATTTTGGTTGTTCGCCTCCGTAGCAGAATATCGGCGCTGCTAACTGCAAAGCAAAGGACCCAGGTTCGATTCCCGGTACTGCCGGAGATTTTTCCTTGGTGGGAGGGCAGGTACGAGGTGCACTAACCTTCGTGAGGTCAGCTGAGGAGCTACTCGACCGAGAAATAGCGGTTCCAAAATGAAGAAATCCAACAACGACCGGGAGAGCGGTGAGCTGACCACATGCCCCTCCATACCACAATGGTGGAGGATGAAACGGCGGTCGATAGTGTCTCATGGACCCCTCTATGATTATATGCGTATTTTTATTTATAATATGATCACTGACCTAAAATTTTGTGTAAGTATTTGAATAATTATCGTGTTATGTGCATCATTCTCATATTTGGTTTTGTTAATTTTCACCACGTTACTATTCACACATCAAAAAATGTTTGGCGGTTCCCAGAATTACTGAAGATGGACGTTGACTGTGGATATTGTATCACAGACACAGTTCCTTTGACTGTTCAGAGATGTCACTAAACTCGCCCAAAGATGTAAACAACCATGCATGAGACGCGTCTATTAGGCGAATGGGGTACGACAGCCGATCAGTTTCAGTGATTCCACCAGGAAGGAGCTACACTGCTCGTGTGGTCTGTAGTTCAACCATGTTTAGATGGTCAGTGCCGCCATTCGATCGTGTCCGCATTGTTACTTTGCGTCAGGAAGGGCTCTCAACAAGGGAAGTGTCCAGGCGTCTCGGAGTGAACCAAAGCGATGTTGTTCGGACATGGAGCAGTTACAGAGAGACAGGAACTGTCGATGACATGTCTCGCTAAGGCCGCCAAAGGGCTACTACTGCAGTGGATGACCGCTACCTACGGATTATGGCTCGGAGGAACCCTGACAGAAAGAGATATTATGTTGAATATTGCTTTTCGCGCAGCCACAGGACGTCGTGTTACGACTCAAACTGTGTGCAATAGGCTGCGTGATCTCAACTTCACTCCCAACGTCCATGGCGAGGTCCATCTTTGCAACCACGGCACCGTGCAGCGCGGTACAGAGGGGCTCTGCAACATTCCAAATGGACCGCTCAGAATTGGCATCACTTTCTCTCCACCGATGAGTATCGCATACGACTTCAACTAGACAATCGTCAGAAACTTGTATGGAGGCCACCGGTCAGGCTGAACGCCTTAGACACAATCTCCATCGAGTGCAGCAAGGTGGAGGTTCCCTGCTGTTTTGGGGTGGCATTATGTGGGGCCGACGTACGGCGCTGGTGGTCATGGAAGGCGCCGTAACGGCTGTACGATACGTGAATGCCATCCTCCGACCGATAGTGCAACCATATCGGCAGCATACTGGCGAGGCATTCGTCTTCATGGTCGACAATTCGCGCCCCGACGGTGCACATCTTGTGAATGACTTCCTTTAGGATAACGACATCGCTCTACTAGAATGGCCAGCATGTTCTCCAGACATGAACCCTATTGAAAATGCCTATGATAGATAAAAAAAGGGCTGTTTTCGGACGATGTGACCCACCAACCACTCTGAGGAATCCACGCCGAGTCGCCGTTGTGGAGTGGGACAATCTGGACCAACAGTACCTTGATGAACTTGTGGACAGTATGCCACGACGAATACAGGCATGCATCTGTGCAAAATAAAGTGCTACTGGGTATTAGAGGTACCGGTGTGTACAGCAATCTGGATCACCACCTCTGAAGATCTCGCTGTATTGTGGTACAACAAGGAAACTTCATCGTGCACATTTGTGACAAGGTTGACAGGCGCATTCGTGGTCCTCCCGTTCCACTAAAGAGTCTCCAAGAATTCTCATGAGCTCCCACTGAAGAATGGGAACAGATGCCACACCGTAATCTCCGTAGACTTATACATAGGTGGCAGGCAGGGATAAACGCTCACGGATGGCATACACGTTATTGTTCTCAAAGTCGAATGAAAAGACCCAGGATTACGGATGAATGATTGTTTCCATTATGTTTTCGACGCTTGTTGGACATTTCATTCCTTTTTATGTAAACAGTCGGGTTTGTGGTGATGAACTTAATTTTTGAAAGTTAGAGACATAATTTGGTAAGATACCCAGTCCTCAGTTATTGCTCAGTGGAGTACGGCAGACGCCGCGCAGGTTTAGCCGAGCGGTCTCGGGCGCTGCAGTCATGGACTGTGCGGCTGGTCCCAGCGGAGGTTCGAGTCCTCCCTCGGTCATGGGTGTGTGTGTTTGTCTTTAGGATAATTTAGGTTAAGTAGTGTGTAAGCTTAGGGACTGATGACCTTAGCAGTTAAGTCCCATAAGATTTCACACACATTTGAACATTTGAGTACGGCAGACGACCAGAGTCATATTCCCCTAACTCTTTTGAGCGTATATATCCCGGGTGAACATTAATAAAATCGACAAACCGAGGTGACGGAATTCCTGACTAGAAATGGAAAAGAAAGGTCCTATGAACAGGTGTCTAGAAGTGGACGGTGAGCGTGCAACGACAACAAATCGTATCCGAATACAATACAGAGCTTCGTATCAGCGTCACAACATATGTTAAAAGTGGTCTCCATTGGGTTGCATAAGTAGCGGTTGTCATGTAGGATACACATAGTCGTACTTTGGTACGCCACTTAGCCGGAGCTTGTACTATGGTTCGTCTCAGTATCCCGTAGCACCCAATGTTCCAAGGTTCCTCGTTCGCCTCCTCTCTGCTCGTTCATCTGTTTGAAAGGACTTATAATCACATAAACGCCCAAAAAAGACTTTAAATGTTGTGTGTTATGGTTGGTGCTGTGAGCGTAATTGTTTTGATATAGCCGCTCTGCCTCTCGATCGTTTCCATCTACTTGACCATACACAACCAACGTCTCGACTTTTTCACCGACATGAAAAAGGCGTCATTCTGCTACTTACAGTACGCTGCGTCAATCAAACTGCCTGCAGCAACCCGCACGGCACGTGGTTAGAGGAACCGTCATTCGTCAGCGTCATCTAGCATGACAATGATGCATTACGGGACACATGTTCATAGGAACTTCTTTCCTCCATTTCCAGTCAGGAATCCGTCCCTGCCGTTTGTCTGTTTTATTTATGTTATGTAGTATAGGTCAAAACAAGACAAATATTTCCAGTAAATGGGGCTCTAAAATACACAACTTAAGAGCCATGAGCACATGACTATATTCCTTACTATCATATATATACTTTCTACTGCCAGCTCTTTGCTATCCTCATCCACCATCAGCTCCTTTCCCGGTTCCCCCCCCCCCCTTCGCTTTTACTCTCCTTTCCCCCCCCCTTTTTTTGTTTTCCCATCTTCTGTCCCGTTTCCCCCCACCTGCTCTCGACTGTGGTGTCACCTTTGCCGACTCTTTCGTGCAGTGTTCTAGTGACTATTCAGTGTTGTTTGTCTTTCACGTGTTGCGAACAGAAACCATGCTGTCGCTGGGTGTGAATTTTATATCCTTTTCGAACAGAATCCAGACTGTCGCCGTGTTTTTTAATTGTCTATTGTTTTCCCTGTCTGCTCCGTATGTATTTTTATTCGCTTCATCATCCCCCTGTTGTTTGTTTTAATTTCCCCGTTTTCTTTTCACCTTGTTACTCACTAAGTCCCCGATTTTATCGCCTGTTTTTTATTATTATTTATTCTCCTGCTCTTTGTCAGAAAATCTGTAGGCTGCAGAGCGGCGTCCTAAGCTGCTGCCAGCCCGCCCCCTTCGGGGGGGAATTGAAATTCAATAAAGGAAAAAAAAAGAAAAAAAAAAGCTCTTTGCTATTACGAACGACCTACAGAATGCGCTAGATAAATGAGGACAGATTTCTGAGTTATTGTCTATGAGTACAGCATGCAGTAAACATCTGTTAGTATTATTACTGTAAACCTTTTTCTTTGTTCTGGGTAAGTGCACTGCATACATTCGTTCTTATGGAACTGGTTTGTATTTTGACAAGTTTATAGTTTCGTATTTGCACTTTCCAGAATAATGGAGACCTATTGTTCCACACATATGATCTTCTGTTACAGTGTGGCAAATTTAAGCAACCCTCGGACCAGTGTTGTGTACACTAAAAATGTGCATAACGCAGGGTACCATTTGAAGATGTAGGAGGAAAAACAGGCTAACCCTCAAATGTAAAAGCTTTGAGGTAAGTGTTGCCATCTTTTACTGGATACGGGAACTATCCAAATTGACATTAGTCTCACTGCTAAGTGATATCTAGGGTGAGACAAATGTCAGTTTTGATAGTTCTCGTACCCAGCAAAAGATGGCAACACTTATCTCTAAGTTTTTACATTTGAGGGTTGACCCGTTTTTCCGCGCATGTCTTCAGTTACACATTTATTCAGCCGTATTTTCCCTAAGAAAATGGTTCAAATGGCTCTGAGCACTATGCGACTCAACTGCTGAGGTCATCAGTCGCATAGAACTTAGAACTAATTAAACCTAACTAACCTAAGGACAGCACACAACACCCAGCCATCACGAGGCAGAGAAAATTCCTGACCCCGCCGGGAATCGAACCCGGGAACCCGGGCGTGGGAAGCGAGAACGCTACCGCACGACCACGAGATGCGGGCTTTTCCCTAAGATGTCGGATAGATGAACGCCTTACTCTGAATGGACACCATACGGAGCACCTCCTCTAGCGATGGCTCACAAGTGCAGGTTGTACGTAATACTAAGTAACAGCATTAGAAGCTCTGCTTTTTCGCAGTAACGGAATAATCTCTTTTCATTTGCTTACTGCATTCTGTAGGTCGTTCGTAATAGCAAAGACCTTGTACTAGAAATGTAGAATAATAGCGGAGATGAACAAGTGCTCATGGCTCTTTAGGTATGTATTTTAGAGTCCGTGTTTACTGGACTGTGGTTTATATATATTTACGCTCTGTGCGCGTTTACGCAGAGCATTTTTCTCGGGAGCCATCCTTTCTAGAGCGCTGCCGACAATGGAAAATTATTAATGCCATCTAACGAAGCCTCTCACATACTTCACGCCAGCTGAGTGAACGACTTAACGCGAAAAACGTATTTGTGATTTTGTGTAAGGTGAATAACTTGTGTTACTCAAATATCAAAGCCCCAAGGAAGCATGTTTTTTAGAATTGAGAATAGAAAAATATATATTCTTCTACAGGAAATCGTTCTACTTTAAAATTTGTGTCTGTATAATTTGATAGCCTGAAAGTTACTGCTGTAACCAATTGAAACGTGGCGATGGGGTGTGTTCACGCAGGTCTGTTGGGTCACTTTTACCCACTATTTTGCACTGCCATCATAACTAATGCACAAGTGAAGGAAACTTTAAGAAACAGGAGCTGGAAACAACGATCTAAAAAAATGAAGTGACAGGAGGATAAAAGGCAGTAATTGCTTTAAACTCTATTTGAGGCTAATTAATCTCAAGCAGGAAGAACTAATTATGTGAGAGCAAGGACTGTTAAAGGCAAGAAATTGCTGAAAGCAAGAACAAGGAAAAATGTGGATGGGCGTACCTCTTATAGAATTACTGTTCTACCCAAAGGCAGGTTTTCACTTGTTAGCTCTCCACGCTTTCCTGCCTTCTGCCATCCTCTTCAGGTCCGCGTAATTTCTGCTTCCCTTTACGTCGTTTATCATCTTGTATCTCCTCTTTCCTCTAAATCTCCTCTCACAAACTAGTTCTTGCAAAGCATCTGTTAGCAACGCAGCGAATGTCACATCCAGTTTTTCTTCGTTTCTTTTATAACTTGCAGCAGTCTGATGATGAAGATGAAAATTGCCTTTGTATTTACTGCTTGAAACGATACACACAGTCGAAAAGAAATCCATCATTGGTACAGTGCCTTAGATATGAAAGGCGGGCTCGCGAATTCTATGTAGGCCATATTATCCTACCAAGTGGAAACTCGCACAAAAATCTGTTTACTGCCAGTAAAACAGCAATATTTCACAGCCTGTAGCTTGTTTACTGACAACAGTACAGTAGTTGTGCAAAACCTATTCCATAACCGGGTAAATTTACGTACTCGGCTTATATTAAATTATTTTGCAATCTTAAATGTAATGTGAGAGATAGAAATATACATACCAAGTTATATTTCAGTAACCATGTTATAAGGCTAAACTAAATTTTTTTTAAGAAATTCGGAAATAAATCCGCGTAAATATGCCCTGATCTGCCCTAATATTACCTCTCAAAATATAGAACTACCTGTATACATTCCAGTCATTGCCTCATTAACACACGCCTAGTTTTCTGGTGATGAATCACAGCATTCGATCACTACGGAGACATTCACTTATTTCATCTTCATTCACAACGTTCAGTAAAGACAATTGTTGAAAGTCAAATTAGAAGACTACTATTACGCCCTCGTGGAAATTTGGTCCCAGTCGCAAGACCCGTCGCCTACCCACTTTCTGGAGTACGGAGAACACTGTAGAGGAATATGAGCGTTACTGGAGGCGCAATTACTGCGAGCGGAGCGCCGTGTTACTTGCTACTGGGAAGCGGCTGCCGAGGAGGAAGTAACCCTCAGCAGTGAGCGCGTCATTAAAAGTCCGACCCAGTCTGCTGACGGCCGAGAATGGGAAAACTGCTGCATTGTGTCTGCATAGCAACGAAGGAAGGCTGTAATGCCAGAGTTAAACGACACGTCGACACAAAGGTCATTGGAGACGAAGCACAGCTGATCAAAATGGGAAGTTCTGAACGAATATAAATCTTCCATTCAATCTCTCGTGGATCCGTCAGATTTCGAAACTGAAGACAGTGAACCGCAAGCTAAACTTTTAAATTCTGCATTTAAGAAATTGTTCAAGCAAGGTAATACTATAGTAACAACGATTAACCGCCGAAAAGACTCACAAAGAAGCGGTATCGATATAAACACTGGGAGCGCTCATAATTGGTCATGGGATACCCAGAACCAAGGCTGGGTCACATATGACCCACGTATCTTTACCTTTTATTATCCTGTCTCAGTGGCTAGTAATGAATCTATTATCTGAAGTGTTGGATATTTTATTATAAAATCAACAAATATAAAATAAACTCTGTCCGAACAAGCGTCGGATGGCCTAATGGCCTAATCAGATAGGCGTCACTGGATGCAAATACGGAGGGGGTGGGGGGCATGTGGTCAGCACACAGCTCTCCCAGTCGTTGTCAGTTTTCGTGACCAGACTAGCTACTTCTCAGTCAAGTAGCTTCTCAAGGTGTGAGTGTAGCCTGCTTGCCGACAACGTTCGGCTGACCCAGACGGGTTCGATTCCCGGCGGGGTCAGGGATTTTCACCTGCCTCGAGATGACTGGGTGTTTGTGTTGTCCTCATCATTTCATCATCATCCAGGAAAGTGGCGAAATTGGACTGAGCAAAGGTTGGGAAATTGTACGGGCGCTGATAACCACGCAGTTGAGCGCCCCACAAACCAAACCATCAACATCATCACATCATGACTCAGACGGATATCCATACAAGTGCTAGCCAATCCCAATAGCGCTTAAGCGAAGTGCGAAGCATGTCTGTTCACACGCAGACGGAAGCTACTACGCAAACATCACCACTGTCGACATCTAACACTATACACACGCACAATACGTTTCCGAGAGAAAGTCAGATATCTCGGTGTCTGGCTGAACCGGAAACTTATATAGGGGGACTGCGCCGAATGGTTCAAATGGCTCTGAGCACTATGGGACTTAGCATCTGAGGTCATCAGTCCCATAGACTTAGAACTACTTAAATCTAACTAACCTAAGGATATCACACACATCCATGACCGAGGCAGGATTCGAACCTGCGACCGTAGCAGCAGCTCGGTTCCGGACTGAAGCGCCTGGAACTACTCGGCCATAGTGGCCGGCGGGACCACGTCGAATACGTTGCCAACAGAGCGCACGCGAGGCTCAAACAACTCTACCTAATCCTCAACAGGGAAAGTACACTAGGTCCATGTATATGACAATGATTAAACCACTGATGACGTACGCAGCTCTCGACTGGTTGTATGCAACTCCTACACGCCGCGCCTCCTGCAGATCATGTAGAAAGTGCTACGTATCATTAGCAACGCTCCACGCTACGCACGCACCGTGAATCTTCACAATGAATACCGCTTTGAAACTCTGAAGAAAGAATTAAAGAAAACACGCCACATGACTATACAGGAACTCGAGACACTCGAGCAATTTTTTCATCTTTACTGTGGGATACTATGATCACAACCATAGGTGGAAGCATAAGCGGCCAAAGACCTAGTAGCTAGGGCGTAACCACCTATGGCAAGCTGACATACATCCACAAGCGACAACATCGGGAAGCCCCTCCATAACAGCAACGTTGATTGCATATGCCAGCTGCTATTAAAGCCGACCAACAGGCTACAGCAGGGAAACCGAAAAGCTCGCACTCTGATGCACAAACAAACAGCCGACATTACCCTACACTGTGAATCTGATATATGACCTGTTGGAGCGATCGAGGTGGCACAGTGGTTAGCACACTGGACTCGCATTCGGGAGGACGACGGTTTTCCATGATTTCCCTAAATCGCTCCAGGCAAATGCCGGGATGATTCCTTTGAAAGGGCATGGCCGACTTCCTTCCCTAATCCGATGAGACCGATGACCTCGCTGTCTGGACTCTTCCCCAAAACAACCCATGACCTATCGGACACGACACGATGATGAACCTAACTGTTACAGGTATACTGACGCTGACCTAGAAATCAGCACCGGCACCCAAGCGGCAGCAGTCGAGTAACACCATCGCACAACGACAAAGGTATCGACCTGCATGATACCTACTATTAACAAAGCCTAACCTTGCATGACCTGTCGCAAGCAGCAAGAAAACCGCTACTGCTCATACAACCCGACCCAAATATCACAGAGGCGTCTATCCCTTGGCTCTTGCCTTGGCACTTTTTTGTAACATTGCTGCACTATGACACTTTTCGCTGACGAAGTACCTCTCTATAGGAAAGTATCGTTGTTGGACAATCGTAATGAACAGCGGAAAGGTCCCACAAATTTCCAGTTGGTGCAACGAATGGCAGCTCTCTCTGAATTTGGATAAATATAGGGGAATACATATAATAAACAGAAAAAATCTGATAGTATCTGGCAGAATATCTTGAGCACGTCACATCTTATAAGCATTTTAGGAAAATACTTAGAAGCGATATTTGATTATCATACGTAATAAAATTAGAGGAGACTTGTGGAAGACTTAAATTCTTCAAAGTCTTCTGTGAAAGTGCTGCACATGTGTAAAGGAGGTGGCATACACAGACGTGCGGCCGATTCTAGAATATTATTGCAGTCTTTGGAGTCCTCGACAAGTAGGCACGACATGACACATCGAATGAATACAGTGACAGTCTGCAAGCATCGTAACAGGTAGGTATAGTCCACACAAAACTGTAACAGAAATTATTGGAGAACTTAAATGGAAATTCTTGGAAGAAAGGGGGTGTAGTTTCAGTGATATCCTATTGGGAAAATTTAGAGAACCGAAGAAGACCGTGCGATGGTTAAACTGCCACCAACGTACACGGTCAATCAAAAACGTTCCGAGACTGACTTTGTTCCTGGCGTGTAAGCGACGTGACCACAATTACTGCGATGGCAAGCTGAAGTAACAGCGGGTGCGCAGTCGACCAGTAACCTGTGAGCAGGCAGTGTCAAACAGTGGCGGTGCGGCCGCAGTGTGTTATCGTTGTAGTGTCACAAATCGCATTGAAGAAACGTCAATAAACCAAGTGTTCAAGACATTCTCCAGAATGTTCTGAAAAAGAGAAAAGCGCGTGCAAAGATTGTCCCACACATCTTATTTCCGAGCAAAAAACAACGCGAGGACGCTTGCAGCGACTTAATTGAAATGAAAAACGCTGATAGTCCTTTTCTGGAAAAAATTTCTCTGGTGACGAAACTTGGTGTTATGAGTACGAACCTACCATAAAATGAATAAGTGCAGAATGGGTTCCTGATGGTTCGCCAAGACCGAAGAAGGTGTGACTTTGATACTTGAGTTGAACAACATCGCAAAGAAGGGCTTTACTGACAGCTTCGCTCAGTTGTATTGACATTCTGCTCGTTGTATTCAAGTAGGTGGAGGTTATGCAGAGCACCTGAAGCATGAAACCTAACATCGTAAGGTTCTGCATTTTTTGTTAATCCAATCTCAAAACTTTTTGGGCTGACGGGGTATACATCGCGTAGGGATAGCATACCAGTTAGATTCATTTCAGAGTATGCTGATACAATATCTCCATACTTGGCAATCACATACAATATCTCGTTCGACGAAAGATCTGTAGCAAAAGACTGGAACGTCGTACATGTCACAGCAACATTCAAGAAAGGAAGTAGGAATAATCCAGTGAATTACAGACCATATCGCCGGCTGCTGTGGCCGAGCGGTTCTAAGCGCTTCGGTCCGGAACCGCGCTGCTGCTGCCTCGGGCATGGATGTGTGTGCTGTCCTTAGGTTAGTTAGCTTTAAGTAGTTCTATGTCTAGGGGACTGATGACCTCAGATGTCAAGTCCCATAGTGGTTAGAGCCATTTGAACCATTTGAACAGATCATATCACTGAGGTCGATTTGCGTAGAATTTTGCAACATATACTATTTTCGAACATTATGAATCACCTCGAAGGCAACGATCTACCGACACATAATCAGCACTGGTTCAGAAAATATCGTTCGTCGTGAAACACAACTATGTGTGTATTCACATGAAGTCATGAGTGCTGTCGACAGGGAATCCCAAATTGATTGAAGATTTGTAGATTTCCAAGAGGCTTTTGACGCTGTTGCTCACAAGAGACTTCTAATCAAATTGCATGCCAATGGACTACTGCTTCAGTTGTACGCCTAGATTAGTCATTCCCTGTCAGAAAGGTGACAATACGTAGAATTGGAACGATCACATAGGTAATGTTGTAGGGAAGGCAAACCAAAGACTGTTTTTATTGGTAGAACACTTGTCATCAACACACATAGGATGAAATTATCATGGTAATCAAAAAACTCATACAGAAACATTTATTTTATTGGCAGAACACTTTTCGTCAACACATATATGGAGAAACGACCATCGTAATAAAAAAAAAAGTTGTACAGAAAGATTTTATTATTCTTTCCCTCCGCGCTCTTAGTGTGTGAAATAGTAGAGAAATAGTCCGAAGGTCATTCGAAGAACTACAGCGAGGCACTTCATAGATATAGATGTAGGGATCATTAGAAAAGAGATAGGAGGGATCAGGGCGGATACAGATACTGTGGACTATGGAGGATCATATTCCTCTCACTCAATATGCGGATCGAATAGAAAAGAAAACATAATATTGCTACGATTTATCTTCCGCTTTTCACATAACAGTAACTCGCGGAGTGTTTAAAAACATGTAGGTGTAGAGAAAGGTTTGTCGAAGGACCATTCTGGTTTCTAATTGATTCACGGAAAGTACAGGAAACAGTACAGAAAACGCGTAACTGAGCCCAGTTGCTCGCGAAAACGAGTCCAGCGTCTTAACGGCTCACCGTTCGTCTGTGGCTGCACCTGCGGTACTTTTACGGTTTCCGGTACGACTCGCTGTTCGCACAACGCCACAGAAGTGGCACGTTTACGGTTTCAGCGGCGTCAAGCCGTAATGTGATTTGCCTTGATTTGCGCTAAAGCCATGCACTAAAAACAAGGAACAAGCGGTCTCTTCTTGAAGGAAGAAAAAGAAGTGACCTATCACAATACGTGGCGAAGCTGTGGACTCTCAACGCAAATGTTGGTGTTCCATATTGTTTCAAGAAATTTTCTGTAGACTTGATGTCCTTCACGCCTGAGCTGACAACTCTGCTTCATATCCACAAATCCAATGTAATGGATTATCTATTTCCGTTGTTAATTTCTTTGGTTGTACACCGTGACTGGTATAGAGCCTTCTCGCCGTCCCTTACATTTATAGACTTCTGACGAGCATAAATCGCCGAAACATTTAACGGCAATACGTGGGAGTATATAGTCTGCTAGCCGTTAAGACTGCAACTTCATAAAGGCATCTCGAAACAAATATCAAATTTGCATGAATAATGCTTGGATAAGCAAATGATTAGTGAGTTATGCGCTTGTTGCTGTCTATTTCTGCCGTTCATGAAAGTTCTTTGCTCTAAGGAAGAGACGTGGAGTCGCTCTCCAAGCTCACTTAACATGGGCACTCCTTCCTGGTATGGGTCAACTGAATAATGGAATACAACCCGTCGGCTTTGACAATGTCGTAGTTTACTCATAGATATAATGTCTTTATTTTCGAGTCGTAGATAATAAATCGGTTACTTCTGTGGCGAGGCGTCATCATTGTAAATCGAATTAAATTAATAAGTTTTTAAAAGACAGGGCTAGAGATTGCGTACGATTTTTGTTGCTTGTATTAATTTCCAATCCATTCGGTAGTTATTTTATTCTTAGTGATTTTGAGATTTTTTTTGAAGAATTATTTTTCATTCTGGATAATTTTTACTTTTTGATTTTCGTTTGTAGGTATGGATTTATCTATCTTAACTTGCAGTAAGGGATACACCCGCCAGTTTAGCCGAGGGTGCTAATGCATTCCTTCCTGGACTCGGTTAGGAGCGCCGGCCCCGGATCGAATCCGCCCAGCGGATTAACATCGAGGGCCAGTGCGCTGGCCAGCCGGGATGTGGTCTTTAGGCGGTTTCCCACATCCCCTATGTGAATATCGGATTGGTTCCCACGTTACGCCTCAGTTACACGCCTCGCAGACATTTGCAAAACGTTCACACTATTTCATGGCTTACTCTAGATGCAGACAGCTGGGGTACACTAACTGCATCCCAGGGGGCACGGGGTAGCGTGAGGAAGGGCATCCGGCCACCGTCTGAACTAGCCTCGCCAAATCCCTAGTAACAAGGTCGACCGCGTGTTTCTGTGGGACAAAGGCCCAAAGCAAATGATGAACTGCAGGAAGGGATGCAAATTTTACAGTTCTCGCTTTTTTTTCCCTTCGCCATCACTAGTATTATTACGATGTTTTCCAGTCGATACTATTACTATCGAGGGCGAAAAGACCGACATACGAAATATTTATATCCCATACTTCAGTAGACCTATACAGGGCAATAAGTTACTAGTGCTAGCAAAGACCGAAAAAGCGACATACGTAACGCTGGCACCCTATACCTCAGCTGAACTACGAAGGTAGCATCCCATTCCTCAGTAGGCCTATGTAGCTCAACTGAGGCAAGGGATACAATATTTGCGTATGTCGAGTTTTTCACCTTCTCTAGCACCAGTATCCTGCGAAGGTTAACTGAAGTACAGGATACAAATTATACTGTTATCGGTTTTTTCGCCGTTGCTAGTACTACTATGATACTTTTCAGTCGATACTGTTACTACTGAAGGCGAAAAAAAAATTGTATCCCATACTTCAGTTGACCTATATAGGTCAGTAGGCACTAGTAATGCCATCTACATGATGTACATAATAAAAGATTATACAATGGGTTTTCCTTTCATAAATCACAAACTGTTGGTTGCTCATGAGACATCCATGTTATGCCTTGTGTAAGCGGCAGGATGGTGGCCTATCGAGACTGCGGTTTAAGTTTCAGTGATATTGGTCCGAAAACCTTGACCTTCCCGTGAATAACGATCGGATAGGGTGTTATGTGACAGATGTTTCCAGAACTGTTCCATAACTAATATACCTTTGTTTTTTACAAAGATAAGAACAGGGGTATGACGTTTTTAAATGGCATCCTGTATTTTTAATTCGGTAATTCATTTCCTCTCCTAAAGACCTATTCAAAAATGTATCACAGTGTACCATTCCCTGAAACACAACGTTATCCATTACATAACACAACATTGACTTTGAGCCCAGGATCACAAACTCGTCCACTTGCTGCAGTTGTCAGACAACGAATGAAAACCAAATAAAAACATAACTCAAAATTGACTTTGACTCTCCTGTACCATTGCTCAGGAGCAGCACATTCAAAGCTGCTCCAAGTGGGTGACCCTGGACAGGGATACACTGGTGCACTCGTTGAATGAAAGAATTATTTACTGCTTCCAGTACTGCCTGCAGAAGAGAATTACAAGCAAGCACGACAGGTCCCTGTATGTCCTCTGGAGTTGTTGGAATATCGCAATAGACAGCGTCTTTAATGCATCCCCAAAGAAAAAAGTCCAGAGGATTTAAATCTGGAGTCTGAGCAGGTCAAGTAACTGTTCCTCCTCGACCAATCCATCTGAAAAGATACCTTCGGTTCAGAGCACGACGTGCACGCAAGGCATTATGTGCTGAACATCCATCGTGTTGATATCACCTAAGCATCCTGGTTCTTAGCGGCACTTCATCTAGAAGAGGAGGAAGAATTCGTCTGAGGAAGTTTGCATACGCTATGCCATTTAGACTACCGTCGATGAAATAAGGGCCAATAGTTGTAGTACCAAGCATCCCACACCAGACGTTAACTCTACAGTGACGCTGGTGTTCCCACTGTCTAACTCATTGTGGGTTGTCGCTGGACCAATAATGCATGTTCCTTGTATTTAGCGTGTCCTTTGTTTGATAAGGAACATTCATCAGTAAATAGAACATTGGAGAAAAAGTTAGGGTTGGCGAGGATTTGCTGTTGTGCCCACTGACAGAACTGTTCACCATTCTGGAAATCATCCCCATGCGATTCTTGATGTAGGTGTAAATGGTAAGAATGGAACCGGTGACGTGTCAGAATACGATGTACACTGGTTTTAGGAATGGCAATCTCGTGTTCAAGCTGTCTTATGCTCTCATGTGGATTCATAGCAATGGAAGCGAGAACAGTAACTTCGGCAGCTTCGCCTATGCGAGTGCTACAACGATTGCGTTGTCGTGGGTTGAAACTTCCCGTTTCCTGAAGCGTCGCAACAAGACGAGAAAACATCCGTCGGAAAAGTAGGTTCTTGTCAGGATATCGCTCTCTGTACAGTTACGCTGCCTGCGTAGCATTTCGCCTACCTTCAACAACAACAACAATAATAAAAGAAACGTTATGTCGATACAGTTTGTAGGAAGGACAGCCTTCACTGCATGCCTACTCTATTTAAAAGGACTAAACTACTGTACTAAATGTACCCGTACATAAGAAAACAGTATTGCAATTACTGTTGTGCTAACTGACATTCCCCATAGATGAGTAGCATTTCTACCTTCTTTTCGTTGGTGTACATTCTACTAACACAACTTTTAAAATATCTGTGGTTGACTGAATAACGTTTGTGCATTCTGCTTATGTTTACATTTGTCCTCTGTCAACGTCAGCACGTGGATGTGTTCCATTACCCCGAGTACCTGCACTAAGCGCTGGGAGCGTCAACGTCAATGTTGTGTTATGTAATTAATAACGTTGTGTTTCAGTGAATGGTACAGTGTGAAACATTTTTGAATAGGTCTTTAGGAGAGGAAATGAATTACCGAATAAAAAATACAGGGTGCCATTTAAAAGAAGTCATGCCGCTGTTCATATCTTTGTAAAAAACAAAGCTACAACGAAGGCAATCACGCTGACTGATGTCCCCCTGACGGCTAAAGAACATTTGCTTGAAACATTTTTTAATTTGCATCTGGAGAAACAGTTATTTAGGGTGGTCAAGATAAATGGGACCCCCTGTATAATAAATATCATTTTATTACTAACTGTTGGGAATCTTTCCGATTGAGGATAACCTACGCCTTCCTCCTGCAGTCCCAATACTCGGAATGTTTCAAGGGTGGGGAAGGAATCCGTGCCCTTTCACAGGAACCATCCCGCCATTCGCCTGGAAACATTTATTGAGGTCACGGAAAACCTAAATCTGCATGGCCGGCGTGGATTTGAACCGTTGTTATTCTGTATGCGAGCCCAGACTGTTAACCATCTCTCTCGGTGGCATCTTAGAGGGGGAGGACCTACTAGTGAGGTGACTGAGGAAGAAATCGAAAAAAATGGCTCTAAGCGCTATGGAACTTAACATCTGAGGTCATCAGTCCCATAGACTTAGAACTACTTAAACCTAACTAACCTAAGGACAACACACACATCTATGCCAGAGGCAGGGTTAGAACCTGCGACCGTAGCAGTAGTGCGGTTTAGGACTGAAGTGCCTAGGACCTCTCGGCCACAGCGGCCGGCAGGAAGAAGTCGGCGTCGATGTGGAAGACGCAGGGAGTCTAGTATTAGAGTCAGAATTAAAGCGAGTTTTGGAAGGCTTGAGCCCAAGTAAGACAGAATGGATAGATAACATTCTTTCGGAATCGTTGGAGAAGTGTCAACTAAACGACTATCCAAGTTGGTGTGTATCTGGAGACATACCACCAGACCGGCAAAGAAATGAACCCATCGAAAACACTAACAAAAGGCGTAAAGAGGGTAAAAACTATAGGGGAGGACGGAGACTAGAATACACCCAGCAAATCTTTGAGACAGCAGGGTGCAAGCGCTACTCTGAAATGAAGAGGTCGGCACCAGGGCAGAATTCCTGGCGGGACGCGTTAAACCGGTCAGAAAATTGGCGTATTAGTAAAACAAAAAAAGGGAAAAAATGTGGTTCATCACACCTCCGTTCTGTACGTACTGCTGTAGAATCAGTAATGTCATCATACAACAGTTATGTTTCGGTCATGTACCTCACACAGAAATAACAGAGCGAGGTCGAGGTATCGAAACGGCGCTGCTTAAATCTTATAGTAGGACGTCAGAACAGGTGAACACGCTGCAAGCTTTCCAAACTGTCCATTGTACTACTGCTTGTAGTGCCAAAGTAACGATTCTGGAAATCTATCGAAACGACGTAGTGGTTAAGGACCTGGAATTACATTTGGAACGATGGGATATCAAACGTTATCTTTGCTAGTTAACGTTAACTGGATCATTTCGTAATTTAATAGGTATTCACATGAATATGGATTTCAGATCTGCGTCTTTCCGTTCAATTTTAGGTCGGGTGTTTTCCGTACATATAGCTCAAGACGAATATCGCCGTGATTCTTCTTAAAAGAATAAAGCTGATTTCCTCCCCAATCCTTGCCAATTTTACGTTGTGCTCTGTCTACAATGGCTTCGTTGATATCGTGTCGTTAAGTCCAACTGTTCACTCCTTCCTACAACGATTCCTGGACAGACTAGCATATAACCTTTTACCTCTCTTTTCAATATTCTTCTTATTATTCCTCTGCACTATATATTTTCTAGCACCTCTTCGTTTTCAGTTATAGATGTCCATGTGACTTTTTTAAAACGTTGTGTGATATCATGTCCAATTTTTCTTCCATGATGTGCTGAGCTCTAGAATTACATATTTCTTTGCCTTCACCAGTCTGTTTTGATCTCATATTTTCTTCGAAGGTGATAGTTAATCTTACCTTCTGCAATCAAGAATTTTTTTCAGTTATTACGATGTGCTTCGTCAGTTTCTATGTTTCGTAAGTCACTTCTCTCCTCGCTACTACTCTTCATCATTTCCGATATTGATTGATTCATTTCTAACACATATTCTGTCTTTAGTACACTCTTCATTTATTTCAAAAAGTTTTATTCAATTTTTATAATTCCTTTCTACTTTCGAACAGAAGAGTTATGTCTGTAAACTCCAGCACTGATATCTGTTTCATCCGTTCCTGAAAAATTATTGCATTTTATTTTACTTTTATTAGGCGTATATTAGCTGGTGATAAACTGCAATAACATCTTACATCTCGCTTCTTACGAATATGCCATTCTTGACGTTACTCATCTGCAATTCTCATTTACCTAAATCAGATATTGTAGAGAAGTCATCACTCCCCACACTGTGTTCCTGTTCTTTAGTGAATTTCTATTTCACACGATAATATATACTGCAATGAATGAAAGTCGTTCGTGCGCATCACTGCTGAGTTATTCATATGTTCCTTGATCCTACAGTACCAACAATGAGTAAACGTGTATTCATACAGAATCCGAATAAATGTTCTAATATGAATTAACCAATAAAGATCACATTTGCACGTGAAATTATTACATATTCAGCAGAGATCATATATATATATATATATATATATATATATATATATATATATATATATATATATATATATATATATATATATACAGGGTGAGTCACCTAACATTACTGCTGGATATATTTCGTAAACCACATCAAATACTGACGAATCGATTCCACAGACCGAACGTGAGGAGAGGGGCTAGTGTAATTGGTTAATACAAACTATAAAAAAATGCACGGAAGTATGTTTTTTAACACAAACCTACGTTTTTTTAAATGGAACCCCGTTAGTTTTGTTAGCACATCTGAACATATAAACAAATACGTAATCAGTGCCGTTTGTTGCATTGTAAAATGTTAATTACATCGGGAGATATTGTAACCTAAAGCTGACGCTTGAGTACCACTCCGCTGTTCGATCGTGTGTATCGGAGAGCACCGAATTACGTAGGGATACAAAGGGAACAGTGATGGACCTTAGGTACAGAAGAGACTGGAACAGCACATTACGTCCACATGCTAACACCTTTTTATTGGTCTTTTTCACTGACGCACATGTACATTACCACGAGGGGTGAGGTACTCGTTCACACGTGGTTTCCGTTTTCAATTACGGAGTGGAATAGAGTGTGTCCCGACATGTCAGGCCAATAGTGTTCAATGTGGTGGCCATCATTTGCTGCACACAATTGCAATCTCTGGTGTAATGAATGTCGTACACGCCGCAGTACATCTGGTGTAATGTCGCCGCAGGCTGCCACAATACGTTGTTTCATATCGTCTGGGGTTGTAGGCGCATCACGGTACACATTCTCCTTTAACGTACCCCACAGAAAGAAGTCCAGAGGTGTAAGATCAGGAGAACGGGCTGGCCAACTTATGCGTCCCTCACGCCCTATGAAACGCCCGTCGAACATCCTGTCAAGGGTCAGCCTAGTGTTAATTGCGGAATGTGCAGGTGCACCATCGTGCTGATAACACATACGTCGACGCGTTTCCAGTGGGACATTTTCGAGCAACGTTGGCAGATCATTCTCTAGAAACGCGATGTATGTTGCAGCTGTTTGTTACAACACGCAACTGGACGTCGGAGGTTTCAAGCGTCAACTTTAGGTTACAATATCTCCGGATGTAATTAACATTTTACAATGCAACAAACGGCACTGATTACGTATTTGCTTATACGTTCAGATGTGCTAACAAAACTAACGTGGTTCCATTTAAAAAAACATAGGTTTGTGTTAAAAAACATACTTCCGTGCATTTTTTTATGGTTTGTATTAAACAGTTACACTAGCCCCTCTCCTCACGTTCGGTATGTGGAATCGGTTCGTCAGTATTTGATGTGGTTTACGAAATATATCCAGCGGTAACGTTAGGTGACTCACCCTGTATATATAAAGAGCGTCATGTATAGACGCTTTACAAATTAAATTGTGAAGCGTTATCTAATTAACTCGGCAGGCAGCCTTGATCTTTCAGGTCAGTAGTGTAAAATGCTGTACATAATTTACACTCTAGTAGCATAAGAAAATTTGAAGGTGTGACAAGTTCTGTTCGCAAACGCATTCTCAATAATACAGACTATACATGAAATGGGTGATAGTGGTCGAGAGAGATGTTACTTCACAAAAGACAATCAAGAAATATTGTGCCTGGATAATTGTCATTCAATAATAGAACTAGCGGCATAGTAATCAGTGTTGGTTTTTAGAAGTACCTGAAATCATGAAACCACCTGAGGACCATACAGAATCTCTGTCAGATACTATACCAATTTACGAATGAATTAGCTCCACTCATGGCCATAACTAGCTCGTGATCGAGAAGCAATATATATTTGTACACTTCATGGACTATAAAAATTTTTTAGCTTTGCCCTCCACAATTTATGAATTGCAATTAGTCAGTCATGTGTCATGACTAATGCATAGAAGTAAAGCTTAGTTATAGGTAAAGCAAATGACAGTTTTCTATCTATTGAAAGACTGCTTAGCAACGGCAGTTTTTCTCTGTAGGAGATCATTTACAAAACCTTTGTATGACCCATGGTCGTGTTTTGTCCATGTGAGTGTGTTCCAGGTCAACTCGAACTTTTAATGTTCTGGCGTTAGTTCACCTTATAATGTACAAAAAGGATAAATAGTACCGTTGGAAATAGTTCATAGCCTATTAGCACCTAATTATTCTGTCACCAAGTCATTTCCAAGGATTCCCAGCATACGTTGCACGCGGTGTCTCAGATATTATTAGCCAATGAAAATTACTTCCCAAAATGTGACACAACCTTTGAAGAGCAACACCGATCTAAATTAAAATCCGCCGACCCGTGATCGTTGGGAAGTACGCAGAAACGTTGAAACCGAAGGATTTTCGTTTAAATCCTTTATCTTTGATTTCAAAAAATACATATGGAACTCTTTTCTCCTTCTAACACTATGACACTAAAAAGAATAAGATTATCGCATTCGAAAATAAAGAATTAGCCATCCATCTCTCTCTAGAATTAATATTCATTTACAAATATTCTATACGTTTGTTCTTGTGCCGTGCAAACAGAAGAGTGTTACACACTGAGGTGACAAAAGTCATGAGATAGCGATATGCACATATACAGATGGCGGTAGTATCGCGTACTCAAGGTATAAAAGGGCGATGCATTGGCGAAGCTTTCATTTGTACTCTGGTGGTTCACGTGAGAAGGTGTCCGACGTGGTTATGGTCGCACGCAGGAATTAACAGATTCCGAACTCGGAATTGTTAGGAAATTCAATACTCCGAGATCCACAGTGTCAATGTGTGTGCTAAGAATTCCACACTTCATGCATTACCCCTCACCACAGACAACGCAGTGGCAGTCAGCCTTAACTTATTTACCCGTAACCATTTTCCACGCAAAAATGAGAACAAGGTTTTACTTGAATTACAGCACCAACTACCAAGAATCAAAACAAATGTTTAAGACAAAATGTACGTATTTTTATGTAGAATCTGACTCTGCAATTAAAAATGGGGGTTCCTATTTGAAATTTTAAAGTTGCCTCCCGCCCCACCCACAGACGGCTGGTGTGGTGGGCTAATTTTAGCACCAGCAGATGTCCCTCTCGGAAATAATCAACTTTGGATTCTACACATTTTTTTCGAGTGAAGCTTATTTTTCGAGTTATTCTGGTTTGTCAGCTTAAAATTTCCACCCTGTATATTAACATGCAGATGAAGTAAATACTGTGTCAGTGTTGTTCAGTACATTGCCCACGGTCACCAACAAAATAAATCTCTACATACACCCTGCATAGTCGAGCGCTGCAGTGCTAAGCTAGTTGTCTTATAGAGGAATCACGCTAAGTTCAAAGTCTTACTATTCTGTGTAATGTTATCTCCATCGAGCGTCATCATTTCTGTGTTTAAACCGTAATCAAGGCATCTGCGTATGTTACTTTTCCTCTAACATAATTCATATTATTCGCTGGCCAGCGCGCTTTAGTCACACGCATTGTGAAGATTTTCTTTAAAAATAAAGCCCCCTACAGTCATCCGGCGTTAACTTTATGCTTCGAGACATTTCACGCCATCGGTCATCTGTCCACCGGAGCACAAAACGTGGTTCATCTGAAAAAGTCAACTATTTCTACTTAGTGGAGGTCGAATTGCGGTATTGGCGTGTCGATTCCAGCCTTCATCGCCGATGAACAGCAGTTAGTTTGGGTATGTGAGCAAGGCGGCCGCTGCCGAGGCCCTTACGCAGCAACGTTTGCCGAACAGTCAAAAATGGCTCTGAGCACTATTAGACTTAACATCTGTGGTCATCACTCCCCTAGAACTTAGAACTACTTAAACCTGACTAACCTAAGGACATCACACACATCCATGCCCGAGGCAGGATTCGAACCTGCGCGGTTCCGGACTGAGCGCCTAGAACCGCTCGGCCACCGAGGCCGGCCGCCGAATAGTCGTTGAGGAGACACTGTTGGTAGCCCCTCGGTTCACCTGGGCGGTTACCCGCTCAAAAAAAAAAAAAAAAAAAAAAAAAAAAAAAAAAAAAAAAAAAGGTTCAAATGGCTCTGAGCACTATGGGACTTAACATCTATGGTCATCAGTCCCCTAGAACTACTTAAACCTAACTAACCTAAGGACATGACACAACACCCAGTCATCACGAGGCAGAGAAAATCCCTGACCGCGCTGGGAATCGAACCCAGGAACCCGGGCGCGGGAAGCGAGAACGCTACCGCACGACCACGAGCTGCGGACTAACCGCTCAACAGATGCACGTGTATTTGCCTGGACACATCTTCACAGCCGTCGTTCACCACTGTCACCAATGGTGCCGCTTTGTCCCGTATAAAATATTTACAGGGGAAGCGGAAAACCATCATCTGCTAAGCCCAACGCGGAGGCAGGTGGATGATGGTGACGAATGGTCATTGAAGAGGACTGTGGCGAAAAATAAGAGGGTGAACACAGCAAAAGTCACTGCAGAACTGAACGTCACACTCGTGAACCCTGTCAGCACCAAAACAACAAGAAGGAAGCTCCACAAGCAGTGAATAGAAGGGAGAACTCCGAAATCGTTCACCACCGATGCGAATGCCAGTAGCATGAAAACATGGTGCAAAAATCATAAAACCTGGGCTAAGGATCAATGGAAGAAAGTCATTTGGTTACATGTTTTCCAGCTTCTGGCCAAGAGTGTCTCAAGAGTGAAACATGGCGGGGAGTCCAGTGATAATTTGGGTAGCCGTATCGTGCCATTCCATAAGCACCACGTTTACTCTGAAGGGCCGCATTACTGCCGAAGATCACGTGACCATTCTGTCCGATCAGGTTCGTCCTATCGTACAACTTTTGTTCCTCAGTAGTGATGCTGTGTTCCAAGACGACACAGCGTCTGCTCACACAGCTCCATGACTGGTACTGTGAGCACGAGGACGAAGCTTCACTTGTCATCTGCCATCACATTCACCAGATCTCAATATTGAGCCTTTGTGGTCTACTTTGAAGAGAAGAATGCCTGATCGCTATCAGCCACCATCATTGTTACCTGAACTTGCCAGTATTTTGCAGGACGAATGCTACAAGATTCTCTTGAATACCATACTGAACCTGTATTTATATATCACGAAGCAACTGGAAGCTGGTTTGAATGCCAACGCGTTTCCTATACCGTATTAAGCATGGTAGTTTTGTGTTTTTGATATTTCCATATGCAAACTTCTACAAGCACTGTCTCTGCCTTGTCATCCACTGTCGGGAAATACACCATGTGATCAAAAATATCCGGACACCCCCAGAAATATGTTTTTTTATATTAGGTACATTGTGTTGCCACCTACTGCCGGGTACTCCATATCAGCGACCTCAGTACTCATTAGACATCGTGATTGGATGTCACTTGTATCATACGTCTGTACGCGAGATTTCCACACTCATAAAAATCCCTATGTCCACTGTTTCCGATAGTGAAGTGGAAACGTGAAGGGACACGTACAGCATAAAAGCATATAGGCCGACCCCGTCTGTTGACTGACAGAGACCACCGACAGTTGGAGAGGTCGTAATGTGCAATAGGAAGACATCTATGCAGGCCATCACACAGGAATTCCAAACTGCATCAGGATCCACTGAAAGAACTGTGACAGTTAGGGAGGAGGTGTGGAGTGGCTGCTCATAAGCCACACATCACGCCGATAAATGCCAAACGACGCCTCTCTTGATGTAAGGAGCGTAAACATTGGACAATTGAACAGTGGAAAAACGTTGTGTGAAGTGAGAAATCACGGTATACAATGTAGTGATCCGATGGCAGGCTGTAGGTATGGCGAATGCTCGGTGGATGTCATCTGCCAGCGAGTGTAGTGCCAAAAGTAAAATTCGGAGGCGGTGGTGTTAAGGTGTGGTAGGGTTTTTCATGGATGGGGCTTGCACCCCTTGTTGTTGTGCGTGGCACTATCACAGCACAGGCCTGCATTGATGCTTCCCACTGCTGAAGAGCAATTCGGGGATGGCGATTGCAGCTTTCAACACGATGGAGCACTTGATCATAATGTGCGACCCATGGCGGAGTGGTTACACGACAGTTACATCCCTGTAATGGACTGGCCTGCTAAGAGTCCTGACCTGAATCCTATAGAATACCTTTGGGTTGTCTTGGAACGCCGACTTCGTGCCCGGCCTCACCGACCAACATCGATATATCTTGTCAGTGCAGCACTCCTTGAAGAATGGGCTGCCATTCTCCAAGAAACCTTCCAGCACCTGATTGAACGTATGCCTGCGAGAGTGAAAGCTGTCATCAAGGGTAAAGGTGGGCTAATACCATATTGAATTCCAGCATTGCCGATGGAGGGCGCCACGAATTTGTAAGTCATTTTCTGCCAGGTGTTCGGATACCTTTGATCACACAGTGTATATGTCACGTTGAAGGCTGAAGACATAAAGCAGAAGTAACGCTGCCACCACCAATTTTATGACTGCAGCTGCTTTTTTAAATTTTTTATTTTTTACAGGTGATAATTAAAATTTCATGACATTTCGTCGTTCTCTTCTGACCTCAATACGCTTTTCTTCGCCGCCGTTCTAAAAGCAACCAGTTCGCATGAAACGAGCTGGTACAATAGTACAATTGGTTACGCCTTGCGCAGGGCTACGAACGGCGCTGCAGGTGCATACGTAGTCCAGTGGGTGCGCAGCGCGAGAAATATTTCATTGCGAGCGCACCCTGGGGCACTGCGGACGGACGGCGGGCAGACCAGGTCCGCGGCTATTCTAACTGTAGGAGGAGTTCACTTCTGCTACTGCAGTACTGCAGGTACCGGGACTCCCACTGCGGAATGCACGGTAGGGGTCCGTAGTATACAGCAGAAGAGTCACACGTTTTGAAATCCTATTGTTCCACAGACTGCTTGAATTTCGCGAATAGAATAAAATCTTTACTGTTTTCTTATGCTCTGTCAGACTCCCTATCTCAAACAGTGGTAAGAGGATAAAAATATTTAAACGATCGAGCACTTGGAAAATTTGATGTTAACGGAACTCGTGTTGCTACAGAACCTTTCTAAAAAGAATATGGGCGCATTAAGTACGACATGAAGATAAACTTCGTAGAACAGGCTATAAACTAGTCTAGATTCATTGCCAGTTGTCCACAGCTCGTGGTCTCGAGGTCGCGTTCTAGCTTCCCGAGCACCGGGGTCCCGGGTTCGATTCCCGGCGGGGTCAGTGATTTTCACCTGCTTCTAGGCGACTGAGTGTTTGTGTTGTCCTCATCATTTCATCATCATCATTCATGGCAGTGGCGAGATTGGACTGAGCATAGGTTAAGTACACTCCTGGAAATGGAAAAAAGAACACATTGACACCGGTGTGTCAGACCCACCATACTTGCTCCGGACACTGCGAGAGGGCTGTACGAGCAATGATCACACGCACGGCACAGCGGACACACCAGGAACCGCGGTGTTGGCCGTCAAATGGCGCTAGCTGCGCAGCATTTGTGCACCGCCGCCGTCAGTGTCAGCCAGTTTGCCGTGGCATACGGAGCTCCATCGCAGTCTTTAACACTGGTAGCATGCCGCGACAGCGTGGACGTGAACCGTATGTGCAGTTGACGGACTTTGAGCGAGGGCGTATAGTGGGCATGCGGGAGGCCGGGTGGACGTACCGCCGAATTGCTCAACACGTGGGGCGTGAGGTCTCCACAGTACATCGATGTTGTCGCCAGTGGTCGGCGGAAGGTGCACGTGCCCGTCGACCTGGGACCGGACCGCAGCGACGCACGGATGCACGCCAAGACCGTAGGATCCTACGCAGTGCCGTAGGGGACCGCACCGCCACTTCCCAGCAAATTAGGGACACTGTTGCTCCTGGGGTATCGGCGAGGACCATTCGCAACCGTCTCCATGAAGCTGGGCTACGGTCCCGCACACCGTTAGGCCGTCTTCCGCTCACGCCCCAACATCGTGCAGCCCACCTCCAGTGGTGTCGCGACAGGCGTGAATGGAGGGACGAATGGAGACGTGTCGTCTTCAGCGATGAGAGTCGCTTCTGCCTTGGTGCCAATGATGGTCGTATGCGTGTTTGGCGCCGTGCAGGTGAGCGCCACAATCAGGACTGCATACGACCAAGGCACACAGGGCCAACACCCGGCATCATGGTGTGGGGAGCGATCTCCTACACTGGCCGTACACCACTGGTGATCGTCGAGGGGACACTGAATAGTGCACGGTACATCCAAACCGTCATCGAACCCATCGTTCTACCATTCCTAGACCGGCAAGGGAACTTGCTGTTCCAACAGGACAATGCACGTCCGCATGTATCCCGTGCCACCCAACGTGCTCTAGAAGGTGTAAGTCAACTACCCTGGCCAGCAAGATCTCCGGATCTGTCCCTCATTGAGCAAGTTTGGGACTGGATGAAGCGTCGTCTCACGCGGTCTGCACGTCCAGCACGAACGCTGGTCCAACTGAGGCGCCAGGTGGAAATGGCATGGCAAGCCGTTCCACAGGATTACATCCAGCATCTCTACGATCGTCTCCATGGGGGAATAGCAGCCTGCATTGCTGCGAAAGGTGGATATACACTGTACTAGTGCCGACATTGTGCATGCTCTGTTGCCTGTGTCTATGTGCCTGTGGTTCTGTCAGTGTGATCATGTGATATATCTGACCCCAGGAATGAGTCAATAAAGTTTCCCCTTCCTGGGACAATGAATTCACGGTGTTCTTATTTCAATTTCCAGGAGTGTATTTAAACGATCGAGCACTTGGAAAATTTGATGTTAACGGAACTCGTGTTGCTACAGAACCTTTCTAAAAAGAACATGGGCACATTAAGTACGACATGAAGATAAACTTTGTAGAACAGGCTATAAACTAGTCTATAGGGATTCATTGCCACTTGTCCACAGCTCGTGGTCTCGAGGTCGCGTTCTAGCTTCCCGAGCACGGGGTCCCGGGTTCGATTCCCGGCGGGGTCAGGGATTTTCACCTGCCTCTAGGCGACTGCGTGTTTGTGTTGTCCTCATCATTTCATCATCATCATTCATGGCAGTGGCGAGATTGGACTCAGCATAGGTTAAGTATTTGTACGGGCGCTGATAAACGCGCAGATGAGCGCCACACACACCAAACATCATCATTGCCAGTTGGTGAGACGGATAGGTTGTAGATTTCCATGTAAGTACGTAGTTAATTTTGTACTGAAGACAACAGATGAGTATGAAAAATATCCGTACATAAACATACTTCACTGTTCCACTATCTCTGCACTTTATTACCTAACCTGCTTTACGGATTTTAGAAGCCCGGCGGCCTCATGAGAGGGCTATTTTTTTTCTCTTACTTGTAGCATTCCACGTGAGCATCTGGACTTCTGTAAATGTAGACCACTGGAATGTTTGCGAATTTTATTCGAATTCTTTGGAAGGACAACTGAAAGGCAAACCTGTACGCTATTATGGACAACATGTGGTCTTTAGAAACGAAGGTTACATCGAGGGCATTATAAGGTCCCTCCTATGACATTTGTTACATCTCATTCATATAATTTTTGACCGTTAATTTCTGATTAGGACAGATCGGATTAGTTGACATCACGGGGCTGTGATCGTATTCGTATTATGGTTCAGTTTCACAACAACTATCGTCACTTAACTACTCAATTAAATCTGATAACTGAGAGTTGCTTTAGGTAGCAGTTTTTATTTTAGACCGAAATACAAGTATAATAGTCTCTGTACGGCAACTAGTCACATATTATCGTTACTGTCACTCAGGCAGGCTTGTTTACATGCTCAGGCACAATTGCCCGGTGCACGCCGCACATAGAAAAGTTAACTCTTTCTCGCCAACGTATGCTGAAGAGTCCACGCGATACCTGGAGTTGTTATGGAACCATAGCAGCTCCGGGAACCCGGTAATTCCGATGCCATTTTGAAACACCGAATGGATTTGTATCTACGGCTAAAATGTGTTTCTTTCCTGTTAAAGGTAATACTTGCGTTTTACAGACGACACACCACTGCTACATCGGAAAATTCACCTGAGAGGTGTAGACTTTGGGCTACGAATGTCATTGAGTATTTTTTTTTTACCGTGTTACCATCCATCAGGACGTTGAGCTGTGGTTAAAGATATTTTATCTTGAAGAGTGGTGTAAATGACATACTTTCATTCTTATAATATATAGCAACTGAGTTTGTAATGTTGCGTTGCATGTATATTGCGCCGTTTGAGAAAGTTGAGGCGATGACTGAGACAGAGGCATCTATCGAGCAGAACAAGAACAAAGACCACAGATGCTGTCGGACATCAAGCCAACACTAGTCGCAAAAAAAAAAAAAAAAAAAAAAAAATGGAAGGCCGTTGTTATCACAAGTATGTACGTTTGAGTGACTACTTAAGATTTTTAATGTGAGTTAACTCTGTAAGTAGGCTGTTTATGTTTTCTTATTGGCAACGTTACGTAGCGCTCGGTATGAAAATCACTGGCTGTGCTGTGTGCAGTCGTTGGCTAGTTTGCATTGTTGTCTGCCATTGTAGTGTTGGGCAGCGGCAGCTGGATGTGAACAGCGCTGTTGCTGTTCACATCCAGCTGCCGCTGCCCAACACTACAATGGCAGACAACAATGCAAACTAGCCAACGACTGCACACAGCACAGCCAGTGATTTTCATACCGAGCGCTACGTAACGTTGCCAATAAGAAAACATAAACAGCCTACTTACAACTCTGAGCTAGCTCATCGAGCATGGTGATGGATAGACTAATATTCTAAACTTGTGTGTTAATGCTCGGTAGGGTATGCGGAGAAGCGTGCGCCGACTCCTAAAATATACATCAAAAGGCTTTATACTGTTTTGCAATGAAATAATAAAAGTTATTTCTTTTATGCAAACAGGTTGCGATACTTGTGGAGCGAAAATAATACTCGGGCAACTCGTGGCACATTAAAACTTATTACTGTCAAAATCAGATTTGACGTTATCAAAGGTTATAATCTATTCACCTTTACTCAAAGAATTCAAGGTTTCAATGATTTTGGTTGGTACGAGAACACATTGCACTCTGCATAACTCTTAAAGACAATAATAAAAACCAGACTGATTTTACCTAGTGTCAGTCAGTGATTATCACTCGATGGTTGTAAATTTAATAATGGTGGAACTTAAGGTTGGTTCAAATGGCTCGGGGCACTATGGGACTTAACATCTGAGGTCATCAGTTCCCTAGAACTTAGAACTACGTAAACCTAACTAACCTAAGGACATCACACACATCCATGCCCGAGGCAGGATTCGAGCCTGCAACCGTATCAGTAGCGCGGTTCCAGACTGAAGCGCCTAGAACCGCTCGGCCGCCACGGCCAGCTGGAACTTAAGTTTCTTAGGAAACCATCACTTTAATCGGCTACGACCATATTAGCCACCCAGGACATATAAAACTATACACGGTGAAAATAATACAAAAACTACTGCGACATATTTAACGGTACTTAGGTTAGAAAGGAGCAGAATGGCCATAGTCAGCATGTCACCTTCGATATTTATGAGACATCCAGTTAACAGAGTGGTGAGGCCTGGTACGTGTGCCGCGCTACACAAGCAGGTATGGAGCGGAGTGTGTGTTAAGCTGGCGTTGGCCACCCAGAGAGCGACTGGCCTGCGTGCAGCAGCCGCGAGATCGTAAGCGAGCAATGGTCAGTCTGCACGAACGAAGGGGCTGAGAGTCTATCTGGAGTGGCGGAAGGCGGAGAGAAGCCGTTTCCGTAACTGAAAGTACAGTGCTGAAGGGAATTCACTTTAGTGGGTTTAAAGGAGGGAGGGAGGAAGGAACTTTGGTTAAAGGACTGAAGAGTCCATAGTTTTCTGTTACTAGTTTCAAGGAGTAGCTATGAATTACTAAGGGTGTTACTGTGACTTAGCAAAGTTTTAGCAGTTCTTAAGTTAAGACACGCAGCCAGGAATTGTTGGACAGTAACATAAAAGCCTATCTTTGAACCTAAATTTGATAAAAGAGCTTCACTTTTGATTATGTAGGCGTGTCCTTATCAGTAGTTGGCCGTTCTTTCCTTTATAGTGTTTTAGGTATTTTGTCGCTGCAGTAGAAGCGTTCTGTAATATTTTGTGGTAGATGTAAGTGAACGAAAGAGTTTTTCAGTTAATTTACCATTTATTGTTGTGATTTTTTGTTCGTTGATATCTCTACAGTTCGCGCACCATCTGGACAGATGCTGGGTCTCCGGGAAATGAGCAGACAGAAGGGCATGATGAGTCATGTTTGCCTTTATCTCCCGGGGTGGACGTTTCATAGTGAAGCTGGTGACCCCAATATTTACAGTTATCGGTATTGTGAGGTTTAGTGGTAAATCAGCCGAAAACGACGGACTCTATTTAGATAGCCCAGTAACGTGGTGGTACATCACACGTTATTTCTACTACAAGGCAGAGGAATAGAATACTTGTAACAAAGCCGACTACAATAGTTCTTGTCTGAAAATCCAACAAGTGATGATATTAACAGAGTGGTAAATTACAACTTTATCAATTTTGAAAGCGGCAGATGAATTCACTGGAAAGAAAGAGAAATACCGGAAGACGTGTCATAAAATATGGAATGAAGAAGTATCATACGCACTCGATCAAAATCAAATGTATCTAAATCTGATACAACACCGAAGCCTAGAAAAGGAAGAGAAATGTAAAATAAAAAGAAATATGGTTAATCAAAAATGAAGTAACTGAAGTAAGAATCATGGGACATACACTACTGGCCATTAAAATTGCTACACCAAGAAGAAATGCAGATGATAAACGGGTATTCATTGGACAAATATGTTATACTAGAACTCACATGTGATTACATTTTCACACAATTTGGGTGCATAGATCCTGAGAAATCAGTACCCAGAACAACCACCTCTGGCCGTAATGACGGCCTTGATACGCCTGGGCAGTGAGTCAAACAGAGCTTGGATGGCGTGTACAGGTACAGCTGCCCATGCAGCTTCAACACGATACCACAGTTCATCAAGAGTAGTGACTGCCGTATTGTGACGAGCCAGTTGCTCGGCCACCATTGACCAGACGTTTTCAATTGGTGAGAGATCTGGAGAATGTGCTGGCCAGGGCAGCAGGAGAACATTTTCTGTACCCAGAAAGGCCCGTACAGGACCTGCAACATGCGGTCGTGCATTATCCTGCTGAAATGTAGGATTTCGCAGGGATCGAATGAAGGGTACAGCCACGGGTCGTAACACATCTGAAATGTAACGTCCACTGCTCAAAGTGCCGTCAATGCGAACAAGAGATGACCGAGACGTGTATCAATGGCACCCCATACCATCACGCCAGGTGATACGCCAGTATGGCGATGACGAATACACGCTTCCAATCTGCGCTCACCGCGATGTCGCCAAACACGGATGCGCCCATCATGATGCTGTAAAGAGAACCTGGATTCATCCGAGAAAATGACGTTTTGCCATTCTTGCACCGAGGTCCGTCGTTGAGTACATCATCGCAGGCACTCCTGTCTGTGATACAGCTTCAAGGGTAACCGCAGCCATGGTCTCCGAGCTGATAATCCATGCTGCTGCAAACGTCGTCGAACTGTTCGTGCAGATGGTTGTTGTCTTGCGAACGTCCCCATCTGTTGACTCAGGGATCGAGACGTGGCTGCACGATCCGTTACAGCCATGCAACTTAATATGCTTGTCATCTCGACTGCTAGTGATACGAGGCCGTTGGGATCCAGCACGGCGTTCCGTATTACCCTCCTGAACCCACCGATTCCATATTCTGCTAGTCATTGGATCTCGACCAACGCGAGGAGCAATGTCGCGATACGATAAACTGCAATCGCGATAGTCGACAATCCGACCTTTATCAAAGTCGGGAACGTGATGGTACGCATTTCTCCTCCTTATACGATGCATCACAAGGCAACGCCGGTCAACTGCTGTTTGTGTATGTGAAATCGGCTGGAAACTTTCCTCATGTGAGCACGTTGTAGATGTTGCCACCGGCGCCAATCTTGTGTGAATGCTCTGAAAAGCTATTCATTTGCATATCACAGCATCTTCTTCCTGTCGGTTAAATTTCGCGTCTGTAGCACGTCATCTTCGTGGTGTAGTAATTTTAATGGCCAGTAGTGTACTAATAGACTCAATGTAGGGCAATGTATATGGTAGATAGGTGAGTGGTTAAAAGCTTGTGAAACATCTAAACAAATATGGACGGGAAACTGCTAACATAAATGTAAAAGGAGAAGAACACTAAAATATATGGTACCATGAAAAGGAGAGAAAGACTGGAACAGCCTACAATGTAGACAACAGTGATGTTGAAGAACTATCTCTGACAGAATCAAAGCTGCTGGAACCAGTAGGAAAGCAAAAGAAATCCTCTTATTCAAGAAGGGAGATTGAAGAGCATGTAACAGTTGACGTTGAAAACGTTTATTAAACTCAGGGCATTAAAACTTTTGCGAAAATAGTAAACAACAGACTCAAGACGAAAGAAGTTTATTATTTTATCGAAAGAACAATGTGGATTTGTATCCTGTATGGATAACGTACTTAGCCCCAGAGAGTAGTTGGAGAAAAGAGTTTAAGCTAAGAAAGTACATAGTCGCCGATGGCAATAGAGAGGATTTTAACAAATCGGGCGCTTCAGTCTGGAACCGCGCGATCGCTACGGTCGCGCCTCGGGCAAGGATATGTGTGATGTCCTTAGGTTAGTTAGGTTTAAGTAGTTCTAAGTTCTAGGGGACTGATGACCTCAACAGTTAAGTCCAATAGTGCTCAGAGCCATTTGAACCATTTGAACAAATCGGGTACAGCTGCAAAAGAATGTATATCCAAAACATCTGAGTCACGTAATGCAGAAAACATATAAGGAGGTAAGAACTCCGTTAGATCTGAGGCATAAAGTAAGAAAAATAAATTTTAATTAATCAAAAAGTGTGTAGCAAGGTCGTAGCCTCACTCCAACACTGTTCGACGTAAGATGTCAGGATGAAGTAGTTAGAAAATTGGAAGAAAATGTAAACCGAGGATTAAAAGTGCGTAATACGTATGTAATAACGATGCTAATCGCAGATGATCACTTTATTCTACAGAAAAATAAAGACAAACTTCAAATATCATTGTATTTATTAGTGCAATTTACAAACTGGAGATATCTCGGAAGAAAATGAAAAGTTCTGATGTAGAAAGGGAAATACCATACTGTAGTTAACACAATAATAGCTAATCAACCTGTAGAACAAGTCTCCAGTTTTACTTACCTAAATTATGATCTACTTTATTTTTACGTCGCAGGTTTCATTATACACCCTAAATCGAGCATCACATGTTGAAATTGTATGTGGTGCCATAACAGTGATTACAAAATCGAATTCAATTTACAAAGAACGAAGAAATGTGAACCTATTTATCAGTATAACATTGCACCTTCTCTGGCCTGGATGCATGTGCTGATTCGGACGGCATGGATGTCACAAAGTCGTTATAAAAGGTGGTCCACAGCT
Source organism: Schistocerca cancellata (assembly GCF_023864275.1). NCBI lineage: Eukaryota > Metazoa > Arthropoda > Insecta > Orthoptera > Acrididae > Schistocerca > Schistocerca cancellata. The sequence continues at coordinate 443,245,094 of NC_064632.1, read as the reverse complement.
GTTTACACAGGTCCTTGATATCGTCGATACTGCCGTTGAGACGGTCATCCGACATAGTCCAACAAATTTTCCATCGGGGACAGATCTGATGACCTTGCTGTCCACAAGAGTACCTTGGCATGACGCAGATAGTTCAAAGAGACACGTGCGAAGTGTGAATGAACATTGCCATGCTGAAAAGTGGCACTACAATACTGCCGATTGAGAGGCAGCACATGTGAGGACTCAGGATGTCCGTGAGGTACCATTGTGCTATCAGAGTTTGCTCAGTCACAATCAGCCGTGCCCTGAAGTCATATCCGATCCCTCCCCTACACAACGACACCAGGAGTAACACAGCGCTCTGTCTACGAAACATGTGAAGAATGGGACCTGTTTCCATATCGCTGCCATATTCGCCGACGAATCTCATATGAGATAGTGAAAAACGCAACTCACCACTAAACTCAATGCGAAGCCATTCACTGACAGTTCATGCTTCCCAGTCACGGCACCACTTCAATGGCAGCCATTTGTACTGTGGTGTTAACGGCACCCTAGGCATGGGACGGTAATTCCTTAGTTCGGCTGCTGCTAGTCTCTGTCCAACGGTGCGGTACGACACAAAATGTTGCCAGAAGCCCATTACTTGTTCTCGGCTGGCAGGCGTGGCTGTAAAGGGGTTACAAAGTGTTTGGGTGCACAATACGGTGATCTTCCGCTGTGGTGGTCAGACAGGGTCGACCGGAACCTTGACAACGTCAGGCCACTGTGACATCCGAACGCCCAAAAATCCGAATTTTGCACCATTCGACCTGCCGTCCATACGGAGACCCGCGATGAGGCCCATTTCCAACTGTGCTACGTTGATAATGCGAATGCGCGGCAACCTCGTGTCCCTCCCAGTGATCACTCAGCATCTGTGGCAGTTCACGCCGTTTGTATACGTACGAGGTGCATTCAAGTACTAAGGCCTCCGATTTTTTTTCTAATTAACTACTCACCCGAAATCGATGAAACTGGCGTTACTTCTCGACATAATCGTCCTGCAGACGTACACATTTTTCACAACGCTGACGCCATGATTCCATGGCAGCGGCGAAGGCTTCTTTAGGAGTCTGTTTTGACCACTGGAAAATCGCTGAGGCAATAGCAGCACGGCTGGTGAATGTGCGGCCACGGAGAATGTCTTTCATTGTTGGAAAAAGCCAAAGGTCACTAGGAGCCAGGTCAGGTGAGTAGGGAGCATGAGGAATCACTTCAAAGTTGTTATCACGAAGAAACTGTTGCGTAACGTTAGCTCGATGGGCGGGTTGGTGAAACAGCACACGCGCAGCCCTTCCCGGACGTTTTTGTTGCAGTGCAGGAAGGAATCTGTTCTTCATAACATTTTCATAGGATACACCTGTTACCGTAGTGCCCTTTGGAACGCAATCGGTAAGGATTACGCCCTCGCTTTCGCAGAACATGGACACCATCATTTTTTCGGCACTGGCGGTTACCCGAAATTTTTTTGGTGGCGGTGGATCTGTGTGCTTCCATTGAGCTGACTGGCGCTTTGTTTCTGGATTGAAAAATGGCATCCACGTCTCATCCATTGTCACAACCGACGAAAAGAAAGTCCCATTCATGCTGTCGTTGCGCGTCAACATTGCTTGGCAACATGCCACACGGGCAGCCATGTGGTCGTCCGTCAGCATTCGTGGCACTCACCTGGATGACACTTTTCACATTTTCAGGTCGTCATGCAGGATTGTGTGCACAGAACCCACAGAAATGCCATGTCTGGAGGCGCTCTGTTTAACAGTCATTCGGCGATCCCCCAAAACAATTCTCTCCACTTTCTCGATCATGTCGTCAGACCGGTTTGTGCGAGCCCGAGGTTGTTTCGGTTTGTTGTCAGACGATGTTCTGTTTCATTAAACTGTCGCACCCACGAACGCATTTTCGACACATCCATAACTCCGTCACCACATGTCTCCTTCAACTGTTCATGAATTTCAATTGGTTTCACACCTCGCAAATTCAGAAAACGAATGATTGTACGCTGTTCAAGTAAGGAAATGACGCCATTTTAAGCATTTAAAACAGTTCTCATTCTCGCCGCTGGCAGTAAAATTCCATCTGCCGTACGGTGCTGCCATCTCTGGGACGTATTGACAATGAACGCGGCCTCATTTTAAAACAATGCGCATGTTTCTATCTCTTTCCAGTCCAGAGAAAAAAAATTGGAGGCCTTAGAACTTGAATGCACCTCGTAGTAACACTAAAACCAAGAACAACACTAATGCACACTGGTGGCAGTTCTAAGCATTACAGGTGTCACCAACATACCCAACTTTTTTAAATTATTATTACGTGTACGAAGCAACATTGACATCCGACCATGTCTTCTGAGTACTCAGGCAACGTATATTGCTTCGAAATGTTTTGTAGTACTATGCACCTACTTTCCGTAAAGTCATTATCTCCATCTTTTCCTATCTCCTGAAACGCAGCGGAAGATTTCCTTGATCCATCTATATCCATTAGTGTAATTACACGCGCCCTCGTCCTCTACATTATTCACATTACACTTATAACTACGTCTTCCACTAATTTTCCTTAGTTCACGTTTTGCTTTCATCTCTCTACCAGTAATTCCCATCATGCATCTGTCCTTTGTTCACTAAACAGTCCGCAGTTTCTCATGATTTCCGCATGTAAAGTCCACGTCTTACTGCCGTAAGACAAAATTTGTAGCACAAAATGACTTTAAACTTTCGGTTTCAGACGCACTGGGACGTTTTATTAAAAATTATTTACTTGGGTATATATACTCCAGGTCATTTGTTTAGCTACTTATTCAATCTTAGTATTCAACACAAGTTATGAGCAATAAATTGTATCAGCAATTTTTCTCCTGATTTGGAAAATCGACATTTAATTGCGTGAGTTCATTCATAGACTGAAGAAATAGTTTCAAACAATATAATTTAAGCAGCGCTTTATTCTTAAAATTTTAGGTGCCAGAACGCACCTCCTTAACTAAACAAACTTCCTCCACTACCCTAGAGATAACAATCACAGGTTTAATTTTTTTAAAATGTGGATAAAACTTACAACGAGGAACCATTTTTACAAAATACTGTTCTGAAATTCAGACTTATAAAATATAATTTTTTATAATCAGAACAATAAAACCACACGATTTAATATAAACAAAAGGTGCTACCGTCTGTCCCCGTATCAGTGTCACCTTCCTCCCTAGTTACACATCGCCACAAGTCGGTAGGTAGTCTTCGTGACTGTGATCTCATGTTTTCAACTGCTGCCGGCAGTAAAGTTCAAACAGGCGCTTTGTAGCTGCTCGGTAACAACTGGATTGATTGAAGTTCATATTCCTTATTACAAATAAGCAATACAGTTGAACACGGATGTTCCTATAACACGTCTTCACGAAACATCGATTCCGTGTGCCATTTGTACCATAGCAGCTGATCGGCGAGTTGAACCTGAGTTGGTAACAATACAAGATGAAGGAAACATTCTCTCTCTCTCACTTCCTCACCCTGTGACTTCCATGATGTGCTACCCATCTCAAGCGACCTCCTATGGAGGCAGACTACACGTAGAATTCTTCAGTCAGATTTTGTCGTTCGCTACTTCTTTAATAGTGAGTCAAAAATAAGTCACAAGTTTTATGTATAGGTAATAATTATATAAGCGTCTAAATGTAAAATGCAACCTATCGAATAAAAACTATCTTTTTTCCACTTTTTATAAATTAGTTACTACAAAGCTACACTTTCTTGTTAAAAGCCCAAGAATTATTAATTTAACACATATACTATTTTAAATCTCCAATGCCTACTTGTTCCAGTGAGTTAACAAGAAGTTCCCTGGGAGACGGTTCTGTCGAAATTAAGCCCTGAATTTGAGTCAAAGTAGAATTTCTTAGACTCGGCCATGTTTTGGAAAGTCGTCGAATCTCTATTTTTACCAAAACTTGAAAGTGTGAAATTAAGGTTCTGACTGTGATAAAAATGAACGTAAAAGCAAGGATGGGAATGAAGCTACAGCATGGGATCGAAATTCATCGCGGCGACAACCTTGACGGTTAATCTCCATTTCTGTTTAAAATTGACATCTTTTGCCTAAATCCTTCATTGTCCGCCAGAAACAACCAACATTGTGAATGTTGCTGCGATGAAAATTTACACCCCATAGCTTGTGACTGGTCGGCGTATATCATTATGTCATGCTGCCAGAGATTGTGTCCAGTTCTTCATTTGTGGCGCCAACGCTTTCGGAGGAACGTAAACAAATGACTGCATTACTCTTGTGTCTTCCATTTCTCTATGGCTTCCACGCAACGTTAAGATTATAGCCACTGTCCCGGTGGTATGGAGATCTCGACGCTGAGAAGACGCAGATAAATGTCCTCAGTCGTTTACGTACCTACGGGAACGTTGACGCCAGCAGTGCAGATATGAACAAAATCTCTGGCAGCATGACGTAACGATGTCGTACAACGCACAATGAAAAGTCCTCTACGGGTTATAATGGTCACCACATTAGGATCTTTTCCCTGAAAAGGAAAATAGAGAACTTCGTCGAAAGTTGGAAATATTACCCAGATTTGAAGCAACAAGTAAGCCGACAATTTTTTAGACTACCTGAAGAATCACTTGGATTGAGTGACACCAAAGACAAAAACAAGCAACAACTGACCCACTGACTTTATTCCACCTGTGCTGTACATCTGCGTCAACGCTATTTAAAGAATGTGAATGTGCTGGGCTTTACACATCCATGTTTACATTTTTTCAATTTCTCAGCGAGTGAAAGTGTGAAATGTATTTGAATAGGTTTTGGCAGGTTTCCACCTCCTGTTCCCGTCGCTGTTTCATAGCTCTACAGGTGTTCGAGGAGGCAGTTGACTACTCTTCAGTCAGATAGATACATCATGTCACTGCACATTGAATGTGTAGTGCTTATGTGCCCTTGCCCGCTCACCCTAACCTCTATTATCTTGTTCGTCTGGTATTTAATTTTGTGGAGTAACGTGAGAGACTGCAGAACTGTTTCGTACTCTATCTCAAATATAGCTTCTTTAATTGCATGCATCATCAGAAAATTTCAACTAATGTTTCTTGATAACATTCCTAATACTATCGTAATGAACAGACCGGAACGTTACAATCCTAATAGCGTGTTTCTCAATTCCTTCAGAATCTATAATATGGTCGACTTGACGAGCAATCAAAATATTGAAGCGATGCGCAAGTACTGGCTGCAGTGTGGACTTGACGATAGTCTCTGTTTTATGTACGAGTATGTAAGTACTACCTTATCTGATCACAAGAATACGGACACCTATTAGTGAGCATTAATGTTGAGTGTGTCTACCCTTCGCCTTTATGATTTCTTGAACTGTGCTAAGAGTCTGAATGTCTATGGAGCCGAAATTACAGAAGGTAGAGATGTTGGGTGACGGGGTCTGGAGCGGAGTCGACGCTCTAACTATTCCCATTGGGCTCAGGTCAGGACCCTGGGTAGGTGCGTCGATTTCAGGAATGTTATTGTCCACAACCTATTGCTTCACAGATGGTGCTATGGTGCTTTATGATAGAGCGTATTTTCGTGGTGATACAAACAATCACTGTCTCCGAACTGTTTCTCTAGTGTACGTAGTACAGAATGCTGTAAAATGTCTTCATATCCTTCCGCATTTAGCGTTTTCTCAAGTGCAGTACGGATGCCACACCCTAACCACGAAAAACACCCTCATACCGTAACACCACATCCTCTATACTTCACTGTTCGCTCCAACCTGATGAGAGGTAACATTGCTCAGGCGTTTACTTACTGCCTAGGTGATCTCTGGTCAGAAATATCAGTATCAAAATTATTAAACCTTCTTGGAGCTACCAGAAATTCATCCTCAACACAGTCAATTATTCGAACACGTACGAAATAATCTGCACTGCTTGCGCTCTCTGCCAATGATAAATCTTTTGTATCGCTGCACAAAAACGTTGGTAGAGCGTTTAGGTCGGTTTATGATGAAAGAACTACACAGAGGCGTCACATTAATTTGACCCCCACTTGTGCAATAACCATTCAGAGACTGCAAGGGGCCGGCCGTTGTGGCCGAGCGGTTCTAGGCGCTGCAGTCCGGAACCGCGCTGCTGCTACGGTCGCAGGTTCGAATCCTGCCTCGGGCATGGATGTGTGTGATGTCCTTAGGTTCGTTAGGTTTAAGTAGTTCTAAGTGTAGGGGACTGATGAGCTCAGATGTTAAGTCCCATAGTCCTTAGAGCCATTCGAACCATTTTGAACAGACGGCAAGTGGCAACACTAATATTGAATGGTATTTAAAGTGTTTCGGTGAGATGCAGGAAATAATGCAGTCGGTGCCGTAATGCGTAAACGGAGCGATTTATATCACGTTCAAAAGGGCATGATCATTGGCTGTCGGCCAAGGGTGGAAGCATTTCAGAAATAACTATGTAAACTGTTCGCATACCGACGTGGTGCGTGGCAAAATGGCGCTATCCAAAACCGGGACCGAGGCAACTGCCGTGCACCATAGGCAATAGATGACAGGAGTTAACGCGTGTAACTTTCCAACAACTAACTGCCCAAATGAATCAAATGCTTACCAACAGCGTCTCGTCAGCAACGTTTCAGAGAACGTTGCTGCGCATGCCCTTGCACGGCGACACCGCAACTAGACGTCCTCTGGCCACCAAACTCCCAGGATTTAAACCCAGTGCAGAATCTGTGGGACCATGTCGGTCGGGCTGTTCGCAACATGGAACCTGAGCCGAGAAACATAGCGGAGTTGGCCACAGTACTGGAGACGGCATCGCTCCAGGTCCGTTTCGGTGCCTTCCCTGACCTCATTGATTCTCTTGCTGCATGTTTTGCAGCGGCACGCGCTGGAAAAATTTGTTAGTCAGCCTTTTGACAGGTGGTCACATTAATGTGACTAGAATGTGTAAGAGAGTGTCTGATCAGAAATTAACAAAATATTAATCCTTCTTGAACGTACCAGAAACTCATCCTAAACACAATCAAATATCCGAACATGAGCGAAACTCTTCTATCACTGTACAACAGTCGAATTCAGTCAGGTGATGCTGAGGGAATTAGATTAGGAAATGAGACACTTAAAGTAGTAGATGAGTTATGCTATTTGGGGAGCAAAATAACTGATGATGGTCGAAGTACAGAGGATATAAAATGTAGTCTGGCCATGGCAAGGAAAGCGTTCCTGAAGAAGAGAAATTTGTTAACATCGAGTGTAGATTTAAGTGCCAGGAAATAGTTTCTGACAGTATTTGTATGGAGTGTAGCCATGTATGGAAGTGAAACATGGACGATAAATAGTTTGGACAAGAAGAGAATAGAAGCTTTCGAAATGTGGTGCTACAGACGAATGCTGAAGATTAGATGGGTAGACCACATAACTAATGAGAAGTCACTGAATAGAAATCGGGAGAAGAGAAATTTGTGGCACAACTTGACTAGAAGAAGAGACTGGGCGGTATGACATGTACTGAAGCATGAAGGGATCACCAATTTAGGATTGGAGGGCAGCGTGAATGGTAAAAATCGTAGAGGGAGACCAAGAAATGAATCCACTAAGCAGATTCAGAAGGATGTAGGTTGTGTAGGTACTTCGAGATGAAGAAGCTTGCACAGGATACAGTAGCATGGAGGGCTGCATCAAACCAGTCTCTGGACTGAAGACCACAACAACAACGACACGATAAAGCAACTATGATAATCTTGTAGTAGCAACGCAAGCATTATTAGGAGACTTCTTGGTAGCATTTGCAAATGAGTAATAACTCCTTCTAGTGACATATTGCTCGAAATGCCTATTCAGAGGAAATAGCTAAGAACCTTCAGATGGTAACTGCAAGAGCCTGGTCAAAGCCATTGCCGAGTTGTTTGACAAAAAATCAAATAAAGAACCCTGTAAGGAAGATACCATGCAAAATGTGAAACTTAATTTCAAAATTTTTAAGGACATGTTCCCATAGAAGGAATAAACTCCTTTGTACGGATCTACAATGAAAAGTTTTTTGATGGAAGTATGTACGCCATCCACCAACCAGACTTCACAATAATGTACATCATTCCTGCATATCAGTTCAATAATGAAAGATTAAGAGAAACAAACAAAATATCCTCTGCGACACTCCATACGATAGCTTGCGAAGTACGAATGGTCGCTGCCTGGAAAACAGGCACGCTTAGACTATCGCTAAAAAGCGTTTCGCAGACGACCAAATCGAGCCGTCATTTACATACGGGGATTAGACAAAAATATGGAAACATCACGAGAAATGCATGATTGAACATGAACGCAGATACTGTCCAGGATTTCCTGTTGTATTTGACCATGAACGGCATCTGTGCAATGTCCTCAATGTGTTCTGTCAGTCGTGGTGAGAACAATGTTCTGTGTGAAATGATAATCAAATCAAGACCCTAAGCTGTCGGCAGGTGTTGATATACATCAACGGGGACAGTTGAAAATATGTGCCCCGACCGGGACTCGAACCCGGTATCTCCTGCTTACATGGCAGACGCTCTATCCATCTGATCCACCGAGGCCACAGCGGAGATGTGACTGCAGGGATTTGTACCTTGCACGCTCCCCGTGAGAGCCACATTCTCAGCTTAATGTCCACACACTACGTTCCTAGTGCCCCTGCCCATTACACTCGTTACTCGCGGCAGACAATCTTACCGAGTCCCGTAAGAGTTCGGGCAATGCGTGTGCATCCAGCACAAAAGAAGAAGGTCAATTGCCGGTTACCTTAACTATATGAAGACATGTCCGAAAGAACAGATACCATCTTGACAATGTTCTGTGTAGAAGCGGAAAAGTGTCATCCAATCTTTCATAAAGCGGACGAAAGTGTGTGTTGAGTGGTTGTGACAGACGACCATTGACGATGACTGTGAAGAAAAATAAGAGGACGATAGCTGCAAAAGTCACTGCAGTAGCGAATGTCACACTCGCAAACCCTGTCAGCACCAGCGTATAACTAATGGAGATTCATAAGCAGTGAACGGCAGGACGTGCTGGAATTCCGAAACCTCTCATAAGTGATGCAAATTGCCCTAACACGAAAACGTGGTAACAAAGCAATGGAGCAATGGAAGAACGTCATTTCGTCGAACAAGTCTCTTTCACTATGTTTCTACTGGCCTTACGTCCCAAGAGTGAAACAGGGTGGAGGTTCGCTGATGATTTGGGTAGATATATCGTGATATTCCGTGGGTCTGTGGTACTCAGCAAGCTTGCATCAATGTCAAGGATTATGTAACCATTTTGCCTGATCAGTTCCATCCCATGGTACAGTCTTTGTACCACAGCGCTGGAACCGAGCGAGGTGGCGCAGTGGTTAGCACACTGGACTCGCATTCGGGAGGACGACGGTTCAATCCCGTCTCCGGCCATCCTGATTTAGGTTTTCCGTGATTTCCCTAAATCGTTTCAGGCAAATGCCGGGATGGTTCCTTTGAAAGGGCACGGCCGATTTCCTTCCCAATCCTTCCCTAACCCGAGCTTGCGCTCCGTCTCTAATGACCTCGTTGTCGACGGGACGTTAAACACTAACCACCACTAACCACCACAGCGCTGACACTGTGATGCAAGAAGACAGAGCCACTGTTTACACAGCTCGTTTCTCCCCAGACTGGTTTTGTGACTACGAAGATGAACAGTCACATCTTCCTTGGCCACCACAGTCAACATATCTCAATATTGTGAGCCTTTTTGGTCTAGTTTGGAGAGAAGGAAGCGTGATCGCTACCCACATCCGTCATCGTCCTCTGAAGTTGGTGCTATTTAGCATGAATGGCATAAGATCCCATTCAAAAGCTTACAGGACCAGTATTTATCCATACCGTGGTGACTGGACGCAGTACTGGATGCGAACTGGTTTCCTATGCCGTATTAGGCGTGGTAATGTGTTAGATTTTTGGTGTTTCCCCTGTAAAGATGCTGGGGAAGTGTAACGCACTCTGGTTTTCAAGGGCTCTAGTTGTGACGAGACACGTAACAGCCGGAAGGTACCCAGTAAAGTAGGTATGCTCATTTAGGCTGCGCGACTAGCGAGTAGTAACACTCGAAGTCTGAGGCAGAAGTGCTTAGAAAAGTAATAAATGAACGATACATATACAGTGATCAGTTTTCTTGCTTCAGTTGGTAGTGAGGATATAACATTTTCATTTCATTTTGTCGTGCATGTTATGCTTGACGTCTTCTTGTAAGGAGGAGTAGCAGAAATGAGATTAGCGATAAAGTTGTGGGGACCACGGCGGAGACTAGATGAAGCATTTCTCTTACAGTGGGAGTAAAATGACGCATATCGGATGAAGCTTGTAGGATGCAAGAAGCAGACTAGCACTGGAAAAGTGGTCATTCCTCGCTAACGAAGGTCACTAGTATGAAAAACTGGCCTTCATTTCAGGAAAAAAATTTTGGGAATATATATCTGATATATCTGATAACAGCGCTGTATGGAAGTAAATTAGGGACCGTGGGAAAACCGTAAAAGAAATTTGAAGCGTTTGAGATGTGGTGTTAAGGGAGGACGCTCAGAATTAGGCGGAATGATAAGAAATGAAAAGATTCTTTGCAGAATCGGCGAGAAAAGGAATCTACGGAAAACCTACAGGGGGGACTGGATTGCAGGGCATTTGTTATATGAAATGATTAGTACAATAGGAATTAAGTCCCTGGGTACACAAGGGAGCCATAGAGAGCAATAACTGTAGTGGTAGACAGTCTGGAATAACTAATGGTCTTGCATATAAGTACTGCTCTGAGATGAAGAGCTGCTACATAGGAGGAAGTTAGAAGGAAGTTGTAGCGAGCAGTAAGAAACCGAACAAATTTCCCAAGTGAGAGTAGAACCTGCGCTCTCAGGGTTCCATAGCAACTTTGTATGCAGATAGTTCATACTTCCCGGGAATCGAGAATTTCGATGGTTTTTTCCTGTCATCGACATCGATGCTGGCAAGATATCGGTCCCGGGCACAACAAGATTTTCGAAAATATTTTAAGTATAATGTTTTAAGTAAAAATTTTAAGTATAAATAAATTTTAAGCATAAAATTTTCGTGCAATTTCGCATTTGCTAGTGTAATTTTTTCCAGTTCAACAAATTGGTCTCGAAATGTTTATAAATTATATACGCAAGGTTTCCTCGAAAATGAGTCTAATAATAAGAAAAACCATATGAAAACATCTATAGTAATTCTTGAACCTAGGGCGGTCATTCAAAAGAAGCGAGCATGGGACTTCAGTTTATGTATGTATAGAGAGAAGGTTAAATAAAATATTTTTTATTTGCTTACTAAAACATGACTATAACTAACGTTTTATGTTTTCATACAGTAATACTTTTTTATTATGCTTTCGACAGATGATGAATGCAATGCAAGTTCTAATTACAAAAGAATTTTTTGAGCGATAAAATTAAATTCAACAATTATCACATTATTCCTTTTCCTGTACTGTGAAACCTTGCTTCTTGCCAAACTGCATGAGTCTAGATCAATGGGAACTATCCTCCAGGTTCGGATGAGTGAGTTTGACAGTATCAAATATTGACTTAGAAACTTATATTTATTTGAATGAGGGATCCATTTTATATTTTTTGCACCGTCAAGGGAACAAAGACGTTAAGATGTTGATACATCTAACCGTTCCCGAGATAAAAAGTTCTTTACAGAAATGACAGAAAAGGAATTTTTCATGTGATATAATTACAAATTGAAAATTTTCGTATATTTTCCTTTATATGTAGTGTGAAACTTTGCTCCTTGCCATCGAAAGAGATGGAGCAGCGGTTAGCTCACTGGACTCGCATTCGGGAGGACGACGTTCAAACTCGCCTCCGGCCATCCTGATTTAGGTTTGCCGTGATTTCCTTAAATCGTTAAGGCACATGCCGGAATGGTTCTTTCAAAGGGCACGGCCGACCACCTTTCCCATCATTCCCTAACCCGATGGGACCGATGACCTCGCTGTTTGGTCCCCTCCCTCCAACCAGCCAACCAACCTTCCTTCTTGCCAAATTTCATGATACTAGGTCAACGGAAAGTAATGTAAAGATTGTGTTGAGTGAATTTGCAAATATGAAAATACGGGATAAATGGCCGTAAATTTCTATTGAAATGGCTTAGAGGCCTAAATTTTTAATCCTCTGAGGGTCCGTAGACCTTAGATATGGCATAAATTTCTAGTTTATACATTTGCCCGTTCCTGAGAAAAGGACAAACGAACGGACAAATAACGAAGTGATCCCTAAAAGGGTTCCATTTTTACCCATCGAGGTGTGAACGCTAAAAATGATGAAAAAAACTTGCACTGAAAAATAAGCTTTAGCACCTACCTATGTAAGTATTTTATCCATTAAATAGCGTGGAATGGAGGAGCACGCTCTTGACGAAATTGAAATAAATAAATGAAGTAGTAACAGAACCCACACGAGTGGGTAAGTTTCACGTATCATAAAAGGCCAAGTAATTATTACTGAATTCTGCACTACACTTTAAAGCGACACAGTTACATGACAAGATGATCAACAAGTGTCCTGTAGGAACATTAAGAACTTCCTACCAGTCTTTCTATTTCTCGACGATTTCGGCCTTTGGTCTTGGTCACGGAGCCATTCTAGAACCGTTATGTGAACGTCCTCATCGTTGGCTTTGCGGCTTTAAGTCAGGCGCCGAAACGCCAGGACGAAACGAGAGAGCAGAGAGCAGAGAGGGCTGTGAAGAAGACGTCAGCCGGCCGCTGTGGCTGACCGGTTCTAGGCGCTTCCGTCCGGAACCGCGCTGCTGCTACGGTCGCAGGTTCGAGTCCTGCCTCAGGCATGGATGGGTGTGATGTCCAGTAGTTCTAAGTCTACGGGACTGATGACCTCAGCTGTTAAGTCCCATAGTGCTCAGAGCCATTTCAACCATTTGAAGACGTCAGCCAATTGCACGCTGACCGACCCCTCTCCAGACCGACAACGCGACGGCAGCGGCCTCTGTACGAAGAGAACATAAGCGCCGAGCCGACTGGTAGCGGCCAGTTCTACAGCAGCGAGTTCAAGCAGTAAGACTAGTCATTTCGCTTCTACTATGTAGCATTTTCTACATTTCTTATTTTGTCTGTCGCCGCCGGCCGCGGTGGTCTAGCGGTTCTGGCGCTGCAGTCCGGAACCGCGGGACTGCTACGATCGCAGGTTCGAATCCTGCCTCGGGCATGGGTGTGTGTGATGTCCTTAGGTTAGTTAGGTTTAAGTAGTTCTAAGTTCTAGGGGACTTATGACCTAAGATGTTGAGTCCCATAGTGCTCAGAGCCATTTGAACCATTTGTCTGTCGCCCATTGCTTGCGACACATCTGTATTTCTCAAAGTTAAGCATTGCCATTTATTTTCTGTGATAAAACTCATTAATACAATGTTCTGGAATTATCTAGCGACCCTAGAAAGCAGGTTTCCTATACTCCCCTCATTCGACCAGTAGGCAGGATTCAGCAGCTGGAAAATCTCTTTCCTCCCAGGTGTTCTTCCTTGATTACATGGACGTTGGCGTCCGTGTTTGACGACGACGGCCTTCCGTTTCTATCAGCATCGTCCACGTCTGCGCAGTGTTGGCCAATTTGTGTGCACTCGCTTCACTACGGCTGGACGCGACGTTGCATTTGGTCAACATACCGCCATAATTTCTCCGTGAATGGGTTCAAATGGCTCTGAGCACTATGGGACTTAACTTCTGAGGTCATCAGTCCCCTAGAACTTAGAACTACTTAAACCTAAGCAACCTAAGGACATCACACACGTCCATGCCCGAGGCAGGATTCAAACTTGCGACCGTAGCGGTCGCGCGGTTCCAGACTGTAGCGCCTAGAACCGCTCGGCCGCTCCTGCCGGTTCTCCGTGAATCTATGTGCAGTTTAGACGTTTTGCCTACCGTACTTCAGCTTTAGAGCACGTAGCCTACCCAGCTGCCGCCCCATTTCACTCTTCCACTGCGATGCACCTGCTATCCTTACCGCAACAGACTGTCTGCAAGGAGACCTGGACACATGCTCTCTTCTGACATGTGTCAGTCTTGTTGCACAATAGTCTTACCGTGGGAAAACATGAGTGACTTACTAAGTCCCTACGTATTTAGTAAAATTGTTTGTGTGATGATGAGGATTATTATTATTATTTCTTTACTTTCTCAGACGTTAAGTCTGGTTAAAAATGGAAAGTGACGCGGACCTTGATCAAGCGTCACTTCCTTTTAACTGTACGGTATATGTTACATTGCATTTAGGAACTTTCGGGTAATTAAACATGTATCAATAATTACGGATTTCTGTAGTTGTATATATAAGTTTGGATGTAGCTGTATTACATTGATGTACTGGTGGATATTGTGTGGTATGACTCCTATAGTTGATAGTATAATTGGTGTAATGTCAACTTTATCCTGATGCCACATGTCCTTGACTTCCTCAGCCAGTTGGATGTATTTTTCAATTTTTTCTCCTGTTTTCTTTTGTATATTTGTTGTATTGGGTATGGATATTTCGATTACTTGTGTTAATTTCTTCTTTTTATTGGTGAGTATGATGTCAGGTTTGTTATGTGGTGTTGTTTTATCTGTTATAATGGTTCTGTTCCAGTATAATTTGTATTCACCATTCTCCAGTACATTTTGTGGTGCATACTTGTATGTGGGAACGTGTTGTTTTATTAGTTTATATTGTATGGCAAGTAGTTTGTGAATTATTTTTGCTACATTGCCATGTCTTCTGGGGTATTCTGTACTTGCTAATATTGTAAATCCGCTTGTGATGTGATCTATTGTTTCTATTTGTTGTTTGCAAAGTCTGCATTTATCTGTTGTGGTATTGGGATCTTTAATAATATGCTTGCTGTAATATCTGGTGTTTATTGTTTGATCCTATAATGCAATCATGTTATTATTATTATTATTATTATTATTATGACCTTCCTTGGACCACTCTAGTCAGTTATCCAAATGTTTACAGGTTTTTGTTATTCAGTAATACAATACAGTTCAATAATAACCCAATAAGACAATTCTTAGTGCAATGGTTACACAGGGATTATTATAATTTATTATTATATGAAAGATGATTTGCTCTTCTGTTTGCCAAATGCTTCTACATTCTTTCAGATATTTTCTTTCTTTCTTTCCTCGTCTGAGATCACTCTTCCTGTAGCTCTTTTACTGATCTTCGCTTGTATCCTGGTTTGTGTGTCTTGCACGATTATAGTTTTCCCTCTCTTTTTTTAAAATCATCTACTGTAATTTGGAGTTCTCTTATATCTTTCTTAATTTCTGTGATCCAATTAATGTTGCTCTTGATATTCCACAACTCTTCTGTTATTCCTTGCTAATACTGTTTTCTGTAGTTCTAATCAGATGTCCAAGGGATACGCTTCTGCCTGTTTGTGCTCATTACTGGTTCTATTTCCTTGTACACAGTTTCATTGGAGCCTGTCTTGTTATCAAGAACTACGGCAACTCAATAGTAGTCGTCATTGAACGGGATTTGAAATTTTTGCTCTCTGTATGGCGTGTTTTATCCAAGAACAAGTGGTGAAACAGACTGTGGTTCATAAAAGCTTCCACCACTTATTACTAGAAGAGATTACTTATAAGCGCATAGCTTTTAAAGTACGGCCACGTAAAATGTGTACGTCTCAAGTAGGATAGCACTCTTTGTCGTTTTGTACCTCAGAAAGAATGGACCGATAACGCTTTATAGCACGTTTAATTCCCTTCTTCGGCGAAAGAGTCTAAAACTATGAGTAACAAAAGTGTTATGGGTATATCGCACATAAAAGGGTTACATACGCTGCTCTAAGCGACGCCACACACTCTCTCGTGTGCTCGGTGAGTCCTCGACAACAGCACAGCCACGCGAAACAAATCTATGGCGTGTCGACTCAATATTCTGTGACTACCGTCTGTAAATGGGCTGCGGCTGCCATCCTCTGTAATAGTTGAGAGCGTTGTCAAGTGTTTTAGGGTTCGGAGGCCTCCGTCAGTTGATTAGGTAGACTAGTGCCGTTCATCGACAGCGCGAAGCCGAAGAGAGAGGAACACGACACCTGTCCCCAGTTGTCAGCCCATTGCGTAAGCACCATCTGGTTATAATGCGTGGGAAGACATGTTTATTTGTGCAGATTGTGGTGGTTGTCGTCTTTATTTTCAGTCCTAAGACTGATTTGGTGCACCTCTCCACCCTAGTCTATACTACGCAAGTCTCTTGATCCCTGAGTAATAGCTATAGCTTACATCTAGCTTAACCTCCTTATTCTACAATTGCTATAGCCCACACTTCATTACCCGTTTGATTACTCCTTGATGCCTCGGGATGTATCCTATCAAACGATCTCTTCTTTTAGTCAAGTTTTCCCCAATTCAATTAAGTACCTCCTTATTGGTTACCTGATCTACCCACCTAACCTTCAGCATTGCTTTGTGGAATCACATTTCTTAGTGTCTCAATTGCCTATCTTCCACGTTTCATTTCCGTACAAGGCTAGACTCCAGACAAATACCCCTGAAAAAGACTTTCAAACACTTATGTCTATATTCGACGTTAACAAATTCCTGATTTTGTTTTTCTTGCTATAATCGGCCTATATTTTATATCCGCTCTACTTAAGCACAAACAGTTATTTTGCTGCTCAAGCAGCAAAACTCATCTACTACTCTTAGGCTCTCATTGGTTAGTCTAATTCTCTCAGTAACGCCTTATTTAATTCTGCTACATTCCATTACCTTCGCAGGCTCTATTATATTGTGAATCGAGTTCCAGATTATGATGGAAGCAAAGCAGTAATCCTTCATCTAAAAGGCAGCCTGTCAAACGAAGTAAGTTGTCATTTATTTTGAAACACGCATAATTTGTAATGTAACAGCAGTGTAGAGTTTAGTTTACTGAGCTTTTGTAACTTATTCACATAAAATGTGAATGCGTTCCAACTGAACGCACCGCACGTGGACGTGATTGACAAAAGTCACCACAAGGTTCAAAAAAATTCAGATGGCTCTGAGCACTATGGGACTCAACATCTGAGGTCATCAGTCCCCTAGACTTAGAACTACTTAAACCTAACTAACATAAGGACATCACACACATCCATGCCCGAGGCAGGATTCGAACCTGCAACCGTAACGGTCGCGCGGCGCCAGACTGAAGCGCCTAGAACCGCTCGGCCACACCTGCCGGCCCACCATAGGGAAATTACTAGTACTGCAACTGTGACGGATACTGAAGGAAAACAAAGATTTTAATGACCCAAGTTTCTGGTCCTATTCTCCACCAGCACGTTGTAACTTCAAAAAGCATGATGTGTGTTTGTAAATCGAAACTACCTGTTAATCACTGTTCATTTTTATTTTTGCTTTGAACTGTGTAGTTGTTGATACAGGAATTATTCCGAAACGTGTCCAGTGCATAAACAATCATTCAAAAATTGCAGGTGAAAGGTCGAAAACTCCACGTCATTTTAAAAAAGTTCTTGTTAGATGCGAGATGTTATGTCAACAAAACATTATACATGCGGTAAAAGTATCACATAGTTGCACCGAACGTGACAAATTTAACTCCATGTGATACGCACCCTGTAATCGCAACGGGAGAACCGACAACACTTCCACGTCTCAGTGGCAGTGACGCACTTATTTACAATATTTACGAAACAGAGCTTCTGGAACCATAAGTATCACAGTAAATATTACAAAATTAAAGAAAATGTTTTGGAGCGATTGCCCATATAAAACTAGCAGCATTATACGGAAATAGCAACAAATATAAAGAGTTGTGATGAAAGAAACCGTATAACACGTTGAAATTTTGTTGTATTTTCAACAAAATCTAATATTAGGTTGGTGCATAGCTGGGGTACCGTAGTGTAGCGTTTTGTTTCGCATCTTCGTACTGCGCTGCTATGGGTTTATTTATTATTGTCATTTTTTATTTATAGTTTAATATCGATATTTGAATTTACATGTTGACATTTTGTCATTTGTAGATGGTAGATGGTGACTGGAGCTGGGGATGCTAGAAAAAATGGTTCAAATGGCTCTGAGCACTATGGGACTCAACATCATAGGTCATAAGTCCCCTAGAACTTAGAACTACTTAAACCTAACTAACCTAAGGACATCACACACATCCATGCCCGAGGCAGGATTCGAACCTGCGACCGTAGCAGTCCCGCGGTTCCGGACTGCAGCGCTAGAACCGCTAGGGATGCTAGAAAATGGAGTGCCAAGTGGAAAAATCTGAACAATTCCAACATATTCTTCTGTTTGGGTTCAATAGAGGGCTGGCAGCTGCGGAGGCAGCCAGAAACATTTGCACCGTGTATGGAGATAATGGCTTGGGACAGAACACGGCGAGAAAATGGCGTTCGCAGTTTAAGGAAAATCGTCTTGACATTAGTGACCTCCGGGGTTTGATGAAGATCGTTTAACGGAATTAATCCACAATGATCCACGTCAGTATCCTCGAGAACTGACAGACTGCGACATTTACGTAGGGAAGGTTCAAAAATCGGGTTAATGGAAATCGCATGGTCTAAGCCAAAATCACAAGAAACAGCGGGCGCCGGCCGGAGTGGCCGTGTGGTTCTAGGCGCTACAGTCTGGAGCTGAGCGACCGCTACGGTCGCAGGTTCGAATCCTACCTCGGGCATGGATGTGTGTGATGTCCTTAGGTTAGTTAGGTTTAATTAGTTCTAAGTTCTAGGCGAGTGATGGCGTCAGAGGTTAAGTCGCGTAGGGCTCAGAGCCATTGGAACCATTTGAACCAAACAGGGGGGCGCCCGTACGTGCTTCTGTGCTTGCTTCTCATCAACTGGCTCGTGAACAGCACCGTCCACTCTATCCCGTAGTGTTACTGGTGACGAGAAGTGTCGTCTTTATGCTAACATAAGGAAAAGAAAGGAATGGCTGAGCCCAAACAAAGCAGCAATTCCCCGTACAAAGGCCTCTGCGTGCACGAAAGATTGTGTTATGCATCTGGTGGAAAAGCGACGGTGTAGTGCGCTACTAATTGCTTCCTGGAGTTGTAACTGTGACTGCTGACATTGACTGTCAACAACTGAGACGTCTTGCAGACGCAGTCTGAGGACAACGACCAGGAAGACTGCATGAAGTGATGCTATTCCACGATAGTGTGGGGAAAAAAACAATACAGAAGCTGGGTTGGGCAGACACTCAGCACACACGTTATTCACCTGATATGGCACCTTCAGGTTTTCACCTCTGCCGCTGTCATTCGAACAGTCTTCAAGGAACTTCCTTTCCGGATAAAAACGCACTCCAAACACGGCTTGACGAATTCTTCCTTTTAAAACCATGTGATTTTCGATAGTAGCATAATCGAAAAGTTACTCTAGCGTTGGTGGACTGTTCTAATAGTGAATATATATTATTGATTACTAAAGTCTCTGTTATATCTTTCTGTTGTATTTATTAATCTTACGGAGGAACGATGCACCAACCTAATACACGCACCTCATACAATATCCCACAAATGAATGCTCAAAGAAGTTAAAACTAGAATATAGGGTGGTTCACTTGAGGCGCGAGCGCTGTGCTCAGTTCCGATTGTTCCGTACACTCGGCTCGTCCGTCCTCATCTGGGAGGTGGCCCACTGGTTTTAATGGCACTGGATGAATTAGGAGTGATCTTGAAAAGAAAGGTAAGATCGTTGCGCCATTTAACTCTTCAAACTTTTATGCCGGCAGCACCTGCTAACGGAGCTGAGCAGAAACGCGAACTAAACTTTACAGACCGACGGAAGTGCAGCATCTGACCAACTCAGAATGACGTCAGCACTGCAGCCGGCTATTGCAGTCTGTGCATGCTGGAGAGATTGGTTCTGAAATTCTCTTTTCATAATGAACCATGGCTGTATTTCTTGCGGCACACGAACTCACGTTAAAATCGATGGCGGGGTTATGAAAATACTCACCATTTAAATGAGCACTGTGTGAAAACAGGCAGTTGATGTTCACTTTATGCAATACGAATTATTGGTCGGATATTTTCCATAAAACCGCAACTTTCGATAGCTATGTACACGATATACCTGGTGATTCAACAAGATAGAGCAGATTTCAGTTGTTTCTTGCGGAGAAACTATAAAAGATAGAAACACGTTGTGCATGTCACTGTATAGAAGAAGGTTCAACATTGTTGTGGTGAGCGTATTGTAAGACCTTCAGTACACACACCATCAGATCAATTGACTTGTCGCTCTAACGAAGTAGGTAATTGACTTGTCGCTCTAACGAAGTAAGTGAGTGTCAGCAATATCTTTCGTGGTCTTATCGTGGCGTGTTTATCTTCTGGTGTTAGGTCAGACGATAGAAATGCCACTTGCACGCGTCGAGTAGCAGATTGACGGTGACCAACTTAAAACAGAACTTGATTAATTTTAACACACCTTTATTAAAATAATAACAAGCATAAAAATTACTTAACTTGGTTCTGGATGCTATTTACAATTGACAGTCTGAAGTTCCTTTGGTATTGGTACGTTAATCTTATTCTCACATACAGGGTGTTACAAAAAGGTACGGCCAAACTTTCAGGAAACATTCCTCACACACAAAGAAAGAAAATATGTTATGTTGACATGTGACCGGAAACGCTTACTTTCCATGTTAGAGCTCATTTTATTACTTCTCTTCAAATCACATTAATCATGGAATGGAAACACACAGTAACAGAACGTACCAGCGTGACTTCAAACACTTTGTTACAGGAAATGTTCAAAATGTCCTCCGTTAGCGAGGATACATGCATCCACCCTCCGTCGCATGGAATCCCTGATGCGCTGATGCAGCCCTGGAGAATGGCGTATTGTATCACAGCCGTCCACAATACGAGCACGAAGAGTCTACATTTGGTACCGGGGTTGCGTAGACAAGAGCTTTCAAATGCCCCCATAAATGAAAGTCAAGAGGGTTGAGGTCAGGAGAGCGTGGAGGCCATGGAATTGGTCCGCCTCTACCAATCCATCAGTCACCGAATCTGTTGTTGAGAAGCGTACGAACACTTCGACTGAAATGTGCAGGAGCTCCATCGTGCATGAACCACATGTTGTGTCGTACTTGTAAAGGCACATGTTCTAGCAGCACAGGTAGAGTATCCCGTATGAAATCATGATAACGTGCTCCATTGAGCATAGGTGGAAGAACATGGGGCCCAATTAAGACATCACCAACAATGCCTGCCCAAACGTTCACTGAAAATCTGTGTTGATGACGTGATTGCACAATTGCGTGCGGATTCTCGTCAGGCAACACATGTTGATTGTGAAAATTTACAATTTGATCACGTTGGAATGAAGCCTCATCCGTAAAGAGAACATTTGCACCTAAATGAGGATTGACACATTGTTGGGTGAACCATTCGCAGAAGCGTACCCGTGGAGGCCAATCTGCTGCTGATAGTGCCTGCTGTACATGGTACGGAAACAACTGGTTCTCCCGTAGCACTCTCCATACAGTGACGTGGTCAACGTTACCTTGAACAGCAGCAACTTCTCTGACGCTGACATTAGGGTTATCGTCAACTGCACGAAGAATTGCCTCGTCCATTGCAAGTGTCCTCGTCGTTCTAGGTCTTCCCCAGTCGCGAGTCATAGGCTGGAATGTTCCGTGCTCCCTAAGACGCCGATCAATTGCTTCGAACGTGTTCCTGTCGGGACACCTTCGTTCTGGAAATCTGTCTCGATACAATCGTACCGCGCCACGGCTATTGCCCCGTGCTAATCCATACATCAAATGGGCATCTGCCAACTCCGCATTTGTAAACATTGCACTGACTGCAAAACCACGTTAGTGATGAACACTAATCTGTTGAAACTACGTACTGATGTGCTTGATGCTAGTACTGTAGAGCAGTGAGTCGCATGTGAACACAAGCACCGAAGTCAACATTACCTTCCTTCAATTGGGCCAACTGGCGATGAATCGAGGAACTACAGTACATACTGACGAAACTAAAATGAGCTCTAACATGGAAATTAAGCGTTTCCGGACACATGTCCACATAACATCTTTTCTTTATTTGTGTGTGAGGAATGTTTCCTGAAAGTTTGGCCGTACCTTTTTGTAACACCCTGTATATCTCTGATACTTGACAAAAGAGTCTATACATTTATCTTCATGGCTATGTAAAGGAATATGGTAATCTTATTAGGCGCAGACTGAAGCTTGACTATAGACTGGCACAGACAAATGTAGAACTCGTACAGACTGGTACAGACTAATGCCGACTGGTACAGACTGGTGCAGACAAATGCAGAATGACTAATCGGAGGTCTGTACACTCGTTATAATACCTCGCGCATTCAGGCATCACTGCCCGAGTGTGATCCGTGAGGAGAAAAGGTTCTACGTTAGCAGCAATCTCATTGGCTGCGTTACATATTAATACACGGATCGGCGAAAGCAGAATTTGGTCCGTCTCTATGGGAGCGCCATCTCGTAGCGCGGAGACGGACGAGCGCTGCGCCTGTGCTGTTGTGCTTTGCAGGGCGCACTCTAGTGGGAAAGTTGTGTACGCGCTGACTACGAGGAACTATATACACAACAATTTTCGACACAGCGGCGCTTTTGTTTGCTTGTAGGAACTTGGTGAGTACACCAAAAGAGAAATCACTTCGTGAGTTGGAACATGCGCCAAGTCAATCCATTGTTATAATGCAACGCATTCCTTCGTCGATTCAGCAAGAAGCCGCCTCTACACAAGCAGATTTATGACTGGCATCCAAAATTCTTAGATTTTGGTTGCATATGCAGAGGGAAGAACACTGGTCGCCCACGCACGTTTAACTAAAGTGTAGAGCGTATCCGAGATGCGTTCACACGGAGCTCTCGGAAGTCCACAAGATGGGCAGGCCAGAAATTTCAGCTTCCTCAAAGAATGCTGTGGCGCCTTCTGTAACGACAGCTGCACATGAAGCCTTACACATCAATAGAAGGAACGAATATTGCATTTCATTCCTCCATGACATGAAATGGCAGACGACACATTTTTTGAACGACTCAGCTATTCGGGTGAATTGACATTTCTTCTATCGAGTAAAGTGAACAGCCAAAATCAAAGAATTTGAGGATCACAAAATCCGGGAGACATCGTCTAACATGAAACAGACACACATAAACTGAAACTGTTTTGTGCCATTGTTGTTCACAAAGTTTGTGGACCTTGCGTTTTTTGCTGAGGAAACTGCGACAGGAATGTCATAGCTGGACATGCTGCAAATTTGTTTGATATCTCAGCTTCATTAAGATTACAATGATATCACTTTGATGCACGACGGCGCCCCACCTCACTTTCACCTTGAGGTGCGATGTTGTCGTGACAACACCATTCCACAACGCTAGATTGGGAGTGGTTGACAACAGAATCTTGTTCATTGCTTTTGGCCTCCTATGTCACTAGACCCCACACCTTGCGATTTTTTTTGTGAAGGTACATAAAAGACACAGTCTTTGTCCCACCAACGCCACCTACACTTCAACAGCTGAGAAATCTTATTAGCCAAGCTGTCAATCCAATAAACAGGGACCTTTTGATTCGTGCGTGGAATGAAATGGACGACCGTTTCCATGTCCCTCGAGCAACGCATAGCGGTCATGCTGAGTGTATGCATAATGTATATATGAACATGAAAACTTTGAACCTTCCTCTATTTAAAAGTGAGCCATCACTTGAAAATGATATAACAGACCAACATCACGATCATAGTGAATAAGTGTTTTGAATAACAGTCCGACAGAAAACACTGACCTTTGTAAAACGCACATAATACAATACTGACGAAATGGGGTTGATGGAATCATACACACATCAAAAAAATTTTTGCATCACCCCCGTTCCCTGAACTCCTGACGACAGACGTTGACTATGGACATAGTATCACAGACACACGGACTGTTCAGAGATGTCACTAAACCTGCCAAAAGATGTAAACAACCAAGAATTAGACGGAGGGGGTCCGACAGCTTATCGCTTCCTGTCAGTCCACCAGAAAGGAGGTACACGGCTCGTGTTGTCTGCAGTTCAACCATACCTCGACGGTCAATACCGCGGTTCGATGGCATCCGAATTGTTATTTTGTGCCAGGAAGGGCTCTCAACAAGTGTCCAGGCGTCTCGGAGTGAACCAAAGCGATGTTGTTTGCACATGGAGGAGATAGAGAGAGGCAGAAATTTTCGATCACATGCCTCGCTCAGGCCGCCCAAGGGCTGCTACTGCAGTGGATTACCGCCACCTACAGATTATGGCTCGGAGGAACCCTGATGGAAAAAGCCACCATGTTGAATAATGCTTTGCGTGAAGCCACAGGGCGTCGTGCTACGACTCAAACTGTGCTCAATAGGCTGCATGATGCGAAACTTCACTCCCAACGTCTATGGCGAGGTCCATCTTTGCAACCACGAAACCATGCAACGCGGTACAGATGGGCCCAACAACATGCCGAATGGACCGCTTAGGATTGGCATAACGTTCTCTTCACCGATGAGTGTCGCATATGCATTCAGCCAGACAATCGTCGAGACGTGTTTGGAGGCAACTAGGTCAGGCTGAACGCCTTAGACACACTGTCTAGTGAGTGCAGCAAGGTGGACGTTCCCTGCTGTTTTGGGGTGATCGTGGAAGGTCCTGTAACGGCTGTAAGATACGTGAATGCCATCCTCCGACTGTAGTGCAACCACATCGGCAGCATATTGGCGAGGCATTTACCTTCATGGTGACAATTAGCGCTACCATCGTGCACATCTTGTGAATGACTTCCTTCAGGATAACGATATCGCTCGACTAGTGTGGTCAGCATGTTCTCCAGACATGAACCCTATCGAACATGCCTGGGATAGACTGAAAAGGGCTGTTTATGGACGATGCGACCCACCAACCACTCTGAGGGATCTACGCCGAATGGCCGTAGAGGAGTGGGGCAATCTGGACCAACAATACCCTGATGAACTTGTGGATAGTATGCCACGACGAATACAGGCGCGCATTGATGCAAGAGGACGTGCTACTGGTTATTAGAGGTACCGGTGTGTACAGCAGTCTGGACAACCACCTCTGAAGGTCTCACTGTATGATGGAACAACATGCAATGTGTGGTTTTCATGAGCAATAAAAAGGGCAGAAATGATGTTTATGTTGATCTCTATTCCAATTTTCCGTGCAGGTTCCGGAAATCTGGGAACCGAGGTGATGCAAAACATTTATGACTGAAGCGATTTCGTAGACGCACTGTTGGTACATTGACATATTCTCATAGAGGGCAGTACTCCTCGTAGAAAAACTCTGTATTGTTGCAGACGCCCTTCAGATTTCTGCCATGAGAGCGCAGCAATGAGCACTTACGCTAAATGGTGACAGTTGCCGAGAAAGCGTATGTTGTACTCGAAATGCTTTCACCTCATTCTGCCTCAACACTGCAATGACACTTCAGAACAAAGTTCAACAACGATTCAGAAATTACCAATTCCATTTGGCGGTTGTATGCACATCTCAAGACTTCAGGACGCCTCTGCAAGGCGCGCGGCCCGTTCTCACACATAGCCCACTGAAGTCTACCAACATAACAAGCGGAGGGCTGAACGTACCACAATAGCTCGATTGAAAAGTTTAGGATACTACTGAATCTGAAGCCTTACCGCATGAAATTACTACAAGGATGATTCCCGATGTGAAAGTCAGAAGCTCTGAATTTTCGGCACAGTTGCACAACTTATGAAATAGGATAGCTTTTGTGAATGACACAGTAAACAGACACGACGTGAGAATCTGCGAGGCAAGGAATACCCGTGCTATTGTTCAGCACATTCACCAAACGTTAAAGTGTTCAGTGCAGTCTCACGGTTTAAAACTTTTTCTTCCGCGAAAAGACCGTTATGACACACGTGTATCTGGGTCTGGTGGAAAATCAGCTCATGCGACAACTGGAGATCGACGGCGTGGACTTCATCTACGAACAGAATGGTGCCCCACCCCATTTCCATTATGATGTTCGTAAATTCTTGGAGGGTAATTTGGGAAACCGATGGATTTGTTGTGGGGTTGACGACTACCAATTCATGTCAAGGCCTGCAGGCTCTCCCGACCTAACATCTTGCGGTTATGTTGTGTAGGGTTAGGTGAAAGACTCCTCCACCAAAAAACCTATCAGAACTCCGTCCTCAGATCAACAGTACTTTTGGACAGATTGGTAGGGACATGCTGCGCCGATCGATGGAAGAACGCGATTATCAACTTGATAATAGCAGAATCAGTAGGGAGCCACATATGCAGCCCTCATAATACGCAAAAAAAAACTTTTTACGTGTTTATTTGTGTGTGCAAAGCCCTAGAGCAATTCTGTGAAATTGCTTCATTCATCTATAACGACCTTGTATATAAAAAAAGAAAGAAAATACGTTATATGCTCACCATCGTTTCGTGAACGGAATCAGACAACATTGCAACATAATGTTATATTTTCTAAGGCGTCATCACCGCAGTAAACTTTCGCCGTGAGGGAGAATAGAGAGCGGAAAACTTATGTAAACGTCACCAAATGTGTGTAAAGGTGGACAGCCGTCTGAGGATGAACAGTCGGTTCGAAACCGGTAACGGCGCTATTTGTGTAAAGTGGCTAGCTGCTATTTTCCTTCTTTGCAAGAACCAACCTGAATTTTGTACGCAACTATGGTCTCAATATATCAGTTTTTGATAAAATAGCAGTTGTGAAATACCCAGTACACGGCGATATTCACGTAACGGTGGTGACGGAAAACACAACCCCTTTCAAGAAAGCAGGCCGTCACGCGTACGTCACAGCAAGTGACGCTGCAGGTCTTGAGTACTGGCAGCCGTCTCTAGCGAGAAGGAAGTAACTGTTCCAGACGATTTTAATAATACTTGTCTGCGCGTTTAAATGCATACAAGCTCTCAATGGCACACGGCGATTTAAGAACTTCAGTGGGGACCTTTTCAATTACATATTGACTTCTCATGGGCCCTGCGAGGAGTCGAGCGTTCACGAATTGTGGCGGACCAGCCTACTCGTGGCCTACAGTAAATCAAGGCCTGAGCTTACGTCTATGCAGCGTCAGCAATGTAGTGTTCGTGGCCAACGATGAATACTTACGAAAGCCCTTTGGTCAAATGTTTGACAGTGTAGTAGGGATACTTTTAGGAAAGATCTTTGACAAAAGTTCGAGCGAGGCCGTCGTTCACACGTCGCTTCGCTTTATTTCGCAAATTTAAGCTACAAATTGCGAACTACATTTGGTATGTGCCTATCGCCACAGTGATTATTGCAAAGTATGAAGAATATGAAATTCTTCGTGACACAAGGTACGCTAACTACAAAATCGGATGGAATCTTACAAAGAAACAGGTGCAGCAATCAGATGCACTCGAAACGGCTGCGCTGTGAAAGATGTTAAGCTTACGTACAAAAAGAGAGGATGTGGAAGGGGATGAAGATGTGAAAAGCCAAGTCTGTTCGAAGTGTACATAAGTGAAATGAATGTGTTTATCTGTACTCTGGATAACCAAACTCAACCTTCATCAATACCTCCTTAGGTGATTTATGTACTGGTACACATGTGTCTTGAATAATACGCTGCAGTCATAGACTATGCGGTTGGTCCCGGCGGAGGTTCGAGTCCTCCCTCGGGTATGGGTGTGTGTGTTCGTCCTTAGGGTAATTTAGGTTAAGTAGTGTGTAAGCTTAGGGACTGATGACCTTAACAGTTAAGTCCCGTAAGATTTCACATATATTTGAACATTTGAATTTGAATAATACGCAAAATGGTACACTGTGGCACTCCAGCGCTGTACAGCCTGTTGCTAAGAATCTTAACTAACCATGAGACGCGTCTGTATCAGAAATAGTATTCATGATTCAGATAATGAAACACTGGAGCAATTAAGTATTTTTTCACACTATGCTTCGCGGGAATTTATTCTCATTATCAAGTAAAATTATTTAAATTGGTATTAATGTGATTTTTCGGGAAATAGAACAAAAGACATCTGTTCGATTGCAGCAGACCGTAAAAACACAACTGTACGGTAAGACAGGGAGAACAACACACATACAAATATAACGTAAATTATATACATAAATATTTCCTTTTTATTATGAGATTAACACGCGAAACGCGACATATTAAGCATGAAAAAATACGTATCGGTAGCTAGTCCAGTGTTTCATTATTTAATTCCTGAATGACTTAGTTCCAACCTTCCAAAAACATCGATTATGATGAATTAAATTGAGGAATGGCGTTTTTAAAAAGATTGTCGTGTATGCAAATACGAGAGACCACATTTATCAGGGCATACTGAAATGTTTGCCGGCCGAAGTGGACGAGCGGTTCTAGGTGTCTGGAGCCGCGCGACCGCTACGGTCGCAGGTTCGAATCCTGCCTCGGGCATGGATGTGTATGATGTCCTTAGGTTAGTTAGGTTTAATTAGTTCTAAGTCTAGGGGACTGATGACCACAGCAGTTAAGTCCCATAGTGCTCAGAGCCATTTGAACCATTTGAAATGTTTTTTCATTCATCCTCAATTAATTTGCGTTGTTCTTCATATCCTCGCACTATAGCTCACGGAGAAAATTTTGGCGAACACTCCGAGCTTTTCTTCTCGCCGTCCACCGTTTCCTCTTCTTTCTTTTCAAGCAATGTGCACGCCACCAACGCATGCTGTTGTACAGGCATGCATTCCCGAACAACTAAGGCATGACGAAATAGTTTACGATTGTATAATAGTTTCAGTGAAGCAGTCTGGTCAAAGAAGTTCGACGACATCTTTGATAAAGGACTTTGACAAAGATCTACAGTGTAATACGGGCCTCAGGATTCCTGTGCGGCTGGTCCCGGCGGCGGTTCGGGTCCTCCGCAGGACGTGGGTGTGTGTGTTTGTCCTTAGGATAATTTAGGTTAAGTAGGTGTAAGCTTAGGGACTGATGACCTTAGCAGTTAAGTCCCATAAGATTTCACACACATTTGAACATTTGTCTCAGGATTCATGCATTTTTTTCGGCCGACTATTAACAATAGATTGCTGACGTCACACAGATGTGAGCTTAGGCCTGGTTGGTTCAAATGGCTCTGAGTCCTACTTAAACCGAACTAACCTAAGGACATCACACAACACCCAGTCATCACGAGGCAGAGAAAATTCCTGACTCCGCCGGGAATCGAACCCGGGAAACCGGGCGCAGGAAGCGAGAACGCTACCGCACGACCACGAGCTGCGGACACTTAGGCCTGTATTATAGCTGGTCGTGAGTGTACTAGTGCGACGTCACGAGTTCGTCGCTCGGCCAGTACTTCTGGAGGGCCCCGCGAAACACAAGTATAGCACTAGTTACTACGCTGTTATCGCGGCCACTGCCGCAACCGCTGGAGCGCGCGGAGAAGCGCGAACGGCGGCGGTAACTCACGTCGAGCCTGAAGAGCGTGGGCACGACGAAGTAGGCGTCGATGTGGTCGGTGGCGAGGGCGCAGGGCGGCGCGGCCACGTTGCGCAGCGATCGCAGGGCGGCGAGGGCGGCGACGCTGGCGCCGGCGGAGGCGGCCACGTGCGCCACGTCGTCGCCGCCGCCGTGCTCGTCGAGCAGCATCCAGGCGCCGCGCCACGCCGCCACGCAGCAGCCGGCGAGCGCGGCCGTGTAGAGGCGCGCGGCCAGCAGCGCGGCCCAGAGCGCGGGCCCGGCGGCGGGCAGGGCGCCCGCGGGCTGCAGCAGCGCCGCCAGCAGCTGGCCCGCCTGGCCCGCGCCCAGCGACGCCCACCAGGGCAGGCGCGCCGCGTCCAGCAGCCCCCAAGAGCCGCGCCACGTGGCCACCACGCACGGCGCCACCAGCAGCGCCGCCAGCGCCGCGTCGGCCGCCGCCAGCAGCGCCGCTCCCGGCACCGCGGCGCGCATCCCGCCGACTGCCGGCCGCCGCCGCCGCCGCCGCGCGCCGGGCCAGCGCCGCCCCCTCCGCCACCCACCACCACCACCGCGGGCGGCGCGGAGTCCGCCGCTCAATTGCCGCGCGCCTCCTCCACCGTGACGTAAACATCGCCTCTGTCGTGTCGCCGACACGAACGACGTGTAGCCAGTAGCCGACACTGCCACTGTGCATAGAGCTTAACAAACGGCCCCCGGTTCCCATGGTACACGGATGACTTCATTGCTATTAACACCGTGTCTCTCACTCAATGACAATGTGCAGTTAGGATGGATGCAATTAATTTTCACGGGCTCCTCAACACCTCTCCCTTTCTACAACGAGATTTTCACTCTGCAGCGGAGTGTGCGTGATATGAAACTTCCTGCCAGATTAAAACTGTGTGCCGGACCGAGACTCGAACTCGGTACCTTTGCCTTTCGTGGGCAAGTGCTCTACCATCTGAGGTACCCAAGCACGACTCACGCGCCGTCCTCACAGCTTTACTTCTGCCAGTACCTCGTCGTGTTATGTTGACTTTGTTTGTGTTTGGAGTGGAGGTTGTTGCTAGACGCACACATACAGTCAGTCCCATACAAATCCCCACCATCGCCGACACCACGCCAGCAAGCACCACCAACATCAGTGAAAAACGTGTGATGGCAAACAGCATTGAAGACGCGTGTGACAAAACGAAAAGTAACTGTGTGACATCCCAAAGAGCTCTTAAAATGTCCCCCAATCAGCGGCCAACACCAAGCCACAATCCGTCCAGTACCACCTCAGAGACCGCAACAGAAACCAGCACCAACAGCAAGCCAGCTGCACCTAATTATGATAATTTAGGACCTAACTTACTTTTAAGTGGGCTAGAGAAAAAAGAGATACTGCAGACAGCGCAGCGGATGCTACTTAGATTGTGCCATCCAAAGGGAGATTCTCTCTGTTTTCCAGTAACTGAGCAAACAGACAGAATCATCCTAAAGACAGAAAATATTCCTACATCAGCAGAGCCGCTGCTCGATCTCATGCTCCAGGCCTGCCTGCGCAGGTCAGAATCTTTCGACTTGGACAAAATGTATATAGATCATGTAAGAACACACGGACGAACATATTTTGATTACTCACAGACTGGAAGTAAATGTTTTGTACACGTAAAACACCCAGAACACATAGACAAAAAATGAATATCTTACAACATAATACAAAAAACAGTACGACAGTCAGCGCGGAAATCCCTAAAATAGCACAGGACCTGCAGGCAGACATCATGTGCTTACAAGAACCTCATAATAGAAACGGGCAACTGATATGTCTACCAAAACATGCTACCACAATAACAGGCAGCAATAACTGTAAGGCTGCAATAGTAATTCTAAATAGAACTTATAACATAATTAAGGTAACACAGTTATGCAATCAACACTTGCTTACCATAGAGATAACTAATGGGAACGTCACATGGGCTATTGCATCCATGTACGCCCAATACAGCCATCAAATACAGCCGTATGCAGACTACATCAGAGACCAAGTATCGTATGCCAGAGGCAAAAAATTTGTGATAAGTGCTGACATTAATTCCAGATCGACCCTCTGGAACTCAGACAGAACAGATGACAGAGGACGCATAATCACCGATCTAATACAAGAAACACAATTACATGTAATGAATACGGAAGGACCTATACCAACATATGCAGGGTTCGATGGTACGAGCAGTAATATCGACTTCACGCTAGCAAATAATGCAGAAATGGCATACGTAACAAACTGGACTGTACACGACAACATGACCAGTAGTGATCATAATGTCAAAACATACACACTAACTCACACTCAGAACACAATGACCAAATCACACACCAGACACTTGCTGTTGCACAAAGCAGACTGGAACAAATTAACGGTAATTATCCAACGACACGATCTAGAAAACATCAATGGACGTATCGATTATAGAGCACACAAGTTAACACAGGTGATACAACATGCACAAAACACTTCAATACCGACAGCAAAGAACACAAATTGCTCACCAGTACCACGGACCAACGAACTTACGAGACTCAAACAAGACGCAAGACGCAAACGAAAATTATATCAAAGGGCGATAGCAGATAGGGAACGACGAATAAGACTTGAAGCATATAGGCATGCGCAAGACTTATATAGACAGACCCTATACAACACGCGTAGACAACAATGGGAGCTATTTGTAACAACACAAACAGAGCAAAATATATGGGGGGAACCATACAAAATACTGACAGAGAAGATAAAAACCCCACTAGTTCTGGGAACGCTAAGGCAGGATCACGACACGATGACGAGGGGATGGAGGAATACAGCGGAGTTTCTGCTGTATAAACTGCTCCCTGACGACATTATCGATACAGACACAAAATATCATGCAACACAAAGAGAAAACCTACACACACCATACAACACTGCAACTGTCACCTGTTCTTTTGCGCAAGAAGAGGTTGCGCTAGCAATCTCAGAGCTCAAAAACAAAAAAGCACCTGGACCAGATGGTATCCACTCGGAAACACTGAAAAAACTAGCACCGCAGATCACCCCGTTCCTAACAACGTTACTGAACGATGCCTTACGGCTGGGCAGGGTACCTACAGTATGGAAAACCTCCAAAGCAGTCATTATTAAGAAATCAGCGGACAGGGATCCTTCAGATCCAAAGACTTACAGGCCAATATGCCTAGCCGGCCAGTGTGGCCGTGCGGTTCTAAGCGCTTCAGTTTGGAACCGCGTGACCGCAACGGTCGCAGGTTCGAATCCTGCCTCGGGCATGGATGTGTGTGATGTCCTTAGGTTAGTTAGGTTTAAGTAGTTCTAAGTTCTAGGGGACTGATGACCTCAGAAGTTAAGTCCCATAGTGCTCAGAGCCATTTGAACCATTTTTGAACCAATATGCCTAATAAACACGCTAGCAAAGATTCAGGAGAAGCTACTGTGTAAGCGCCTGCAAACACACAGAGCTCTCAGGGGTATGAGCCAACACCAGTTCGGCTTCAGATCTGGCAGATCAATAGATGATGCCATCAACCAGACCCTGCACATAGTTAACACCACAAAACAGAAATACGCCATGGCAATAATGATTGACATTGCCGGAGCATTTGATAATGTTTGGTGGCCAGCACTGTTTCAGAGGCTAAGACATATGGAGGTACCGCAATCACTGTACAACAGTTTTCTAGACTACTGTAAAGACCGAGTAGTCGAATGGCAGATGGACAGCCGGAAAGTAATTAAAAGAATTACCAAAGGCTTTCCTAAAGGGTCGATCTGCGGCCCCATCTTCTGGGACATAACAATCGAACCCCTCCTACAGCTTCTGGATGGGGATGACAGGTCAGACGGAATTGTCGCCTACGCAGATGACCTATTAGTTGTAGTCACTGCAAACAACAGAGCCAAGTTAGAAGAGAAAGCCAGTGGATTACTACAAACAATTACTCAGTGGTGTCACAACAACAAACTCAGGATAGCCGAAAACAAAACAACATACACTTTACTGAAAGGATCACTCCAAAGGAATCCTTCGGTTAAAATTGGGGACATAAACATCAAACGAGCACACATTACGCGCTATCTTGGGGTACACATAGATGAAAAATTGAATTTCCACGAACACATAAGGCTAACAACAGACAAAGCAGAAAAAATACTCCACAAACTGGTGAGGCTAAATTCAAAACAGTACAGACTACCTCTACCAGTCACACGTACATACCACTGTGCGCTCTTCGAATCAGTACTCAGCTTTGCAGCTAGCACGTGGGCACATAGACTGAACGTGGTCACCAACAAAGCATCCGTCAGACGAGGGCAGAGAAGTGTCCTACTTAGGCTATCTGGAGCCTTCGGTACCACCTCAGCGGATACACTGTGTGTGGTGCTCGGAATATGCCCCATAGATATCACGATCAAATACAGAGCTGCAAGGTACTGGTTAAAGGTGGGGAGACCAGATAAGGTACACACAATAACCGGTGTGCCCATTGAGACGATACGTCACCTTAAAAGCTGGCGTTTGGATACATGGCAAGGTGAGTGGGATGTAAGTGATAAGGGACGTAGACTGCACGACTTCCTCCCTGACATAAGGAAGCGGTTGAGAATGAGACATATCGATCCCAGCAGCGGTATGGTACATTTCTTAACCGGACACGGACCTTATCCCACGCACTTAAACCGCGTGAGTCTGAGGCAGACACCTACATGCACATGCGGGGAAGAAGGTTCCCCAGAACACACTGTCTTTTTCTGCGGGCAATACGCGAACAATAGACATACACTACACTTAGATTACATAGATACAGACATAGATATATACACAGCAATAAGAGACGAAGAACAATGGGCACAATTAAACGCACTGACAAACAGTATTTCAAAAACAACACATGAAGAGTATATACGGACACGACATCACAGACGTGCCTATGTACAGCGTAACAGAAATCTCCAGAGGATGGACAGCGATACCCACAGTGACAGCGAAAATAGTGACAATGAGGAGGAACAGGAGGAGGAAACTGAGATGTGACAGTAAATAAGCAAATTGCTGGCAATCTAGCCAAGAAAACACCAAATGCTGTACATGGATGCGCACCTAAAGTAGTTAATACATAGGATTAGTAACAAATAGGATAAGAAACATTATTTCTCTACTAATAACCATTTGTGTGTGTGTGTGTGTGACTGGCGGTCAACGGCTCGGCGAAACCTTCCGAGGTATTCACCGTCAGTCACACTCGGTGATGGTACTAACAAATCTCTCATCTATCCTATCTTCTTTTTATATTCTTCTTAAAAACAACAAAATTTTATTTATATTTCAACCATAAATTATAGTTATTTTGAATCTTTCTTTGTAAATGTTGTAGATAAAACAAAAGGAAAGAAAACTGTAAAAAGATGAAAAACGATATTTGTAAGACGTACAACCTGTTTTAAACATCAGGTAACAGGTCTATAATTTGGCAATAAATAAATATAAAAAAAGTGCCTCGTCTCCTACCTTCCAAAATATATAGAAGCTCTCCTGCGAACCTTGCAGAACTAGCACTCCTGAAAGAAAGAAAGGAAGTTTCATATCAGCGCACACTCCGCTGCAGAGTGAAAATCTCATTCTGGAAACATTCCCCAGGCTGTGGTTAAGCCATGTCTCCGCAATATCCTTTCTTTCAGGGGTGCTAGTTCTGCAAGGTTCTCAGGAGACCTTCTGCAAGGTTTCGAAGGTAGGAGACGAGGTACTGGCAGAAGTAAAGCTGTGAGGACGGGGCGTGAGTCGTGCTTGGGTAGCCCACATGGTAGAGCCCTTGCCCGCGAAAGGCAAAGGTCCCGAGTTCGAGTCCCGGTCTCACATAGTTTTAATCTGCCAGGAAGTTTCACCTCTCCCTTTTCTTCGAGGAGGAGGAGTAGTAGGAGGAAGAAGAAGAAGAGATTAGCGTTTAACGTCCCGCCGACAACGGGGAGTCATTAGAAATGGAACACGAGCTGAGATTAGGGGCGAATGGACAAGGAATTAGGCCGTGCCCTTTCAAAGGAACCATCCCGTCGTTTGACTTGCGCGGTGTAGGGAAATTACGGAGAATCTAAACCTGGATGGTGAGATGCGGGTTTACCGAGTGAGGTGGCACAGTGGTTAGCACACTGGACTCGCATTCGTAAGGACGACGGTTCAATCCCGTGTCCGGCCATCCCGATTTAGATTTTCCCTGAATTCCCTAAATCGCTCCAGGCAAATGCCGGGATGGTTTCTTTAAAAGGGCACGGTCGACTTCCTTCCCCATCCTTCCCTAATCCGATGAGACCGATGACCTCGCTGTTTGGTCTCTTCCCCTAAAACAACCCAACCCAGATGCGGGTTTGAACCTCCGTCCTCTCGAATGCGAGTCCAGTATGCTAGCCACTTCTCTACGTCGCTCGGTTCTTTTCTTCGACAGCATCCCCATTGTTGCAGGGGTTGAGACAATGGTAGGGGTCTCTCTTGATCCATTGTGAACGTTCCACAGCGGGTGGTTAAATATTTGACAAGGAAAAATCGCCAAACAGCTATGCAATCTGAGAAGTTAATATATTTTATTTTCAGAACCAGTTTCGGCAATTCAATATGTTATCCTCAGTGCCATATACACCTCATATCTAGACACACAAACGTATCGATATTGGCACACTTGAGCCATCAGAGACTGTACGTCGTGAATTCCTGTTTCAAGTGTTCCTTTGACGACTTGGCAAGTCTTCAAGGAAGAACTTGAAATACGAATTCTTGACATCCAGACACTCATGGCTCCATTATTATTTATTAGGAAGCGGCGTTCTAAAGCGCTCGGCTATACGAAATATCGTTATTCCGTAACTGCAATATCAGGTCGAAACACACCCAGCATTTAGCTGTACTCTTAAATAACCTTATCTATTTCAGCCTATAACCTTCTTATCCAAAGCCACTCTGCATTAAAGGGGAGGTTTCGGCTTTATCTGTTATCATCGGAGTAGCTCCACTCTCGACAAATCCCAGCTCTTTCCTTTTTGTCCCACATGGAGCCAGTATATCTGACACAATGGCAAATGGCTACGGGCGGTGAGCAGCAAGGCTGTATCACGAGACCCATACGCGCCGACAACAGCCACAGTATTCAATCTCTGCAACAGTGATTCGCGCTTGACACAGACAGGGTTGTTTCAGGAAGCAGGAAATCATGAAGGATTGACTCGAAATGTTCGGGCACCAGATTGGAAGAAAACGTCTTTAACACTGTGGGAGGCGACCGGCGTGTCAGTATTAGACAGTTGACCCGCCCGTACAGGGTAGGCCAGACACTGTGTTGTTACTATATTAAAACTAGAAACCCGCCTCGATTGCGAAAAAAGCACCTAGTGTTAACCTAGGTTTCGGCGTAGATAACTACACCTTCTTCAGAACAATAAAACCCACAAGTGCCTTGGCAAAGGTCTTCTTAGGTAATCGAGGCGGGTTTCTAGTTTAAATATATTAACCAATGATTGCTGACGCGCTGCGATGTTGAAGGGTCTACAGTTGTTACTGCCCTTAGCACTTATAGACTTTTCAAATCGGGAGCAGTTTTGTCACTCGTTTCTTCACCAGGCAACAACGATTCCGGGATTTGTGTTATCCATCCTATTCACAGACGAGGCCACCTTTACACAGAGTGGTATCTTCAACTTTCGTAACAGTCATCTGTGACATAGTGTGCAAGACCCCCCACGGTATGGTGGCAGCGAATCATCAGCATCGGTGAAGCCGAAATGTGTGGGCCGGGATAGTTGGCGAACCGCATTTTGGGACCAGTCTTCTTTCCACATCGGTTAACAGACCGGAACTATCGGCGTTTCTTGCGGGTGACTTTGTCTCCCCTGCTGGAAGAAGTACCACTGACGATTCGATGGGTTATGTGGCTGCTACACGATGGTCCTCCAGAGCACTTTGCCCTTACCCTCCGGTCTTCCCTGGTCGATGGGATCGGACCAGGGATCCAGTTGCATGGCCTACTCATTCACCAGATCTCAACCCGTGCGGTTTCTGGCATGGTGCCATTTCAGAAGTATCGTGTATGCAGAGCCCATTCCAGATGTGGAGACACTGGAGCAACGTATTCATGCTGCCTATGATGCTGTGCGGATGCAGCCTGGCCGATGTGAACGTGTGAGACAGAACATGCTACGGTGCGTACATGCATGCATTGAGGCACATGGAACTCATTTTCAACACATGCTGTAACTGTGGCTCCATGGTACAGCGCGTATTACACCGCAATCTCCGTCACAAATGATTGAATAAATGGTCTCTAGGATGGAAACCACAATTTCCGGACATTAGTTCATCAGACCTGTTGTGTTTCGTATTCTCTCATCAATCTATCCCTAGTGTTTGTACACAGTGGAAAAAAACACCCTGTATAAATTCGCCAGGCAGTTGCAGCGACTCTCTGTACATCAGTTGTGTGGAGGAACCATCCAGATGGGGTTTCTACGCATTCCGTAAGCCAAGTAGAACCATCGGCAGAGCTTTTTCTCACCCGGTGGCGTGGCAAATTAGAGCGGCTTTTAGCGATCGGTGCCAACGCTCTAGCATTCTGTTGCTGGTCGAGTGACAGCCGCTTGTTTTGTGACGATTCATGCCACGTAATGCTGCCAACTCTGTTTCGAACTGATTGCCGTATGACCGGATCGTCAAACACTCGAGCACGACACTGTACAACACAGACCTTTACTGGTGACAGTCGCGGTCGTTACAACCCCATGTGGATTATATGTTGTGGTAACCTTCTTTCCCCCGTGTATAGAGAAGATTTCGGTTGAAACTGCAGGGGCCACCTTCCAGGATATGGGCGTCCAAGTGTTTGTGATGTTGTGTGTAGCTTGTGATGTCGACTACCCAGTTATTTTAGTGCTGATGTGCAGCAGTTGGTTGATTGGCGCAGTCGTGACGTAGGACCAGTGAGGCATGCCGCGTCAGGAATATGAGGATAGCAATCACTCCAAAAAATGGTTCAAATGCCTCTGAGCACTATGGGACTTAACTTCCAAGGTCATCAGTCCCCTAGAACTTAGAACTACTTAAACCTAAAGAACCTAAGGACATAACACACATCCATGCCCGAGGCAGGATTCGAACCTGCGACCGTAGCGGTCGCGCGGTTCCAGACTGAAGCGCCTAGAACCGCTCGGACACTCCGGCCGGCAGCCGTCATTTGCCCGACGATTGCCGACACGTATGGTTTGCGTGGGAACGACTTTGGTTGAACGTCGGTCGGTCGTCTTGTTTGACGACGTGTATCTGGCCGGCGATTGCTTATGGGTTGGCTGTGTGCGCCGGCTCGTGGTTCGTCTCCTTTATTGCACAGTCAATGCCGTGAGCATCGTCTAGTCCTCGTGCAGATGTTCGTTGGGCTGTGTGTAGTTTATGTGATTCTCACTGACAAGTTTATTTAAGTGTTGCCGGCGTACTGCCTCTGAGTTAGCCGGTTGTCTGATTAAACGACGTGGGTTTTCGGGTCGTCCACCCCTTATGGGTTGTCTGGGATCCGTTCTTGTTTGGTTCCACAGTCTCTGTTGTCAGCATCGTTGGAATTTTGGTGCAAGTGCGGAGCGGAACTCGCCTTGAACATTGGTCTGTTGACTGTCTGTCGGTTGGGTTGTCGTCGGATTGAGGATGGTTGGGCCGACTGCCTGTCTCACCTAAGTGATCGTTTGTATTTCAATGCTGGCCGACCCCCCGAAACTTCTGAGCACCGTTAGCTGCACTGCCCTTTCTTATTTTCTGTTGGGTGTATTTGTATGGCTCGTAGCCGATGATTTGAATTAAATTTGAATTGTTTTTAGTTGTGTTTTAAATCATGAGCCTTCAGCTGCTTTAAAATTACATTTCCTTACTTGTCAAGTCTTAGATTGTTTGGGTCTTCAGCCTGATTAAAATCTTTAAAGATAAAGCTTCGTGCTTTCTGCCTACTAAATAATTATTTTAGTTGTGTTATTTATTTATTTATTTACTCGTCAACTTCCGTAGGACCAGACTGAGGAGCAAGTCTCAAAGGTCATGGAAACGTGTCAGTACATAAAATTACAACGTAACGTAATAACAAATAAAAATAAATGTTCATGAACTTTACAAAAGTCAATCCATATTTTTAAGTAAACACTATCAGCAATACAAAAAAAAATCAGCTTAATTTTTCGAGGAACTCCTCGACAGAATAGGAGTGACCCATGAGGGAACTCTTCAGTTTCGATTTGAAAGCGCGTGAATTACTGCTAAGATTTTTGAATTCGAGTGGCAGCTTATTGAAAATGGATGCAGAAGTATACTGCACACCTTTTTGCACAAGAGTTAAGGACGTCCGATCCAAATGCAGGTTTGATTTCTGCCGAGAATTAACCGAGTGAAAGCTGCTTATTCTTGGGAATAATCTAATATTGGTAACAAGAAACGACAATAAGGAATATACGTATTGAGAGGCCAATGTCAAAATACCCAGACTCGTGAACGGAGGTCGACAAGAGGTTCGTGAAATCACACCACTTATTGCCCGAACCGTTCGTTTCTGAGCCAAATATATCCTTGGGAAGAGTTACCGCAAAATATAACACCATACGACAATAGCGAATGAAAATAAGCAAAGTAGACAAATTTTCGTGTCGAACGATCACTCTCTTCTGATACCGTTCGAATAGTAAAAATGGCAGTGTTAAGTCTTTGAACAAGATCCTGAACGTGGACTTTCTACGACAGCTTGCTAACTATCTGAACACCTAGAAATTTGAATTGTTCAGTTTCACTAATCATATGCCCGTTCTGTGAAATTAAAACGTCAGGTTTTGTTGAGTTGTGTGTTAGAAACTGTAAAAACTGAATCTTACTGTGATTTAGCGTTAGTTTATTTTCTACAAGCCATGAACTGAGGTCATGTACTGCACTATTTGAAACCGAGCCAATGTTGCACACAACGTCCTTTACTACCAAGCTAGTGTCATCAGCAAACAGAAATATTTTAGAGTTGCCCGTAATACTAGAGGGCATATCATTTATATAAATAAGGAACAGGAGTGGCCCCAACACTGATCCCTTGGGCACCTCCCACTTGACAGTACCCCACTCAGACCCCACATCACAGCCGTTATGAACATTGTGAATAATGACTTTTTACTGCCTGTTGCTAAAGTAAGAGGTGAACCAATTGTGAGCTACTCCCTGTATTCCGTAATGGTCCAACTTATGGAGCAATATTTTGTGATCAACACAATCAAATGCCTTAGTTAAATCAAAAAATATGATCCTTCATCCGTTTTAAAATTAAAGGTTCCTTGCTCGTCAAGTGTCAGATTGTTTGGACCTTCAGCCTGTGTAAAATATTGTTTAAAGATAAAGCCTTGAGCCTTCTGCCTTTAAAGGTCATTGTGGTGTCACCGCCAGACACCACACTTGCTAGGTGGTAGCCTTTAAATCGGCCGCGGTCCGGTAGCATACGTCGGACCCGCGTGTCGCCACTATCAGTGATTGCAGACCAAGCGCCGCCACACGACACGTCTAGAGAGACTTCCTAGCACTCGCCCCAGTTGTACAGCCGACTTTGCTAGCGATGGTTCACTGCCTACTTACGTTCTCATTTGCTGAGACGATAGTTTAGCATAGCCTTCAGCTACGTCAGTTGCTACGATCTAGCAAGGCGCCATTATCAGTTACTATTGATATTGTGAATCATGTACCGTCAAGACCGACGTTCATCATTCATGGATTAAAGTTAAGTATTCCACCAGCTACCTCCGTTTTTCTAAATTCTAATTTCCTTGTCCTGTTCCAGACCTCACGCCAGCCTGCTTGAGCTAAAACGTGTGCCTTTCGGCCTCCTCTAGTAACACGGTGTTGGCTCTCCTGCCAACCACAACATTGGCGATGAGGCAAAACCGCGTTCTTATCTATATTGTCCTGATTTACTTGTGTAATGGCTTCGCCACAATCTCCAGATGTACTGTCCGAATTTTATCGCTTACAGAATCAGCAGACACAGGCATTACTGGATGCCCTTGGACAGCTCGTCCAGGGTCAATGTGCAATGAAAATCGATGCGGCAGCCGTCGCTCCACCGCCAATGCAGCCACAACATGCAGTTGCACCAACTTTTCGACCTTTTGATGCTGCACTGGAAAGCTGGACAGAGTGGTCACGCTGATTTGGATTCCAATTCACCACCTACAGAATTCAAGGTAACGAGCGGCAGCCTTTTTTGTTATCATCAGTCGAGGTGAACACGTACCGTGTGATAGTCAAATTATTTCCCCAACGTGATGTAGCAACTCTGTCCTACCAAGAAATTTTATCTGCATTAGATGCATATGTCAGAGAATCAGTCAATGTAGTTGCGAAACAGTATACCTTCTTTCGTACAAAACGTATGGCAGGTCAGACTAATCGGGAGTGGGTTGCAACCTTGCAAGGCCTTACTAGGGATTGTGCTTTTGAGTGTCAATGTGGACTCCCTTATTCAGATACTATGGTACGTGATGCAATTGCACAGAACGTTTCTGATGTTCGTATAAGGGAACAGATTTTGAAACTAGTCAATCCCTCCCTTCAACAAGTGCTGGACATATTGGATCGGCAGGACACACTTGACTTTGCTCAGGAATCATTTGAAACTTCACCAGCCGTGTGTCAGGTTAACCGGCCCGCCGGGCGAGCTGCACGGAGCAGTAAACAGCCCTCGCGCCCGGCCGCGCCGCTGCCGCCAGGCTCTCAGCCACGTGTGCCGTGCTGGCAAGCAAATGCAGTGCTAAAATCCTGCCCGCGGTGCACTACTAGACATTCGCGTCAGAATTGCCCATCACGCCAAGCTATTTGCTTTTTCTGTAATAAAAAAGGACATGTTCAGAGTG
Source organism: Schistocerca cancellata (assembly GCF_023864275.1). Taxonomy (NCBI): domain Eukaryota; kingdom Metazoa; phylum Arthropoda; class Insecta; order Orthoptera; family Acrididae; genus Schistocerca; species Schistocerca cancellata. Next base: position 443,202,675 of record NC_064632.1, on the reverse strand, counting down.
TTTGCCAGAAAAAGGTCAGATCGGAAACTCACAACCATTCCAGGCCCTTTGCTTTGCGCCAGATTCGAACCAAGGATACTCAGGCTCGTGAAACTTCGCCCATGTAAATTCATGTAGTTCATTCCACTCCACTCAGTGCCACTCTCTCTAACAGTGACTGTGTTCATCCTACAAATAGTGTGCGTCGACATCGCCGGAAATCCCGTCAAGTCGCAGGTGATTTTGTACCAGTGTCAGTTCACGTTGCACGAGACAGTCGCTCTTGTCGTCAGCAGGACAATAAACTTTTTGTGGACTTGGACATTAACGGCAAAGTGATACCATTGCAGCTCGATACCAGGGCTGCAGTTTCACCATTCAATCAAGACACTTACAAATTGCTGGGCACACCTCCGTTGTGTGCCGCAAATGTTAAGTTATCTAGCTATTCCGGTCAAGGGATCCCTGTGTTAGGACAGTGCAGCCTTCTTGCAACATACAAAGGACAAACAAAACTTGTGTCATTTTACGTCCTTCGTTCTTCTTCTGCAGTGAACTTGTTTGGTTTCGATTTATTTCAGTTGTTTAACTTGTCTATAGTAAATCAGGTCCTATCAGTGAACCCGACTGTGCCTTCCGACAGTGTTTATCGTCTATGTGAAGAATTTGCAGACATTTTTGAACCAGGCCTTGGCTGCGCTAAGAACTATAAAGCACATTTGGAACTGAAAGTAAACGCGCAACCGAAATTTTTCAGAGCGCGCAATGTTCCCACGCATTGCGTGATGAGGTCGCAAAAACATTACACGATTTGGAATCACAAGGTGTAATTGAACGTGTGCAGGCTTCTCTCTGGGCATCACCCTTAGCAATTTCGCCAAAACCTTCCGGAAAATTGAGACTTTTTGTGGACTTCAGGGCAACAGTGAATCCACAACTAGTGATTGCAACTTTTCCTTTACCCCGCCTGGAAGAGCTTTTTGACAAACTGTGCCCGGGAAAATATTTTTCGAAGTTGGACCTAGCAGATGCGTACTTGCAAATACCGGTGGACGAAGAATCCCAGCGTGTATTGGTGGTTAACACGCATCTTGGGTTGTATCAATTCAAACGACTGCCATTCGGGTGTGCATCCACCCCTCATTGTTTCAGCAATATCTAAAAACTGTTTTTGCGTCGGTCCCTACTGCAGCAAATTATCTGGACGATATTGTGATCTCCAGAAAGACGGAAGAAGAACATTTGGCCAATCTTAGAACATTATTTCAGGTCTTGCGACAAAATGGTCTTTCCTTGCGGAAGGAAAAATGTGTTTTTTTTTTGCTCGTGACTTGCCATACCTGAGCCATGTACTCAATGCCCAAGGCATACATCCCAGTCCCGAGCACCTCCGTGCCATACAAGACTTGCCTTCGCCGCAGAATTTGAAGCAGTTACAGAGTGTGCTGGGAAAAATCTACTATTATCACCGATATGTTCCACAAGTCTCTTCCATTTCAGCTCCGCTTCATCGCTTACGCCGTAAAGGTGTTCCGTTCGTCTGGACGACCGAATGCGAACGCGCCTTTCGCCAGTTGAAATCGGCGTTGCTTTCCAATTCTTGCCTTACGCCATTCGATCCCCAGAAGCCCCTTTTGTTGATGGTTGATGCATCGGATTTCGGCATCGGTGTTGTGCTTGTGCACAAAGAAGGATCGCACGATCGCCCTATTGCCTTTGCGTCCAAATTGCTCTCGTTTGCGCAAAGAAATTATTCACAGATCGAGAAAGAAGCATTGGCTCTCGTGTTTGGTGTTACAAATTTTCATGATTTCTTGTATGGTCGTCACTTTACCATCATCGCAGACCACAAACCTTTGACATCGCTTTTTCATCCGAATAAGCCTGTACCTCCACGTACAGCGCAAAAATTCATTCGCTGGTCTATTTTCCTCTCGCAGTACCGCTACGATATCTTGTATCGGTCCACTGCTAAGCACGGAAACGCCGATGCGTTGTCCCGTTTGCCTGTTGCTGAGGATAGAGCATTCGATTCCTCCGAACTTGCTTGCATGTTCATCGATGCGGAAACCGATGACGTGGTCGAATCGTTTCCGATTGATTTTCGTCGTGTAGCTACAGCCACAGCTGCCAACCCTGTCCTTGCTACCGTTCTGTGTTTTGTTGCTACGCAATGGCCCTTGTCTAAGTCACGGATTGGGGACCCGTTGGTTCGCCGATTTTTTGTTCGACGTGATGTTTTGCTGTTGCGTTCTGATAATGATCAGTCCAGGGTTGTGGTACCACGTTCGTTACAGTCCTCTGTCATACGGCTTCTCCACCAAGGACATTTGGGTATAGTGAGAACGAAACAACTTGCTCGTCAGCACTGTACTTGGTTCGGAATCGATGCCGCGATTACGAATATGTGCTCTTCTTGCATGGTGTGTGCCGCGGAAATTCTTTGCCTGTCCAAATGCCACTTCCCCTTGGCAACGCTTACACATCGATTTTGCTGGTCCATTCTGGAATGCTCGATGGTTGGTTGTGGTAGATTCATTCAGTAATTTTCCTTTTGTTGTCCGAATGTCTTCGACGACGTCATCTGCCACCATCCAAGCGTTATCTGCTATCGTTTGCATTGAAGGTCTTCCACAGACTATTGTTTCAGACAATGGCCCACAATTCATGTCCGCAGAATTTCAGTCATTCTGCAAGGCCAATGGTATTCAACATCTGACGTCCGCGCCGTTTTCGCCACAGTCAGACGGTGCCGCTGAACGATTGGTCAGGACTTTCAAGTCACAGATGTTGAAGTTGAAAGAGTCGCATTCTCGGGAGGACGCGTTATTGCTCTTTTTGCCCTCGTATCGCTCTCAGCCCCGAGATGGTCGCTCGCCGGCTGAGTTGCTCCACGGTCGTCATCATCGAACCTTGATGTCTTTGCTACATCCGCCGCATCAGGTTCCTGTGCAGCGGCAGACACCTGCTTTTGCTCCAGGCGACGTTGTCTACTATCGCCACTATCGAGGTTCACGGCGTTGGCTCGAAGAGCGCATTCTTCGCTGCCTCGGCCTCGCTATGTATCTGGTTTTGGGGGCCTCTGGTGAGGTGCGTCGGCATTTCAATCAGCTGCGCCTCTGTCGTCGCACGGGATCTGTCGCTCCCCGTCTGCTTTCAGCGACGGTGCCGTCCGGTCAGCGACCTGGGGACCCATCTACTGGCTCGCCTCAGCCCGCTGCCTTCCATTTCGTCCCATGGCGACGCGCCGCCGAAACCGCCGCCGCCGCCTGTTCTCCTGCCGGCAACGCCCGCAGTGGACGCGTCGCTGCAACCGCCGGGCGCCTCCCTGGGTCACGCGCCGCCGGTCGCTTCCCGTGACCAGTTGTCCTCCGTCATGGAACTCTTGCCCGCTCCGGACCATATGTCGTCTTGACCCGTCGGGTGCCCCGGCCACGATGGAGGTCGACCCTTCGGCCCCTCCTGTCTGTCTGCGAGCGCATACACCGCATGTTGGCGTGCACCCTGGAGCAGGTTTTCAGGCGTTTCCTAGCTCCCCGCGGTCCGAATGGCAGGGTGCGGATGGCACAGCCTCGCCTGTTGTTAGGCTCCCCACCTCGTCGCATACGTCAACATGGGGTCCTCCCCACGCCGGGCGGAAGCCTTATACCACAACCATACGCCGATTTGCGGGGGAGGAATGTGGTGTCACCGCCAGATACCACACTTGCTAGGTGGTAGCCTTTAAATCGGCCGCGGTCCGGTAGTATACGTCGGACCCGCGTGTCGCCACTATCAGTGATTGCAGACCTAGCGCCGCCACACGACACGTCTAGAGAGACTTCCTAGCACTCGCCCCAGTTGTACAGTCGACTTTGCTAGCGATGGTTCACTGCCTACTTACGTTCTCATTTGCCGAGACGATAGTTTAGCATAGCCTTCGGCTATGTCATTTGCTACGACCTAGCAAGGCGCCATTATCAGTTACTATTGATATTGTGAATCATGTACCGTCAAGACCGACGTTCATCATTCATGGATTAAAGTTAAGTATTCCACCAGCTACGTCCGTTTTTCTAAATTCTAATTTCCTTGTCCTGTTCCAGACCTCACGCCAGCCTGCGTGAGCTAAAACGCGTGCATTTCGGCCTCCTCTAGTAACACGGTGTTGGCTCTCCTACCAACCACAACAGTTATTTTAGTTTTGTTTTAAGTTATGGGCCTTGAGCCGTTCTGAATTTAAAGTTTCTTCCTTGTCAAGTGTTAGATTGTTTGGGGCCTTCAGCCTAATTTAAGATAAGGCTTTGTTTGCTGTTTACATTTATTTTACTTTGAGTTTTAAGTCATGGTGCTTTCAGCCGTTTTTAAATTAAACTTGTTTGCTTTTCAAGTGTTAGATTTGTTGGGCCTTCAGCCAAGTTATAGGACTTACGTGAGGCCTTCTGCCTTCTAAATATTCTGTTTTGGGTCTGAATCTTAAGTTAATGGCTTTCAGCCGTTTTTAAATTTAAGTGGTTGTGCCCTTAAGGCATAAGATAGTGTGGCCTATTTGGCCGATAACTAAGTTCAAAAATTTGTGCTGTAATGTTTGGTCAAATAATAAATTTATATGTGTTCGAGGGTAACTGACAGCCGCTCATTTTGGTCCCTTTCCACAATTCCAAGTACCTGTCCTGTGCTGCGGGTTTAGCAGGGCGTCTCACAATGGTTGATGCTAATCATTTGCCAGGCGCCCAGAAATTTCCGAACAAGCTCTACATTTTAATCATTTGTCCGACGTTTGGGGAGAAAGCAACGATCATTAGAAAGTGAACTGGAAACTGGTAAAATAGGACTGAATAACTCGTTACTAGCCACAACTGCAACTCGCTATGGTAACAGTCAAATACTCCTGCGTTACTGAAACTGAAAGAGTAATGTGGTAGTGTAGCATTGCCACTCAATGGGCAATCAAAGCGATGCTTTATTCCCACTCTTTCATTTGCATTTTGGCTATCGAAGAATATGGAAGTAGAGAGTTAACAGTGTTGTGTTACAAGCAGAAACCCCGAAACTAAAATGCAAGATCAGTTATTCGTTAAAGTATAAGAGCTTCAAGGCAGGGGTAAGCGAACACAAAGCACAGTGCCTTTTTGTCCTCCAGCAACACATGTCACTGTTAAACACAAAGGTAAGGTTATAAAATAGTTCTTTGTTTTTAATCATTTGTGTGTTTGACTTGGGCCGGGTTATTGCTATGACGATTATTTAAAACAGTTTTAATTTATAATCATCAATTTCAGTAGGTTAACGTTATTTTAATACGCCAAATTTTTCTCTTATTGGTGCGCAAAATTCGGAAGAGCAACTGTCTTCTAAGAAACATAAAACCTCACAACATTTTGCCAGTACCTCGGATATTAACGATTTATTTGCTCAGTCCACATAATCAGCATATCGTGTTAGCGCTGCAGGGGCAACACTTATATTTCACGTTGTTCATCACCACGGACCATACGAATTCCTGGATGGCCTGCCTAAATTAAATACAAAACTGTACTGCGATTCTGCTACTGTGAAGGAAGTTTCATGCCAAGGAACAAGGACTGAAATCATCATTAAGAAAGTGCTTGCACAACATTCTGTTGGAGTGATGATACAATGCCTTGAAGAAATTTCCATTTCGGGCTTAATACTGCCAACAGTAATCATGATTCCCACACCTTAAAGCTGGCAGAATGTAGATAAAGATGGTCGAAACAAACTACACCAAATGAAAGTGCCAAAACAATATAATGGTTCAAATGGCTCTGAGCACTATGCGACTTAACTTCTGAGGTCATCAGTCGCCTAGAACTTAGAACTAATTAAACCTAAGGACATCACACACATCCATGCCCGAGGCAGGATTCGAACCTGCGACCATAGCGGTCGCTCGGTTCCAGACTGTAGCGCCTAGAACCGCACGGCCACTCCGGCCGGCCAAAACAATATAATCATAAGCTCTAAGGACTTAGTAGAGTTAGGAATAGAAAAGAATTGTGTACCATTTGGAGCTTACAATATGAACACACGTTTTTGGTGGCTTGAGTTGACCAGAGGCTATTATTTTCTACATACAGGGTGATTTTTTTTAACATTTTCAAACCGCCCAAGCGACTTAGGTGAGGCAGGGACGAGTAACTTAATATAAAACACATGAAGTCGCAAATGTCGGGAAGAACCCAAAAGGCTGATGACAAATGTTGAACATGTGACGTCTCCGGGTGATGTCCGTCGCCGTCCGTCTAGAGATTAGGCTTGTCGATACTCCCCTCGCTGGTAGAGGCAGTACTAAACGTCGCTCTGGTAGACTACTCTGTTTTCTTAAATGTAATCCGATTCATTGTGGCCTTGTGTTACCTTTGGCACTAACAAAAGCACTACCGTGTCTTATCGGATAAAGCAAGAACGGAAACAGAGTACCCTAGCGGAGCTTTATGTACCCTGCCTCGACAAACCCAACGGCTCCACATACGACGATATACCGGGTGATCAAAAAGCCAGTATAAATTTGAAAACCGAATAAATCACGGAATAATGTAGATAGAGAGGTACAAATTGACACACGCTCTTGGAATGACATGAGGTTTAATTAGAACAAAAAAAAATAAACGTTAAAAAATGTCCGACAGATGGCGCTTCATCTGCTCAGAATAGCAATAATTAGCATAACAAAGTAAGACAAAGCAAAGATGATGTTCTTTACAGGAAATGCTCAATATGTCCACCATCATTCCTAAACAATAGCTGTAGCCGAGGAATAATGTTGTGAACAGCACTGTAAAGCATGTCCGGAGTTATGGTGAGGCATTAGCGTCGGATGTTGTCTTTCAGCATCCCTAGAGATGTCGATGGATCACGATACACTTGCGACTTCAGGTAACCCCAAAGCCAATAATCGCACGGACTGAGATGTGGGGACCAGGGAGGCCAAGCATGACGGAAGTGGCGGCTGAGCACGCGATCATCACCAAACGACGCGCACAAGAGATCTTTCACGCGTCTACAATACTTTGTTTTTTTTTTATTCTAATAAAACCCCATGTCATTCCAAGCATGTGTGTCAATTTTTACCTCTCTATCTACATTATTCCGTGGTTTATTAAGTTTTCAAATTTATACTGACTTTTTGATCACCCGGTACGTCATCTGGTGACGTCACATGTTCAATGTGTGGGATAGTTCCCGATATTTTCGGGCCCATGTGTCTTATATTAAATTACTTGCCTCAGCATCATTTACAGCGCATCCGTTTTTAAACGTTAATAAGAATCACAGTGTATACAGCAAGAACTGAGGAATTCAGATATTATTCTGAATTTGTAGAAGTTAGTTACATGTAGTTTCTTAATCACAGTAAAACAACGTGATTATCTCTGTTACTTGTATTGGACAGAACTGATATGTATCAGACATCAAAATCTTACTTTCTAGTCTGTATCCAATGCTCCTAAAGTTGTAAAAATGATCTTTGAAAACAGGTTGAGTAAGGCTTATTTATATCACTTACATTCAATGATATCTGTTTTTCATCATGCGATAATAATCGTTGGAAGTGAACATATATCTACTGTTGAGATGACTGCAATATTAGATATTGTGTGTTCTCTTCTTAAGAACTGGTGGGAGAGTAATTTCATGTCATAATTTCATGTCACTAAACACTAAAAAAGCATTGAAAAAGGCGAGGGAGGAGGGCCTTGATAAAGAAGTTGATCATTTTGGACACGAGGCTGTTTCGTTGTATGGCGAATCTCTGTATTATTTAGACAAATGGTGTGCGTCATTTTCAGAACTTAAATGTTTTAGCTGGTTAAACTTAAATGATAAAACAGAAATGAATGATGTACAAAAGTGTGCAGCTGGTCCTGGCGGAGGTTCGAGTCCTCCCTCGGGCATCGGTGTGTGTTTGTCCTTAGGATAATATAGGTTAAGTAGTGTGTAAGCTTTGGGACTGATGACCTTAGCAGTTAAGTCCCATAAGAGTGATGAAGGCATTGTAATAGGTGATATAAAATTTGGTGATGATGTATTTAATAAGTACTAGTTTTTGGAGCAGCATAGCTCTGAACTTGCGAATTGGTCCTATAATGATAAGTGCGTTAGATATTTTAGTGGTAGCAAGCATGAGAACCATCAATCTGAACAGCTAAAACTAGTTCAGTATTTTTTTTGCTATTCCTGTACACAACCCCAATGTTGAAATTTCCGCTAAAAGAGAGCGCACATATGAGAGGTGTGGTGTCACCGCCAGACGCCACACTTGCTAGGTGGTAGCCTTTAAATCGGCCGCGGTCCGTTAGTATACGTCGGACCCGCGTGTCGCCACTATCAGTGATTGCAGACCGAGCGCCGCCACACAGCAGGTCTAGAGAGACTTCCTAGCACTCGCCCAGTTGTACAACTTACTTTGCTAGCGATGGTTCACTGACAAAATACGCTCTCATTTGCCGAGACGATAGTTAGCATAGCCTTCAGCTACGTCATTTGCTACGACCTAGCAAGGCGCCATTACCAGTTACTATTGATACTGTAATCATGTACCGTCAAGAGCGACGCTCATCATTAATGGATTAAAGTTAAGTATTCCACCAGCTACGTCCGTTTTTCTAAAGTCTAAATTCCTTGTCCTGTTCCAGACCTGACGCCAGCCTGCGTGAGCTAAAACGCGTGCCTTTCGGCTTCCTCTAGTACCCGGTGTTGGCTCTCCTGCCAACCCACAACAAGAGGAAAAGATTATCTATTGATTCCGTCAAAGGTATAATTTTTGTGAAGAATAATTTTAAAAATTTAAATTTTGGGGAATTGTTTGATTATACTAGGGTTGGAACTTTAATAGTGGTAACTATTTATTTGCAGCTCGTACAAAATAGGTACGTGCTTCAAAGTTTACTGACCTTCAAAGTAGTCACCACCATTGTGTATAACCCGTTGCCAGCAATGTGGAAGTCGTAGGATACTCTCAGCAGTGCCAGTTGTTTTGACAGTTCGAGAAGTGCGGTCTATTGCCCGACGAATTTGCAGCAGATCTTAAACGAATGCCGTGAAGTGTTTCCTTGAGTTTAGAAATCGATTTCAACTGACGAGTGCTTAAGTCAGTGGAGTGCAGTAGGTGGTGCAGCACGTAGCAGCCCCATCAGTCAAACAAATCAGTAACAGCTTGCACTGTACGTGCATGACCATTGTCCTGCAAAATGATGGTCAGGTCCTGCAGAAAGTGTCATCACTTCTGTGTCTATGCTGTTCATTTTTGGAACAAAACCTACGACCAGCTTAGAAACAGAAGTGATGACACTTCCTGCAGGACCTGACCATCATTTTGCAGGACAATGCACAAGCATGTACAGTGCAAGCTGTTGCTGATTTGTTTGACTGATGGGGCTGCTAAGTGCTATACCACCTACTGCACTCCCCTGACTTAAGCCCTCGTAAGTTCAACTCGATCTCTAAACTGAAGAAAACACTTCACGGCATTCGCTTCAGAACTGTTACAAGTTCGTCGGGCAATAGACCTTGCCGCTCGAAATGTCAAAACATCCGGCACTGCTAAGAGTATCCTACGAATTCCACATCGCTGGCATCGGGTTATACACAATACTGGTGACTACTTTGAAGGTCAGTAAAACTTTGAAACACGTATCTATTTTGTACGAGCTGTAAATAAATAGTTACCACTATTAAAGTTCCAACCGTCGTATTTCAAACAGGTTGGATGTTTTGCGCTAGCTTAGTTCTTCAGAGAAGTGTAACATACTGCTGGTGAGGATCACTTTTAACATTACATGTGTCACGATTTTAAGAAAATATAAATGTACTGTGCATACCTAAAGGTATATATAATCTAGCATTTAAATTATAAGTTTACATTAGTTTTGCATCGACCAATAATATCCTACATTTCTGCCAAATGTCCATAAAATAATCCGATAATCCTATGCAAAAGAGAGTATCGAAGTTTTGAATTCGATGAAAGTCTCTGAAATGCCTTTACATCGTTTGAGATTAAAAATAGTATCGCCAGTTATTTTATTAAGTAATTTAGATTCACCAAGATTACATAATGGAACAAGAATGACCGTGAAGTAATTATCAAATAATGTAAATGAAGCAAAAATGTCATGAGACAATAAAAGAAAAACAATATTTATTCTGCGGATTCCACTGTCCATCGATCTGCAGTTTCACTATGAAAGACTGTAATTTCCAGTGAGATTAGCATTTAGTATAAGTAAGTCACAAGGACAAACCACTTAAGATTTTGTGAGAACAGTTTAAAAGAATAATGGTTTTCTGAGGGCAGTTATATATAGCTTGCTCCAGCGTGGAAAACCCAGAGAATTTATGTACCTACTCACCAACAATGAGGTAACGAAAGTAGTTCGCAGGGAAGTATAGTAACAGAAAAACTGAGCATGAAATAAAATGAAAACAAATCAGAATTTTCTTTCAGTAAATTTAATACAACGTTATTGTAAATATGATGATTTATTTTAGTTTCATAATATCTATACTTAAAAGTTCATTTCTGTTCGTTTACTTTTGACGGGAGCTGGCTAACTGCGTCCGAAAAAAAATGAAACTAAAGTCCAAGCGAAGAGAGTATTTTTCAGTTACTTAAGTATCATTAAATAGGTTGATACGAAAAGAGACGGATAATTTCAAGCAGTTTTATGTTATAGACGAAAATGTCTGTTATGCAGCATTAGATCCAACTTCCGTTGCTCCAGAATTTGTGTAGTTATCAATAAAGGGCCTTTCTTCTGGGTCATTCGACTGGATGTAGGCCAAATCAATCATTGACTTGCTGAAAGAGCGTTGAATTCAATGCAGTCATATCACATGGTGACTTACACTAGTGCGCAGCATGCGAAACAAGTGATCCCTCAGAAAATGACGACTGTTTGTTGATGAACTTAGTGCTGTAAACACAGACTGTATTGCTAAACAAAGATATAAAGTAACAAAACTACAGTTAAAAAGTGGACAATGGTTCGAAAAACGAGTGAATCTTAACGATAAACATCATTTTTATTGTGACCTGCCTATATTGTAGACCAGCTGAACAATCGATAAGTAACACGTGAGTTGTGAAACCGTTTGATAGAGACCAGCTGAACAATCGATAAGTAACACGTGAGTTGTGAAACTGTTTGATAGGGAATGACCGATATAGCCATCTATGGCCTGCTCGTTGTCAGTGGGTTCGACAGATATATCTGTCGCCAGCACTCAGTGGCTTCTAGCTTATGGGAATGACGAGCTTCAGGCCAATACGTGTACTTATACTATTAGTTAATGCTACCTCCACTAGATGGCGTTCCTCGCCAGTAAAGATAATGTATTCTCGAAGAGATATAACGTTTTCCATTATTTACTAGCTTTTTACCTGCGGCTTCGCCAGCGTACACATGTCTCATATATATTTACACACATGTGTTAGATTTTCTGCTGTTTTACGTCATGGGACCTCAGAGAGAATGTTTAATTTAACTGTGGTATTAATCCGTGTGGAATGATTTTGGTCTCTAAACAAGGTGATGGAATTATTGGCTCTCTGCAGCTCTCATCCTCGCGGCCTGATTGGCACAATGAACAGCACGAATAAGAGACAATTTTCGCTTCATGCTTTGAAAATATGCCAAATAAAGTGAATACAACAATGAAATGCCAACGCCCCTTTTCAGGACTGTTTACACGTCATCACTTCTTAACTTGCCCGCAATGTTAGAGCGCATAGAGGTATCTTACTCCCACAATATTTGTATGCAAAAATGAGTCATATACAAAATGAATCACCTAATAATTCCACCGCAAATATTGCGGAAATGGAAAGTGCTATTGATATGCGGATTTCACAGAATGCATTGATAGTCAGGTGATCGTACTGTTAGCCAATCGAGAGAAATGGTTCAAATGGCTCTGAGCACTATGGGACTTAGCAACTATGGTCATCAGTCCCCTAGAACTTAGAACTACTTAAACCTAACTAACCTAAGGACATCACACAACACCCGGCATCACGAGGCAGAGAAAATCCCTGACCCCGCCGGGAATCGAACCCGGGAACCCGGGAACCCGGGAACCCGGGCGTGGGAAGTGAGTACGCTACCGCACGACCACGAGCTGCGGACCCAATCGAGAGACTGTAATAATACTTAGAAAGTGTATTTTTGTGCAAGCATACACTTTTTTTAAATGGAACATTGCCTATTAATATTAACAGAAAAAGTAGGGTAAAATGTCAGTGGTGTTTGTTTCATGATGTTAGTGCGGGTCGTTTACGAGGTATCGTATTTTGAAAAGTTCCCAAATTGACACTTGTACAACATCGGAGGTAGCACACAACAAAGAACAACACAAGTGCATATATTCGTCATGTGGATTCCGACCAGTACCGATCGGCTGGTTGATTTGAGGGAGGGGACAAAACAGCGAGGTCGTTGGTCCCATCGGATTAGGGAAGAATGGGGAAGGAAGTCGGCCGTGGCCTTTCAAAGGAACCATCCCGCCATTTGCCTGAAGCGATTTGGGGAAATCTCGGAAAACCTAAATCGGGATGGTCGGACGCGAGTTTGAACCGGCGTCCTCCCGAAGGCGAGTCCAGTGTCCTAATCACTGCGCCCCCTCGGTCGGTACAAGTAACGAGACAAGTTGTGTTCAAAAGTTGTCAAGTTGTGTTCAGAATGACCACCGACGGCGGTAATACACGCTTCCAGTCTGGCATGGAACGACTGCTCCACACGTGCAAGCATTTTAGCGGAGTCGTCCGAGCAGGCTGCAGTCGCATATCAATGGGTGTGGCTGGTATGTCCTTGTAGTCGCCATTTAGCTTTCCCCGCAGAAAAAAGTCTACAAGCGTCAAATCCAAGGAACGGGCAGCGTCCAATCCAACGATTTTATTCGTGAAGACATGCTTTAGTACTTCGTACACTATAGGCTGGACAGCCGTCATGTTGGTACCATAGGTTCCTACTATTTTGCAGAGGAACGTCTTCTAGCATCCGTCGAAGATGTCTCTTAAGAGGCTGCGATACTTGAGCGCGTTCAGTGTTTTGTCTGTGAAAATCGGGGCTATGAGCTGGTTGTTCAATATCCCACATCACACGGTTACATTACACGACCGATGACGTTCCACATGACGAAGCCAACAGGAATTATCAGCAGACCAAGGCGATTTACCTGACCACGACTGGCAAATCTGATTTCATCACTAAATAAGATACTTGACTGATCTGGGGTATCCTGTCTTAATGCCCATGTACATAACTCGATTCTTATAACCGTTTCCTTGCAGCTCTTGACAGAGAGAGATGTAGTAGGGATGGAGCCTATATCCGTAAAGAATGCGTAGGACACTTGCCTGACTCTTGCCACTTCTTGTTGCAACTGCGCGGTAGCTAACATGCTGATCAGCTGCTTCAGCAGCAAGAACATTAGTTGCCTAGTTGCCGCCCCCCCCCCTTTCGTTCTGCCGTCACTTGTTTCCTTCTGCTACGTTTTCCTGATGTTACACTACCACTTTCACATAACAAATTAAAGAGTCTAACAAACTGTTGCCGGGGTAGTTGACGTCTATTGGAATATCTTGCCGCATACACCGCACAAGAACGAACTACATTCTTCCTACACTATCCATACACTGACAAACTAGCAAGTCGCAAGTCACTCAAGGAACACAAGCATACTGTAAGCAAACATAACATAGTACGTAGCAACTACACAGATTGAATGGCACAAACAAGTGTCGGTGTGGAACATTTTCAAAATACGATAACTCGCACTAGAACACTGCAGAAAACACTACTGACATTCTAATTTACCCGGCTTTTAGTTTTTATGTCAATAGGCATTGTTCCATTTAAGAAAGTATATGTTCGCACCAAAAATACACTTTCTAAGTATTATTACAATCTGTTTATTGGATACTAACACGAGTCCCTGAGTACAAACTCATTCTCTGAGAACCACCACATCAGTAGCACTTTCCTTTTCCGCAATATTCGTGGTGCATATTTTAGGTGCTTCACCCTGTCTACAGAGACAGTGAGTGACCAATGTTCGTTAGACTATTGATAATGTAGACAAGCGGCCGCCATTTTTTGCCAGAATTAGCATGGGAAATACTGTCTAATTTTGACTATCAAAAGAAATGTATTTGACATGGCATTATACCTGAAAGTCTAGTTTGCTATTCACTATATTACTACAACACACTTAATGTGGAGTAAATAAACTGTGGCATGAAGCAGTGTATCAGCCATTTATTATATCGTCCAGGAAAAAATTGGGAATCGACCAGAAAAAAAAGTTAATTTTAGTCGCTCTGAACCGATTTAAGATTTTCCTGTTTGGATATTCATTGTTGAAGTTAGAAGTCTCTGAACTTTATGTAGATTTCTCTTTCCCAGCTTGTATATTTTAAATGATATCATTGTGGATCTAGAAACTATCATACACTGGAAAAATCCAGAAGGCATACTTCTGAAATAATGCGTTGAAACACTAAAGTATGAAAACATGGTAACTTAAACATGCGGGCCGGACGGAGTGGCCGAGCGGTTCTAGGTGCTTCAGTCTGGAGCTGCGCAACCGCTACGGTCGCAGGTTCGAATCCTGCCTCGGACATGGATGTGGGCGATGTCCTTGGGTTAGTCAGGTTTAAGTAGTTCTAAGTTCTAGGGGACTGATGACCTTGGAAGTTAAGTCCCATAGTGTTCAGAGCCATTTGAACCATTTTTAAACATGTAGTTCAAGTAATAGTGAGAAAATAGTTTAGTGACAGTCAGAATTGAACAGCCAACAGTATGACTTATAACTCTGAATGCTACTTACTGAGATACATGCGACATTACGACAGATATGGGAAATGTTCTGTAGATAATATCACCCAGAAATTTTCGTATCGAGTTTTTCCTTCCCAAGATAAAACTTCTGTCAACGTAGTTTGCTGTAGACTGATACAGTTTTCCAAAAAACCTTCAAATGATAATCCGACTCCAGAAAACACTGCAAACATTGAACAGCTGAAGTGAATTAATGAGAAAAGAAATCTGAGACACAACACGCCGAAATAAATGGACTGGTTAACAGAACACATACTGAGACATCGAGGAATAGCCAGTTTGATTACGAAAGTTTGTGTGTGCAGAAAAAATTGTAGAAGAAGATCAAGGCTTGAATACAGTAAGCAGGTCAGATGGATGTAGGCTGCAGCAGTTATTCGGAGACAAGGGTTGCACAGGATAGACTAACGCGAAGAGCTCCATCGGACCGGTCTTCGGAGTGAAGACCACAACGGCAACTTACTCAGTCACGGTTATTTTACATGCAACATTTGTCAGCCGTAGGAAGTAAATAAGGGAGCTGCCAAGTACACCGTCGCTTGCACCGGCAACCACTTATTACTAATCAGTTGTTAGGCTACCGTGATGAGTAGATGCGGTTTTAAATGTAAAATGTCTTTCATTATGTTGTACGAAACACCATTGAGATACATTTTCCTTTGAATTTTGGAGCTATACAACATTGGTCAAACGGCAATAGACACGATGTCTTTTGTAAATTGTTTCTCGAGATCTTATTCATAAAGCATTTTACTGGCCGGATCGATGATAAGCGTAACATGCGCAATGCATATCCTGATGTCTTAAGGAAGTCCTACCGTTCGTTCCTTCTTCTATGTATATTTTCTGCATATTCCTTTCCTTGACGATCCTGCGTAGAATCTGCTCGTTTCTTATCAGCCAATTTAACATCCAGCATTCTTCTGTAGCATCACATCTCAGGGTTTTTCAGGTTAGACAGTCTCGCGAAAGATCAAAAACGGCTCCAGTCTCAAAGAGTACAGGGCAAAGAAACGACGAGAATCGACCAAGCAACAGACGGTATTGTAGTTGTAAATTGTCGAGGCTGCGTTAGAAAAATACAAGAGTTTCAAGCGCTGATAGAAAGCACTGAAGCTAAAATCGTTATAGGAACAGAAAGTTGGCTAAACCCGAAGATAAATTCTACCGAAATTTTTACAGAGGCGCAAACCGTGTTCAGAAAGGATAGATTAAATGAAATAAGTGGTGGTGTGTTTGTGTCTGTTGGTAGTAGTTTATCATGTAGTAAAGTTGAAGTAGATAGTTCCTGCGAATTACTATGGGTAGAGGTTATACTCAACAGCCTGGTGAAGTCTTCACCCTACCATCGATTTGTTGGCAAAAATACATGTCCAAAGTCAGTGGTGGATAGAAAAAAATCTTCCGAAATTGTACTAAATGCCTTCTCTGAGAGTTAATTTGAACAATTAGTTCATGAGCCCACACGAATTGTAAATGGTTGCGAAAACACACTTGACCTCTTGTTGTTGTTGTGGTCTTCAGTCCTGAGACTGGTTTGATATAGCTCTCCATGCTATTCTATCCTGTGCAAGCTTCTTCATCTCCCAGTACTTACTGCAGCCTACATCCTTCTGAATTTCCTTAGTGTATTCGTCTCTTGGTCTCCCTCTACGATTTTTATCCTCCACGCTGCCCTTCAATGCGAAATTAGTGATCCCTTGATGCCTCAGAACATGTTCTACCAACCGGTCCCTTCTTCTTGTCAAGTTGTGCCACAAACTCCTCTTCTCCCCAATTCAATACCTCCTTATTAGTTATGTGATCTACCCATCTAATCTTCGGCATTCTTTTGTAGCACCACATTTCGAAAGATTTTATTCTGTTCTTGACCAAACTATTTATCGTCCATGTTTCACTTCCATACATGGCTACACTCCATACAAATACTTTCAGAAATGACTTCCTGACACTTAAATCTATACTCGATGTTAACAAATTTCTCTTCTTCAGAAATGCTTTCCTTGCCATTGCCAGTCTACATTTTATATCTTCTCTACTTCGACCATCATCAGTTATTTTGCTCCCCAAATAGAAAAACTGCTTTACTACTTTAAGTGTCTCATTTCCTAATCTAATTCCCTGAGCATCACCCGAATTAATTCGACTACATTCCATTATCTCGTTTTGCTTTTGTTGATGTTCATCTTATATCCTCCTTTCAAGACACTGTCCATTACGTTCAACTGCTCTTCCAAGTCCTTTGCTGTCTCTGACAGAATTACAATGTCAACGGCGGACCTCAAAGTTTTTATTTCTTCTCCATGGATTTTAATACCTACTTCGAATTTTTCTTTTGTTTCCTTTACCGCTTTCTCAATATACAGATTGGATAACATCGGGGAGAGGCTACAACCCTGTCTCACTCCCTTCGCAACCACTGCTTCCCTTTCATGCCCCTCGACTCTTATAGCTGCCATCTGGTTTCTGTACAAATTGTAAGTAGCCTTTCGCTCCCTGAATTTTACTTCTGACACCTTTAGAATTTTAAAGAGAGTATTCCAGTCAACATTGTCAAAAGCTTTCTCTAAGTCTACAAATGTTAGAAACGTAGGTTTGCCATTCCTTAATCTATTTTCTAAGTTAAGTCGTAAGGTCAGTATTGCCTCACGTGTTCCAACATTTCTACGGAATCCAAACTGATCTTCCCCGAGGTCGGCTTCTACCAGTTTTTCCATTCGTCTGTAAAGAATTCGCGTTAGCATTTTGCAGCTGTGACTTATTAAACTGATAGTTCGGTAATTTTCACATCTGTCAACACCTGCTTTCTTTGGGATTGGAATTATTATATTCTTCTTGAAGTCAGAGGGTATTTCGCCTGTCTCACACATCGTGCTCACCAGATGGTAGAGTTTTGTCAGCACTGGCTATCCCAAGGCCGTCAGTAGTTCTAATTGAATGTTATCTACTCCCGCAGCCTTGTTTCGACTCAGGTCTTTTAGTCCTCTGTCAAACTCTTCACGCAGTATCGTATCTCCCATTTCATCTTCATCTACATCCTCTTCCATTTCCATAATACTGTCCTCAAGTGCATCGCCCTTGTATAGACCCTCTATATACTCCTTCCAACTTTCTGCTTTTCCTTCTTTGCTTAGAACTGGGTTTCCATCTGAGCTCTTGATATTCATGCAAGTGGCTCTCTTTTCTCCAAATATCTCTTTAATTTTCCTGTAGGCAGTATCTATCTTACTCCTAGTGAGATAAGCCTCTACATACTGGCATTTGTCCTCTAGCCATCCCTGCTTAGCCATTTTGCACTTCCTGTTGATCTCATTTTTGAGACGTTTGTATTCCTTTTTGCCTGCTTCATTCACTGCATTTTTATATTTTCTTCTTTCATCAATTAAATTCAATATTTCTTCTGTTACCCAAGGATTTCTACTAGCCCTCGTCTTTTTACCTACTTGATCCTCTGCTGCCCTCACTACATCATCCCTCAAAGCTACCCATTCTTCTTCTACTGTATTTCTTTCCCCCATTCCTGTCAATTGTTCCCTTATGCTCTCCCTGAAACTCTGTACAGCCTCTGGTTCTTTCAGTTTATCCAGGTCCCATCTCCATAAATTCCCACCTTTTTGCAGTTTCTTCAGTTTTAATCTTCAGTTCATAATCAATAGATTGTGGTCAGAGTCCACATCTGCCCCTGGAAATGTCCTACAATTTAAAACCTGGTTCCTAAACCTCTTAGTCACAAATAATCCTGATCTAATAGAGAGCGTCGTGACAGATACAGGGATTAGTGATGCCTTCCTAAGAGAGAGTCTCTGTTCCTTCCAATCTAATTACGTAAGTGTAGACCAGATATGGCTCAAATTCAAAGATACAGTACCGACAGCAATAGATAGATTCATACCACATAAGTTAATAAGCGACGGGACTGACCCACCATAGTACACAAATCACGTCAGAACACAGTTGCAGAAGCAACGAAAAAAGCATGCCAAATTCAGAAGAACGCAAAATCTCCAAGACTGGTTAACTTTCATGGAAGCTCGAAATTTAGTGCGGACGTCAATGCGAGATGCTTTTAATAGTTTCCATAATGAAACATTGTCTAAAAATATGGTAGAAAACACAAAGAGATTCTGGTCGTATGTAAAGTACACCAGTGGCAAAAAACAGTCAATACCGTCACTGCGCGATAGCGATGGAAATGTTACCGATGATGGTGCCACTAAAACGGAATTACTGAATACAGTTTTCCGTAATTTCTTCACGAAAGAAGAAGAAGTAAATATTCCAGAATTCGAAACCAGAAAAGCTGTTAGCATGAGTGACATAAAAGTAGATATCTTATGTATTGCGAAACAAATCACTTAAGAAAGGCAAGTCTTCCGATCCAAATGGTATACCAATCAGGTTCCTTTCAGAGTATGCAGAAACAATAGCACCTTCCTTAGCAATCATATACAACCGCTCGATTGACGAAAGGTCTGTTCCTGAAGACTGGAAAGTAGCACAGGTCACACCAATATTCAAGAAAGGAAGTAGGAGTAACCCATTGAATTACGGACCCATATCACTGACCTCAATTTGCAGTAGAATTTTGGAGAATATACTGTATTCGAACATTATGAATTACCTTGAAGAAAATGACTTATTGATACATAACCAACATGGATTCACAAAAAATCGTTCTGGTGCAACACAGCTAGCTCTTTACTCCCATGAAGTAATGAGAGCTGTCGACAAGGGTTTTCAGTTCGATTCCACATTCCTAGATTTCGAGAAGGCTTTAGATACCGTTCCTCATAAGCGACTATTAATCAAATTGCGTGCATATGGAGTATCAGTTGTGTAACTGGATTCGTGATTTCCTCTCAGACAGGTCACAATCCTTAGTGATAGACGGTAAATCATAGAGTAGAAAATAAGTGAGATCAGGCGTTCTTCAAGGTATTGTCATAGTCCCTCTGCTGTTTCTGACTTACATAAATGATCTAGGTGATAATCTGAACAGCCCCCTTAGTTTTTTTGCAGATGACGCTGTAATTTACCGTCTAGTAAAATCACCAGACGATCAATTCCAATTACAAAATGATCTAGTGAAAATTTCTGTTTGATGCGAAAAGTGGCAATTGGCACTAAACAAAGAAAAATGCGAGGTCATCCACGTGGGTACTAAAAGAAATCCGATAAATCCTGGATATATCATAAATCGCACAAATCTAAGGGCTGTCAATTCGACTAAATACCCAGGAATTACAGTTACGAATAACTTAAATTGGAAAGACCGCATAGATAATATTGTGGGGAAGGCGAAACAAAGACTGCGCTTTGTTGGCAGAACACTTAGAAGATGCGACAAACCCACTAAAGAGACAGCCTACATTACACTTGTGCGTCCTCTGCTGGCATATTGCTGCGCGGTATGGGATCCTTACCAGGTAGGATTGACGGAGGCATCGAAAAATTGCAAAGAAGGGCAGCTCGTTTCGTGTTATCGTGCAATAGGGCTGAGAGTGTCACTGATATGATAAGCGAGTTGTGGTGGCAGTCACTGAAACAAAGGCGGTTTTCTTTGCGGCAAGGTCTATTTACGAAATTTCAATCACCAACTTTGTCTTCCGAATGGAAAAATATTTTGTTGACACCCACATATGTAGGGAGAAATGATCATCATAATAAAAAAGAGAAATCTAAGCTCGATCGGAAATATTTAGGTGTTGCTTTTTCCAAAGTGCTATTCGAGAGTGGAATGGTAGAGAAGTAGGATGAAAATGGTTCGATAAACCCTCTGCCAGGCACTTAAGTGTGAATTTCAGAGTAACCAAGTAGATGTGTAGATGTAGATGTATGAGTCCGTTGTTCAAATGTTCAAATGTGTGTGAAATCTTATGGGACTTAACTGCTAAGGTCATCAGTCCCTAAGTTTACACACTACTTAACCTAAATTATCCTAAGGACAAACACACACACCCATGCCCGAGGGAGGATTCGAATCTCCGCCTATAAGTCCGTTCTTTTCAGTTTTTTCCCGCAGTCTGTCAGTAACTTCCACACAATGCCGCGCTCGTGACGTACATTTCCGAATTTTTTTAGTCAAAATGAAACCTACTGTCCATAGCAGATTTCCGTGAGCAAGGTATGCTCTTTTTTCCTTCTCTCGTCCTTTATTCGTCGTTCTACTTCCAAGTTCACAGAACTTATTCAGTTCGCCAAATGATGGTGCCCAGTTTCGAAGTTAACTAATCTTACTTTTGCTGCTGCTCAGTACTTCCATCTTCCTTCGATGTACTGTTGGTCCATATTCTGTCTTCGTAAATTCTTCGTCTCATTCATCTGGCCCTGTAATTATTTTTCAGTTTCACAAATAACTGTAAAGTCGCAGTAAGTCTTACCACCTTCTCAGGCAGACGTTTAATTGCAGTTACGAATTTTTTACTTCCTTCATTACTTCGGTGATATACAGGTTGAACTTAAGAGAAGAAAGACGACACGTTTGCCTTACTACATTTATAATTTGAGCACTTCTCTTTCGGTTTCCCATTCATATTATTTTCTCTTGGTTCTTGTTCGTATTGCAGGACCTATTCCCCCGTCTTTCCCAGTTGCGTGTACTTATTTCCCAGAGTATTTCAAACATCTGCAACCGTTTTGTAGTGTCGAATGCTACTTCTAGGCCAACAAATCCTATCGCTTCATTTTATAAGAAAGCGAGAGGAGAGCTACTTGTTCCAAAGTCATTTCGAAATCTACCAGTATTTCGCGGAAACTAGATAACATGATCATATTTCATATTACATGGATACTTACATAATCTCTGTCTGTATCGATTAGCTAATGGAGTTTCACTTCCAGCGTCCGTTGCAGATTATATTGTCGTTCGAAAACATCAAAATAACGTTATACCTTCGAAGGAAGCATCTGAGTTGTTTGTTGTCTGGTTACGATATGTTACTTTGAATGTAATAGGAAGCGTTTTGCTTTATAAAACTGTAAACAAAACTTCTCGAGGTCATAGCAGACTATGTAGCCGCTCTCCGTAATTCTTCTTGTATCTGAAAAGTCCGTTTTATTTTCTTTCTTCCTTTTTCTTCCTATCTGTTTTAGCAGCTACAAACGCAAGCCTGAAAATACTTTTACAGTAGGACAAAAGAATCACTGTTTCAACACTCTTGCAACCTCTTTCATTTGTAACTGGAGGAGTGATGCGTCGGTCAAAGGTCTTTAGTGCTACACGTCAGCAGGAGATCCTTTATCTGCCGCCAGGCATCGCGCTACAGAAGCCACTCAGGGCTGTCCCTTTGATGCCTCCTTTGTTAACACCTCTTGATGTCAAACTTGCTGCACGCTGGACTCTCCGACCTGCGTTAAAATATTGTTCTCTCTGGTCTCGAGCGGCTATCAGGAGTGGTAAAGGCTGCCACTCTTGCAGAGCTCACCATTTACAGCATAGTCGACAGGACCAGTTACGGACCTCTGGTACAGAGCCGAGTGGAGGATCTGAATCAGAGGCTCAGACGGTCCTGCGACCATTATGCAGTAGATTCCTTGACTTGCACCATAGAGTAGTGGAGTTTCGGATTCCGCTAAATAGATCGGGAGTCCACTACACGCAGGAGGCGGCTACACGTATGGTGGAGGACTGGGAGTTTTTTTAAGTTATAGGGTCTCGGTGAAACGCAAAAAAGGGCTTCAGTCGTAAAGGGTGTAGGTAGAACAGAGGAAGAACGTAGATCTAGGAACCATCGGTATTACAGTTGTAAACTGTCATATCTGTGTTGGAAATATACCAGAGCCCCAAGCGCTAACAGAAAGCACTGATGCCCAAATCGTTATAGGTACTTAAAACTAACTAAAGCCGGAGGTAAGTTCAATCGAAATTTTTGCGAAGGACCTGAAGGTGTTAAGAAAAGATCGGCTAATTACTGTTGGCAGTGGCTTGTTTGCTGCTGTTGTAAGTGGTTTATCTTGTAGGGAAGTTGAAGTAGATAATTTGAGGTGGTATGGATAGAGGTCATTGTTAGCAACCAGAATAAAATAATAAATGACTCCTTTCACCGACCTCCCGACTCAGATGACACAATTGCTGAAAGGTTCAAAGAAAACTTGAGTCTAACACGTACCCAACACGTACAATTATAGTTGGTGGTGACTTAAACATGTATTTTCGCCAACACATCGAGAGTAAATTTAAGTCCGGAGGTACGCTTGAAACATCAACGAAAATTCTGTGAAGCTTATTTCGAGCAATTAGTTCATGAGTCCACTCGAATATTAAACGGTTGTGAAAACACACTTGAGCTCCTAGCAACAAATAATCCTGAGCTAATAACGAGCATCAAAAGGTATGAAGGGATTAGTGAACACAGCGAGACTGAATACAGTAACTTCTAAATCTTCCAAAAATAAACGAAAAACATATTTATTCAAAAAATCAGATAAAAATTCGCTTGACGCCTCCCTGAGAGAAATTCACCACTCCTTCCAAATTAACAATGTAAGTGTAGACTAGTATCGACAGCAATTAGGAGATTTATACCAAATAAATTATCAAACAACGGAGCTGATCCACCATGGTACACAAAACACGTCACACTTTGCAGAAACAACGAAAAAAGGATGCCAAATTCAAACGAACTCAAAATCCCCAAGATTGGCACTCTCTTACAGAAGCTCGAAATTCAGCGCAGACTTCAATGTGCAATACTTTTAATAGTTACCACAAAGAAACTTTCTCCCAAAATCTGATAGATAAAACAAAGAGACTCTGGGCGTATGTAAAGTATGCTAGTGGCAAGACACAAGGAATGCCTTCTCTGCGCGATAGTAGTAGGAAGACTATCGATGACAGTGCTACTAAAGCAGAGTTACTAAACGCAGCCTTCCAAAATTCGTTCGTCAAAGAAGATGAAGTAAATATTTCAGAATTCGGATCAAGAACACCTGCAACATGAGTAACTTAGAAGCAGATATCCTTTACTTAGTGAAGCAATTTTAATCACTTGATAAAAGCAAATCTTCCGGTCCAGACTGTATAACAATAGATTACTTTCAGAGTCTGCTGATTGAATAGCTTCATACTTAACAATCATATACAACCACTCCTCAACGAAATAACCGTTCTCAAAGACTAGACAGTAGCACAGGTCACACCAATATTCAAGAAAGGCAACAGGAGTAATCCACCAAATTATAAGCTCATATCACTGACATCGCTATGCAGCAAAATTTTGGAAGATGTATTGTGTTGAAGCATTATGAACGGTCTATTGACACACAGTCAACATGAATTTAGAAAACATTGTCCTCTTTAGTCATTCGAAGCAAACTGATTTCGTGTTATAGATTTCCAGAAGGATTTTGACACAGTGCCTCACAAGTGACGTAATCAAACTGCGTGCTTTGGAATATCGTCTCAGTCATACGACTGGATTCGTGGTTTCCTGTCAGAGAGGTCGCAGTTCGTAGTAACTGATGGAAAGTTATCGAGTAAAACAGAAGTGATTTCTGGGGTTCCCCAAGGTAGTGTTGTAGGCCCTTTGCTGTTCCTTATCTATATAAACGATATATGCGACGATCTGAGCAGCCGCGTTAGATTGTTCCCAGATGTTGCTGTAGTTTATCTTCTAGTAAAGCCATCTGAAGACCAAAATAAATTGCCAAACGATTCAGAAAAGATATTTGTATGGTGCGAAAGTTGACAATTAACTCCAGATAATGAAGTGTGATTTCACCACATGAGTGCTGAAAGGAATCCGTTAAACTTCGGTTACACGATAAATCAGTCAAATTTAACGGTTTTAAATTCATTTAAATACCTGAGAATTACAATTGCGAACAACTTAAACTGGAAAGAACACATAGAAAATTTAGTGAGGGAGACGAACCAAACACTGGGTTTTATTGGGAGAACACTCAGAAAATGCAACAGAGGAACTATGTCTGTGATACAATATCCACAGTCAACGTCTATCTGGGAACCGAGGATATGCAAAACTATTTTTGATGTGCGTAGTTTGTAGGTAGATTCAGCGACATATGTTGATACTGTCTGCGAAATATGTGGCGAACAGAGTTAGTGTCAAAGAAATAATAAATTCAAACGTCATGCATGATGTGGCAGTTTTTCACGTATCTCAGTATTTATGTCGTTATATCTCGTGTAGGCTGTGCTGTACAATCATGTAATTTTGCACATATATTCAGTGCTATATGCGAACACTGCCTGCAAAAACTTCGTTATTACAATCAGTAGTAAAGAAGTAATAAATAAAATTCAGGCTGTTGTACTGCATTAACAGCGAAAATATAATAAGCGATCAACTTTCTTCCTTTCATCATTGTGTGAGTGCGACAACAGGAACGAGTTTCGTAAAGGTTTGAAATTATGTTCAAAGATTGTTGCAAATCACTAAGTGCTCTGGTTCTCAAATATTGAATGAATAATATGTGGGTATTCGAGCGCCATGACCTACGCTTCTTGTTCATCCCCACCCATACCCGTTTGATAGGCAGGTGGTTCTTACCCGCACGATTATTTCCAGGCAGTAAGTGATATGTGTACCAAGTTTGGTCAGATCAGTCCAGTGGTTTCGGTAGGGATGTGAAACACACATACGCTCATGCTTATAACAGGTATGAATATCTTTCAGTTTCATAATATGATTTTAATGATTTATTTCGCGATACGGTTTACTGAACTAAAGGTTACAAGGTGCCCCAAGCTACAATGAAAATCCCATGCAAAGTCGTCTAATAGTTTTGGAGATTAGGCTGTTCAGACAGACAAGACAGTTTTATAAATTTATTATTAGTATAGATTTTGGTGTGGTCCGTAACAAAAACTGCTCTCTTCGCCGCAGCAAAATCATATTCGTTAAGCACAAGGGGATTGTAAGGCCCAACCTCAATTTGTTTGAACCCTTTAACTGCATTAGAGACTTTAACTGCCTCGATAGAAGCAGTGCTCACTCGATGACGAGGTCAGCTTGCTCCAGTCGGTTATGTTAGAAGAATTTGATTTTTTACGTAGGATTAATAAATATTGAACATAAATAAATAGTAACTGTGAAACGGATTTTGTCTATGGTAACTGTGTGCAGCAAACAACCAAAATTTTACTTCTATTGAATCTCTTGAAAAGTATAACAAATCTATCAATGTAGACATTTCTGTCCTGTGTAAACTCTTCATATCAGAGTAGTATTTGCACTCTATGTCGTCAGATATTTGATGGATGTGTTCCAGCTTTTATCTTCCATTACATTTTTACCCTGTACAGCCCCTTCCAGTACCATGGAAGCTATTCCGTGATATATTAACACATGCCCTATCATATCTTTTCTTATTGTATGTTTCCCTCATGTTTCTTCCTTCTCAGATTTTGTGGAGATCCTGTGCTTCTTTATCTTATCAGTTTACCTACTTTTCGACATCCGTTTAATAGCATTACATTCAAAACGCTTCGATTTTCTTCTGTTCCTGTTCCCCTATAGCCCATGACTCGCTAACATACAATGTTGAACTACAAATGTATACTTTTTCCTCATATTAAGTTCGACGTTTGATACAAGTAGGTTGTTTTGGACAGAAATGTCCTCTTTACCTGTGGTAGTCTGATTTTTTGTCCCTCTTGCTTTATCCAAAATGTGTTATTTTACTTCCATGGTACCACAGTTTCTTCGTCAACTTCGGTGATACTTTTATCGCTAATCTCATTTCTGCTATTTCTCAGAATCTTCATCTCTCCTCTACGTACTCCCAAACTGTGGCATCACATATCGATACCACACCATAGGCGTCGTAGATGCAACAGAATTGCAATTTTCTGTCAGACACCGATAGCGGTCGTGCGGGATCCAGCGTAATCAATGGAACTCGCCCGCCAGCCACGCCTCCAGAGGCTCCATACCATGAGCCCACTGCCGCCGTGATAAGTAGGACGGCCGCGTCAACCACACAGCCCACTCGTGTTCTAAGTCTTTTCGCTACGTGACGCTATACAGACGCCGCCTAGTCGCAGCTCCGACACCATCGTTTACGCTTTAGCTCAGAGAGCCTCATCCTTGTTGCTGTTGTATTAGCTGAACTCTAGTTCCTGCTGCATTATTTGTAGTGCCCCTTCGTACGTTTGCAGAAGTACAAGTTAAGTAAATCTTCTGTTTACTGTGTTAACTTGTTTGCTTATCATTTCTGCTTCTGACCACCTTTCCTACAACGACAGTTGCTGCATCATTCTATAGCCCGTCTCTTCTTACCATTGTGTGCAATGTCATACACAACACAAACCGTGTTCTGTACTCATTAAACTGCTTATTCCATTGATCAAGTCCCGTATATCAATTTCTCCAAGCATAGCAATGTCATCAAAAGATCTTGTCATTGATATCCTTTCATGAAATAATAATTAAATCGACACCCTAGCTGCAAACAGGCGTTCATATACATCATTGGGGTCATGTTGAAAATGTGTGCCCCGACCGGGAGTCGAATCCGGGATCTCCTGCTTATATAGCAGACGCTCTATCCATCTGAGCCAATGAGGGCGCAGAGGATAGTGCGACTGCAGGGACTTATCCTTAGCACGCTCCCCGTGAGACCCACATTCCCAACATGTCCACACCACTATATTGGTAGTGCGCCTAATAGATGTTTGCGCATCACACTCATTACTCGAGGCACATTAATCTACCAAGTCCCGTACTAGTTGGGACATACTGTGTGCGTTCGCACAATAAGGTCAATGGCCGGGAGCCATATTTTAACTGTATATATGAAAGTATTTTCTGTTCCCGAAAGAACAGATACCATTAATGACCCTGCAGCTTCGCTAGAATGAAATGATAATTAAATAGACACCCTAGTTGCAAACAGGCGTTGATATACATCATTGGGGACATGTTGAAAATGTGTGCCCCGACCGGGACTTGAAACCGGGATCTCCTGCTTGCATAGAAGACGCTCTATCTATCTGAGACAATGAGGACACAGAGGATAGTGCGCCTGCAAGGACTTTCCCTTGCACGCTCCCCGTGAGACCCACCCTGTTTGCAGCTAGGGTGTCGATTTAAGTATCATTTCATTCTAGAGAAGCTGCACGGTCATCAATGGTATCTGTTCTTTCGGGAACAGATGCTACCTTCATATATATAGATATCCTTTCACCCCGAATTTTAATCCGGCACCTGGTCGTTTCTTTACTTCCATCATTGGTTCTTCAATGTATAGAGTGAGTAGTAGGGGCGAAAGGCACATCGCTGTTCTAATCTGAGCACTTCATTCTTATAGTGCTTAAAAAACTAAATACTCATAGTTGTATGGTGCGTCATCACCATGTGAAACCATTTCCTCAATACGTTTATTTTATTTTATTTATTTCTTACAACCACCTATGTCGGAGAATTACTGCACTTTTTATTATATCGTCCAAGAGGCGGAGTACAAGGCCCCTGCAAATTAAGCCGTATGGCATAGCCTGCAAAGCTTCCACGTATCTCTGGTTGCGCACCGCCAGGGGGCATCTCTGGAGCTGTATGTCTCTCACGCAGTATTGCAATGGAAGTACAGGGGTTGGAATCAAATACGGCGAAATGTGGCAGTCAGTCCACCTCTTATGTGATCTTTGTGGCAGTCAATCCACCTGTCATGTGATTTTTAGTTTTGTCATGTTCTGCATAGTTTCTTTCCCCTTTCCTAAAATTTTTACTATCCCAGGGGCAACGATCACTCTGCGAATCTAATTTAAAGAGTTTTATTTTCATTTATGATGCGTTTGATATTCGGCACACCAGGTACCTTCATCCATCTTTCCTAAACATGAGTCACTGTCAGATTGTACGAATATGTGGGTGAAATTGGAAAGCCAGCCGGAGTGGCCGAGCGGTTCTGGACGCTACAGTCTGGAACCGCGCGACCGCTACGGTCGCATGTTCGAAACCTGCCTCGGGCATGGATGTGTGTGATGTCTTTAGGTTAGTTAGGTTTAAGTAGTTCTAAGTTCTAGGGGACTTATGACGACAGCAGTTGAGTCCCATAGTGCTCAGAGCCATTTGAAATTGGAAACGCATGCACATGGATGAATTCAGGTCGACTTTCTTGCTTCTGCCTCGGAATGGCAGGTGAGTTTAATTTTCAAAGTTGGCTTGAGTATCTAGTTCAGCGGGGTCTTACGTACGCGGACTTCCTTAGCTTGCGGCTTCGAGCAAGCCACGCGTTCGTTCAAATTTGAGACACTGAATTGATGGAAAATTTTGAGCGAGGGAAACAGGCGTCGTATTATTGGAGGAGATGCATAGTACCTCTCAAATTTCGTCTTGTCTATTGTTCAGTTCACCCCCTCCAAGTTTTTACGGTCTCTGTGACCGGGAGTGAGGCAGGTTGGATTTTGTACAAAGTGTTTTAGTGACAGTCAGTTGCTGTTCTGCAGGCAGGTCAGTATGACGTGGCGCTTCTGTGAGGATTTGGACTATGATGCTGTATGAGAGATCAGTTTTTCCTGGTACCATTCTCTATAATTTTGAAAGTCAGGAATAGTGCAGGATTCTCGATAGTGGCAAGATTGCTGTTCGTTTAACTAGATTTAGATGGAAGCGTCTTTGTGCTGTATCCAGTTACTATCTGCGTCAAGCGTCAGGTCCAGTTAATTTTCGAGTTTCCTTTCGCTGCGAGTCACAAACCATCTTTTACAACTCATCCGTTGTTGGACAATGGTGCATTTTGCTTCGGTCATGCTGTGAGTGTTTGTATCTTTGTGTGTGAGAGCAACTGTGCGTCCATGTTGCGTTCCTTAATCAGTCCTATCCTCGCCGAATGATTATGATAACCAAAACTTTCCCTTTACGGAATCGTGGCGAATGAATTATACATGTTAAGTGTTTTTGAAATTGAGGAATAGAACTCGGCGTGGAATCAATTTAGTTCGCTAAACTTTTCCTTAATGTACATACCAGCACGCCATTCTCACCTACCCTGCAGGAAAAATAGAAGGAAACATTTAGTCAGGTTGAATCCTAGACCGATCAATCTGAAGTCCATTAGTTAAACTTCCGTTACGCGGTTTTTCATTGATGGAATGCACGTCTAATTCAATTAATGCCTATAGGGCTTCAGACGACTTGGTATTCAGGCGAAATTAGAGAATGATAATCGCTGTTTCATTCAATAGGAAGCTCATGGCTGTGAAAAGTGGTCTATGCAAAAGAGCGTCCCACCGAATAACCAATTAATAATACTTAGACGTTTCGAATAGTTAATAAACAGTGGGCGCCTTTTATCTGGCACCTCCTGCAAATATATTTTAGACACCTCGTATCTTTTGGGAACCGTTAAATGGTAGGAAATACTTAATGCACGTAATTTTTTTACAGATGAAACGCAACTTCTTTGTTGGATAAGATCTCAGCGTCGGAATTTCGGAACCGAAATCTATAGCTTCAAGTCTTCTAATTTTTAGAGGGGTAGTAATTTTATCTATGAATAGAAAGCCTGGATATGCGAGGTAGATGGTGCCTGCAGTCAGTTGCGGTGGGATATAAGATGTCTTTGAAAATCGGATTTGTTGGTTGATACTCTGTATGGTTTGAAATTGATAAACTGGAAAGCTATTTGAAATGAATCGTGAAAGGAGTGTTAGCGAGTCGAATAATACTAACGGAAACGAAGGAGGAACCGGGAGGAAAAGTTTCAAAGGGCGAAGTCCTTCTGCTAATGGAAGCCGAGCACCTGAGCGAGGAGGAAACATTTCGGAGAGCGAGGTTATTCCGCTAACGGAAGCCGAGCACTTAAGCGATAGCAGTGCGGAAGTGTTGTCTCTGAACTTATCGGAGGTGTATGCTACTCAGACAATGCAGGAACTCACAGGAGGAAGCAGTTTTAATGCGGCTAACAATCTCCCCGCGCCAGCTCCACAGCTAGCGGATTCTGCCGCTGAACCCCCGAGCACAAAAACTTTGCCAGCAGCAGACGCATATTTCGCGTCCTGTTGATACTTTTTGCGTTCGAGAATTTTGTCTTACAACAAAACACTGAGTTAAGAAAGGAGATTCAGGCACAAAGTATCAAGACGAAAAGATCGAAACCAAAACGGCAAAACTTGATGCCTATATTGAAGAAAGTAAGAGAGAAATGGACAAAGTACGATTCGATTTAGAGGTGATTAAAGAATGGCGCGAGGAGGCGAAAAATAAAATTAGAGTAAGTGGCGATAAACGAAGCTAAACCAAGTAATGGGGTAGAAAACCGGTTTATCATTTTATAATGGGACTTAATTGCGAGCAGCACCATTTTACCAGGCTATAAAGCACAGCTGAGTGAAGTCGTGAGCAATGTTATGAAAGAACAAATGGTACTGTTGCGTAACGTCTTTGAACAAGTTCTGCAACATGAAGGGATTTTGAAGCAACGAGACGAGGTAATACAGCTGTTTTAAGACAAACTAGTGCAAGTAGCCACGGCAGTGGAGCAGTTGTCGCTGCGTGTAGGAGAAAGTGCGGAATGCACTTGTTGTGTCATGGTAGTACATTATCCTGAATTTTAATCACTGCTGAATTTTATGCAGGCTTAAACAGAAATTGACAAGAGGAACTGGGAAGAAGTGCGAACGCTTCGGCAAGTCATGGACCGTCAACAGGCTATTAGAAACAATGATAATAGATGGGAGATCGCGCTGAAGTAAGATAAACGAAGGATGAAGAGGAAGAATTTGAGGAGCTAACTACACATGTATGTCAGCTGCAAGGAGAGCTGGCATATGGTAAATTGAACGATGACACAGCCACAGTTGATTATGAAGAGGACAAGGTGCACTGCCATTTTATGTCGGTACGGAAGAACGCTCTCTTTCCTGAACTGACAACTGATGCACATCCGATTACGTGGCTCACGCAATTCGATGGTGCTCCAAAATGAATTTTATGTGCAGACACTCACATGATGAGCCAGCCGTGAGAATGCATGTTATTGCGAAATGCTCTCGGACATACCAGAACTTTAAATGTGCGTTCCTGCCCGGAATCTGATTGCAGTATTCTCAACACTGGGTGAAAATGAACATTCTAATTTTAGATCCATACAACCAAACCAGCTTCACCAGCATGATCCTTTACTTCAAGGAAATGGTTAAGAGGAATCAGTGCCTCTATAAGCCATACGATCCGTCAGAACTCATCTGGATAAGTTTCACAAAACTACCTAAGTGTCTTCAACGAAGATAGTAATCATGAGATGGTGTATGGATGATGTGCATGAGCTCCAATCTCTACAACAGGGATTCAGATGTGATCACGCTAGTGAGGTAAAAGTGCTAGTCACACCACAGGATAAACTGACATGTCGGTAACGCCGTTCGGAAGAAGGTCGGGGGTGGCGACCATGTCACCAACCACAAAGAAATAGGAGTGGACAGCAATGTAATATCCTGAAAACTCATTGATTCCCTTAGAGTAGTAATAATTGGATGTGACAGCCTGCCACATATGAGACTCGAGAGAGGCACAAAGCCCCGGTAGAGATTGTGGAGGTATGAGTGAAGCTAGCACTGGAAACTAACTGGGGGAAAGTATCGACACCAGTAGTCCTGTGTCAGAGAAGAACGAAGGTGTTTGTAAATAGTGTGTAAGATATGAAGCATGGCCATAGTTACCCATACAAAAAAACTAAGATTAAGTGAGCGGTTACTGGAAAGGCAGGTGCGGGGGCAAGCGAGAATAGAAATGTGGGCGAATGTCCTGATTGTACTCGTAACACCACTCACAGTGAATGTGATTCTTCACCTTGATGTTATTAATTATTGTAAAATGTCTATGGACTTTGCACGAAAAATAATTATGGCTTAAACTGATAATGATACTTTCATCTCGGAAATTTGTAAGCTGGGTTGAAAACGCCGTGTCAGAAAAACATTTCTGCGTAGGGTTCATAGATGTGTTATGTATGGGATGTGTTAATCGCCAAGCAGGGCACGAAAAATTTGATTTTAATCAGTTGTAAATTGTAGGCTAGGCCATCTGAAGCCACCCAGGGCGTCAGAACAGCTTTGTGAAGTTTTTACTTCACATCATGAGGTATTCACTGAAGAACCCAGTACAATAATTAAGAACTTTGTGCACTACTTCAAGGTTAAAACGCAGATGAAGCTTCCTGGCCGATTGTTTTTAATCCTATTAAAGTACAATGAGCATGTGGAAGAGCAGTTACTATCTGCGATTGTGGAAAAGATTGGTGAAACCACAGTCAGTTCCTACAATAGTCCATTACTCTGCGTCTCTAGCTCATACAATAGCCTATTACTCTACATCCCTAAAAAGATTGCTTCCATTTAGCTGCTGCTCAACTTGGGTCTGTTTAATACAACAGTTGAGTATGAGACTGATCGTACTGAGACACTGGAAGAGTAATGCAGTGCTCCCACGAAGTGGAAGTACCTACAACTGTCAACCTGAAGCCCAGTTATTGGCAGGTAGAACTACATAATGAGAGGCGCAAATACATTGTCTTTCTATGCTTCGGACGCTTTTCCATTTCAGGGAGATGTCGTTTGACCTCCACATCTCATGATCCGTGTTTATTAGAGGTTTGAGCGATTTCATTCCAGAAGATCTGAACAAAAGTGTAACACTGTACTTCGATGACATGTTAATTGTGGAGAAAACTTGAAATGACCACAGTAGGGCGTTAGAGCAGTTGTTACAAGCATTCAGAGTCCAAGGCGTAATGGTAAACTTTGTAAAATCTGATTTCAGTTGGAAGCAAGTTAAATTCCCGAGCCAAATAATTTCTCAGCAAGGAGCCCAGCCAGCCTCTGAGTACCTGAAAGCAATCTGGACTGTGCTGTACCCAGGAAAAAGTGCCAGTTTCATGCTTTCCTGGGCCTGATAAAGTTCTAGTGTTTTATTGACGTGACCATAATGAGGCCACATCTCTGTCAGTGCACAGGCATGAATGCCGTCTGCTCATGGGATGCAGGAGAACAGCAAGAATTAGTGGGGATAAAGGAAGTATTGGTCAACATGCCGAAACCGGTCACATAGACCTTGAGACAGAGAGTTGTGTTTAGCTTACAGCAGATCACAACGGCCCTAGAGATTCACTTATTTCAGGAACGAAAGCGGAATGGTGAAATGACTATTCAAACAATCGCAATTAGCAAGTCACACTTTAAAAAAGTTCGAGCATAGTTATTCTGTTACAGAACTCAAAGAACTTGCCATTGTGAGGAGTTTAAGAAGTTCCATTATTTCCTGTTTGGGTGCTACATGACAGTATATTGTGACCACAGAACACCGCAGTTTTTCATGGCTGCCAAGATTATGCATGGTCGTTTAGTGTAATGATCCATCCAGGAATGCAAGATCAGAATCGTTCGTATTACTGGAAAGGATAATTTGATAGCAGACACTTTATCACTTACTCTCGCCAGATTAAAAATCAAAGACGATAGTGGAATTCGCAAGAATGAGTTTGAAATCAGTTAGCTAAAACGGTGGCCTCTCGAGAATTTTGTTGGAGTTAACCTACCTAAAATTTCCAGGGGACTGGAGAAGGATGGTAGGAATAAGAGATCGAAAGAGAAGAATGAAGTCATTATCAGGCAATATTACCTCATTAGGATTGGGATACTATTCAGGACAAGCAATCCAGTTGACGAAAACTGGATGCAATGCCTGCCAGAAGATTTTGTTAACTAATTAGTATGGTACGTGCACCTTAGTTACACATTTTGGAGGGAATAAGTGCTGCGCTAAGCTAATGGAGCTGGCAGATCTCTAAAATATGGAGAGGAGAATATGGAAGGTTTTAGAGACTTGTAAGGCGTGACAACGAGCCAAACGAGCAAGGGTACTGGACAAGACGAGACTCTTTCCAATTGTACCAGTGAAGTTGTGAGACAAATTTATTTGGTCCAGTGAAAAAAATCAAGGTCGGTATTAATATGTATTGGTCACTGTTCAATTGGTGTCAAAGTTGTCTTTATGCTGTTCCAGACTGGTATCGCAAAAACAGTATGTAAAGTTTTTGCTAAGGGGTTTCCTGAAAGATTTGGAAATAGAAATAAAGTAATACCAGAAAGAGGGTTACAGGTTAGGTTCCGATACTGGAAAATTATTTTTCATTGGAGAAAGATCTTGTTACCACCCTGCATCTATTCCCGTGAATAGTCATGGACTGTGCGGCTGGCCCTGGCGGAGGTTCGAGTCCTCCCTCGGGCATGGGCGTGTGTGTGTGTTAGCCCTTAGGATAATTTAGGTTAAGTAGTGTGTAAGCTTAGGGACTGATGACGTTAGCATTAAGTCCCATAAGATTTCACACTTTTTTTTATGTAGCTAATACGATAGTCGGTAAGATAGGCATCTGGCTCTCTCGGCTTAGACTAACGCATAACTGTAACAAAGGGCAATGCATACTGTTTCTGACACAGCAGACTTGTAAGAGCGAAATTTTTCGTCCTGTGATAGTCAAACAGTAAAGTCGGCCATTTTAAATCCTTAGAACTGAGGGTACATGGGATGCTATATTGGGAATATCGCGTTCAAGATATTGTGCAGATACGCAATGCTCCTATCTATTATTAGAATATTCTTCACCGACACTGGAACACTAAGACGGTTTTACTTTGCTTCACCATATTATCTTGTATGGTGTTATAATATAGGACAACTCTGTTCTCTCAGCGAAAACATTCTTAGCCAGAAAACGTCAATGAGACTGATGTGCGGTGTCAGTTCGTGAACTTCATGTAGGCCCTTGTTCATGTGGCTCGGAATTTTAATTCTACCTTCGACGTAATTCTGTATATGGGGTTTGTTGTGGACTATATTGGATCATTCATAAGGAACTGCAGTATTCAGTCAGTGAGCCCTAGAAGGAAAAACTATGTGCACTTGGGTACCACTTCCTAAACAAATCTACAGAAATATATGCAAAATATGCGCGCTATTCACCATGTTTTGTTTTCAACAGGTTTCCAGAAGAAATGAAAGAAACTGAGTGATAAGACCCAAGTATTCAAATCCAAGTTTGTAAAAATTTATTTGTGGCACACTCCTGTTTTGTACAGGAGCTACTCGCAAAGTTTAATAATTCTTCTCTTTAGTCTGTTATTTATTAGTATGCCCTTTTTCGTGTTTTATTAATTCTTGAATTATTTGTATAAATTTTCTAATCAGCAGTGTATGAACTATGTACCGTTCCATGAACAAGTAGCTTTGGCCCACGTGATACATGAAAAAAAAC
Organism: Schistocerca cancellata; assembly: GCF_023864275.1. NCBI lineage: Eukaryota > Metazoa > Arthropoda > Insecta > Orthoptera > Acrididae > Schistocerca > Schistocerca cancellata. Next base: position 443,166,640 of record NC_064632.1, on the reverse strand, counting down.
TAAATAAATAAAAAGGGAAGGTTCTTTCTCATGTGTAAGGAAGAGGAGTGGGCTCAAAATGGAATCCTGTGAGAATCCTTTCGTCATTTTTACCCAGTTAATAGAATTTTTTCTACTTACAACATAGTTTGAACTGTTCAGCAGAATGTTTTGCATACTGTTTGTTAAATACGATTCGAACCAGTTGTTTGTAAAGCTGTCAGTTCCATAAAACAAACGTTTTTTCTCGCAGAGTAACATGATCTACGTAGTCAGACGACATAGACAGATCAGAAAAAGTACCAATTGGCAAGATTTATTGTTTATAGCATGTAATTTTTTTGTGTGCGAACGTGCAAACGAATCGTGATTTGGAGAAGGGGGTTAAGACAATGTGAGCTACTTCTGAGATAATGAGATGAAGCTGTTTCTATTAATATTTATTAACAGTTTTAACCTGAAATGCTTTTTTAAGGATAGCAGACTACCGAATGACTGCGCATAAAAATAACTATTTTCAAATAAAATGTGTCAAATTTCCTGCAGTTTGTTTGATAGATATCCCCTACTTCTAATGAATAAGACACATTAGCAATTAATTATACTACTTATGTTTTATCTAGAAAAATTTACATACCATTTAGACATATTTTATAAAATATACAAGAAAAACAAATGTTTTCATATAAGAGTGAAATATTTCCTTCGGCTTGTTGGGTGGACATAGCAGCTTCTTCCAATGAATAAGACAAAATATAAAGTATTACACTATTTGGGTACGAAACAACACGTTACGCACTTTTTAAACATAATTTTATATGGTACATTATACACTCCTGGAAATTGAAATAAGAACACCGTGATTCATTGTCCCAGGAAGGGGAAACTTTATTGACACATTCCTGGGGTCAGATACATCACATGATCACACTGACAGAACCACAGGCACATAGACACAGGCAACAGAGCATGCGCAATGTCGGCACTAGTACAGTGTATATCCACCTTTCGCAGCAATGCAGGCTGCTATTCTCCCATGGAGACGATCGTAGAGATGCTGGATGTAGTCCTGTGGAACAGCTTGCCATGCCATTTCCACCTGGCGCCTCAGTTGGACCAGCGTTCGTGCTGGACGTGCAGACCGCGTGAGACGACGCTTCATCCAGTCCCAAACATGCTCAATGGGGGACAGATCCGGAGATCTTGCTGGCCAGGGTAGTTGACTTACACCTTCTAGAGCACGTTGGGTGGCACGGGATACATGCGGACGTGCATTGTCCTGTTGGAACAGCAAGTTCCCTTGCCGGTCTAGGAATGGTAGAACGATGGGTTCGATGACGGTTTGGATGTACCGTGCACTATTCAGTGTCCCCTCGACGATCACCAGTGGTGTACGGCCAGTGTAGGAGATCGCTCCCCACACCATGATGCCGGGTGTTGGCCCTGTGTGCCTCGGTCGTATGCAGTCCTGATTGTGGCGCTCACCTGCACGGCGCCAAACACGCATACGACCATCATTGGCACCAAGGCAGAAGCGACTCTCATCGCTGAAGACGACACGTCTCCATTCGTCCCTCCATTCACGCCTGTCGCGACACCACTGGAGGCGGGCTGCACGATGTTGGGGCGTGAGCGGAAGACGGCCTAACGGTGTGCAGGACCGTAGCCCAGCTTCATGGAGACGGTTGCGAATGGTCCTCGCCGATACCCCAGGAGCAACAGTGTCCCTAATTTGCTGGGAAGTGGCGGTGCGGTCCCCTACGGCACTGCGTAGGATCCTACGGTCTTGGCGTGCATCCGTGCGTCGCTGCGGTCCGGTCCCAGGTCGACGGGCACGTGCACCTTCCGCCGACCACTGGCGACAACATCGATGTACTGTGGAGACCTCACGCCCCACGTATTGAGCAATTCGGCGGTACGTCCACCCGGCCTCCCGCATGCCCACTATACGCCCTCGCTCAAAGTCCGTCAACTGCACATACGGTTCACGTCCACGCTGTCGCGGCATGCTACCAGTGTTAAAGACTGCGATGGAGCTCCGTATGCCACGGCAAACTGGCTGACACTGACGGCGGCGGTGCACAAATGCTGCGCAGCTAGCGCCATTCGACGGCCAACACCGCTGTTCCTGGTGTGTCCGCTGTGCCGTGCGTGTGATCATTGCTTGTACAGCCCTCTCGCAGTGTCCGGAGCAAGTATGGTGGGTCTGACACACCGGTGTCAATGTGTTCTTTTTTCCATTTCCAGGAGTGTATATGAATACTGCAGTTACGATACACACTGCAATATTTTACTCAATGTCCTCTGAGGTTGTCGGCCATTCCAAAATAGCAACATAAAAATCAGACGCTTCATCTGGAGTATATTTCATTATTTTCCTAGTACCTTGGAGCTTCTTTCTATTAATTGGTACACGTCCTTGTGGACTCGTTTTTGGCACGGACTGTTGGATGTTTTAGACTGCTGGCACTTATGAAATGTGGTAAAGGTGGTTCTTGTCAATGAGTTTCAGGTTCCATGGACCATTTGCACGATAAATCTTAATCATGTGGAACGAGTCATTCTACATACGCATTGCAACTCAATTTTTAAATATGGCTACATGCTAAACATTTATAAGGCTTAAAAAATACAGATAAGAGTTAGTAATTGTTATCCATCACCTTTAACAAGTTAGAGTAATGTCATTCTTCTACAGAATAGGCGTTGTCTAGGAGAAACTTCTTTGGTTTTTCAGATTATACTTTCCTATCTGTGAAAAACTTATAACGGTTTTCAAACGAAAGCAAAATTACGCAGGATGAATACCTCAAGTATAATTACGGGATCTGCTCCTTTTTTCACAGAATTATCTAGCTTTTGTTACAAAATGCCATACTACCACTAACTCGATTTCAGAAGAACTGGGAGTTAACTCCGTTTTCCAATTCATGATTCAAATAATATCCTTAGTTGAGCAACCTTTCTGAAACCCAAAGTATTATGTGCTGAGAAAATTGTTTCTATTCATAGGTGACACAGCTGTTGATCACGTAATTTTTGTTATGTTTTGCAGAAGGATGACAGTAAGAAAACTGGAAGATACTTATTTCTTTCTTCTCATCTTTCTTATAGGAAGGTTAACAATGGCTTTTTAATCTGTCTGGAATAATTCCCTGTACCAATGATGCATTGCACCTTTCATTAATGATATTACTTATTAAACTGGAAGATACCCTCAGAGCTTTCTTTTCAATTCTCTTTCAAATTCCATCAACACCTTATAAGTTTTTGTTTGTGAGAACGTTTATGGTTGTATTAATTGTACTGAAGGATTTTGGTGTTACGTCTACACGACAGAAGTTCTCTGAAATAATCCAACTGTTAAAATGGGTAAAATTGATGAACATATAGCGGAATGAAAGTTCTTTCATCAACTGGACTCGTAGCTGTATTTATTGACGTTCTCGTAGGCTCACACTATCGGTTACTTGTAGTTCATATATACGTTCATCACTTTTACCCATTTTACCATCTGGATGTAACTGTCTGGAAGTTATGTTAATTATGTACAAGTATTTTAGTTGTGGTTGCCCTTTGTTTAAAATCATCTGCAGTTTGTGAAATAACTTTTAAATATATTGTCTTGTTTCTTCCACTGAATCGTTTAACCCCATTTCTTTGTTACTTTAGACAGTGATTTTTAAAAATACTCGCAGTTTGTTAATTATCCCATTTTTATTCATTTTAACTGTGGTGATATCTTGAGCACTGACTGGTTGTTCTGCCTTTCTTTTCACAACATCCCATACAGTTTTAATCTTATCATCTACCACGTTAATCGTCTGCGGGGAGGTAGATGTCAGATTGAAATTTACTGAGGAAGTGTATTTCAGCTACCAATGAGCTCGCTTACAAGACCACTTTTCAGTATTGTCACTCTGACAGCCTTACCAGGCTGGATTATTGCAAGAGATGCCATTAGAAGAAGAGCCACACGATTCGACTAGTCTTTGTTTGGTCAGTGTGACAGCATTACAGAAATGCAGTGGGAGCGTCAGGAGAAAGACGATATGCATCACGGACGGCGTCATTCGGAACATTACGCAGGGAGCGAAAGCACACTGTACCACTATTACGTTTTGTTTCCGTACCGTTCACTTGTGGAGCGTGGGAAGAATGTCCACTTAAATGCCACTACTATGGGTGTTGCAATTAGTCAATTCTTTTCACTACAGTCGACGTAAACGTCTTGAGAGAATTCAGTGACTGTATACGAGTGTATAGCTTGTACTGAGTGGACAAGACGGGTTGCTGATGTAATTACTTAGATCTGATGATGATCCAATGTGATCGAATCATTTAATCGAATTAAAAAAGTGTGCAACTGAGATGGAACAATAAATGAGAATTATCTTAAATATCTTGTCTAATATTGTCTACACGACCCCTACAAGGGCTATACGTAGGGGGGCTACAGCATACTCCTAGATTCCTCGCTTCGAGCAGGTTCTTGAAACTGTAAGCAGGCTGTCACTGAATAGTTCACGTCTATCTTCAGTGCCTGCCAGTATAGTTTTTCAACATCTCCGTGACGCTCTCCCACGGATCAAAGAAACCTGTGACCATCTGTATTGCCCTTGTCTGTATATGTTCACTATCCACTGTTAGTCCTATACGGTATGGATCCCACACAATTGAGCAATATTCTAGTAAATATCACACGACTGTTTTGTAAGACTGATTGCTTTTTCCCAGTATTCTACCAATAAATCGAAGTGTACCACCTAATTTTGCTACGACTCAGACTATGTGATCGTTCCGTTTCATATTCTTACATGGTGTTCCTCCCATGTATTTATATGAGTTCACTGATTCAAATTGTGACTCATATACATACATTTCTCTGTTTTGTGAAGTTCATAAATTTGTATTTCTGAAGATCTAAAGGAAGTTAGCAATAATTGCACCACTTTGATATCTTTTCAAAAATGTGTGTATATTTGCACAGCTCCTGGCAGACAAAACTTAATTACATATAACTACGTCGTCTACAAACAGTCTAAAGTTACTGCTGTAGCGGTCTACAGTCACACGAGTAAATATATAACATAAACAGATAAAGATTACAATACACTTCCCTGAGGCACGCCCGAGGTTACTTCTACATGTGTCAATGATTTTCTACCCAAGCCGGCCGAAGTGGCCGTGCGGTTAAAGGCGCTACAGTCTGGAACCGCAAGACCGCTACGGTCGCAGGGTCGAATCCTGCCTCGGGCATGGATGTTTGTGATGTCCTTAGGTTAGTTAGGTTTAAGTAGTTCTAAGTTCTAGGGGACTAATGACCTCAGAAGTTGAGTCCCATAGTGCTCAGAGCCATTTGAACCATTTTTTTTTCTACCCAAGATAAGGAATCCCTACTAATAAATCGCCAGTCCACTCGAAATTTTGCTTCAGATAATATACGACAGTACTTTCGGAAGTAACAGCAGTTGTTTCAATGAATAAAAAGCGTTTCGGAAGTCAAAAAATTGAAAGTAATGAAATACCTCATTTACCTGACTCCCTTGATCGAGACTTTCGGGTCTTCATCTGACAAAAGCACGGGTTGTGTTCGAAGACCATAGTTCCCGGGTGGCATGGAGGAGAGCATACTGATCGAGATACGTCATTAAGTTTGAGCTGGGAATATAGTGTATTGAAACATTCTACAACATATACATGCCAAGCTTACCGAATGGTAGTTCTGTAAATCACTTCCCTTGACCTTCTTGTAGCTCAATGTCATCAGACTGAGTCAACAAACACACTGCTCCCTGCAACATCCGTCTCACATACTGACCATTACGAGAAAAGTAGAGAAATCCTGGGCCTTGTGAAGGACAGTGATAGAAAGTTCTGAGCTCAGCCATAATGAGGTATTTTGAACAGAATAACCTCCTCGATACCAACCAATATGCATTTCGAAAACAACAAGTACATGAAACTCAATTTGCAATTTCGCGTATGACATATTCAAAGCCTCGAATCCACGCAGTTTTCCTCGACTTCCATAAACCATTTGTCTTACTACCACATCTATGCATATTATCAAAAGTGTGATCGTATGGGGTATCAAGCGATATTTCTGACGATTGAGGAGTTTTTGGTAGGGAGGGCGCACCAAGTTATCTTGGTTAAAGAATCATCGACAGATGTAGAAGTAATATTGGGTGTGCCCAGGGAAGTGTTTTGGGGCCCATGCTTTTCATGCTGTATGTTAACGACCTTAAAGACAATATTAATAGTAACCTCAGAATTCGGGCATATGATTAAGTTGTTAATAATGATGAACTACCTGAAAGAAGATACATAAATATTTAGTCACAAGTTGTTAAGATTACAAAGTGACGCATAGATTGGCAGTTTGATTTAAATCTTTAAAATGTAAAATTGTGCACTTCACAAATAGAATAAATATAGTATTTTATGACTATAATATCATTTTTTGAAAGAATACACCGCCATTTGACTGTATATTACTTTATTTTCTTCTGTATAATCTAGGCTTGGCTCTTAGCATTATCTGGGAACAATGCTAGAAGTTCTTGGACCATTAACACGTCATATCTGGCACTATTAAAGTGCTAGTTTTGTTTACCTGTCTTTGGCTGACTTTACCAGGTATGGTGTGTTAATGGTTTACTCGATAATGGTGTAAAACCGCAATCTAGAATGCACAGAAGAAAAATACAATAATATGCGATGAAATGGCTGTGTATTGTTTCAGAAAATACTGTATGACTATGGCACTGCACCATCGATAACCATAATAGCAATTAATCACAGCTGGGATCGGTCAACTTATACAAATATCTGGGTGTATCACCTTGTAGGGATATGAAATGAGAGTATGAGTCATTCCTGGGTAAAACAGATGGCTGACCGGTCTATTGACAGAATATAGCGAAAATGCTATCGTCTACAAAGGAGATTGCTTACAGATCACTCGTGCGATCCAACCCAGAAAACTACTGAAATGTGTAGGACCCGTACCAAATAGGACTAACGGGGGTATTAAACACCTACGAGGACGACAGCACTAATGACACAGACGCTGAAAAAACTGAAATGGAAGATCCTTGAGCATAAAACTTCCTGGCAGATTAAAACTGTGTGTCGGCCCGAGACTCGAACTCGGGACCTTTGCCTTCCGCATAGTCGGAAGATATCCCGAGAAAGCCTAGTTACGTAGTTTTAAAAACCAGCTTTAAATTATGGCACTACATAACCATACATATCTCACCCGTAGGGATCGTGAGGTAAGCGTGACGCCACTGGCTCTGAGGAACATAGTTTTCACTTAGTAATAAAGTTTAATTGAGCTGATATGATGTAATGGAGTGAGGTGTAGACGATTTTCTTTTATTAACATTCTTTCATGTCTAAATTCTGATTTAATTGACAACCATTATGGCAGATACTCTCAATAGCAAGATATCAAAAACAGTATTCAAATTATTTTCGTTAATAATATTTGTGAACTGTTTCAACAATCTTAACTGTATGATCAATATAATGTTCGACTCTGTAGTCGCACATTTATTGTATACCAGTTACGAGCGGTTTACAGCTTTTTCCTCTAATTTATTCCGTTTAAGTAAAGCTGTTGCATCCCTGAACTTTAAACTGGATTTCTTGTTCGGTAGTATCAGAGCCTTAGCCCCCTCGTTATTAATTTTCATTACAGCCTTTGATTCAGAGAGCCGGAACTACGTGCTGTCACTGTGCTGAGACATCATTATCCAGACATCAAGTTGGTGGTCTAATAAAACTTCTGTGTGTTTTGCCTTGATACGGTACAAATCGGATACGACAACCTACACGCCGTGCGTTCCAAGTAAAAATTTAAACAGGTACATGTAATCGAGCGTAATATCGATGAGTGGATACGTAGGACGGACGCTAGGACACTGCATGTGAACAGCGTTACCTCTTGTCAACGTTAGGTTGCTAAGATTAACTAGTTTCCTATACAATTAGTGCCCACGAAAATAGCTACCCCCTGTCAGTACTGTTCTGCCGTACAAGATTACATTATTTACAGCATGCACGGAGGCACTAAAGTGTCATTCTCCCTGCAGTCGATAAGTGACTGGAACGGGAAAAAACACACTAATAACTGATCAAGCAGGACGTAACGTCTGCCATGCACATCAGTGTTTGCACAGTATAGATGTAGAAGAAATGATACTGATACACTATGTACTGTGCACCACGCGCACACGCGCACACGCGCACACGCGCACACGCGCACACGCGCACACGCGCACACGCGCACGCCCGCACGCGCGTGCGCGTGCACACACAACGCTGATGAGCTACTAAAAGTTTATCGATGTGATTCGGATTCTCCTCCTGTCTGTGTAAGTGATCAGCGTCCAAAGTGAATTGGAAGAACTAGCGAGTGACCAGGCAGGCGCACCGTGACGGCAGGCAACCAGCACGACAAGTGCGATCTGCGGGGATGTCAACAGGTCTCTGGTGCAGGCGTTCACTTCGCAGCGCACAAAACGATGCGCACGAAAAACGCGACATTGGATCGTATTCGCTTCTTGCTACAAGAGAAATTCTGTCTAGTTAATGCGACACCGAGTTTTGTGCTACTGATTAGATGCTTTCGGGAATTATTTAGTATACGATATACTGAATTGCACTCCCCCCACCCATGTTATTTGTCCTTTATGTTCAGCAAGCACTAAAGGAAACCAAAGAAAAAATTTGAGAAGGGAATAAATTTCTGGAAGATGAAATAAAAACTCTGACGTTTTCATTTGACACTGCCAGAGATGCGCTTGGAAGTTCAGTTGAACAGAATGATAAGTATTTTGAAAAGAGATTATACGATGAACATCAACCAAACTAAAATATGAATAGTGCCATTTTGTCGAATCAAATCTGGCGTTTCTGAATGAATTAGATTAGGAAATGAGTCACTGAAGGCGGTTGACGAATTCTGCTATTAAGGTAGAAAAGTAATATATGATGGCCGAAGTAGAGTATATAAAATGTAGACTGGCAATAACAAGAAAACATTTGTGAAGAGGAGGAATTCATTAATATCTAAATATAAATTTAATGGTTATAAAGTCTATTCTGTATGTATTTTTATTGCGTGTAGCTTTCCACGGAAATGAACCGTTGACTATGGGCGCCGGCCGGAGTGGCCGAGCGGTTCTAGGCGCTACAGTCTGGAACCGCGCGTCCGCTACGGTCGCAGGTTCGAATACTGCCTCGGGCATGGATGTGTGTGATGTCTTTAGGTTAGTTAGGTTTAAGTAGTTCTAAGTTCTAGGGGACTGATAACCTCAGAAGTTAAGTCCCATAGTCTTCAGAGCCATTTTTGACGATGGCCACTTCAGATAAGAAGGGAAAGGAAGCTTTTGAATCGTGTTATTACAGAAAAACGCTGAAGTTTAAGTGGGTAGGTCTAATGACGAGGTACTGAAACGAAAAGGGAACAAAGAAATTTATTGTACAATTTGATTAAAAGAAGGGATCAGTTGACAGGACACATCGTGAGCCATCAAGGAATCGTCAATTTGTGGTAGGAAGTGTGGGGTATAAAAGTAGTACAGACCAAGTTTATTCAGAGATGAAGAGGCTTGAAGGGATAGACTAGCGTGGAGTTTTGCATCAAAACGGTCTTTGGTCTATTGTAAATACCTGTCAAGTTTTTAAAATTATTTGTTATTTTACTTAAATAAAATTGTTTAAAGACCTTTGTGTCACCTATATTGATGCTTATAAGCCACCAGTTAATTTTGTATGTATTTTATACAGTGGTTTGGATGTTGCTGGTTATATTACTTCATGTATTTTTAAAAACTGTAGCACATTTGACGCTGTGTAGCTGAGGGCACACTTTCGCCGCCTACCGGTAGAATTTTTTGTGTTGCTGTTATCGCTCTAACAATCTGTCTGCCGACAATTATGTACGTAACATATAACTTCAGTTTATCTGAACAACTAGATGTACGTGGTATGTATCTTTTACTTTTAACTTATGGACGTTTTTGTGATGCGCCATGTCACTGCTCTTGCTCTTATTATATGACTATGTATACCCTGTTTCACAGATGTTTGATAATACGTTGTCCTGAAACGCATAATATTAAAATCATGATTCACCAGTTACAAATTGTCCTATTCAGCATGTGTGTAGTACTGTTCCGAATCCGACTTTTGCAACTGAATGTTTATTTTGCTTTTAGTTTAACATGCTACCTCTACAGATATTGTGTGTTGAGTCCTCTGGCTAGCCCTGCCACATAGACGTCCCTCCCAGTGCTCCTGTGTGCCTGGTTGCACGCCCGACAGGCGCGCCATGAGCAGCACAAGCTCTGTGGCTGTTCACAGAGGTTATCTACAGCTGATGGAATACTTTCTGCACCCACCACTGACGTCAGTCAGAGATTCTGATGACATAATGCATCCAGGAGAGCCAAGAGGCAAGAGTCTCCAAAAGCAACAATCGGCGCTATGTTATTATTGCGGCCCAAGGGTTGCACTTGTGATTCTACTCCGGATCGAGTAGCAGTCACAGTTACAATGTTTCCATCTGCTGTCGTGGATTACCGAAAGACGCTATACTGGAATACCCCGTATTGGTAAACAGAATTGTAATTGGAATAACCACAGCCATAGTGTTGCATCACATTTATAGTCTGTTGTGGGCCAAGGGCGTCCGCTTCGATGAAAATTCCGCTGCCGCTGAAAAAGATCGATAAAGTTGTCCAGGTTGGACGGATACGCGGGTTGTAGGGCAGTACACACATAATGAAAGTATCACTAATGCATGGTAGAATATATTAAGACACAAAGGAATTACAGACTTTAGCTGCGAGCGGAAATAGAGTGAAATCACTGGGGAAAGTTGAAAATTAGAGCCAGACCGGAATTCGAACTCAGGTCTGCAGCTTACTAGGCAAACGCTCTGACCACTAAGCCATCCAGACACAATGGTCACTGCAGCCGCACAGATTAACCTACCACGCCTCCCGTCAGACACAAATTTTCAACTTATCGACACACTACGTTATTCGCGGCATTTCACCGAGTCTAGTGTGCATCTGCACTGAAGAGATTATTGGCCATCTCACCTTAATTATAGTCGAGGCTCGAACTCTATCGCCCAATGTTTCTGTCTAATTCAACGACTTCTAAACACGACGAACTTTCTTCAGTAACTCCCTAGCAAGACTCTGACTGACTTACAATTTGCAACAACTTCTGCTCGTGCACGGTTCTGTAAGCGCGCGTCTCTCTTCCTGGTGGGGCTGCCGGTCCACGAGGTGTGATTCCCGCGGCCATCGTGATTGGTTTGCGTCCAGTGACGTTCCTGCTGCGGACGGACGTCCACAGTACTTCTGGTACCAATTGTCGCAAACCCTTCTTGTGTGGTATCTCAGTACACCACACAGACTTAGTCTCTGGAGGATATTTAACACTGGACGTGATAACTTCGCAGACAAAGTTTTCGTCTGTATTGAATATTGCGTGCCAAAGGTCGTGTCAAGATAATTTGTAGAGTATAATAAATAATAGTTCTAGTAATAGGACTAATTTAATGGTGTAGTAGTTCCAGAACGCTACACTGGTGCAATGGTTAATCGTGAAGCAGCTCAGCAGAAGAAAATAGTACAACAGTAGGCATCAGCACTGGCCTACAGTACTTTAATAGTCTATTTATTATCATAGGGATGGTAGCAGAGGAGTTTAGGGTGGTTATTTTATACTGTTTTATTTCTTTTATTATGTTTTGAATTTTTAATATTTTTTTATTTTTATTTTTCTTAGTTGTTTTCTTTATGGTTAAGTTATAGCACTCATGATCTCTCACTCAACCTTGCAGCAAGTTAGGCAGACAATGTGCAGTGTATAACAAGGAAGGTAATGAGTTGTGTAATTGGTGAGCTTACATTTTATCAATTGAAATCTGTAGGTGGGCATTTAATTCCTATAAAAGTCTCAATTGACGCGTGAAAATATAGAAAAATGTAAGTAGGTCATAAATCACAACCCTTTCATAATTAGTAGTTAAATAATTTAATTTTCTTGCCAGGAAACAATATAGATCTCCTAAAAAAAAATGTGTAAAATTAATTTTCTTCATATTATACACTGAGGTGATGAAAGTAATGGGATAGCAATATGCACGTATACAGAAGGCGGTAGTATAGTGAACACAAGGTATAAAAGGGCAGTGTATTAGTGGAGCTGTCATTTGTACTCTGGTGCTTCATGTGAAACGGTTCCCGGCGTCATTATGGCCGCAAAACGGGAACTATCAAATTTTGAACGCGGAATGGAACTAGAACCATGGAACGTCTAGCTCCAGCTACCATTCCACGTTCAAAATCTTTTAATTGCCGTCCAGCAGCCATCACCACGTCGGAAACCTTTTCACATGAATCATCTGAGTATAAATAGCAGCACCACCAACGCACTGCCTTTTTATACCTTGTGTACGCCATACTACCGCCTTCTGTATACTTGCACATCGTTGTCCCATGACTTTTGTGATCTCATTATAAAGTGAGTTCGTAGAAGGAGAGAGCTAAGCCGAGGCCATCGGCGAAACCGTCTTCACACACAACCAAGCACTCATAGGTGTTCATCTGATATTACAGCATTCAATGCAAAATTAGTTCGGCTATGCTGACATTTTCACCCTTACGGAACTGAAAATTACCGCCAAGAAAAAGGTGAATGATAAACAAAATCGGAATTGAAGTGGACGATTATTTACCAAAAGTCAACTGAAAGTAACTGATACGAAATAGTGCAAATTTGAAAACAATCTTTAACTTCCCTGCGAGTAACGCACAAGTTTGTGCACTCTGCTATCAAACGTGGCATGTAGCATATTTTGTAAATACATCAAATAACAGTTTCCGGTTAGGAACATGTCGATTTCGGATTATAAGTTTTCTGTCAATTCAATGGCGGGTCCCCATTAGTCCTGATTATCCGGTGCTACTGTTTGTGAAACTGAATCCCAATAATAACCCGCAAATAATACTGACTCTAGCACTTAATACATAACACGGAAAGGTATTTTTTCATTGTTGAAGAAATGTTCAAATGTGTGTGAAATCTTATGGGACTTAACTACTAAGGTAATCAGTCCCTAAGCTTACACACTACTTAACCTAAATTATCCTAAGGACAAACACACACACTCATGCCAGAAGGAGGACTCGAACCTCCGCCGGGACCAACCATACAGTCCGTGGCCGCAACGCCTGAGACCGCTCGGCTAATCCCGCGCGGCTTTCATTGTTGAACATGCCTTGACGTTCCCTTTCAGAACGGAAATGTAGTAGCATGCACTTGCTGTTATATAAAATCAATTCTATATTTTATACTAACAGTAAAGTTGAAACAGAACAATTAATAGAAAGGCGTACTTAGCCAGTGATAGTCCAAAGTGAAGATAGGCAAGGAGGGTTGGAAATAACTACATTATTCTGTCGCGTCTAGTTCTGTGTCAATCTTCTGCTCACTGACATTATTTTAGCGTAGGAATGTTCGAGTTTAAACATTTATGTTACAATATCGATACTGAAGGGTCTGAAAAAATTGTAACACTGATGTTAAAAATTTACCTTTGATTTCGCGAAGAAAGAGGAAAAGAATGAGGCTAATTGTTACCACTGTTAATAGTTTTGTCATTCAAACGAATCTTTTTCTGAATGTGGCACACACACCAGTGAAATCCATTTGCAAATTCTCAAACGTTCCCACGGACGAGGGAGATCAATATCTTTTTCGCAAACTAAAGCAATAACATTGATTTTCGTATATGTACGTATGGTCTAATGCGTTTATTGTTCGTTCAGTTCATGCTTTCGTTGTATGAAGTAGAGTGGGCAACGCGGAATAACAGTGAAACCAATTTTGATTAATAGAGTGAACATTACAAAGTAGCACAAGAAAAGAATAATTCGCAGACTGGAACGAAAGTGACGTAGATTCACAACTTAGTTATCATCTGTAATGCCATGTTTCGGTTTTAAAATAAGATCCGTTAGAAGCATGGGATCACATAATCGGTACTTTTTTATCCAAAGTAAATAAGCTGCCTTAAATATTTGAGCTGTGTAGCCACATCGGTATTTTCTGACAGAGTTCAAAAAACAGATTATGATCTACGTCAACAACACAACACAACTTCTCTAAGCAATGATATTTTTGCAGTCTATAGACTCGACTTCGTAGCGTATTTAATGTTATACATTTCTGTATTTATTGATTCATAAGTACAGTATTAGATAGAGTATAAGGTGACCTAAATATGATATAAAATCACAAAATTTGTCTATGTTTTTAAAAGAAAAAAAGTAACTTTTAGGAAAAATTGTGAATATTAGGCAGTATAAACTGCTTTAAAATGCACTGTATTTGAAATTACGTACGTAGAATTAAAAAATAAGAGTTTATCATTTTCTGGATTGAAATACTTAAATACGTTACGGCTTGTCGAAGATATGATGTATGTGATATTCATATGTATACTGAAGATAGAAGGTGGGGTCTGAAAAATGAGACCGAGAACACACATAAAGATACATATGTGTGATTGGGATTTTTCTGGCGGGGCGGGGTGGGGGGGAGGGGGATCTACGGTATTTCTGGCATGAAATGTGCGTCAGATTCAGTTACAAAAATCTCTTTATTTGCATATCCTATTTTAAGTACTATAAAGTGAACTTGCAATCTGTAGAATCCGCTTACAGTTCTTCCTCTTTTTCTTGTTCCTTTGTCTCGCATCAATATAGGGTCGGCGTGTTTATTAACGGAATTGTCATGGCTATTTTATGGAGTGCCCGAATGCCATTACTGTATACGTGTAGTGTTATACGCATATCACAGCGTAAGCTTAAGTCTGCTAAATATCTGCGAATCATATAACTCAGACTTTAACTCGGTACCAACCCGGTATTCACCTAGTGAAAGGCGAGAAACCGCCTATAAGCCACATCTAGACAGACCACCACACCAACCACCGTACGTTAATCTTCCGGGCTGATTCGATCCAGGGCTATCCGAGCAGGTATAGGAGCTGATTATAGCAATACTTGAAATATTAGTACTAATACAAAAACAGGAGATACACTAAAGAAAATCAGTGTCTTTTTCTTTTTTTTTTCTTGCTTGAACATGAACAGTACCGTTCAACACAAAGAGACTTTCTCGTTTGATATTTTCTACACCATCATGAGGAATTGACAACTCCCCTCTCACATCACTCTTATAAAAACAGAAATGTCTTTTTCATTAAATTACCGAGTATTTTGTCTTTGTCTACAGATTCTAGAGCCATAACTTTTATGGCATTTTCCAGTAAATTTGTATGGTGCAGAAATATCTGTAGCTGTATGAATTTCTCTTTGCTCCCCGAAATTTAACCAAGATATAAATTCTCCATCTTCGCGTGCGATAAGATCTCGTATGCTTTCTCCAAAGAGATCGACATCATCCATGCTACGAGATCTTCAAAGAGAGTCAGAATCATAATCAATCTCTTCAACTTCCTTTCTTTTTGGTGTACTTGCCACAGCTTTTGTCACAATTCTGGCCCCCCTCCTTTTGGCCTACACCTTTTTAGTTTTGAGGATTTTCTTTATCAGCTATGAGCTAACTGCTGCACTTGTCTGCCCCGCTAGTGTTGCGGGGCGCCGGCAACCCGCAATACACCGCTGTGTGGGAGGTGGCTGAGCTGTAGGCGACAATGCATCGCGTTTAGGAATCAACCGTATCCACTTTTGGAATGGTGAGTTCTGTATTTAAAGATTATACTGACTGCTGAATAGTTATCTCCATACAATAAACGCGACAATCAGCAGGTAGAGCTTAGTTTTCTGTACATGAAACACAAATTTGGTAGGTACATAGTCAATTATTATGTAAATGTGACGGATATTCTAGAAATGTGTACACATTCATTTTCCGTCTGAAACTTTTTTTTGTCAAAACCATGTTTACCTCGGAAGTGAAGTTTATAATTGAAAAACAAATTATGTCTAACTATTCTAAACAACAGCAGTTTAGGTAACAGTAAGAACATTTGTGATACGTATGGTTTTGTTTTGAACTGACTGGGTGGTTCATTTTTTGGAAAGTTTTGGCTGAATTCCTTACCTTCCTTGTATGTTAATTTCTTATGGCGTTCTGTAAATTTATCATTTAACATCGATCTTAAAAATATCGACGTTTTGGGGACTCGATTATTTTCTGTGATCATCTTTAAAATTCTCTGATGAAATCTAAATCAGCGTCAATGATACACATCCCTGTTCGGTATACAGCGTAGCTTCATCATTATTCTGTTTTACCAACATACGATAAAAATATAAATGAGCATCATCTTTGTTAGGTGGTCATAAAGCTAGATCCTGTAAGCATAAAGCTGTATTTAAGATAGCTTAAGACAACATATCTGCCTATTATGTGCTAACTAATATTACAACACACTTCAAATCTACCACAAGCTATTGGTTTCAGTGTTTATGTAAGGGTAGGCTTTTGATAGCTAGCAAAGCAAGATTACATGACTTTTTCAAGGTAGGCATTTTAGAAGAATATTTTTTGTTAGATACTATGGCTGGATGGTGAATCTATACCACAACTGGATGGTAGGGAGTGAAATCCACACCTGCTCTTATGTTAATAACACAGAATGCACTTTAACAACGGCTGTCAAATCTTCGCAGATACGCTGAAGATGCGAGAAGGAGATAATTTACAAAATACTGATCAACTGCAACTATCATATAGGTACGACTGGAGCATACCGCGCTATCGGCACTTTGATCTAGTGCTTACGCCTCAAATTTCGACTGTTCTCCCTGTATAAATAACAATATCCTGTATTACCTCTTAGTTTCCGTATTTTTTGGGATTTTTCGGCATCTGTCCTTTTTTCCGTTTTTACCATTTTTTATGTTCTAATGGATCAAGTGCTTTGGCGGCGGTTGTCACATCATGAATGTGCATGTGATGCAAACCTGCATGTTAAACGAAACTACAGCAGTATCTTCTGTATAGTTTTACACTGTGTTAGACATCCCACTGCTGAGTCAGCAAGAAATACTGTATAATTATACACAGCGTACACATTGACAGTCTATACGGAGATGTCAATTCTTAATATTAATGCATAGTGATCTTATCACTTCCTTTTAAAGAAACTGCTCAACATTAGGGAAGTGCGATTTTGTATTACAACGTAGAACTAGCATACTATGCTAGCTTTTTTGCGTGGATGTTCGTCCACAGAGTTTAAAAATCGTCATATTTTTCTTCCGCACAGAGTGCTATTAACAAACCATTCGGGCTTATACCACATTTTAATGCATGTTCGAGGTTAGTAGATCTTGATACCTCTACCTGCAGATAGCATAACAGCGTACGCAAGACCGTAGAAGGGCTGCATGTGATAGCAACTGTCAGTTACTGGAAGCTCTGTAGCTGTAAGATGTCACGCTGCTGGAGTAAAAAGTTATTCTCACTGTCTGTCTTCCGTTACTACACCGCGCAAAAGATTTAAGAGCACTTTTTCTAAACCGCGTAAATGCGTCCCATTCCGTCACAAAAGTTTGATGGCTCAAAGATGCCTTCATCCTTTTTTCTGTAGTGGTGCAAAGACATGGCGCCATGTGACGTTATCCTCGGGCTCTACGACGCTTCAGACAGCAACGTGTCGACACTTGCGAAAAGAAGGCCACGGCTCCCAAGTTCATGTGACGTGTGTAGAGGGTTAATGATGTCACATTTGCACTAGATTTCACCACAATTCAGAGCAAAACTATCGTGAATGTGTCAAAGATAGGAAGCACATCACAGACCCTCTTACCCATATTTTACCTTTCTTTTGAAGTCTCTGCGATAGAGGTCAGAAGCGCCACGCTCCACGTTGAAATCACTCGGTTTACTTGTGAGTGTCCGAGGAAAACATTTCATACACACCGCAACTCGGAATTGGGAGGAAAAGCCTGTAAGGAGTGTCAGAAAGGACCCAGTGAAATCGACCCTTTCACTGGAGCATTGATTCCCACACATTTCGTGGTTGAAAATGACAGTTCGAAGTGCGATGAGCAAAAGTAGGACGTTCTCGTCAACCTTTGGCACTGTACACACCTGCTGATCAATTCAACCCATCTCGACGGACTTCAATGGGCAGCAACCACACTGAACGTGATCTCAGCACTTCGGTGTGTCACCCGATCGTAATTTTTGTCCTGGTGTACCGAGTTGAGCCACTAGGGAACGTTCAAAACCATTCGACGAATCTGAACATGATCCAAAGCAGTAAAAGGTCTTTATTCTTTTTCAGTGGTCTTATTTCATGCCGTCCTGTGCTGTGATCACACAGGGGTGCAACATTTACACAAGCGGGAATGATACGGCAGACGGCCCCTCTAAGAGCCCAATTCGGCAAAACACTTGGTGGCATCCGCCCATCACCTACTGAGAATTTCAAAAATGTACCTACATGGAGAACTCACTTGAAGTAGCCCAAGGCGCCTGCAGGTAGGCAAGTACTTCACACTCCTCCGATGCCAGTTGCCTGCCTGCACGCAGACCTTGGAGTATTTCGCAGTTTCTCTCTGTAAATATAGGTGCCACCGCAGGTTTTGCCGAATTGGGGTCTTGGAGGGACCCTTTTCTTTTATATTCATGCACGTGTCAACGGCACAACCTTCTGTGATCATCCAGAGGAAGGCGTGCAACAGGATCATTGAAGTAGCGTAAGAGATCTCTGCTGCTTCGAATCACGTTCAAGCTTCATCGACTGGTTTTGAAAGATCCTTAGTGGTTCGGTACATCAGAGCAAAAATTGCGGTCACACTGAACTCAAAAGTAGTGAGATTATGTTAATTAGGGTTGTAGCTATGTCATGTCCGTCGAGTAGTTCTGAATACCCCGGTGCCGTAGGTTGTCAAAAACGTCATCCTTTTCCTCGTCATACTGTAGTTTTCGACCGAGAAGTGGATGGGAACCAATGTCCCAAGGAATGGGGTGGTTTCACTGACGCCCTATATGACACCCGCAGCTCATGGTCTCGCGGTATCGTTCTCGCTTCCCGAGCACGGGGTCCCGGGTTCGATTCTCGGCGGGGTCAGGGATTTTCACCTGCCTCGAGGTGACTGGGTGTTGTTGTGTAGTCTTAATCACCATCATTCATCCCCATTACGGTCGGAGGAAGGGAATGGCAAACCACCTCCACTAGGACCTTGCCTAGTACAGCGGTGCGGGTCTCCCGCATCGTCCCCTACGATCTGTTACGGAGTATGGGACTTCACCGTCATCAACATTATGACACCCGCTGAGGCTATTTCATCTAGATTTTGGGTGGCGGTACATCTTACATGTTTCTCTCGGCCACTCATATGAAAACCACGCTGAGCTTTGCTGTTGTGACCGCCACAGCAGGGGTGAAGGGTATGTAACAGAGGCTGCGACGACCTTGCTATCGCGTGATTGCTACGTACGTCCACAGTGGCACTAGGCGGTGTTGTAGTAACTTATGGTGCCAGTGTGACATAATTAAAGCACTTTACACATCACATCAACTTTGAGCTGTGGTCTTTTTTCCGCGTCTGTCGACACTCTGCTGTTTGAAGAGTCTCCGAGCCTGAGGGTCGCATCGAAGGCGCCACGCTTTTACGCCACTACAGGTACTTTTGAGCCAAATCGTAAACTTATGCGTCTGGATGCGAGAAAATAACGGGGTTTCGAAAAACTGATCCTTTAATTGTATGTTTCAACATAACTCTTCCAAATTCTAAAGGTGGCAGGGGTAAAATACAGGGAGCGAAAGGATATTTACAATTTGTACAGAAACCATATGGCAGTTATAAGAGTCGAGGACCATGAAAGGGAAGCAGTGGTTGGGAAGGGAGTGAGACAGGGTTGTAGCCTCTCCCCGATGTTATTCAATCTGTATATTGAGCGAGCAGTAAAGGAAACAAAAGAAGAATTCGGAGTAGGTATTAAAATCTATGGAGAAGAAATAAAAACTTTGAGGTTCGCCGATGACATGGTAATTCTGTCAGAGACAGCAAACGACTGAGAACAGCAGTTGAACGGAATGGACAGTGTCTTGAAAGGAGGGTATAAAATGAACATCAACAGAAGCAAAACGAGGATAATGGAATGAAGTCGAATTGAGTAGGGTAATGCTGAGGGAATTAGATTAAGTAATGAGACACTTAAAGTAGTAAAGGAGTTTTGCTATTTGGGGAGCAAAACAACTGATGATGGTCGAAGTAGAGAGGATATAGAATGTAGACTGGCAATGGCAAGGAAAACGTTTCTGAAGAAGAGAAATTTGTTAACATCAGGAAGTCGTTCCCGAAAGTATTTGTATGGAGTGTAGACATGTATGGAAGTGAAACATGGACGATAAATAGTTTGGACAAGAAGAGAATAGAAGCTTTCGAAATGTGGTGCTACAGAAGAATGCTGAAGATTAGATGGGTAGATCACATAACTTATGAGGAGGTATTGAATAGGATTGGGGAGAAGAGAAGTTTGTGCCACAACTTGACAAGAAGAAGGGACCGGTTGGTGGGGCATATTCTGAGGCATCAAGAGATCACCAATTTAGTACTGGAGGGCAGTGTGGAGGGTCAAAATCGTAGAGGGAGACCAAGAGATGAATTCACTAAGCAGATTCAGAAGGATGCAGGTTGCATTAAGTACTGGAAGATGAAGAAGGTTGCACAGGATAGAGTAGCTTGGAGAGCTGCATCAAACCAGTCTCAGGACTGAAGACCACAACAACAACAACACATAACCAGTGCGTGCGTGGTTGCTGACGATTCTGCACCGTGCGAGGCCACGACGCGCAGCATAGGCGGTGTTAAGGATTAGCAAAGGCGCAGCTCGGAGTGACTCACCGATGTGCGGAACCTGGTGGAGATGGCGAAGAACTCGCCGTGGCGGTCCAGGAAGACGAAGAAGGGCGGCGTGAGCAGGCCCTTGGTCGAGCGCACGCACAGCAGGGCTACGAGGCAGGCGGCAGACAGGAGAAGCGTGGCGCGCAGGGTCAGCGGTTTGGCAGTCGCCCAGCCGGCTCGCCACTGCGTGATGCACGTGACCGCCAGCAGCAGCGTGTAGCCGCGGGACGCCGTCCGGAAGTCGTCCGAGCCCGCCGGCAGCCGCCGCGGAAGGCAGTCCTGCGGCGACAAGACGCAACCCGTGCACTTCCTCTGCATCTACATCTACTTCTACATCCATACTCCGCAAGCCACCTGACGGTGTGTGGCGGAGGGTACCTTCAGTACCTCTATCGGTTCTCCCTTCTATTCCAGTCTCGTATTGTTCGTGGAAAGAAGGATTGTCGGTATGCCTCTGTGTGGGCTCTAATCTCTCTGATTTTATCCTCATGGTCTCTTCGCGAGATATACGTAGGAGGGAGCAATATACTGCTTGACTCTTCGGTGAAGGTATGTTCTCGAAACTTTGACAAAAGCCCGTACCGAGCTACTGAGCGTCTCTCCTGCAGAGTCTTCCACTGGAGTCTATCTATCATCTCCGTAACGCTTTCGCGATTACTAAATGATCCTGTAACGAAGCGCGCTGCTCTCCGTTGGATCTTCTCTATGTCTTGTATCAACCCTATCTGGTACGGATCCCACACTGCTGAGCAGTATTCAAGCAGTGGGCGAACAAGCGTACTGTAACCTACTTCCTTTGTTTTCGGATTGCATTTCCTTAGGATTCTTCCAATGAATCTCAGTCTGGCATCTGCTTTACCGACAATCAACATTATATGATCATTCCATTTTAAATCACTCCTAATGCGTACTCCCAGATAATTTATGGTATTAACTGCTTCCAGTTGCTGACCTGCTATTTTGTAGCTAAATGATAAAGGATCTATCTTTCTGTGTATTCGCAGCACATTACACTTGTCTACATTGAGATTCAGTTGCCATTCCCTGCACCATGCGTCAATTCGCTGCAGATCCTCCTGCATTTCAGTACAATTTTCCATTGTTACAACCTCTCGATACACCACAGCATCATCTGCAAAAAGCCTCAGTGAACTTCCGATGTCATCCACCAGGTCATTTATGTATATTGTGAATAGCAACGGTCCTATGACACTCCCCTGCGGCACACCTGAAATTACTCTTACTTCGGAAGACTTCTCTCCATTGAGAATAACATGCTGCGTCCTGTTAACGTAGTACCATCGGACATCGAGTTAACAAGACCAGTTTCTAACCTCCAGTGCTAGTTACAGTACCTTGTGACGTGATCAAACCTGATACACTCTAAGACAAAAAAAAAAAGAACAAGAACGGCGAAGAAATTATCTAAATTGGACTGAAATCGGTGTATGTGATTTGGATTTACAAACAAATGATTACATTTTCTGAAAAATTAGTTGGTTTATCCGAGAGAAAGAACTTTACAAATTGAACAAGACAGTAACGCGTTGCAATACCTCTGGTCCTATGCAAGTAGTTATTCAGGTTGACATTCATTGATAGAGATATTGCCTGTCCTCTTGAGGAACATCACGTTTAACTATGTCCAATTGGTGAGTTATGTCGTCAAAATCCATAGCTGGTTGGAGGGCCCTGGTCCCAATGCTCCATACGATCTGAATTCCATAGAGATCCGGTGACGTCGCTGGACAAGGTGGGGTTTGGCAAGCACAAACTATCGCCATGTGTGGGGAAGGCCGAGGAAATAGGGCGTAGTGCATCGGCGACGTACCGCTGTGCTGTAAGGCCGCCGATGGCAACCAAAAGAGTTTATTAAAAAATTAAAAACCCGCCTCGATTGAGAAAAAAAGCACCTAGTGTTAAGTGTTAATCCAGGTTTCGGCGTAGATAACTACACCTTCTTCAGAACAACAATAAAACCCACAAGTGCCTAAGAAGACCTTTGTCAATGATTATAAGAACACCATAGCTATAATTTTATAAACGAAAAAGAAAAGGAAAACACAAATAGTACATATGTAAAAGGCAATACCACTACTTAAATTAATGGTGTACGCTCCACCTCACACCGGCCTATGTTCGATGGGCCATGACCCGCCATAAACTGCTACAAACGGTCGCTCACTTACAAGCCTGACCCGCTATCTATGCACATGCGCAAGACAAGGGAAGTTACTTGAATGCGCATGCGCATACAAATACGAGAAAGTTTATACATGGGTCGGGGCTAAATGGCTCATATATTCGCAACCGTGGATCAACGTATATCAAAAAATGAAATGGATAGAACAGACGAGCTAAATAAGAGCAAAAACCTAAACATAACGGCACACGGTTGCTTAAGCTAGTGAAGGACTTATATATGAAGCTACCTATGACAACAGGAAGAACTCTTAAAAACTATACCTAAAGCCAGTAGTTAGCCTGGGGGGGGGGGGGGGGGGCTGTGGGGACGTAATCTAAAGACGTCGTAGTAATAAATATATAGGGATAAAACGTGGTGTGTTCAACGGGCTAAAATCACCTACATCGTAAAAGGAAAATGAGGATAAAAAGAAAGAACATGAACAGCTTGACCAACCGCGCTCGTCTATAAGCGCGCGCATGTGATAATCCCCAGATCATCAGATTTACAAGTATGAAGAACAAAGTAAAGGCGCGAAACCTTCAAAAAATTTTTATTTCTTGGTAGGAGTTGGTCATTGAGGATATTGTCTTTAACATGTTGCAGATGCTTCAAGATCTGCATTACTTCCAAAACATCCAGTTTTAAGCCCTTAACCTCGGTATGAAGTAACTCGATATTAACTGGAGGGCTCGGCGCATGAGCCGTTTGCACAAGGTGTTCCGAATAAGTAGAGACCTTAGTAACGTCACCGCTTCTAGTAGGAATATGCTCTTTACACCTGAGACCCAGAGCTCGCCCCATTTGCCCGATGTAAAATTTTGGACAACCCAATACTCGTGATTGGGAAAATTTATCGCTCTTACTCTGCAAGGAGTGAATTAAATTCCTATGTAAACTATTATTAGTAGAATAGGCGACTCTGAAATTATGGGCTCTGAGTAAACGCCCCAATTTGTAACTTACATTGCCTATGTAAGGGATAGATATCGTTGCCACCTCTTTGTCATCTAACGCATCCCCTAGGGTGGAAGACGTAATACTATTTTTATTTATTTTCTTGTTATACATCTGTCTTACTAACTGACGCCTATAGCCATTATTTATAGCAATATTCTCAAGTGTGAACAGATCAGTTTCTACGGCATCTGGTGCAAGAGGGATAGCTGTAACTCGATGAATATTAGAATAAAAAAAGGCCATCTTATTGGCGTACGGATGGGCAGAGTCTGCAGGTATAATATTGTCGGAAAACGTATTTTTTCGAAAAATATTAAATTCAATGCGGTGGCAACCACAGTTAAAGTGAGGTCCAAAAAATTTAAGGACCTAGTATGGGATTCTCTCGCTCAATTGTAAAACTGATATTATGGTGAAGCTCATTAAAAATCGAAGAAATATGGTTACATCATTTTGAGAACCATCAATGATTAATAGAATGTCGTCAACATATCTTTTGTAAAATTTTATTTTCCTAAGAATCTCTCTGTCACTGGCAAAAAAATCAGACTCTAAGTAGTTCATAAACATTTTTGATAAAATCCTAGCTAGGGGGCTTCCCATAGCCAAACCTGCTGGTTGTAAGAAAAATCTCCCATTAAATGTAAAGTAGTTGCGTTTTAAAACGATCCGTAGCAGCATCATAAACTCATTGACCTCTTTATCTAAAAGTTTTTCATGGTGACGTAAATTGCACTCTAGTGTTTGCAGTGTGTGATCGACCGTACATTAGTGTATATACTTGTTACGTCAAACGAGGCGGGTTTCTAGTTTTTTAATATATTAACCAACGATTGCTGCCGCGCTGCGATGTTGAAGGTTCTTAAACCAAAACAGTCCTCCTATGAAAAGAAATGGCGCCTCAGACCATCGCTCCTGGCTGTAGGGTCGTAGCGCGAGACACAGTCAGGTTGGTACCCCCACCGCTGTCCAAGGCTTCTCCAGATACGTCTTCACTAGTCATCAGGACTCTGTTCCAAGCGGGACTCGTCACTGAAAACAATTCTACTCCATTGAATGAGATTCCAGGCCGAAGACGTATTTGGAGACATTAAAGAGAGCGGTGGGACACCAACCTGACTCTCGGTCCGATAGTCAGAAGTGATCGTCTGGGTGCCACTTCATTTCATAGCAGGATCCCTTCTACTACCAGTCGTGTTACACTTACAGCACAGCGGTACCTCGGCTATGTTCTACGCCCCGTTCTGTCGCCTTTCATGTGAAGTCATCCTGGGCTTACATTTCAACGAGATAACGACCAACCGCACATTGCGGGAGTTTCTACTGCTTGTTTTCGTGCTTAACAAACACTACCTTTGCCAGCAAGGTTACTGGATATCTCCCCTTTTGGGAACGTTTGGAGTATTATGGGGAGGGCCCTCCAACCATCTCAGGATTTTGACGATCTGACGCGGCAATTGGACATAATTCGGCACGATATACCTCAGGAGGACATCCAACTACCCTATCACGCAATGTCAAGCCGAATAAGTGCTTACATAGGGGCCAGAGGAGGACGAACACATTATTGACTTGCTCAATTTGTGAACCCATTTCTCTTGAATAAATTATACGTACTATTTTTGTAAATTGTAATTATTTGTTTGTCTGTGTACGTAAATCACATCTACCGATTTCCGTCCCATTCTAATAATTCCTTTGTGGTGACTAAACTTTTTACTTTTTTTCCCTGGACTGCGCATATTAGAAAGCCTTCGACACTGGTGGGTATCGATCATTACATTTTTTTAAAAAATAATACATTTTTACTTTGTCTACTGCTGCTTTCTTTCGGTATGAAGATAATAATATTCAAGTTCATTAACAAGAAAGGTAAGTGTGTAAATTTTGTAAAATTAAGTACAGCATTTTCCCTGTTTTTTTTTTTTTTACATTTGCGTAAAAGGTACATGTAAAGTCAATTGCAAATTACGAGCGTCAGTCAAAAAGTAATGCCTTCTATGCTTTTTTTAGCATTTGTCAACATTTTCAAATGCAGCTACATAGGTTGAAAACAACAACATTGACAATTGATTTATGACTTTTCAATAATCTCCGTCCATTTCCCCAGTTTTGGACCATCTTTTAACACGGACGTGTATTCCGGTGTGGTAAAACCCACAATCCTGCTTTCGAAGCCATTGACAAACGGACGTTTCCACCTTCTCGTCATCTTCAAAGTCAATCCAACGATGAGATTCTTTTACCAGCCCGAAGATGGATGTCTGATGGTGCCAGGTCAGGATTGTACGGGGGATGAGGCAAGCCTTTCCATCAAATTTTCACAATCCCTTCAGTGGTGCGACGCCTTGTTTATAGTCTTGTATAGTCATGATAAAAAAGAACATTCGCCGTAAATTGGTTGGACGAAGTCGCTGGAGACGTGCTTTAATCTGTTTCAAGATTCTAGGCAGAAGTTATTGTGCGCCCCTGCTCCAAAAATCCAACCACAATAAACCTTCGCCTCCCAGTATGTTGGTTTTGTGGTCTTCAGTCCTGAGACTGGTTTGATGCAGCTCTCTATGCTACTCTATTCTGTGCTAGCTTCTTCATCTCCCACTACTTAGTGCAACCTACATCCTTCTGAATCTGCTTAGTGTATTCATCTCTTGGTCTCCCTCTACAATTTTACCCTCCACGCTACCCTCCAATGCTAAATTTGTGATCCCTTGATGTCTCAGAACATGTCCTACCAACCTGTCCCTTCTTCTTGTCAAGTTGCGCCACAAACTCCTCTTCTTCCTAATTCTATTCAATACCTTCCCATTAGTTATGTGACCTACCCATCTATTCAGCATTATTCTGTAGCACCACATTCGAAAGCTTACTGTACCCATAACTGTCCCTGCCCACCAAACAGTCTGAACATTATTCTTCGGTGAGTTTCTCTGATGGCTTCCTATTGACTGCTCATTTGACTTTGGGTAAAATAAATGAACCCATGCTTCCTCTCTAGTCACAGCTTTTTCCAGAAACTCTTCTCCCTCCATACGGAAGCGCTGTAAGATTTGGGAAGCAATTTTTTGTCTCTTTATTCTAGTCGTTTAACATTCTTGGTACTCAAGTTGCATAAACCTTTAAGTATACCAGTCACTGAATAATAGTCATCACACTGCCTTTACAGAAGGAGGTATTGCGACACATATCATCTTCAATCACCCGCCGGTCACCACGGACGATGTCATCGACTCGCTGTATGTTCTGTGGAGTCACTTCAATCACCGGTCTACCATTCCACGTTTCCTCAGGCAACGGTGTTTGCCCTTCAGCTTCGTTACAGCGATGAACCGTCTTCTGAAGTTGATGATATCCACCGCTGCATTACTGTACACAGTTATAAGTCTTTCATGAATATGAATGGGCGTTTAACCTGCAATCAAAATTTCTATCACAGAACGCTCTCTAATACGAACATCGATAACGGCGATTTTGGAAGCGGGTGCAGTACTGGCACCTGCTGACGCAGAAAGTTACTACAACAGTTGTTTGGAGAAGACGCTTTGTGGAATAGCGCCAAATTCAAATTTTTGACGTAATAAACTTTATTTAAGGAGAAAAAAATAGGATGTATTACTCTTTGACTGACCCTAGTGCAAGGTCATTATAAATGATTGAACGGATTTCATAAATTCATTGTAGCTACATTAACCTATACAGGGTGAGTCACCTAACATTACCGCTGGATATATTTCGTAAACCACATCAAATACTGACGAATCGATTCCACAGACCGAACGTGAGGAGAGGGGCTAGTGTAATTGGTTAATACAAACCATTAAAAAATGAACGGAAGTATCATTTTTAATACAAACCTACGTTTTTTTAAATGGAACCCCGATAGTTGTGTTAGCACATCTGAACATATAAACAAATACGTAATCAGTGCCGTTTGTTGCGTTGTAAAATATTAACTACATCCGGAGATATTGTAACCTAAAGTTGACGCTTGAGTACCACTCCTCCGCTGTTCGATCGTGTGTACCGGAGAGCACCGAATTACGTAGGGATCCAAAGGGAACGGTGATGGACCTTAGGTACAGAAGAGACTGGAATAGCACATTACGTCCATATGCTAACACCTTTTATTGGTCTTTTTCACTGACGCACATGTACATTACCATGAGGGGTGAGGTACACGTATACACGTGGTTTCCGTTTTCAATTACGGAGTGGAATAGTGTGTGTCACGACATGTGGTGGCCATCATTTGCTGCACACAATTGCAATCTCTGGCGTAATGAATGTCGTACACGCCGCAGTACATCTGGTGTAATGTCGCCGCAGGCTGCCACAATACGTTGTTACATATCCTCTGGGGTTGTAGGCACATCACAGTACACATTCTCCTTTAACGTACCCCACAGTAAGAAGTCCAGAGGTGTAAGATCAGGAGAACGGGCTGGGCAATTTATGCGTCCCCCACGTCCTATGAAACGCCCGTCGAACATCCTGTCAAGGGTTAGCCTAGTGTTAATTGCGGAATGTGCAGGTGCACCATCATCCTGATACCACATACTTCGACGCGTTTCCAGTGGGACATTTTCGAGCAACGTTGGCAGATCATTCTGTAGAAACGCGATGTATGTTGCAGCTGTTTGGGCCCTGCAATGAAGTGAGAACCAATGAGGTGGTCGCCAATGATTCCGCAACATACATTTACAGTCCACGGTCGCTGTCGCTCTACTTGTCTGAGCCAGCGAGGATTGTCCACCGACCAGTAATGCATGTTCCGTAGATTCACTGCCCCGTGGTTTGTGATACCCGCTTCATCTGTAAAAAGGTAGAACCGCAACGCATTCTCTGTTAATGCCCATTGACAGAATCGCACTCGATGATTAAAGTCATCACCATGTAATTGCTGATGTAGCGACACATGAAACGGGTGAAAGCGGTGACGATGCAGTATGCGCATGACACTACTTTGACTCAGTCCACCGGCTCTCGCAATGTCCCGTGTACTCATGTGTGGGTTCATGGCAACAGCAGCTAACACACCAACTGCACCCGCTTCTCCTGCGACGGGCCTGTTACGGACCCGTTTGCGTGCTACGACCATACATGTTGCATACAGTTGGCTGTAGATGCTTTGCAATGTGCGGCACGTTCGATGCTCTCTCTCCGGGTACCGTTGCAGGCTTCAGCTGCATTTCGTCGACACTCGCCATAGATGAGTATCATCTCCGCCTTTTCAGAGTTCGAATACACCATGGTCACAGTTCCTACAACACTACACTATCACAGACGTCTGGTAAAACGGTGTACTACAGTTGGTCTGCGTGCGGAGACGAATGCAGAATAACAATAGCAGCAAGCGCTACATGCGGACTCTGCGACAGCTAGACCAAACCACAACAGTGCACTACAGCCACACTCGTAAACACGGTCGTCATCGTAAACATGTCTCTGCAGATGCTGCTCGCCGACCGTGGCCCGTGTTTGTTACAACACGCAACTGAACGTCGGAGGTTTCAAGCGTCAACTTTAGGTTACAATATCTCCGGATGTAATTAACATTTTACAGTGCAACAAACGGCACTGATTACGTATTTGTTTATATGTTCAGATGTGCTAACAAAACTAACGTGGTTCCATTTATGTTAAAAAACATACTTCCGTGCATTTTTGTATGGTTTGTATTAAACAATTACACTAGCCCCTCTCCTCACGTTCGGCCTGTGGAATCGGTTCGTCAGTATTTGATGTGGTTTACGAAATATATCCAGCGGTAACTTTAGGTGACTCACCCTGTATATTATCACAAAACCCAACATTTTAATTTAAAATCTCGAAATGTTTAGTATTGCTGCAAGCGCACCTCAGATTTGTCTACTAAAGTGTAGCAGCGAGCAGTTATGCAAGATGGCGACAGGAAGCGAGAAAGCGCACGTTGTGCTTGAAATGCGTCGATATTAGTCGGCCGACACAATGCAACGACACTTCAGAACGAAGTTTAACAACGATCCACTAACTGACAATACCATTCGGCGATAATAAGCGTCGTTCAAAGTTTCGGGACAACTCTGCAGGGGGGGAGTCGGAGTAAAGAAACGGTTGACCGCGTCCAGGCGACTTTCGCACTTAGTCCACAGAATTCGACGAACAGAGCAACCATACAGCTGAAAATACCACAACAGACCTTTTGGAAGAGCTTAAGGAAACGTCTGATGCTGGAGCCTTAGCGCTTGCAATTACTACAATCCCTGACTCCTAATGACGATATCGTACTCTTTGAATTTTCGGCACAGTTGCAATAGCTTAAGGAACAGGACTGTTTCGTGAGAAACTCTTCTTCATTGATGAAGCAACATTTTTTGTGAATAGCGCAGCGAATAGGAACGTGCGAATCTGCTGGAGAACCCCTACACTATCGTGCAGCCCATTAAATGGTTCAAATGGCGCGGAGCACTATGGGACTTAACATCTAAGGTCGTCAGTCCCCTAGAACTTAGAACTACTTAAACCTAACTAACCTAAGGACATCACACATCCATGCCCGAGGCAGGATTCGAACCTGCGACCATAGCAGTCGTGCGGTTTTGGACTGAAGCACCTAGAACCGCTCGGCCACAATGGCCGGCGTGCAGCCCATTAACGTGCTCTGTGTAGTTTCACCGTACAAAGTTCACGGCCCTTTTTCTTCTGCGAAAAGAGCGTTACAGGACACGTGTATCTAGGTATGCTGGAAAACTGACTCATGCCACAACTGGAGACGACAGTGTGGACTTCATCTACCAACAAAATGGTTCTCCGTCTCCCTTCCATCATGATGTTCGTGAATTCTTAAACAGGAAATTGAGAAAACGATAGATCAGTAGTGGTGGGGTTGATGAGCAGCAATTCATGTCATGGCCTCCATGCTCTCTCTATGCAAAACAATTAGATTTTTTTTTTGGTGTGGTTGTGCGAAAGTTTCACTGTTTACCTTGTTACTTTAAACCGCAGGCATCTACAGCCAAATTTCCGCATTTTGAATGAGATAATCCGCACTGGCTGTAAAATACATCTTATTGAAAGTCACGACCAGCTTCGCGTCAGCTGAAGACACACCCTCAGCAGAAAAATGCTTTTTAACAGAAAAGGCATAGCGGAAAGTTAACTGCCTCAGAGCCAATCCCCACTGTTACGCCGTCGCCGAGGCAGCACCTGCCTGCCGGCAACACATCTAACACCACACAGGACAAAAGTTGTCTATGTCCAAGGTGTAAGTAACGGTAAAGTTCGGCTGCAGACATTCCGCGTACTACTTCCTGCGGGCTATCTCAACTCCCGCTGCAGGAAGTAATACGCGAAATGTCTGTTACCAAAACAACCGATGTTTACCATTGCTAACACCTTGGGCATAGACAACCTCGGTCCTGTGTGGTGTTAGATGTGTTGCCGGCCCGCAGGGGCTACCTTGGCTATGGCGTAACACCCATCATTCACGTCAGGCTATAAACAAATTGTTTATCACCTGACATGAATGATGGGATTCAGTGTTTACGCCTCCTCTAGCAACGAACCTACCTAAACTGCGAGCTTGCGTCGATGGTGCTTTTGGACAGATTGATAGGGACAGGCTGCGCCTAACTTGGAAGAACATGTTTATCGACTTCATATCTCCAGAATTAGTAGGGGGACACATGTGGAGCACTTTTAATATGTCAAAAAAAGCAAACGTTGTGAGTTTTTTATGTGGAAAACTTTGTGACACTATGTCAAATGATACAGCTGCTGAAAATCTGTGAAATCGCTTCAGCCATTTAGAATAACCCTGTAAATTCTTGCCAGAAATGTGACAGGTTAGACTCCTTGTCCGCAATTGTAATCTCTCTGGCCTCCCCCGACTGTCTAGAAGAGACTATGTGAAACTCATACATGTTTGAGAAGTTGTAATGAGCAGATGGAAATTACATTACTGCGAAAGCTCAATGATTATTGTGAACCAGTAGTTTGTGTGTAAAAATACAGAAGCCAAAACGAGAATGACCTTTTATTATTTAGTAAAGTTATCCATTCGACTTTTTATGGTTTTGGGATGTTCTAGATTTCTTTGTGTAGGAAAAACTCAATACATCAGTCGTAATCCGAAGAAGGCGAAGGATCCAATATAAAAACCAGCTGTAGCCCTGATTCTTCTTCTTCTTTTCTTTTTTATTTATTTCTACGGCAGTTTCAACCTGCTGCTACGGTACGTTCGGGTTGTATGGGACAAAGCACTTGCGGGTCGTACTGGACAAAATAGATACATCAAAACTTAAAATTTTTATCTTTTTTGCGAAGACAGAGAAATCAGCACACTAACGGGATGAAAACAATATGATAGAAGCAGTAGAAAAATTAAGGCTTCTTGAAATGACAATAAAGAAAGAGAGAGAGAAATCTTCAATTCCAATTAATACTAGATTTGGAACTTTAAAAGCGGTAATTATTTGTTTACTTATACAAAACAGGTACAGATTTGAAATTTTTCACGTCCTTCACAACAGTCATCAGCGTTGTGTACAAACCGTTGCCAGCGACGTGGAAGTCGTAGGACGCTCTTAACAGCCCACCTATGTTGGTAGTTCAAATGTACAATCTATTGCCGACGAGTCTCTGTAAGAGTTCTGAGTCTAATGCCATGAAATGCTTCCTTCAACTTAGGCGTCAAGTCGAAGTCACAAGGGCTCAAGTCCGGTGAGTGTACTTGGTGGTACAGCACTTCCCAGACCAACCAATCCAACAAATTACTCAGTACCTAAGCTATATGAGCCCGAGCATTCCCTGCAAAATGCTGGTGACTACTGTGCAGGACAGTAAAAGTTTGAAACGTGACTCTTTTCTGTAAGCTGCATATAAGTAGTTGTCACTACTAAAGTACCAATCCCCGTATATTATGAAAAATGAAGAGCATGATACGCATTTTAAGAAATAAGGTTTTTTTCTATGAACTTCTAGTGAAGAACAGGAAACAGAACTGTACGATCACGTTAAAAATTTAGGAAGCTGTGTTACACTGAGGTGACAAAAGTAATTGGGTACCTCCTAATACTGTGCCGGGCTCTTTTTACCCGGCGTTGTGCAGCAGTTCGATGTAGCTTGGACTCAACAAGTCGTTGGAAGTCCCCAGCAGAAATATTAAGCCACGCTGTCTCTATAATCGTCCGTAACTGCGAAAGGGTTGTCGGTGCAGGACGTTGTGTACAAAATGAACTCCTGATTATGTATTATAAATATGCGATGGGAATCATGTCGGACGATCTGGGTGACCAAATCATTGAATGACAGAATGGTCTTCAAACTAATCGCGAACAACTGTGGCACGGTGACATATGTGAGAATATGACGTCCATATATGACTGCAAATGATATCCAAATATCCGAACATAAAAATATCCAATGATCGGTTCAGTTGGACCAGAGGACACAGTCCATTGCATGTAATCACAGCCCACACCTTTAAGGAGCCGCCACCAGCTTGCACAGTGCCTTGTTGACAACTTCGGTCCATGGCTTCGTGGGGTCGGCGCCACACTCGAACGCTACCGTAAGCTCTTACCAACTGAAATCGAGGCTTATCTGACCAGGCCACTGTTTTTCAGTCGTTTAGGGTCTAACCGATACGGTCACGAGCCCAGGAGAGACGCTGCAGGCTATGTCGTGCTGTTGGCGAACGCATTCGCGTCGGATGTCTGCTGCCATAGCCCATTAACGCCAAATTTCGCCGCACTGCCCTAATGGATAGGTTCGTCTTGCACCCCACACTGATTTCTGCTGGTATTTCAAGAAATGTTGCTTGTCTGTTAGCACAGATAACTCTACGTAAACACCGCTGTTCTCGATCGTGAAGTGGAGGTCATGCATAACTGCGTTGTCCACGTCGAGAGCTAATGAATAAAATTTGGTTTTCTCGGGGCACTCTTGACACTGTGGAACTCGGAATGTTGAATACCTCAACGATTTCTGAAGAATACTCAGTATTGTAGAACACTCAGTATAATGTCGTTTTTTGGAAACTGAACTACACTTCTCGAAATATCACTATATACACACAAAGAAAACAAATAACATGTAGACGACTATTCATCAAGAGCGTCGGTGATGTCCGTCGGAGCTGGTCCTAGCTCGGCGAGTAACTGGCTGCACTGCTTCTTTTTTTTTTATTTTCCTTTACTGAATTTCAATTCCCGCCCCGAAGGGGGCGGGCTGGCAGCAGCTTAGTACGCTGCTCTACAGCCTACGGAAGAAGAAAAGAAACAAGAAAAACAGGCGATAAAACGGTGACTTAAAGTGTAGAATGGCGGAGCTGTACTGCTGCTGCGCTGGCCTTATAAAGCCGGCGGAGGTCGGCGGAGTACTAACTTTCCCTGTGTCTGTGAGGTGACCTCTGCAGAGAAAGGTTATCATTAGTCTCTAGCAAGTTCTGTTTATTTTGAATAATTATTATCCTCCTGGTTGCGCCTGTAAGTTCTTGTGTATGTTATATGGTACACAGGGGTGTCTTGAGTGCAGTCTGCGTGGCAGGGGCCGTCTGTGGCAGACGTAACAATTTCCAAATGAAATGTCTCGTGCTTCTATCTCCAACTACCAATCCACGGTCAAGGCCTGTTAACTTCCGTCGTGCGGCCATCGTCGAAATCCTTTTCAGATGAATGACGTGAATACAAACGACGGCTCCGCCCGCGCGCTGCCCTTTGATTCGCGATGCCAACGCCATCTGTGTACGTGGATATCGCTATCCCATGACTTCTGTCCCTTCGGTTTATGCCTTTTAGTTAAGACGAGCTCTTATAATTAGTGCGCAAATATGTCGAACTGAAAATAAAGCATAGTTTCAATAAGGCAAAAATGAAAGCGAGGATAAAAACTTTCACTGTGATTTTATGAAAAAAAGGCTGAAAGAATGAAGGCTCCCGACAGCCGAATCCACGAGTCTGCGTGAACAGCAGGCTAAGCAAAGAAGAATTAGACATATTCTTTGACAAACTATGTCAACTGATCGGCAAGTAGGTAACAGTTTTCGATCGAGTTACAACGTTTCTACAACAAAAATTACCTTTACACGAATTTTAATTTGGGCTCGATGCAACCATCCGAAAATTAAAACGATTAAGTTACAAAAGATGGAAAAATATTAAAAATCGGCTAAGATATATTCTTGTGGCTTCGAGTTTCATAATTCTACTAAATATTGTATCATAACATTGTTTAATGTGAGTTTTTTTCAATACCACCATAATTAAATATTCTAATTTCGGAATACTTAGTGTCGCACCTTCCTCCAACGAAAATATCCACATGACAAGAATGAAACACCGTTGACTTTGTATGTTTTAGGTCCTCGAATCTAGCAGCAGAAATTACTGTAGTTCCATTTGAAGAGCGAATTTGATGCCGATATCTGTGTAATTAACATAGCTATGAAAAGAGGCTACAAGTCATTTAGTGAGGACTTGTTTTTAACACACTTTGGTGAAAACTTAATTACAATGTCTTAAACGGTTCGAGAAACATATGAAGCGGAAAAAAAATTCTCACCAGGGAGGGGCTATGCAAATTGGTCACAAATTTTTGTTCATACAGGTACCGACGCAAAATGCTAAATTGTAAATTTTGGCGACCGATGGATGAATGAATGACACTGCAGCGCAATTGCACCGTGCAACTGGTGAGAATAATAAACAGGGGACGTGTCGATACCAGGGCATAAATTCTTCGCGAAGTACATTCCGTGTACTGAGTTGGACTATAACTATGCCTCGCAGAGAGGCGCGTGAATAATGTACACAGATATGGTTCCGTAAACTTTCCCGGTGTAATAAATGGTTGTATTCATGTCGGGTCTCCAGCCGGAACATATCGTCATCTGGACACTATATTTCGGCGGTCCACCTGGCCGCCATCTTCAGCTGAGCAGGCCGTCGCACTGTCTCGCCGGAACTGGAATCAAAAACGCCGCGGCGGCTCCTTCAAGCACCGGCCGCGGGTCCACCGCACGTGCGACAGCGTCATAATTTACACAACATAAAATGAAAGTGTGGATTAAAATCTATTAGTATTTCACAAAGAACAACGATTCTGAACGTTGGTCAGCAGGCTGAGACTACACAAGCGTGCAAATGAGATAAATACTATTTTTTAGAGATGTCTCCACGTACATCTGGGTAGAAAGTTAGGCGTTCTTTTTATTTTCCTAATGAAAGGTCTTTCCATTGCTGCATTCTTTTAATCAACTGCCCGCGGTTTGCTGATTCTACGTGCGGATTCACGGACCGTATCAGATTTGTTACTAACAGCTGATTCTGTCAGCCTGTAAATGTACGCCTTTGCCTAGCTAAAATGTTACCAGTCATGCGGCAAGTCCATCTACGTGGAAAGACACTCAGCCGAGCATCCGAATTTGTATGGTGTGTTAATCATAGCTTGTGAGTTCTAAAAATCCCTGACATTTTCGGGACTCGGTTTTCGTGATACTTTATTCTCCGAAAAAAATTTGAATATTGGTAAATGTAAAAATTTAAAAGCTTTTCTAAAAAGAAATGGTGGGGGTCATGACCCCGCGACTCACCTGCCTCTTTAGCTTCGCGCCTAGCTCGCGGCTGCAGTGCAGCATCACTAGAGAAGGCATTCAAGGTACAACGCGAGAGTCAGAGTTCACAGACATTCTTGAGGTCATTTGTAAGCTAAGTATAGCTGTGTTCGTTGAAGAGAATATGGCGATAGAATCAAAACAGTAGTGCGTGCGAGTGGAGAATAGTTGATGTAACGAGATGCAAAGAGATTAGCACACAAGCGCGATAGGTTCGGCAAGAGAAAGGATATGTATGCGTGACAGGAATGAAAAGATAGCGATTAAGTGTTTCATGTGGGGTAGAGCAGGCCACGTTATACGAGATTCTCACTCCGGTAAGAGGGTGAGGAAGACGGGGCAACTGTGGTGGGAAATGGGTGCGACAGTATACGAGTTCCATTTAGGAGAGCCGATAATGACCTAGCCTTGTTGCACAATTGTAGGGTAACGGTAGGACTGTGAGTAATGAGCTGGTAGAAGAGCAGCATGATCAGGCGCGGAGGCCCGTGCACACAGTCGAAGGTTGTCACATGTTTCAAATGAAAAACGAGCTTGTCATTATGCCAAAGACCGTATGTAATGTGGATGGCTGTCACTAATAAAGAGCAAACTTCCGGGAAACTAAGCAAGAGCTTGAGAAAGGAGTCGCGTAACGCCTTGCTTTGCAAAATATTGACAATCGACTGCAAAAGAAAAAAAAACGAATTTCTTAGATCCAGAGTGCCAGGAAACCGATGAAACCAAACTGAACATCACCTAACAGATCCGTCCTTCTCTACATTATTCTTATCAGTAACTTTGATGTTTGAGCTGTTAAGCTGATAGTGCAGTAATTCCCAGAATTGTTGGCTGTTCCTGTCTTCGGAATTGTGTGGATGATATTTTTCCTTAAGTCTGATGGTATTTGGCCAGTCTCATTCGTTCTACGCAACAATGTGAATAGTCATTTTGTTGCCACTTGCCCGGTGATTTTAGAAATTCTTAAGGAATATCCATAGGAGGAAGCAATACATTGGTTATATTTCTAGGCACATACTGTCCCATCCAGCGAGCGTAAAATGCAAAATTTACCGCTAGTTCCCGCATCGCGCGCCATTGGGCCCTTATTGCTAAGCATGCTCTTTAAGTCTATACCCGGGGACGCAAAGGCCCTTCGGGCACTCTTGATACGCACCCGCCTCCTTAACATTTATTTGTTTATCGACTGGAGACTTCCACACAAGATATCGGAACATTATTTGCGTCCATCTCTCCAGGCGCTGTCGTAAGCCACCTGCTGACTTGACCACTCCCCCTGCTGCCATCACTCAGGCGTTGCATCGGCGACTTCGCTGGAATTACTTATGAAT
This sequence comes from Schistocerca cancellata, assembly GCF_023864275.1. NCBI lineage: Eukaryota > Metazoa > Arthropoda > Insecta > Orthoptera > Acrididae > Schistocerca > Schistocerca cancellata. Next base: position 443,128,669 of record NC_064632.1, on the reverse strand, counting down.
CGCCTATAGTATCCGAGAGTTTCTAGGAAAGCCCTCAGCTGCCTTGTCCGTGACTGCTATTTTATCACTTCGACTTTATTTGGGCCTCGCCTTAAGTCCTTAGTGAAAATGACAGGGCCCAAGTAGGATTTCTTTCCACAGAAATTCACATTTGTTGACCTGCAATCTAAGCCTCTCAAACACTGCCGTTAGCCAAATACTGTGTTCCTCCAAGAAGTACCCGAAGAAACCATGCCATCGAGGAAATTGAACAGTTTGGCAATTGATACTCTTGTCAAAACTGAGTTTATAAGATTCGAAAAGTATGTGGACCGGGGTTTTAGTCTTACGTAAACCTGTAGGTTTTTATGCTCATTCTCACTGAACGTAAAAGCTTCTAGGCTGTTAGATCCACAGCTGGCCTGGTTCGCCGGGCGGTTCTAGGCGCTACAGTCTGGAACCGCGCGACCGCAACGGTCGCAGGTTCGAATCCTGCCTCGGGCATGGATGTGTGTGATGTCCTTAGGTTAGTTAGGTTTAAGTAGTTCTAAGTTCTAGGGGACTGATAACCTCAGAAGTCAAGTCCCATAGTGCTCAGAGCCATTTGAACCCATTTGTTAGATCCACGTCACATTTCTTCAATACGATCGAGGTTTTGACCTCTCTGCTGGGATCTTCTTCTGGATCTTTGACGTCCACAGTTGACTGAACAACAGTATTTCTTTTACACGATCGACATTTCGACCCCTGTGCTGGGATCTTCTTAAAGATCTTGCGACGTCCACGGTTGACTTAACAGTCAGTGCACCGTTGACACCACAAGATCCTGAAGAAGATCCCAGAACAGGGGTCGAAACGTCGATTGTATAGAAGAAATATTATGCAGTCTAAAAATCCAGAAGATTGTATCTTCAGCGTTTTAAAGTCATTGGCATACTTCATATTCGTAATGCCCATATAGTGTACTGAAAACCATTTTTTTCGATCTTGTTCGTCTAATAGGACCTGGTAGCAGCCTTTTGCTAAATCGAATGTCGAGAAATGTTTGGTCCTTCCTAGATCATCAGTCGTCTTGTTGGTGGATAGACAGAATACAGGAGATTTCTTTTAGGCGCCAGTAGTCAGTGACTACATGCCTGTGTAAGATAACTTATCTCCAGGCAAGTGAAAAACAGCACTATACATTGTAAGAGGCTCGGTAACAACGGCTTTTTCTTCTGCATTTAAATGACTTGTATGGATATTTTTCCTCAGTGTAATTATTCGCACTTTTAGCTGTTGTTTGATCTTGCTTATGTCCAGTCTGAAAGACCCCTGCTTCGGTACTGTTTCCGCCGTCAGTGCTAGAAATCCTACAAATATATTCTCAACCTTCGTGTTCAGTACGTTAGTTATACATGATCTCCTGTTTTGGAATGGTAGCTTCTCTCATTCTCGTTCTCATCCAGCACACTCGTTCCTGTTTTAGTTTCTCTTACCAACCTGCTTTTCTCGTAGGCCAAGGGTTTACTTCCTCTCCCTACTCGCCTTCGGGTTTCTACATGCCTTTCGTTTCTCGTCCAAGCCTTGTGTAAAAGAGCTGCCCTTGCCTTGTGTTAAAAAGCTGCAGCTTTCCTGCACACGTACTGTGAAGAGCTCGCACGCTTGTTCCATTTTCATCCCGATCCGTTCCCCACGGATTCACAGACTTTCGGTCGCTTAGTTAATAACGACCAAGTTTTTTTTTCAAAGAAATCTATAGCTATCAGTCCATCGAACGGAAGATCCACATTTTTCTGCTACCTGGATTGATGCCTCAGTCACAATACGCTTTTCGTTCGCAGTTTGATGATTATTCCCTCCGTCTTTGCAAAAGTACAAGCAACTCCCTGAACCCTAATACCTTCCGCCAGATTATGCAGGGTGGAGCTGAGGAAGCGCATGTTTTTCACTGCTGATAAACTGAAATCTGGTTTTATTTTAAAAAATCTTGCATTTAGTAATAGTACTTATATTGCAGGTATGAAATCTACATACCTTAATTAGGTTTGGGAAATATTGGCATTGAGATGACGTCCTTCTTGGCGGATACCTATTTGGATCCCCTCCTGGAAGTTACACACAGCTCTTTCCAACATTTCATTCGGCACAGCTTCTGTTTCCTGACGAAGGGAAATAAGTCATCGATTGTGCGGGGCTTGTTCTTGATTTCAAGTATCCCCATAAAAAGAAGTCGCAGATCGATCAATCGGGAGAGCGTGGCGACCAAGGAACATCACCAAATCGTGAAATGTGTTTAGGGACCGTCTGTCGAACCACTTCTATCGATGCTCTCGACGCTTGAGCTGTGCCACCATCCAGCTGAAACCACATTTCTTTCATGTTCACCTGGAGCCTTTCAAGTTCTGGACGAAGAAAATTGTTTAACATTTTGACTTAGCTCACGCTTGTCGCAGTATCTGCTGCTCCTTCCTCTTCAAAAAAGTAAGGCCCAACATTCCCTATCTTGGAGATAACACACCACACTGTTACTTTTGAGTTGTGGAGAGGTTTTTGGTGTAGGTCCTCCGATGCTCATTACTGACAGTTTTGTACACTAACACATCTATCCAGATGAAAATGAGCTTCATCAGTCTTGAATACTGGGACATCTGCTGCTTCCGTAATAATAGCTTCCATTATGCCACAAAATTCTCTGCGCTGCATAAAATCCGTTTCACTTAGCTACTAGAGGACCAGTATTTTGTACGAGAGAAATTTGAGATCATTATGTAAGATGCAGTGAAGCGAACGACTTGACAGTGATACAACCAAAATACACGAACATTAACAACACAAAATGAGAAAGAAACAGAAAACAAAAGATAATACACGACCACAAATCACACATAGAATACCAAACATTTTTTAAAAAAAAGCAAGGGATAATAATAGCCCACCAAACCCACATTTAAATTCAAAAATAATTCCCAAAAACACCAGGAAAACCTTATCTGTATCATAAATCAGGGATGTACCAAGTGAAGTGCAATAAATTTGATGGAAGGTACATAGATCAACCCAGAAGGACATTTGACACCAGATACAAATACATGTAAGAGCTTGTAGGTATAGGACAAATCATTCAACCTTTGCACAATACTTACATAGCAACAACATAAAATTACCACCAGAGACACAGACATGAAAATCATCAGGATAAACAACAAGAAAAACTCTTCCTCATCTTACAAGAAAACTACCACACTCGAGAAACCATAATAGAAAAGAAACATCTCATAAATGATCAGACCAATCTGGCCAACTGCACACTCTGTAAACTGACTGATCACTTAATACAACGTTATACTCATATAACCATAGGCTCCCAGCTTCTTTCCTATAATCTTCTTTCCCATAATCACCAAATTACCCCACATCCTTTAAAAATCTAACCACAACTAGCAATCACCCCCTCCTCATTCCCTCTTACATCTTTGCTAAATATACAAGATATTTTAACTATTGTACACTAACTATTATGTATATATATATATATATATATATATATATATATATATACCTTCCTCACCTCTCTTTCTCTCTCTCTCTCGCTCTCGCTCTCGCTCTCTCTCCCTGTCCCCATCCCCCCGCTCCCTCCACACCTCCCACACACACGAATTATAAAATAGACAAGGGACTATATATTTTCACAGGCTGACAATGCTCACAACCTGCACAAAACAAACGATCAGAGATAAACATTGAAATACTGTGGTGAGTGAAAACACAAATAACTCCAATCTCCATAAGTGAGAAAAATGCAGAAAGGCAAAAACTGCCAAGCGCATATATGAAACGAAGTTTTTCGACATCAACCTCTGCTAACAAAGAGGGAAGAAGCAGTGGTTTGGAGAACTTGCAAACAGGAATCAGAAACATCTTAATTAAAGTGCATACCTACTTTATAAACAAATATACTGTTTCTACTATAAAAAATGTACAAACATGTGTATCCAATTTGCAGAATAAACTCAGAAAAATGCTTTATAAATAATAGCGAAACGCTTCTGGTGTAAAACTCTGTTTAATTAAGTTGAAGTAAGCTTAAGACGGAGAAACCAATAACTTATGCTAAAAATATCTTCTCCTCCTTTCATTTGGCAATCGTAGGACCAGTAGTGCTCAAAACTGCCCTCTATGGACTGAAATAGTAATGTTCAGAAAAAACAGAACTCCATGAACGACTAGAGATAAGACGTTCATCTTCACAGGACATGTACTGTACATTAGTATGTTCTGGAGAAATGATTAGGATTTCAACCAAGTCGGGCTGCGGGTTCAAGGACAACATCGATATCGCGGCGCAATACCACCTACCCGTAAAATACGCTTGTTGCCCCTTTTGTCGCTATAAACCGAAGGTAAAGGGGCAGTGTGACTTGAGCAGACGTATGCACGAACCATACCGTCAGATCAGTGAGTTTGAAACAGGGCGCATTATTGGCTTTGTAGATTGTGATGCATCGATCAATGGAATTGCTACTCGTCAATTCAATGGGTGTATTTCAAAATGGTTCACGAAATTCCGTAGGACACGACAAGATCGGTCAGGTCGCAGCATCGAGACCATCCTCCGAGATGATCGACACTTCATCGAAAAGGTATTGCACGACAGAGCTGCGTCTTCCTCGGCTCTGGCGCAACAGTGGAACAGTCGAACACATCGTCCGTCGCCGTTTACTGTGGCGTGGGTCACGTGAGCGTCGTCTACTTCTCTGCCTACCTTTGACGAATGTGCAGTAACATGCTCGACGGCCATGGCGTATGGAACGACGTCGCTGGGGACAGAAATGACATGCACGACCACATTTTGCTGCGTGAACACGTGTCACAGGATGTCAGCCTTTTGCCCTGGCCCGACAGACCACCAGATTTGCCGCCAATCGAAAATGTGTGGGATATGGCGAAACGACGCTTGCAGCTCTGTGACCCAATGGCAGCCAACAAAGATGAACTTAGTAACCAGGTGAATGCAGCGTGGACGGCTATACCACAGGTTGCAATTCGCGTCTTATATGCGTCGATGCCAGTGTCCATGACGGACCCTGTGCCCACCAGGCAACAGGACACATGCTATACTGAGGTGAGTGAAATGCAAATCATTTCTGCAGAACATCCTAATGTACATGTCCTGTGAATGTGAACGACCTATCTCGAGCCGTTCAAGGTGTTCTGTTTTTTCTCAACATGAGTGTAATTCATGTACAAAAATGTTCCTGAGTTTCATGTCATTAAAAACTTTAAAGTAAACTTTGCACATTGAAAAGAACCTTTTCTTTCTCTTATTTGACGATTGTTAAGGAGTTTCTACTGTGCCAGGCCAAATACAGTGCCACAATGAAGTTTCTCTATAGTGTCTAGTTCACTGCTGTCAGTGTGCTGAGTGCCCCCAAGCTGATGGTTGGCCGGCCGCTGTGGCCCAGCAGTTGTAGGCGCTTCAGTCCGGAACCGCGCGCCTGCTACAGTCGCAGGTTCGAATCCTGCCTCGGGCATGGATGTGTGTGATGTCCTTAGGTTAGTTAGGTTTAAGTAATTCTAAGTCTAGGGTGCTGATGACCTCAGAGTCAAGTCCCATAGTGCTCAGAGCCAGTTGAGCTGATGTTTGGTGTACTGTCTTGCTTTCTACAGAGAGAGAGAAAGAGAGAGAGAGAGAGAGAGAGAGAGAGAGAGGTCGCTTTTCAGCGCTGTAGGTATTGTATCAATTTGGTTTCCTAAAAAAACTTTTACATATCCGCACTAGTCTGGTATTTGGTTAATTATGAGAATGAGTTTTCAGTTCCGAATTCGATGCGTCACTCTGAACCTTAAAAAGTGGATTGTTGCACAGCTGTTTTATTGTAACTAACTTCTTAAGAATTTTGATGTGTCGAAATATGAATCTTAAGCCATTTGAAGTTAAAAACAATTGTAGGTTAATTCTTTTGTAACAGATCTGAAGGTGGACAGCTGGAAGGAAACCTGTCATAAGGAAATCGATCTGGAGACTGAGTTTGGACATTTTCATATAAGTAACAGTCACGACATTGCCTGAAGATGAATATGTCTAGCTTGAATTTTCAGTGAGGTAACAGAAGTCATGGGATAGCGATATCCACATTTACAGATAAGGGAGTATCGTATACATAATGTATAAAAGGGCTGTGCACTGGCGGAACTGTCATATGTACTAAGGCGATTCATGTGCAAGAATGTCCAACGTGAATGTGGCCACACGTCTGGAACTAACATATTTTCAACACGGAATGGTAGTTAGAGATAGCCTCGTGGGACATTTCATTTCGTAAATCATTAGGGAATTCAATATTCCAAGTTCCACAGTGGCAAGAGTGTGCCGAAAACACCAAATTTCAGGCGTTACCTCTCACCTCGGACAACGGACATCGGATTGGTCGACAGCCTTTACTTAAAGACCGAGAGCAGTGATGTTTGCGTAGTGATGTTTGCGTAGAGTTGTTCAAATGGCTCTGAGCACTATGGGACTCAACTTCCGAGGGCATTAGTCCCCTAGAACTTAGAACTACTTAAACCTAAGTAACCTAAGGACATCACACACATCCATGCCCGAGGCAGGATTCGAACCTGCGACCGTAGCGGCCTCGCGGTTCCAGACTGCAGCGCATAGAACCGCACGGCCACCGTAGAGTTGTCAGTGCTAACAGAGAAGCAACAGCGCGTGAAATAACCGTAGAAATCTATGTGGGACGTACGACGAAAGTATCCTTTAAGATAGTGCGGCGAAATCTGGCGTTAATGGGCTGTGGCAGCAGACGACTAGCGTGCCTTTGCTAGCACCACGACATTGGTTCAAATGGCTCTGAGCACTATGCGACTTAACTTCTGAGGTCATCAGTCGCCTAGAACTTAGAACTAATTAAACCTAACTAACCTAAGGACATCACACACATCCATACCCGAGGCAGGATTCGAACCTGCGACCGTAGCGGTCGCTCGGCTCCAGACTGTAGCGCCTAGAACCGCACGGCCACTCCGGCCGGCAGCACGACATTGACTGAAGCGCTTCTCCTGGGCTCGTGGCGACATCGGTTGGACCCTATACGACTGGAAATCCGTGTCCTGGTTGTATGAGTCCCGATTTCGGTTTGTAAGTGGTGATGGTAGTCAGAGTACGGAGCAGACCCCACGAATCCATGGACCGAAGTTACCAACAAGGCGCTGTGCAAGCTCTGGTGGTTCCGTAATGGGCTGTGTTTACATGGAATGAACCAATCATTGACTGGAAACGGTTATGTTCGGTTACTTGATGTGTAGCCATTCGACAACTTCATGTTCCCAAACAACGATCTCATATGAAACTTCCTGGTAGATTAAAAACTGTGTGCCGGACCGAGACTCGAACTCGGGACCTTTGCCTTTCGCGGGCAAGTGCTCTACCAACTGAGCTACCCAAGCAAGACTCACGCCCCGTCCTCAGAGCTTTACTTCTGCCAGTATCTCGTCTCCTACCTTTCCAACTTTACGGAAGTTGGCTAAGCCATGTCTCCGCAATATCCTTTCTTTCAGGAGTGCTAGTTCTGCAAGGTTCGCAGGAGAGCTTCTGTAAAGTTTGGAAGGTAGGAGACGAGGTACTGGCAGAAGTAAAGCTGTGAGGACGGGGCGTGAGTCGTGCTTGGGTAGCTCAGTTGGTAGAACCCTTGCCCGCGAAAGGCAAAAGTCCCGAGTTCGAGTCTCGGTCCGGCACACAGTTTTAATCTGCCAGGAAATTTCATATCAGCGCACACTCCGCTGCAGAGTGAAAATCTCATTCTGGGAACGATGTCATATCGTCAGACTACAATTGTCCGGACTGGTTTGTAGAACATTCTAGACAATTCGAGCGAACGATTTGGCCTCCTTATAGCATGACATGAATGCTATCGAACATTTGCAGGACATAATTTAGAGGTCAGGCCGTGCACAAATACTGCACCAACAACATTTTCGGAAGTATGGATGACTATAGAGGCAGTATGGTTCAATATTTCTGCACGGAGCTTCCAACAACTCGTTGAGTCCATGCCATGTCGAGTTGCTGCAGTATCCAGGGAAAAAGGAGGTCCGACACGATATTGGGAGGCATCCGATGACTTTTGTCCCCTAAGGGTATTTTTGTAACATTTAAAGAATTAGGCCATAGACTGGACGAGGGCACGAACCTGTAAGAGCGCGAGCGTGAGGTGGACGGCGAGGGCGGCCAGGAAGCAGGGCAGGGCGGGCAGCTGGTGCGTCTCCTCCAGCGTCCAGACGCCGACCCAGGTGGTGACCACCAGCGGCGCGATCACCATCGACGCCAGCAGCGCGTCCGCCACCGCCAGCAGGCGCCCCGGCAGCCGCCCCCGCCGCCGCTGGAGCTGCAGGTACTCCGCCGGCACCTGTCCCTGCCCCTGTCCCTGCCCCTGCCCCTGCTCCTGCCACAGGGGCTGCGCAGCCGGGTCGTCGCAGGAGGCGCTCCACTTCTCGTCGGCAGCCGCCGCTGGCTGGTGCTCCTGCCACAGGGGCGCCGCCAGCACGTCCTGCGCAGACGTCTTCCGCTTGTCTCTGCTAGCAGCCGACGTGGGCCAAGCCTGCTGCTGCCGGCACAGAGGGTCGATCCCCACGGCCACACGCGTCTCCTTCCACATGTCGCTGGCCGGCACCGACATGGCTGTCCACACGCAGCCTAATATCACTGTAAACAAAACATCCTTAACCCACTCAGTACTCTATTCTGGAAGTCCTTACACTATTTCAGTCTACTTCGATAACTCTCTGCTAATACACTACTGGCCATTAAAATTGCTACACCACGAAGATGACGTGCTACAGACAGTGAAATTTAACGGACAGGAAGAAGGTGCTGTGATATGCAAATCATTAGCTTTTCAGAGCATTCACACAAGGTTGGCGCCGGTGGTGATACCTACAACGTGCTGACATCAGCACCAATTTCTCATAAACAAACAGCAGTTGACCGGTATTGCCTGGTGAAACGTTGTTGTGATGCCTCGTGTAAGGAGGAAAAATACGTAGCATCACGTTTCCCACTATGATAAAGGTCGGATTGTAGGCCATCGCAATTTATCGTATCCGTATCGCGAAGAGGGACGGAGAGACGAGTCATATACAATATGTACAACAACCAAGAGGGAATAATAAGAGTGGACGATCAAGAACGAAGTGCTCGTATTAAGAAGGGTGTAAGACAAGGCTGTAGCCTTTCGCCCCTACTCTTCAATCTGTACATCGAGGAAGCAATGATGGAAATAAAGAAAGGTTCAGGAGTGGAATTAAAATACAGGGTGGAAGGATATCAATGATACGATTCGCTGATGACATTGCTATCCTGAGTGAAAGTGAAGAAGAATTAAATGATCTGCTGAACGGAATGAACAGTCTAATGAGTACACAGTATGGTTTGAGAGTAAATCGGAGAAAGACGAAGGTAATGAGAAGCAGTAGAAATGAGAACAGCGAGAAACTTAACATCAGGATTGATGGTCACGAAGTCAATGAAGTTAAGGAATTCTGCTACCTAGGCAGTAAAATAACCAATGACGGACGGAGCAAGGAGGACATCAAAAGCAGACTCGCTATGGCAAAAAAGGCAGGATTCGAACCTGCGACCGTAGCGGTCGCGCGGTTTCAGACTGAAGCGCCTAGAACCGCTCGGCCACAACGGCCGTCAATAAAACAATCCTTTACGTTACTGGGCACCAGGAACAGGGAGGAATCAAACACCACAGAGGAAGTTAACAAATACCCTCTGGACAAGAGCACAAGAAAAAGAATATTTGCAAAAAGAGCTCGATAACGTAGCAACAGCAGCCACTTGTAGTGCATGGTCTCCAGATACTGGCGATAACATAGTGAACGTACTGACCCAGGAGCCAGCCGATCTTATTCGTTTTCGTCTGACAAAAAAAGGATACGTTCAGTCGAATAAGAAATTCATTCGAGAAGACGGATTGAAGCCTGCAGGACAGAAAAGTCAATCGTCGACGAATCCAGAGCTAATGATGCCGTCCACAAGAGACCAGCCTGTGAAGTAAGGTGTCAGTGTGATGATGATATTCGTCACACTGATCAGCCGGGCGAAGGCCTATACCAAAAAGACAGTCGTCAGTCTATATCAAACTATGAATGACCCTAAACAATAACAAAGAGACCACCATCGGTAATATAGGAAGACTAGGATGAACCAGACAGTTTTCCAGGTTGTTGACGGGGAAGCTGTTTCAACGGGGGAGGCAAAATACCTGACCCCAGCGTGATAATAAGACTCCGGTAGTGAGGTGCGTCTTTGAAAAGATATCAGCACCCAAGAAACTAACAAAAGTTATAAAAAACCGCTGATATGTCGCAGTTTAGGGTTGGTCCACCAAATATTGACATGAGGAGTCAGATTGATCGGCAGCAGACAGAAAATAAACGAGATGTAATAGAATGCGGTGTCTGTGTACATGTTAAAACATTGCATCGTACAAACAAAATGGACGTCTTCGCTTTAATATCGGGGAAACGTAATTCTCCGAGCTTGCGGGGCCTGGCCACAAGTTCATACTGAACTTAGAAGATGTGTCGTCGCCAGAAGAATCGATCAGATAATTATTTGAGTTTGCAGGCCATCGTCGCGGAAAGCGGGAATATCTGTGCAGTATAATACGCTTACTGATAATATTGGTATCCAAACACCGCACTTTGTGAAGGAGCCTAAGGGAATAACGTTCGTGTTCGAGAATCGCTCCCTGAACATGAATCGGAACCTCCATTTTGGTCTCATTGCGATCCACTACGATCCCTGTGTGCCGACCGACAACCGTCACCCAAGGTATTACCACTTGGTTAAAGTCCCGCTACTTCAGAAATGTGCATTTGTGATCGTTAATGCGGGCACCAGCAATACGATAAAGGGAATCCAAGGTCATCATTGAACCCAGAAATGTCGTTAGCATTTCGTACTAAAACCATAACCTAAAATCGTTCCCCTAATATAGTCTAGCCACGTAGTTGCACGGCAATACGTCGCCGAAACAAGGGTTCTAAGAACGAGGCAAAGAGTAAATATGCATAAGGGCTTCCTTGGGATAGAACCCTTCTGATCAAAATCCAGGGGATAAAGTGATCGTTTACAACTGCTGAAATATGGATACCAGTGAAAAGTTTGGCTAGGACTTGCCAAGTGTCGTGAGTAATACCCAAAGCGGTTAACACACTGTGAATGAGACGGTCAAATGCTTTGTGGAAGTCAGGAAAAAGCAAGACTCCAGAGATATTAGTGGCCGAAGGCATTGACCCGACATCTCCACATTCAATAACAGCAGTCAGTATCACGCATCCAGGCACACAACTTTGGTGGATGGTAATGATTTTATTGAGAACTAAGACAGAGGCGGGTATTTACAGCTTGAGCGACAATTTTGTAGGCGAAATTTAGGGCAGTAATCGGATGAAGAGAGTCAAGATTAGGTCGACCCTTGGTTTTTGGGATGATAACCATTTTACCTTCCTTGAAAGGAGCAGGAAGCGAGACACCCCGGATAAATTCACTGACCATTGGCGTTATTGTGTCACATATAAAAGACCAAAAATGAATATAAAATTCTTCATGAATACCATCCAACCCAGGTGAGTTGCATGACTGAAACCCGGTAACAACAACACGTTTATCGTCCTTGTGGAAATCACTCAAAAAATCGTCATTTAATTCAGAATGGCGATGCAATCCAGCAAACGGTAAAAGTCGTCAGGAAAATTTTCAACAGAAAAAATTAAATTGAAAATTTTACGGCGGGACGCTGAAATTCGACAATCGGCGCTACAATGCAAAAGCATTTCCTGCGCATCCGCATACCGATAAGATGGTGTAGTGAACTCAGTTGATTTCGTAAAATTGAACGTGGTCGAGATCTTGTCCGGAGTCCCTGCGTCTGATATTGCTTTAACTATAGAATTTGACTGTAATTCGCCGTGAATACAAAATCCGTAGGGAGCTTGAGCTTGCCTAGCGCAATCGTAAAGTTGACGTAATACGGAGTAATAAAATTCTTGAATCCGCTGGACGTCTATCGCCCTCACGACACTAGAACGCATGAGAGCTTTATGAACTTGGGTTTGGCATGCTGTGTCCACCATTCCACAACAGACGAGTACCGTTCTTTAACACGAGAGCAACACGTCCATACTTCCTCAATGATAACACCAAAGCAATGGTCTTTTAGATAGGCTATACTGAGCATTCAGGAAAGACGATGAAATTTTACCGGTTGCTGCACGTAATGTGACGGCTTTGGCATAATTATCAGTAAAACAGGCGTGTATTAGGTCAACGTCCTAAAGGTTCTCGCACAAGAAATCGGAAAGGTAAAATCGATCAAGCCTATACTGCTACAGGTGGCAGTAAAATAAGTGTATCGGACAAGAAAGGTCAGAGCCTGAAGGGGCATAGAGAGGAAGTGAAATTACAATAGGTGCATCCCATCTTCGAGAGCTTCGAATCTCGTAATGAATTCATTCCCTATAACACAAGGCAGTTCCCGTAGAAAGTTCGGAAGCCACATTAAAAAAGGAATTGAAAATTGGTCAAATAATACTTCCTGTAAAAACATAACGTCTGAATCAGAGTCACATATAAACTGTAGCAAAGCGGCGAATCGGAGATTAATATTCAAAGTGAGGAAACTATATGCTCGTATAAACAACTGAACCGGAACAAAAACCACAAAATTACAGAACCATCATGTAACGGAACTATGTATCAGTGTTCGTGGAAGAATCAACGGAAGAAACGGAGCGAGAAGTGTGAACATTTCCCCCATCTTGCAATTGTATTGTGGTGCAACTCTCTCAGGCAGGGTACGTTGTTTACTGCAGCTCCTTGGAATTGACGTTACATCGTAAGGCTGTATGGGTGGGTCGTGCAGAAAATCCATTTCTGAGTGAGAGGGAGAGATATCCGCACCCCACTCGTCGATGGACAGAGACTCACGTATGGAAGTTTGTTTAGTAACGACGGGGTCTTCGTGCTCAACAAGAGGTTGTGACGTGGAGGCCGCGATGAAAGTCGCAGAAATAGTTTGGGAAGCTGACACAACAGCAGAGCCGGGGGAGACAAGAGGGGTCTTTAAACAGTTTCCTCAACAGGCGGCGCCGACCGGACGATCTAGATGACGGGAGAATCGCCAGATGACTTATCAGTAACCACCATCTGACCTGGTGCGGAAGCGCCCGTCCTCGACTACAAACTCGGGCCGGAGAAGGGAGTCCTTCTACGGAGGGCTAACCGAAGATGGAGCCAAGGGAAAAGGCTCGTCAGCAGCATCATCGCCCTGCATTCTGCAATGCTAGTTTTGAATCACCGGGGTCAACATCGTAGGAGTGACGTTGTTAGTGTCCCTACGCGTGTCCTCAATGGCCTAGCCGCAGAATCCTGTAGGAGAAGATTAGCTGAAGTCAATTTTTTACCTTGTTCGTAAGCGGGCTTTAATAACACCACACGAGGAGGACAGTTAGCACGGGGGTGATCGCTCTGATTACAGATAACGCAGGTTCCGTCCTGGCCTGTATCAGTAATATGAACCTGATAGCTACATACCTGCAATGGTGAGGTAAAATCACCATTTCTAGCGAACAAACACCACTAACTAGCCGTAAGCGGTGCTGGGCAGACAAGCGTTCTATTCGAACATCTCGTCTATCCCCACAATAGAATAGAAGGACCTAAGAAAACGCTCATCTACCTAGGGCGGAAGATTAGAAACCAGAAATCCTTTGTAGGGACCATTTCAGCATTCGCCAAAAGAATCATGCTAGTGGACCTATCACGATGAGTAAAGGGGGATCTGAGTACAGTGACGTAATATGATCCTGTCTTCCTGAAGCGAGTCAAGAAATTTGACAGAAAATGGTTCAAATGGCTCTGAGAACTATGGGACTTAACTTCTGAGGTCATCAGTCCCCTAGAACGTAGAACTACTTAAACCTAAGGACATCACACACATCCATGTCCGAGGCAGGATTCGAACTTACGACCGCAGCGGTCGCTCGGTTCCAGACTGTAGCGTCTAGAACCGCTCGGTCATCCCGGCCGGCCAAATTTGACAGAAAACACACAACTCCGAATCAAAGGACGCAGCATGCACCTAATCTTATCCATCAACCAATTGCGTATCTCTAAGGAACCGGGCTGCACATGCTGTGTGGATTTACCAAAACTGAAGCTGATAGTACCTGTAAGTGGAGCAGACATGGGAAACGTATAGGATATCACGTTGCAAGACAACGCCGCATCAGAAAGGGCTGCACAAACACCAGACACTAGACGACAAACAGCAATGCGACGCGCACTAGAACTCAGGTGATACTGAACGTAAAACAAGGTAAACGCGTGGCGCTACGATAAAAGGCGGGTCTAAGACAACCGATTGCGTTGATGAGCGAAGGGCAATCCAAGCACGACTCACGGCCATACCCAGACTTCCTTAAGTCGTCAGTCATGTATTTCATAACGGCGGTAGTTGCCGCAGTGCCTGTTCCTTCGGACTTGCTTGCATACCCGAAAGAACTTTCCATCATACTTTTCAACAACACAGGTACTGCACTATCGTAAAACAAAACAAGAGATAAAAATGAATGTAAAACGTAAAATAACAATTTAAAACGTAAAACAAATATAAGTAAAATATATAACTATTCTATTAATGAATGTTTAGGTATTTTAATTAGGTATGTTGACAGCACTATGTGTACAGTTTATTTTGCAAAACAATTTCAGAAACCAGCTTTATTATACATTGATGGATGTAGCATGAAAGCTTCTTTAATTTATGTTGTAACAAAAGTTTTCATTTTTCAAAATTCATTAATGGTGGTGGCGTAATTTGCTCTATTTCAAATTAACACAAAATTCGATTCTACAGTTTTCAAGAACGTTAATTACATATCAACTTTTATACGATAAACATCTTTTAAATGTCAATGATATTCACTCCAAACCCAATATGCCACATTACCTTTCGGGGTGTTTTTTACTCCTGAATAGTTAAATTGAACACAAATGAAAAAAATTTGTATTTCATTTGATTACCCACTCTGCACAACCGCCTGGTTCCATCACGATCGTTAACTGACAACTGGAAATGTTCACCTATCAGTGTTCGTCTTACGTGGAGCTATTTAGCATTACCGAAATAGAAAATGAACAGGCAACGTGCCTCTAATGTTACTGACGGAAGTTTAGACACACTGAAAATGATTTCCATATCTGCCTACAGTTTATTTTAAAGGTCATTAGCACGATAGCAATTCTCTTATCCACAACACCCATGGACATAGTTACCTTGTGAAATTACAATTAAAGTCAGGTCTTTAGCTGCTTACAGGCGTTGATAAATATCAACAGGGAGAGATGAAAATGTTTGCCCCGACCAGGACTCGAACCCGGGATTTTTTGCCCATATCGTAGATGCTCTATCCGTCTGAGCCATCGGGGACACAGTGAGTAGAGCGACTGCAGTAACCTATCTCTGGCACGCTCTCCGTGAGACCCACATTTCAAACTTACTGTCCACATACTACATTTTTAGTCAAGCAAACCAACGAAAATTGTGGACCAGCGGTTTGGGGGCGCGGAAATGCGCCCTATAGCGTCCCACATGTGTTCAGTCGGTTCAGATCAGCTGAACTTCGTGCCATTGTAGAAAACTGAGAGAGTAATATTAGATTAGACGTACTTTTCGTTCCAAAATAGATCTATAATGAGCAAAAAGTAAGTCTGGAGTACAGCATTGTATTGTAGTGAAACATGCACAGTTGCGAAACCGAAACAGAAGAGAATTAGAGCATTTTAGGGGTGGTGATATACAAGAATGTTGAAGATTAGGTGGGCTTGTGAGATAAGGAGATAGGAACATCATATGGCCACTGGTATAAAACTTTTAA
The DNA here is from genome assembly GCF_023864275.1 of Schistocerca cancellata. Taxonomy (NCBI): domain Eukaryota; kingdom Metazoa; phylum Arthropoda; class Insecta; order Orthoptera; family Acrididae; genus Schistocerca; species Schistocerca cancellata. The sequence goes on along the minus strand of NC_064632.1, from coordinate 443,112,757 downwards.
GTGTTACAGGATTTAGGTTAGCATTTCAGTTTTGTAGAGCAGAAATGGAGAAAGGAGGAGCTGCCACATTCATCAGGAACTGTCACAAATTTAAGAACATAGACATCAATAAATTTTGCCTAGAACAGTATATGGAAGTATGTGCAACATAAGTAGAATTTCATATAAAATCCTTCATAATATTAAGTGTATATCGAGCACCTGAAGCAAACATTAATCTGTTCATAAACGACCTTGAAGCTATACTGCCCGATTTAACAACCAAAAACCAAGAAACAATGGTTGCTGGTGACTTCAATGTAGATTTCCTTAAAGACTCCCCCAGTAAGAACTTATTTTAATTAGTAATACTATATTTCAACTTAATTCCCACTGTCTAGGGTAGCCAATTAATCACAAACAGCCATTGATAATATCTTTATAGAAAAGTCCAATGAACAAAATCATATTATAAAACCAATAGCCAATGGCCTCTCAGACCATGACATGCAGTTTCTTCTGTTAAATGTTAATAAAATGGTTCAAATGGCTCTGAGCACTATGGGACTTAACATCTGAGGTCATCAGTCCCCTAGAACTTAAAACTACTTATACCTAACTAATCTATGGACATCACACACATCCATGCCCAAGGCAGGATTCGAACCTGCGACCGTAGCGGTCGCGCGGTTCCGGACTGAAGCGCCTAGAACCGCTCGGCCACACTGGCCGGCTAAATGTTAATACTGAACAGGATGTAAAATCTGTTAAATCTGAACTAAAGAAGGTAATCAATAAGCCAAAAATTGATTATTTTAGGACACTCTTCAGAGACATACACTGGAGTGATGTTTACAGTGCTCGTGGCATGTATGAAAAATATAACACCTTTCCTAATAAAGTGCTTACCTTATTTGAACACTGTTTTCCCCAGAATCTAATCAAGTTTAGACTACAAAGAAGCCATGGATTACTCAAGGAATAGAGGTATCTTGTAAAAGAAAAAGAAAACTGTATCTGTCAATCCGAAACAGTTCTGATGTTGATGCTATAGCACATTACAAGAAATATTGCAGCATATTAAAGACTGTAATACGGACATCAAAGGAAATATATTACGAGGAAAAGATAGTCATACCAGATAACAAAATAAAGACAATATAGGTTGTAGTGAAGTAGGAGACTGGTAGAACCAGACATGAAGAGGGGCAAATAGCATAAAGAGTAAATGATACATTGGTGACAGATGTGTATAGTGTTGCAGAACCTTTTAACAAACATTTTATAATTGTTACTGAAAAGATGATGTTGTCAGGTTTTGTAGATGCTGCCATGGGACACCTCAGACCAGACATTTCAAGTACCTTTGTAAGACGTGTATATTTCTATTGTCTATTGTCAAACGACAATTTATGAAAAATGGTTATATTTTTTAATAGGATTAAGTAGGAATAATTAATATTATTTTGTCATGTTGGAAATAATTGTGGTAGCAGGGAATTTCTGCACCAAAGTATTGTTGGCAGGAGAGACCGCACATTGATATAATTTTAAAAGGGGCGGGAGACATTTTAAGAAAATAGCGGGAAAGACCACGCATTGATATATTTTGTAATGGTAGCAGGGATTGTCTGCACCAGAAAGCATTGTTGGCGGGAGAGACCGCACTTTAGCGTTGGTAGGAAGTCAGTAGTAAGCGAGAAGTGAAGCGAGTCGGTAGCAGGTCTGAAGCGAGAGGTTGAGAGGAGCGGTGTGCCTGCCAGCCACCAGCTATGATTTACAAGAGATTATAAACGGACGTACAGAGACATCAGCTAAATATTATCATATGAGGAACTAATATTATTGAATTGTTTTTTTGAGAAACTCAAGAGGACTGAAGGTATGTTTGCGCAATGCTAGTTGTAAGATTATTGTAAAAAGTGAGTCCCATTTGAACGTTTCTAAAATCATTTCATCAGAATATAATTAATTTTTGCCAGCAATGTTGCATTACTAATTACAATCCGTCCCAAAAACAATCAACGTAAATCTTTGCAAAATTTTATTGTTGTCAAGAAAAAGTTTAACTATGAATTACGTAACTTCAGTCAAATTAATTAAAGAATAACGTCAGCTTTGGTAATAAATACAGCCACTTATTATGACAGCCCACCAGCAGCTAATAGAGTATAGTAAACTAGAGTAAGTATATTCATGTCGCAGTTCAATGTAGCAGTCAGATGGCGATCCAGTAACATTAAAAAAGGTAAGGAACAGTTTTGGGTTATTGCAGATAACTACTGAGGGCCACGGCGACGACACATTCTATGTTTCGTCGAAATAATCAGAAAATCACTTTTAATAAGCAGCATTTAAATTTGTATGCGAAGATTGAAAAAGGGAATTAATTTCAAAGGGAAGATTTCATTTGTTATTATTAACCAAGAGATGGAAATCCTAAAGGAAGGTTTCATAGGTTATTGTAGAAGGGAAGGTTGCGTAACAAAAGAGATATAGAGGAGATGGGAAGGTTTCAACTTCCATAATATAAATTTGAACCTCACTACCCCAGCAGAAGTATGTCCATCATAAAATCTTTAAAATCAAAAACATCTAGTGGGTATGATGAAATATCAACAAAGTTAATTAAAGAATCTGATCCTGAGTTAAGTAACATATTAAACTGTGTAACCAGTCGTTTATCAGTGGAACATTTCCTGAATGTCTGAAATATGGTGAAGTTAAATCACTGTTTAAGAAGGGAGATAAAGAAATAACATCAAATTTCTGTCCAATTTCACTTTTGCCAGAATTCTCAAAATTTTTAGAAAAGGTAATGTACAGTGCTCTTTATAACCATTTTATCACAAGTAACATACTGTCAAAACCGCAGTTCGGATTTCTAAAGGGTTCTGATATTGAGAAGGCTATCTACACTTACAGTAAAAAAAGTACCTAATTCATTAAACAAAAAATTTCAGGCAACTGGTATATTTTGTGATCTGTCAAAGGCATTTGACTGTATAAATCACAATATCCTTTTAAGTAAATTAGAATATTATGGTGTAACAGGAAATGCTGCAAAATGGTTCAAATCTTATATCTCTGGCACGAAACAAAGGCTGCTACTAGGAAAGAGACTTGTACTAAGCTATCAGGCAACATCGAACTGGAAACTAATTAGATATTGGGTGCCACAAGGTTCCATCTTAGGGCACTTATTTTTTCTTGTGTATATCAATGGCCTTTCATCAGTAACATTGCCAGATGTCAAGTTTGTTTTGTTTGCCGATGATACAAACATTGCAATAAATAGCAAATCAAGTGTAGTCTTAGAAAGATCGGCTAATAAAATATTTGTGGACAATAATCACTGGTTCCTAGCCAATTCCTTGTCACTAAACTTTGAAAAAACACTGTACATGCAGTTCAGAACTTGTAAGGGGTGTATGATGACAAGCAGAAAGAAGAAGTGGACAGTGTTAAATTCTTCAGATTACAGCTTGATAATAAATTCAACTGGGAGGAGCACACCACAGAACTGCTGAAGCGTCTAAGCAAATCTCTATTTGCAATGCGAATTCTGTCAGACACAGGGGATATAAAAATGAAAAAGCTGGCATACTATGCTTACTTTCACTCCATAATGCAATATGGTATTTTTTTAGGGTAATTCATCAAGCCAAGCTAAAGTTTTCTGGGCACAAAAACGTGCAATAACAGTTATATGTGGTGTGAACTCAAGAAAATCCTGCAGAGGTCTGACTCCTACTCCACTGACGAATTTCTCAGTAGATCCAAGTAATTATATATATATATATATATATATATATATATATGTATATATATATATATATATATATAATGTGTGTGTGGTTGTAAAGTACAATCTAACTTCCGCACCATTTCAGTGCAGTAATGTGTTCATGGTAAATAACTATTGTAGTAGTTTTATTATATGTTTATTACCTTACAAATAAAAAAAAACTTTTTTTTAAATTTTTAATTCAGTGCATTAATGCGATCTTAGTAAATGAGTGTTAAAGGATCCTTTCATAATATGTCCATTAAAAGAAATTTGTTTTTAGTTGTAAATATTTGTCATATATTATTGTTTTTCTGACATGTTCTACATCCTGGAGGACATCCTCACCACGGATAATTTGGAATGAGAGTAAATCTAAACTAATCTGTACTCCACAAAATAAGCGAGGATGGAATATACAGAGACATTGACAAGAAGAAGGGACAGGATGCGGGGACATTTGTTAAGGCATCATGTAATAGCTTCTGTGCTACTAGAGGGAGCTGTGGTGGGTAAAATCTCTAGGGGAACACAGAGATTGGAATATATCCAGTAAATAATTGAGAGAACCGCACATAGGAACTAGCGCGACCCATTGTTGGGTGCTAGGTCGGATTAAAGGAAGACATCGAAGAAATTCAGAGACGGGCTGCTTGATTTGTTACCGGTAGGTTCGATCAATATGCAAGTATTACGAAGATGCTTCGGGAACTCAAATGGCAATCACTGGAGGGAAGACGACGTTCTTTTCGAGGAACACTACTGAGAAACTTCAGAGAACCGGCATCTCAGGCTGACTGCAGAATGATTTAATTGCTGCCAACGTACATTTCGCGTAGGGATCACGAAGACAAGGTTAGAGAGATCAGGGCTCGTATGGGGAAATTTAGATAGTCATTCTGCCCTCGCTCTGTTTTCGAGTGGAACGGAAAAGGGTGGACTAGCGGTGGTACATGGTACACTCCACCACGCATCATACGATGCTTTGCGGTGTATGTATGTAAATGTAGATGTAGAAGTAGGTTGCAATCGTTACTCTGAGATGAAAAAAAAATCCCCCAGGATGTAGAACATGTCAGAAAACAAGATAACACAGTAAATATTTACAAAGAAAAACAAATATACTAGTGACCTTCCACAGATTCCAAATAAAATGGTCCTCATGGACGTGGAATAAGTCAAAAAAATTTTAACTAAATTTCTTTTAAAAGTTAATATCGAACTCGCCACAAAACGCGTAAGTATTCAATACACTGAGGTGCATAAGTCTTACGCTTTTTAGCCGTGTTTCATCAAATAGGAAAAATAATTTTATAAGACGTAGGCCTATTTCCATTCATCACATTTGAATATTTCGTCCGTAAAGGGCGGTATTACCAGAGCTGCGACTGTTGATAAATACAATTAAAACAGTTTCTGCGTCATTCTCTTGTTTAATTTGCCACTTCGCGTTTCTATGATTCACACCATCATCTTCAGGTGCGAACTATTTACTTAGATATCTGGTGCTGACGAAGAACACAGATGATTTTTCAATGTAGCAGACCAACGGCAGTGTAGGTCATGTTACATCTTTTGAGCGATGGTAGAGTCAGGTGTTAGAGTCAGATGGTCAGTCTGCTGCCTGATGTATGTCCTCTCCACCGTATAGTACGTCTACACAGACACAGGCTGTACTATCCCTCAAAGGACGCTACGTAACTTACACTGCCCTCGTTCTGCTACCATGAAAAAGACGTCTGTAGTCTTCAACATCACCAGCTATGTAAATAAATTACTCTCCATATGAAGATAAGATGTGAACCATCAAAACGCATAGTGGCAAAATAAAAAGTGACTGACGCAGAAACTGTTTTTTTCACATTACGCACTAAACATATAAGAAAGTCATATTTCACATCATACGTTATTTTGTATTATTAGTGATATACACACATTAATCGGTTCTACTAAGAAGTTCATCAAAGAAACAGAAAGAGTTGGTCACCAATAAATCCTTTATGCTTCTCTTAAATTGAACTTCATTAGCAGATTAGTAGTTAAACTTTTCATTGCTGCTGGCAAATTACTGATAATGTGCGTTCCTGAATAACGGACACCTTTCTGGATCCAAGCAAGAAACTTTAAACTTTAGTGAACGTTATTCTCATTTCCGGCACTGACTGTGTAAGAGAAGCTGTTCGTTTGAAAAAGTGGTATAATTTTCATGACAAATTTCATTAAGTAGTAAGTACAGGGTGTTTCAGAAGTAATAGTCAATATTCTTTCGAATTATCTTTCTAAACAAAAAAGGCAAGTATACATGGTTCTAAAACGCATACCTTAAGAGCTATGAGCAATTCTTGATCTTCGATACTGTGAAACAAGCCTCTTCTGCTGCAATATCTTTGCTTTTAATATTTTAGGAAGTGGTAGTATGGATCAACACAAGAAAAAAGTCCAGTAAACATGAGCTCTAAAATGCATACCTCAAAAATTATGAGCAGAGTTGTGTTTCAAAGCAGCGAAGATGATAAAGTCCTCATAGATCTTAACGTGCACTTTACAGCACATGTTTACTGGACATTGTTTTCCCAAAGTATGGAAAGCAAAGAGCTTGCAGTAGAAGAGATTTGTTTCAAGTATCGAAGATCAAGAATTGCTCGTAGCTTTTAAGGTATGCGTTTCAGAGCCCATACTTACTTTGTTTACTTGACTTTTTTGTTTCATTCCTATCATATCTCTGAATATTAACCATCACTTCTTAAACACTCTGTATATAGGGAGGCAGTAGTTAATATCCCCAGTTCCCTAAACAGACCACTACAGGTATATTCTTCAGTTCACACCACAAATAATTGGTATTACAGTGTTTGGACCCAGAAAAGTTTAGTTTGGCTTGATAAGTTACCTAAAAAAATTAATTCTTTAAGACGCTATGAATTGAAAATCGCATACAGTTTTTATATCACTTATGTGTGACAACATTCGCATTGCAAACAGATTTGTTTAGACGCTTCAGCAGTTGTGTGGTATGCTCCTCCCAACTGAATTTGTTACTAATCTGTAATCGCAAATCGACGTGACATGAACTCAACAAGTCGTTGAAAGTCCTCTGCAGGCCGCACTGCCTCTATAGCGTTCCATAAATGCGAAGGTTTTGCCGATTTTGTTTATGAACTGACCTTTCGATTATATACCATAAATGTTCGATGGGTTGCATGTTGGCTGATCTGGGTTGCCAAATCATTCGCTGGAATTGGCCAGACCGTTTTTCGAACCAATCGTGAACACATGTAGCCTATTGACATGGTACATTGTTGTTTGGGAACATGAAGGTTGGCCGGCCAGTGTGGCCGAGTGGTTCAAGGCGCTTCAGTCTGGAACCGCGCGACCGCTACGGTAGCAGGTTCGAATCCTGCCTCGGGCATGGATGTGTGTGATGTCCTTAGATTAGTTAGGTTTAAGTAGTTCTAAGTTCTAGGGGACTGATGACCTCAGATGTTAAGTCCCATAGTGCTCAGAGCCAACATGAAGGTTGGTTGGTTTTTTTGGGGAAGGAGATCAGACAGCGAGGTCATCGGTCTCATCGGATTAGGGAAGGATGGGGAAGGAAGTCGGCCGTGCCCTTTCAAAGGAACCATCCCGGCATTTGCCTGGAACGATTTAGGGAAATCACGGAAAACCTAAATCAGGATGGCCGGACGCGGGATTGAACCGTCGTCCTCCCGAATGCGAGTCCAGTGTCTAACCACTGCGCCACCTCGCTCGGTGGGAACATGAAGTGCATGAGTGGCTGCAGATAGTCTCAAGTAGACGAACAGAAACATTTCCAGTGTAGATCGGTACAGTTGGACCAGAGGGCGCAGTCCCTTCCCTTGCAACTACTATCAGCTTGCACAGTGCCCTGTAGACATCTGTGGTCCATGGCTTCGTGGGTCTGCGGCACACCCGAATCCTGCCATCAGGACTTATCAACTGAAAACGAGACTCATCTAATCAGGTCACGCTTTTCAGTGTTCTAGTGTGCAACTGATATGGTCACGAGCCGAGAAGAGGCGTGATGTCATGGTGTTAGCATTAACTCCAGATTTCGCCGCACTGTCCTAAGGATACGTTCATCGTTAACCAACGACGATTTCTGCCATTAATCCACGCAATGTTGCTTGTCTGGTAGCACTGACAACCTCCAAGAAAACGCCGCTATTCTCTGTTGTCAAGTGAGGGCCGTCGGAAACGGTACTGCGCGTGGTGAGAGGTAAAACCTGAAATTTGGAATTTCCAGCTTACTCTTGACTCTGTGGAATTCGGAATATTGAATTCCCTAAGGATTTCCGAAGTGCAATGTCCCATGCGTCTAGCCCTAACAACCATTCCGTCTTCAAAGTCTGTTAATTCCCGTCGTGGGGCCTTAACCACGTCGGAAACCTTCCCACATGACTCAACTGAGTACAAATGACAGCTCCGCCAATACACTGCTCTTTTATATTTTGTGTGTACGATATTATCGTCATCTGTATATGTGCGTATCACTATCCCATGACTTTTGTCATCTCAGTGTTTGCTCCTGCACCCAGTATATACAGCCGTTCCAACTTCCAATTAATAAGAGTTCATCCGAGGTTGATCATGACATCTCAAGACAGACACAAACTCAACACTGGTCTCTCTCGATGCACTTTCTATACTACACCCAGGATCTCAATACTGTTCCCCAGTCCAACCACTATAACCATAGCTTCCTCCCTGGTGAAGTCTTTCCTCTGTCACCTATCGCAGACCAGCACAGTTTCAAAAAATGGTGAGTTTCTGTTCTGATCCTGGTTATTCCAGGAAAAGTTGGTTTGCATTTTTAGCGTGAGAACTACCTAACAACAAAACTTTCTTTCTCTTTACTAATTTCCCTACATTCCTACTTTTCAATTTAATTCTGAAAGTTTGTTGTACCCTTCAGTTTATAACTGAAAAAACAGGTCAAATGTAAAGCTGTTAGATGAAGCTGTACGCCTGTTCCATGTGTTGCCTGTTGCCACTTCCCACCTCTCTTTACCCTTCTTCCTCCTTAACCTATACAAATCTTTCCTACCCTTGTCTAATTCAGCCTGAAGAACGATATTTATCCCCTCCTGTTCTACTATTTTCTTATCTGTACAACATAATCTACGACACCACTGTGGAGCCTCATTTACTTCCCTAATTCCCTGGCCACGGCAGTTACCCAAATGGAAAAACTACAGCACCCATCACAAAAAACCCTGAAACTAACAATGCTTGGGTAGCACGCACTTTTCATTCATGATGGCAATAATAGTTCAGTAAGAATAAGTCAATTAAATAACCGATAAGCAAGAAAAAATGTTTACATAAATTTTGCCTATACTCAAGTCTACCTTATGTGAACAAACTACTAGTGTGAAGTATCTCAACCAAAAAACTTAAAAGGGATATAAAATGGATAGCAAAGGGATATAAAATCTACTAAACCTGAGTTCAAGAGTAGAGTAAGACCAAAATTTATTATTTTAGAACACTCCTCAAAGACACAAACTGTAGTGATGGATACAGTGCTGATGGCATGAATGAAAAATAAAACAACTTATTTGAATACTGTTTTTTCCACCAAAAGTAACCCAGAAGGTCTGCAAAGATGCCAAGTATTACTAAAGGAATAAAAATACCTTGTGAAACAAAAAGGAAATTGTATCTGTCAGTCAGACACATCCCTGATGTTGATGTTATAGCTTATTACAGACATACTAAAAATATTAAAGGACATCAAAGCAAATACAGTGTGAAAAAGATAAATATATCACATAACAAAATAAAGACAATTTGTGGTATAATTCTGGAGAATACTGGTAGAATCAGACATGAAGAGGAGCCGATAGTATCAAGAGAAAATGATACATTGCTAACAGATGTGTGTAGTGTTGCAAAACTTGAAATATGAACTAAATAATAAAGGAATACGCTCTTTTCAGATTGCTGGAAAGAAAATAGAACAACTGAACAAGATCCTCTAACAAGAGACCATTAGACTCGTTAATTACGGATTCTGATGAGTCTCATATACATGTTGAAGGGGACCTGTTTTGACCTGGTTAATGGCATTCAATATGACAGCCCCTATTTTCTGAGAAAATAGCGCAACAACTAAGGTTCATGGCTGTTAGGTTTATGGTATAGTTTCAAACCCTACCCATCTACCTTTTTCCTTCTTTTTCCAGCTCCATCGTACAGATTATCATTAGATAATATAGGTCATGCAACATTATTAAAATTATAGTCATTTTCGCTTTAGGGATTTCATTAATATGTCAATAATTGCATCAAACGTTCTTCGAATGTGTATTCTGTTTGTGGCGCGTCGTTAACATCCCATATTTTTGGATAACACTGGCTTGATTAGTGGGGAGTGCAGACTGATCAAACATTTTACGATAAAATCTTTTTATATGAAATAAAAGTAAGCACCTGCACAGTAAAAATGATCTCACCCAAATGTAACGCACTTCGCCATCCCTGTGATGTTTATTTTGTAGGCAGATCGAAACTTTCTCAAAAAAATTCAAAATGCCTCCAACTTGTCGAAGACTAATGGAGAAATAGCTTCAAGAAAACTGCCATAAAAATACGTTATTTAATTGTGCACCAGTTTACTGCATCTGCTTCCACAGGAATGATCAAATATGCGTTGTTCGCAACGAAGATGATCGAAGAAAGAATAATCTTTTTGAATTCAAACTAACTGCGTTTAACGATACCGCATCCGAAGAAACCCAAGTGCCAACAAGGCAAGATTTCATTAAAAGGGCATGGCACTCTACGAATTTGCGTTTCGGCTGCTTCTACGACAAACACCATTCGGATTTTTTTTTCTAGCACAGGAAGACATGCAAGCAAAAAGGAGTAAGATGATACTGTGATCCATTCTCTTACAAACGGAATACACATTTGAAAGAAATTTCCTGTAAAGATGGATTTATTAATGGAATTACTACGGCGAAAAATTACTATTTTTTAAATAATTTTCCTTTTCATGTACGATTTAATGATACTCTGAACAATGAAATTAAGAAAAAAAGTACACATGCTCGATTTGAACCTGTACTTTTAGTGAACCTTAGGCGCTATACTACTCTCGATTAATGGTAACATTCCTAATGTTACAGGTACAGGAGTCACGCATATCAAGCCAACATCGATTTTCTCGGAAACTAGCAGGCGTCTCATGAAAAACCCCTATCTAGGTATTCAGGACAGATCCATCTACAATATAACTGAGACACATCAAAGTCCGTGATTAACATGTCTGATAGTCTCCTTGTGAGCTTACTGCAGTAAATGGCAAACAAAAACATGACTATAATCCGATTTTATTACCTTTCCGTGTTTACTGAAATAATATGTAAAGAAAAGAGTCACTTTAAACAGTTATTTTAAAAAATATATTTGCTAAAACACGTATTTACTGATTAATCTGTACTAAACTGACAGTTATTACAATCTAAATAGTTTATCTTTACAGGAGAATAGAAACTTGGGTGTCTCACCTGGCACAGGGCTGCCAATAGGCACACAACTGTGTCCAACGTTCTTCATGCCGTCCTCTTGGCTATGGGTTACCAAGAATTCTGTCTAATAGACGAGAACTATTACGTAAACGTGTAGTTTTTGCTTTCAACTTTATTTGCTCACTTTACTTAATTGCAGGTAGTTGAAGTAAAATAGCTTGTTCCGCAGGCTGACACGGGAAGGAGATAAGCTGTATAATGTGTTGTGCAGCTCACGTTACCGGCGTATGTAACCCTCCAACACTATGCGGTATACTAGCGACGCGTGGCTCCTAATATTCTGTCATTCTCAGATAAGGAGTCAGTTCGGAAGAATATGTACCGAAAGAATGCAGACAACTGTATTAGAAACGATCGAAAACAAAAAGTGTATAATTGTGTGGATTAATGTGTTTATTAGCTAACGAATTTCTTACTAATTATGAAACTGAAATTTACTGCAACTGTAGCTGTTTAATGTAATAATACGGTCGCCAACTCGTTTAAGGGCAAAAGTTATGAAACAGACTGTATTGGGTTGAAATTAAATTTACTTAACAATTAATGTTACATATGTAGGCGATAAAGATCAGGCATTATCAGAAGCTCAACTGACAAAGCAAAAGGTAATAAAATGTTTAAAAGTTGATTACCATTGCACTGAACACTAGGATCATTGCACTGAATACTACAATCATTCGAATCATTCAAAAGTAATTTACAGTTTACAATTACACGTAACGCGGTATTAACTGTGAAACGTTACTTCACTATAGTGTTCACTAACTACAGCATTTGATTTTCAGTAATTTTTTTTCAAAAATGCAATGAAAATAGTTAAATTGAAAAACTGAAATAATATCTTCAGTGAACTTGTAAGCTTTATCATTTCATTGAAACAGCAAATTTTAAATACTATCATCTAGCTCCTTCTTGGACTTAACCCTTAACATGGACCACCCGCCTGACAGACGGGTACAGACTCAACTTGTGGGCGCTGGAGCGATGCAATTTCCTGTATTATCGTCAAAGACTAAGAGTATCTCAGTCGCTCATGTGTCGTGAAGTGAGTGTCTTAATGTCTGCCGTTACTCGTCTGGTGCAGTGAGCACTGGTTTCTTGGAAGCTATCCCGTTTCGCAGACGGATATACCCCAAAACGCATATAAATAAATACACCCGCTTCTGAAGCATTTGTGCAATATTGTTTCATAAACGTACGTTTCCAGTGACGTATATAATAATAAATATCCCATTTTTCAGATGCTGTAATTTCATTTTAAGATCTTTCATCTCATTAAAAGCAGTAATTAAGTGCTTTGCTGGCATTTCAGGTGAACAATGAGTGGGGTACAGAGGATAGTGTCCACTAGAACGAAATACGTAACGGGTCTTGTCCCCCCCCACCACCCCCACCCTCCATACCCTACTAATGTGAAACAGATGTAGAAGTGGAATCCGAAGACTCTAATGTGCCAGATGTAGTCAAAATTCTTCATCTGAAATATAGGAAGCAGAATTAGAACAGGTAACTCCCGCACCTTCGTAATGTGCTGATCACCAACTAGGTGGAGAGCAGAGGTGTGAACAACGATCCAGTGAAGATATAGACTATGCTGTAATCTATTCTGGATAACGGGGCGTTTTTCTTGGAATTCAAAGCCAACTGCCTCGAGTAACAGCCGTTCAGTGACAAATGTTATAAAAATAAGGCTGTCATGTCTGAAGGGAGACGCTCGAAGGTGACAAAATCCCGGTCCCCGACGATGTTTGGCGTATCTACTCCTCCGACAATATGACAGATTTTTTGGTTTTCTTACATCATCGGGAATTTTGAAACCGTCCAAGAACGATATTTTTCTCTTTTTCTACCTGTGCGACTGGTCATCCAATTTTCCGGGCTGCTATATCAGCGTTTCTCAAGGCTTTGTGCATTGTGATTCAACAACGAGAAAGGAGAGAGAGAGAGAGATTAGTCCCACTTGCAGCTATTTCATCTCTTTTTGAGAATTTTATTGACAACCGTCTACGGAATTAGGAAATTGGAGTATTTGCTTGCGTAGACGAAACCTTGCGTCCTTTCAGGGGTCTATGCCGGTTCAAAACATACATATCCAACAAACCGGCCAGATACAGCCTAAAAGTGATGTATTTGACGGAAGCGATGTATAGCGCATGTGCGTACGTCTGCAAAGACAGAGACAGGGTAGGAATTACTGTCGAGTAAAAACAACTGAGCAATTCCTATCAAGCACTAGTAGGCCTACGCTTATCGAAATGTATCTATAATACACGTAGAAATACCACGCTTGATAACTGGTTTTCGTCAGTGGAAATTGTCCAGTGGTTGTGGGACGACGGATTCACGATGGTTGGGATCATACGGATAAACATTCCACAAATCCTAGGGAATTTCTCCCAGATAGGGACAAAGCAGTAGATTCAAGCATCTACGGATCCACCAAAGAGCCGGCCGGAGTGGCCGAGCGGTTAAAGGCGCTACAGTCTGAAACCGCACGACCGCTACGGTCACAGGTTCGAATCCTGCCTCGGACATGTATGTGTGTATTGTCCTTAGGTTAGTTAGGTTTAAGTAGTTCTAAGTTCTCGGGGACTTATGACCACAGCAGGTGAGTCCCATAGTGCTCAGAGCCATTTGAACCATTTTTCCACCAAAGAGCTGACTCTTCTTTCGTATACACCAAGAGGAACAAGGCTGTGATCCTCTTATCTACAATGCACCATGATGATTTCGTCGACCAAGGAAATGACAAACACGAAATTATTTCATTTTACATTGCAGCGACGCCATGTGTAGAGACACTCGACATAAAATGCAGCAAGTACTCGAGTAACAGATATTTTGTGTCATTTGGTACCAGTCAGTTGCTGCAATGCCTATGTTTTGCACGAACATGTCAAGGACAAAGCTGCGTTTTCAAGATGTCATTTCATGTAAGTATTAGGCCTCTCACTCACAAAACCCCAAATGAAACAACGACTCCAGACAAGTTTATCAGACCGTTTACGAGGAAGTACTGTGAACATTGTGAGAACTGAAGTTAAAAGTCACCTAACAAGAAGAAACGATGAACCAGTTCAGTCATTGAGGGGACCGGTTCAAACCAACCGGCTGAAAAAACGTACAAGCTGCCAGTGTTGTCCCTACCAGAAGACACGTGTGGCTAACTATCAATGCGTGAAGTGCCGAACCCCAAGTTGCCTAGAATGCTCAAAGAAGCTATGCAATACGTGCACATCAGGGTTGTAAACTATTATTGATAGTCAGTTATTACGTATTGTTTTATAGACGCATTTAGCTGATTTGTGATGGATTACATTTACCTTGGTATCAGTAGCGAAAACAATATAATTTATTTTGCTTTTATTAACTAGTTCTGATAATTGCGACCGATTTCTGGAAGTAGCTCATGCATTTATTTGAAATTCATTGTATCTCTCGTATGATTCCACACTTGGGTGTTATAGCCTATAGTTTATTTACGTTTGTTTGTAATCATGTGTCTTTACAATGTAATATTCTGTACCTAGAGTTCACACAAACTTTAGTTAGTGTCCTGTTCCTGTTATTGTTACATATTCCAGTTCTCTGAAGATCCATATTGTTATGTTTTTTTTGTTTTTATTACAGTCAAAAATGGGTCAAATGGCTCTGAGCACTACGGGACTTAACATCTGAGGTTATCAGTTCCTTAGACTTAGAACTACTTAAACCAAACTAACCTAAGGACACCACACACATCCATGCCCGAGGCAGATTCGAACCAGCGACCGTAGCAGCAGCGCGGTTCCGGACTGACGCGCCCAGAACCGCTCGGCCACAAAGGCCGGCATTTATTACACTGATTTTGTAAGTCTATTCCCCATCATTTTGCACATAATTTTTCTTGTGAAGTGCATGCGATGTAGGTATTTCTATTTTACATGGCTGTTATCAAACAAAAGCTTCACAACGTTTTTTTTCACATTTACCTAACATGTCGCAAGTTACTATTTCGTCAAATTTCAATAAATTTGTGTTTAAATTTAGGTATTTTTTGTCTGATACGATATAAATGTACTAAAAGAGAACAAGTAAGGCTTTAACCGATGAAACAAAAAGTGAAAACATTGTAGCAATCTGAGAGGCGGAAGTTCCCTGTACGTAAATATCGTATACGCTCCCAGCTTAGGGTTAATAAACAAGTGTTATTCGTTAGTGTGACACTTGTTTATTACAATAACAAGAACAGGATCCTACTGTTGGTAACAATGAAGGACAACGATTAAAGTCTACTGAAGCAATGTATTATTCTGTGAACGGATTCTACGATAATGACAGGTGTTCTACATTTGTAAATGTCTTAAATGGCACAGTTCTGCTATGAGCTGCAACAGCTGTTGGCGTGACGTAATGGTTACGAGCAAATTATAATGCAGTTGGCCGCTCTTCTTACCATAATCATCCTGAAACGTCTCTCTGAATAAACATCGTAGTGTGGCCCACACGACTGCCTGCTCGCGATTCCCATAATGCCTCGCCACACATTTCGTCAGCACGCCGTTTACACACTTACTATCGCACGTCCTTACATTTACTTACGCTCGACCTCACACACTGTTAACATGTGACTCTTACGGCACCTTCCTTGTAGGACCATTCAGCCCTCGGTTATTTACTGCAAATACTCTGATGTTGCAGTGTGTCTGCTGCATTTTTACATGCTTCGTTTCAGTAGTTTAGAATAATATTATTTTACAGTTTTTCAGTTATTTAGCACTGAAAATCATCCGAATGAGACGGAAATCGGTAGATGTGATGTGCATGTACAGACATATAAATCTACATCTACATCCATAATCACCAGCCACCTGACGATGTGTGGCGGGGGGTACTTTGAATACCTCTATCAGTTCTCCCTTCTATTCCAGTCTCGTATTGTTCGTCGAAGGAAGATTGTCGGTATGCCTCCGTGTTGTCTCTAATCTCTCCGATTTTATCCTCATGGTCTCTTCGCGAGATATACGCAGGAGGGAGCAATATACTGCTTGACTCCTCGGTGAAGGTATGTTCTCGAAACTTCAACAAAAGCCCGTACCGAGCTACTGAGCGTCTCTCTTGCAGTCTTCCACTGGAGTTTATCTATCATCTCCGTAACGCTTTCGCGATCACTAAACGATCCCGTAACTAAGCGCGCCGCTCTCCGTTGGATCTTCTCAATCTCTTCTATCAACCTTATCTGGTACAGATCCCACACCGGTGAGCAGTATGCAAGAAGTGGGCGAACAACTGTATTGTAACCTACTTCCTTTGTTTTCGGATTGCATTTCCTTAGGACTCTTCCAATGAATCTCAGTCTGGCATCTGCTTTACCGACGATTAATTTTATATGGTCATTCTGAAACGTCCCCTTAGAACAATTATACACGACTGTGCTTAAACTGACACACAATATTTTTTAGCGCAACCCAATCTGACTTTCAATAATCCCTACAAAAGAATGGCCCTGACTAACATTAACCTGTACCTTTCACAAATCACTTACCTCACCAAAAATCTTCGTTACTCGAACTACTGCAATACAGCGAGCGCCACTACTGCCAGCTAAATAAAAGATTCAAACTACTGAAGGCACTAACTACTGATAGGCATAGTTAGCAAATGAAAGATTTTAATAGAGAACAAACAATGTATTTACCTTGATGATCATAATATATATAACAGTTCATGCCAACCAGTCTTACAAATTTCACAACTCCGCCATCTCTCTCCCCACATCCACCACTGCTGGCGGCTCTATGTAAGTAGGCTGTTTATGTTTTCTGGCTGTGCTGTGTGCAGTCTGTGGCTAGTTTGCATTGTTGTCTGCCATTGTAGTGTTGGGCAGCTGGATGTGAACAGCGCGTAGCGTTGCGCAGTTGGAGGTGAGCCGCCAGCAGTGGTGGATGTGGGGAGAGAGATGGCGGAGTTTTGAAATTTGTAAAACTGGATGTCATGAACTACTATATATATTATGATGTTAAGGTAAATACATTGTTTGTTCTCTATTAACATCTTTCAATTGCTAACTATGCCTATCAGTAGTTAGTGCCTTCTGTAGTTTGAATCTTTTATTTAGCTGGCAGTAGTGGCGCTCGCTGTATTGCAGTAGTTCGAGTAACGAAGATTTTTGGTGAGGTAAGTGATTTGTGAAACGTATAGGTTAATGTTAGTCAGGGCCATTCTTTTGTAGGGATTTTTGAAAGTCAGATTGCGTTGCGCTAAAAATATTGTGTGTCAGTTTAAGCACAGTCTTGTATAATTTTTCTAAGAGGACGTTTCAATTCCATTTTAAATTACTCCTAATGCGTACTCCCAGATAATTTATGGAATTAACTGCTTCCAGTTGCTGACCTGCTATACTGCAGCTAAATGATAAAGGACCTTTCTTTCTATGTATTCGCATCACATTATACTTGTTTACATTCAGATTCAATTGCCATTCCCTGCACCATGCGTCAATTCGTTGCAGATCCTCCTGCATTTCAGTACAATTTTCCATTGTTACAACCTCTCGATATACTACAGCATCATCCGCAAAAAGCCTCAGTGAACTTCCGATGTTATCCACAAGGTCATTTATATATATTGTGAATAGCGACGGTCCTACGACACTCCCCTGCGGCACACCTGGAATCATTCATACTTCGGAAGACTTCTCTCCATTGAGAATGACACGCTGCGTTCTGTTGGCTAGGAACTCTTCAATCCAATCTCACAATTAGTCTGGTAGTCCATATGCTCTTACTTTGTTCATTAAGCGACTGTGGGGAACTGTATCAAACGCCTTGCGGAGTCAAGAAATACGGCATCTACCATAAATGATTACTAACTCACGAAAAAAGCTTCACAAATTGACCAAGTAATAACGCTTTGGCTCACCTCTGGTCTTTATGCAAGCAGTTATTCGGCTTGGATAGTTGGTAGTCCTTGTATGTCCTCCTGACGGAAATCGTGTCAAATTCTGTCCAACTGGCGTGTTAAATTGCCAAAATCCCGAGATGGTTGGAGGGCCCGAACTATAATGCTCCAAGCATTCTCCAATACGGAGAGATCTGGCGCCCTTGCTGGCCAAAGTAGGGCTTCGCAAGCGCGAAGACAAGCAGCAGAAACTGTCGCTGCGTGGAGACGGGCGTTACCTTGCTGAAATGTAAGCCCAGGATGGCTTGCCATGAAGGGCAACAAAACAGGACGTAGAATATTGCCGCTGTGCTGTAAGCGTGCCGCGAGATTACAAACAAAAGGGTCATGCTATGAAAATAAACGGCATCCCATACCATCACTCCTAGTGGTCGGGTAGCATGGCGGGCGGCAGACAATTTGGTATCCCGCTGCTGTCTGCGCCTCGCCAGACACGTCTTCGCTAGTCATCGAGCTCAGTTCGAAGCGAGAGTCATCACTGAAGACAATTCTACTCCAGTCTATGAAGTCCAGGCCGAAGACGAGTCTGGAAGCGCGTCGGATAGAGGTGCAATACCTATCTGGCCGTCGCCCGCCATTCGGCCCGACAACCAGAATTGATGGTCTGGGGCGTCATTTCTTCTCATAGCCGGACCCCTTTGGTTGTCATCCGCGGCGTCTTTATAGCGAAGCGGAACGTCGACGATATTCTACACTCCATTTTCTTGCCGTTCACGGCAACCCATCCTGGGCTTAAGAGAGTAACCCCAAATGTAAGGTCTCCTATTTTTTCATAAAACATAGACCTGTTTATTTCTAATCCAGATCTGTCACAAGATTTCTGCCTTAGCACGGATTCTTCTAAAGTCGGTCTTGGTGCCCACTTATTTCAAGAAGCCATAGAAAATGACACTACTGTTCAGAAAACCATTGCTTTTGCTAGCCGAGTGCTAACAAAATCTGAAAAAAATTATTTAGCTATCGTTTGGGCATTTATCAAATTCCGTTTCTTTCTTTCTAGCAAGCAAGTAAAAGTATACAGTGATCATCGTGCATTACAATTTCTTATGTCTTCAAAATTAAATCATGACAGGTTAAAACGTTGGGCATTGTTTCTGCAAGAATTCCGCTTCACAATAGTCTACATTCCCGGCAAGGAGAACATTGTTGCGGACGCACTGTCACGCGCACCGGCTGGGCTTGAGAAAAGTAACACAGAAGGCAACCTCGAGAAAAATTTCAGTATTCTTTACATTCAGAAAGTCGCCTTTGAAAACTTCATCACCACATCTTTAAAGGACATTGCTCATGAACAAGATAAAGATCCGATTTGGAAAGACATCAAAAGTAAATGGCATGAAAAGACACACACTCAGATTCGGCATTATTACCTGGTTAGAAACAACATACTCTTCAAACGCTGCACTGTTGATGACAAGCTATGGGTACTTTGCATTCCAGACGATTTTGTTAATAAGCTCATTTGGTACATTCATTTCAGCTATGCACATTTTGGTCCACGAAAATGTTATCATATTCTTCGAACGACTTGTTATTTTAACAATATGGAAAAGAGAATTCGAAGAGCCTTGTCTATTTGTAAACTTTGTCAAAAGGCTTAACCATCTACTGTCTCACATCGTGCTCCGCTGTTTCCTATCATTCCTTCTAAATTAAAAGAATTTGCTGCTGTTGATCTCTTGGGACCACTTGTCAGAACATCTAATGGATTTGCGTACGCTCTAGTCGCTGTTGAACTTACTTCAAAATTTGTTTCTTTCACTCCGTTACGTAAAGCCACTGGACGGTCTGTATCCAACGCCTTTGTTAAAAATTTCTTACGTGAAGTTGGACACGTTAGTAAAGTCATTTCAGATAACGGACCGCAATTCAGATCTGCTGTTTGGTCACGCATGCTTCGGAATCATAAAATCAAACCTGTTTTTATTTCATTGTATTCACCACATTGTAACCCGTCTGAACGGATTATGAAAGAAATCAATAAGCTTTGCAGACTTTATTGTCACAGAAAGCATCAGCATTGGGACAGATATTTACACTTATTTCAAAATGTGCTGAATGAAATGCCTCATGATTCCACTGCTTTACCACCTACTCTTGTACTAAAGAATGAAGAACCACCGAACAGAATCAGAGAGCTTGTACCTTTCCCGAATACACGTAAACTTCGACACAAAGACATAATTGATTTGGCTCTTAAAAATATAAAATCTGCAGCAGACAAAAGGAGAAAACTACACGGTAAAGCAAATGCAAAGAAATTATATATTGGTCAGAAAGTTCTCATTAAAGCTCATTCATTGTCACATAAGAAGAAACACTTGAGTCACAAATTCTTTCTAGTTTACAATGGACCTTACAGAATCCGACGTATACCACATGATAATTGCGTTGAAGTTGAAACTCTGCGTACTAGGAAGAGTAAAGGTTTACACCATATTTCACATGTAAAACCGTTTATTGAAAGATAATCTGCTTTTTAACTTTGTCTTTGCCATAAAATTTTTCACTTCACGTTACTAGTACTCTTTGTCACACTTACAAACTGTTAACATGCAACTATGTTTTAAAGCTAACTAACTATCCAGTCAAGAACATAGGTAACTTAGACAAGTAATTGCGAATGCACTGTTATTGCGAACAGACGACACAGTGTTGTTATTTATACATTCCTCCTTGTTAGTTGCACGATTACGTAACGACTATAAGGCTTACATACTTAGAACATATACCAGCACTGCTAATGAGATTTTCATGCAACATTTTGGTTTGCTTGAGAGTGGATTCTGGATTTGAGGTGCTTTCTGTGAAATGCCAGATGACACAGTGGTTAGTTTATGTGACAGCTACACGATTTTATCACGATGCCGCTAATGCGTGACAATTTACAATGTTGCTTTTGCGGTGTATCTGTTTTATATCTGCACAGTTTTTTCTGAATTCTTCTATAACGTGAGACATGTTTTAGTGGTGACTTTTGTGGTATGGCTACAAGGAGACAGCCTTTTCCGTAGCACAACAATACGTTACAGCACAGTACTTTCCTCATCACGGCAATAAGCGTAATAAGTAAGATATCTATACGCAAAGCATTTCACTTTTGTTTATCATGAGGTAAGTACATTGGCTTCTGCAGAACTTAGCTTTTGGAGGACGATAATTACGACACTTCCACAGAGATTATCTTACAACAAGATGCACATTTAGCGCTACAGGACACGCATTTGAGTGCTTAATTTTGTACTTAAACCATTTATTTTTCAAGATTTTTGAAATACAAAGAAAGTTTTCTGTGATACATTTCATTCCATTGCTGTAATCTGTAACACCTGAGGGTATAATTACATTAATCCTCAGGGGTGTACACGCCTACTTTGTGTACCATGTGTGTGGCAAGCACAAGGAGCCCTAGCTAATATGGTATTTGCTTATACAACTTTACACATCGGTACCATATTTCTCTAATACATAAATTACACAGCTATCTGATCATTTAACTGAGAGAGACAAACCTTTTTACTACGTCAGTTACAGATGTTTACGCAATTACACAGTTGGGTAACTTCACACTTATGAAATTGTATTTTGTCTGTACTTTGTGAACTGTTCATATTTTTTCAGAACCACTGTGATACTATGAGAGCTTTGAATGATGTATTTTGTATGGTATCACGATTTTAAAGTACGTTTGAGGCAGATGACACTTTTGACATGAGCAGAGAATTTTTTATGGTTTGAAATTATTGCAGAAAGCTACGACTTTTTTGAGATTTGACTGAGGTGTTATGATGTTATTTTTATGACGACGATGTGTATTATGCTGTTGAGGTATGTTTATGTCAATAAGATGATGCTACCATATATGAGGAATGTGATTACGTGTTTATATGTATATGAATAATGAATAGAAGTTAGGGACTCTTGACTTGTGAAAAAGGATGTTGGAAACTAAGAATCGTACTTTAAGAGTTATGAAATGTGTGTAAATGCGTGAACGTATCACAATGCCGAAGAAAATTTTTTTGGACACTGCTATATTCATGGGATTTTGTTTCTACACATTTGTAACGTAAATTTTCGACCTGTGAAATTTTTATATGAGACTGTCACTGTAGCGGAATCTGCTGTCGTAAATATTTCCGTAAGAAAGTTAAGTGACCACCTGCACGTGTGTCATGGGCACACAGCTGTGTCAGACACCTGGAGAACAAGCCATTAGGGTGTGCCTTTCCGGAAGCACAGGTAGAAAAAAATCCTCGCCATTGACATTCCTTTAGAGAAAACATTGCAAATGCGACACCCTCATTACTTGGAAAGATACTTACATCTGCACACCTGATTATGACAAGCGTCTTTCTACAAGAGTTGAGAGAATTTCTACTAACTTATGAAATGTCACATGACTATTTAATGATATTTTTATGCTTTACTTTTCGTAGTTGCTTATTTCATTTGATGCCTGTTTTCCAGCTGTGTTGCAGCATTGGTTTTATAAAATAAACTTAGATGCATTTGCTAATGTGAACACTTTCTGTCAACAGATCTATTAAATGATAATTTTGTAATCCACATTCTTTAAAAAAGGAGCACTTGGAAAGGAAAGAACAATAAGAAGGGACTAGTAACAGTAACTGGACACATAATTTTCTTTTCAAGTACATGGTAATATTTTTTTTACAATAAGTTGTTGTGGTGCACCACTTTAATTACATAGACATTAAGATGTGAATATACATTTCCCTTATCTGCATTGTTGTTTTTAGTGTAATGTTTTTTCTGCTTGAGGTATGTCATGTTTAGATATAAGTTATTTCTGTTGCTGTTTGCCAGGCATAGTGCTACTAAATTTCACTTTGTATTACTCTGTTAAGCTAGTTTTACTATTGATTTATTTTTATTGTTGCTGCACATTGGCTCATATTATTTGTAATGGTGCATTGCTTGGTAATTTAGATTTACTGTAGCTTGCTTTGCAATTTTCCATTGCTATTTGTGTTAATTTGTTATGTGCTGCTGCATTGCCTCGTCCCTTATTTTAGCATCTGAGCTCAGTAGATTTAAGTTAGCTTAAGAGGGGGTAGCCTATAAGAGAATGAGTTGCAATGAATTGGAAGAAATGTATTGAGAAGTTATACGAAAAAAGTACAGAAAGCAGGTATAGGTAGGACTTTTGGGAATAATGATGAACCAAGGGAGATCTCCATGCAAAATACTGCAGTAAAACAAACCCTGTCCTTTCCTTTTGTGTTATCCCACTATGTGTTTGTGTACCCTTGTGTATTTGTTTTCTTCCTGTCTCTGTGTAGTTTCATAGAATTTTTTCTTCTTCTAATACTAAGCTATATTCACTATGATGAGGAATACTGTTATCCTCAAATATAATTGGCATTAATAATATGTTATTTACATTGTAAAGATGTTAGACATTATTTATTCTGTTTTGTTGCTCATATGTGAAGTTGATGTTTCGAAAGTTATTCTGATCTTTTATGTATGTACTCATGTCATAATTCCTGTAACACTGATGTATATGTTATTTCGATTCTTTTGTAAAGCCTGTATTACTACAAATGTTATCTGTATTGTTATGTTCTTTAATGATGTATTTTGTACCTTTGTAATTGTATTCTCATGTTATAAAATTGTAATTGACACCAGTTCATCAAATTAAGTAACTTGTACGTTACATTTCACTGCACACATTTCTGTTGGTCATACTATATGGACAATATGTGAGAAGTTGGGACTGTTAGTGTTTGCACGTGTGTTATTAATTCAGCAAGGGACTGGATAACAGCATTGCTGGTTCTAAGGACAATTCCAAAAACTTTGTGAGTGCACAAGTGGTGGTTATGGACTTGCTATATTATCTGCAAGACTCTTCAATGGTGATTGTGCACCTGCACAGTCACAACAGATGGCTGCTGGCCATCTCTACAAAGACTACAGTGGGTCTGCATCTTTAATGACCCACCAATACCATTATTTCTACAAGGACTACAGTGGGTCTACACCTTTGCTAACTCACCAATACTACAATCTCTACCAGGACTACAGTGGGTCTACACCTTTGCTAACTCACCAATACCACAATCTCTACCAGGACTACAGTGGGTCTGCACCTCTGGTGGCCCACCAATACCATACTCTCTACCAGGACTACAGTGGGTCTGCTCTGTGATGACCTACCTACCAATATTCATCAACTTCGAATGACTCTGCTGTGGGTTTGCTCTGTTGTGGCCCATTACCTGTCAGCATGTCAAGAGTCAGCACTGTCTTTCCGTTGGAAGGACACCACTACTTCTTCAAGACTGCATGGAAATCCACTACTTCTGTGTGCAATTTTTTTACTAATGAGACTTTGTGAAAAAAAACTGTAATTACTATTATGATGAATGATCAGGACTGTCTTTATGGACTGTGAGAAAATTTTAGCTTTTGACCAACATTGTATAAATAAGTGTGTGCATTTGATTTCTTTGTTACTGTAATTATGAAAAAAATTTTCAAATCTGTATTGGCCACTGCCCAAAAAAATTTGTAAAATTTTTTGTGGGGAGCATGGGGACTATGTAAGTAGGCTGTTTAGATTTTTATATTGGTAATGCCACGTAGCGCTCTGTATGAAAATCACTGGCTGTGCTGTGTGCAGTATGTGGCTAGTTTGCATTGTTGTCTGCCATTGCATACCAGCTCGCCGCCATGCTGTTCAAAAAGTTATGAACCTCTTCTTTCACCTCGTCGTCGGAACCGAATCGCTTTCCGGCCAAATGTTCTTTTAAGCTAGGGAACAGGTGATAGTCACTGGGCGCCAAGTCAGGACTGTAGGGTGGGTGGGTGATTATGTTACACTGAAACTGTTGCAGGAGAGCAACGGTTTTCCGAGCGATGTGTGGGCGAGCGTTGTCATGGAGAATGTGTACGCCCTTGCTCAACATTCCTCTTCTCCGGTTCTGAATTGCCCGTTTGAGTTCTGTCAGAGTCTCACAGTACCTGTCAGCGATAACTGTGGTCCCAGCGATTCAGCTCCGACGACGAGGTGAAAGAAGAAGTTCATAACTTTCTGAACAGCGTGGCGCCGAGCTGGTATGACATGGGCATTACTTTTGGGATTTCCCTCGTACAATTCAGCGCCTTAATGCCGCCACAAAAGGCGTAAGTTTCTGTTGCTTGTCCACGTGCTTTCCAGACCGCCTTGTCCAGGAAGGTGACCGGGTGTCTCCCCAACTGAGAAATTTTGAAGCACTGTGGGCAGGAGCCTCCTGCCGTCTCGGAATTTTGACGACATAACACGCCAATTAGACAGAATTTAGCACAATATTCCTAACGAGGACATCCAAAACTCCATTAATCAATGCCAAGCCGAATAAGGGCTTGCATGAGGACCAGAGGAGGCCAAACGCATGATGGCGCTGATAGATTTTTCTCCTTTTTACCTAAACGAGAAAACTTAAAATTAAAGTAAATTTCGTTATCCTTGTTCAGGTTTTATGTAAGTGCCCTATGAGCTAGTTCTTACATTGTTAAACAATTTTTTTCTTTGATTCAGTCAGTTTTAAATTTCATCCGAAATCGCGCTAAACGCATTCTCTGAAAATTATTTAGAGCAGTTAGTTCAAGAGCCCACGCGAATAGTAAACGGTTGTGAAAACACACTCACCTCTTAGCAACAAATAATCCTGAGTCAATAACGAGCATCAAAACTGACACAGAGATTAGTGAACACAGGGTTGTAGAAGCGAGATTGAATATTGTAATCCCCAAATCCTCCAAAAATAAGCGAAAACTGTTTAGGAAAGATATCTGAATGGTGCGAAAATTGGCAGTTGACCCTAAATACCGAAAAGTGCTAAAAGGAATTCGTTTAACTTCGGTTACATGATAAATCAGTCTAACCTAAAAGCCGTAAATTCACCTAGATACCTAAGCATTACAATTACGAACAACTTAAATTGGAAGGAACGCATAGAAAACGTTGAGGGGAAGGCTAACCAAAGACTACGTTTTATTGGCAGGACACTTAGAAAATGTAACAAATCTACTAAGGAGACTGCCTACACTACGCTTGTCCGTCCGCTTTTAGAATACTGCTGCGCGGTGTGGGATCCTTACCAGATAGGACTGACGGAGTACATCGATAAAGTTCAAAGAAGGGCAGCACATTTTGTATTGAGGGGAATATGGGAGAGAGTGTCACGGAAATGATACAGGTTTTGAGCTGGACATCATTAAAAGAAAGGCGTTTTTCGTTGCGACGGAATCTTCGCACGAAATTCCAATCACCAACTTTCTCCTCCGAATGCGAAAATATTTTGTGAACACCGACCTACATAGGGAGAAACGATCACCACGATAAAATGACGGAAATCAGAGCTCATACGGAAAGATACAGGTGTTCGTTCTTTCCGTGCGCTATACGAGATTGGAATAATAGAGAATTGTGAAGGTGGTGGTTCGATGAACCCTCGGCCAGGCACTTCAATTTGATTTGCAGAGTATCCATGGAGATGTAGATGTAGGTATTAAGTGAAATAGCCGTTGGATGTGTTCCGAAGTTTTGCCTATTCTAAATTGGATGTTTACACGTAATGATCTTTAATATCCAATGTTTCACAAATGGTGAATGATGTTTACATGAATCCCGGTCCAGTCGTTCCACGTAATTTAGTCTGAGTGCATGGGCGCCTTTTCAACACGTTTAGGGCGTAGCCGTCACGAGAATATCAAAGGTAGGTGAAACATATCGTTAACATTGGCGTTCTACAATTTTTAAGTGGACTGCGGTTTTAGCAGCCAAAAACGCAGTGATACAGATGTGTTTAGTCAGTAATAAGAGTTCCGCACAACCGTAGTAGATGTGGATACAACTATTACAGGTATGGAATTCATGCGAAAATTATGCGAAGCTCTTATTACGGGCGTCGTTACACGTTGTGTAGAACCCATCATGCAACAAACACAGCAATTGTTATTGTGATGTAGCCACGTAATTCCCAAGGGGAAAGAATAAGGTTGAAACACAAATAAATTAGCATCTGGTTGCTGGGATGTTTTATAATTTCTTTACTGCATTATCGATTTCAGGATTACCAGTCCCTCCAACTAATGAGCTCTCATCACCGAGGTTTTGCAGGTAACACAGCATTAACCTACTGATGTTGCCAAAATTGAGGGATTCCTCTATTTTTTCAACGTCAGTCATTTAATCCAGTGTTTCTTGTAACACCTTCATGATGATAACTCGTTAGTTTTAGCTAACAATACATTTCTGACGTACTTCTGCAAAAGTGCATAACCGCTTACAACGGAGTCTAAATACATCAGAAAATAAGATAATTATACAGTGTATTATACATAGTAGCTTCTAATGGTACTATTTATTGTTTCACCTTATTAAGTTCTCACGGATGACCATTACCTAATATTAACACAAGACCATCGGACCCATGCAGCTTAGAATAATATTTTTCTATGTTTCAGGGCTCTTTTATAACAAATGTCACCCAGTTTTTTCATAAAGGTTTGACTTTTGTCCTAACTTCTTAAATGGTTTATGAGTGTGACGTCCACACTCCCACCGTAAATGGTGTCTTAATTCAAATGAAAACTGGTTAAAAACATTTTAACAAAATTAACATTCGGAAGTTAGAAGATATTGTACTGTCTGAGCATCCGCTTTGCCCGAGTACGTATTTGGTTAGTGCATAAGTTCGTATCGTCTTCGTTTCGCTTGTTGATGTTTCGGTTGCTATAGTTTTATTTGTCGAGTGTCACTTTCTATTTGTAATTCAGTGTTGCCATTTGAGTTTGCATATTGTCATTTTGTCATTAGGAGATAGTGAGTGGAGCTGTGGACACCAGAAAATGGAGTGCCAAGTGGAGAAATCGGAACACATCCGACTTATTCTTCTGTTCGAGTTCAACGCAGCGGTCACAGTAGTAGAGGCAGCCTAAACATTTGCGGCGCGTATGGTATGGCGTGAAATAATAAAAAATAAAGACTCTTTACTCTGGTGTCGTTTCTGACTGTCAGTATATCATGAAAGGTACTTGATAAATACTGTCTCTGCTTTAAGCATGCTGTAGATTAAAAATACAAATCTACATCTACATCTACATCTACATCTACATCCATACTCCGCAAGCCACCTGACGGTGTGTGGCGGAGGGTACCTTCAGTACCTCTATCGGTTCTCTCTTCTATTCCAGTCTCGTATTGTTCGTGGAAAGAAGGATTGTCGGTATGCCTCTGTGTGGGCTCTAATCTCTCTGATTTTATCCTCATGGTCTCTTCGCGAGATATACGTAGGAGGGAGCAATATACTGCTTGACTCTTCGGTGATGGTATGTTCTCGAAACTTTGACAAAAGCCCGTACCGAGCTACTGAGCGTCTCTCCTGCAGAGTCTTCCACTGGAGTTTATCTATCATCTCCGTAACGCTTTCGCGATTACTAAATGATCCTGTAACGAAGCGCGCTGCTCTCCGTTGGATCTTCTCTATGTCTTGTATCAACCCTATCTGGTACGGATCCCACACTGATGAGCAGTATTCAAGCAGTGGGCGAACAAGCGTACTGTAACTTACTTCCTTTGTTTTCGGATTGCATTTCCTTAGGATTCTTCCAATGAATCTCAGTCTGGCATCTGCTTTACCGACAATCAACATTATATGATCATTCCATTTTAAATCACTCCTAATGCGTACTCCCAGATAATTTATGGTATTAACTGCTTCCAGTTGCTGACCTGCTATTTTGTAGCTAAATGATAAAGGATCTATCTTTCTGTGTATTCGCAGCACATTACACTTGTCTACATTGAGATTCAATTGCCATTCCCTGCACCATGCGTCAATTCGCTGCAGATCCTCCTGCATTTCAGTACAATTTTCCATTGTTACAACCTCTCGATACACCACAGCATCATCTGCAAAAAGCCTCAGTGAACTTCCGATGTCATCCACCAGGTCATTTATGTATATTGTGAATAGCAACGGTCCTATGACACTCCCCTGCGGCACACCTGAAATCACTCTTACTTCCGAAGACTTCTCTCCATTGAGAATAACATGCTGCGTCCTGTTATCTAGGAACTCCTCAATCCAATCACACAATTGGTCTGATAGTCCATATGCTCTTACTTTGTTCATTAAACGACTGTGGGGAACTGTATCGAACGCCTTGCGGAAGTCAAGAAACACGGCATCTACCTGTGAACCCGTGTCTATGGCCCTCTGAGTCTCGTGGACGAATAGCGCGAGCTGGGTTTCACATGACCGTCTTTTTCGAAACCCATGCTGATTCCTACAGAGTAGATTTCTCGTCTCCAGAAAAGTCATTATACTCGAACACAATACGTGTTCCAAAATTCTACAACTGATCGTCGTTAGAGATATAGGTCTATAGTTCTGCACATCTGTTCGACGTCCCTTCTTGAAAACGGGGATGACCTGTACCCTTTTCCAATCCTTTGGAACGCTACGCTCTTCTAGAGACCTACGGTACACCGCTGCAAGAAGGGGGGCAAGTTCCTTCGCGTACTCTGTGTAAAATTGACCTGGTATCCCATCAGGTCCAGAGGCCTTTCCTCTTTTGAGCGATTTTAATTGCTTCTCTATCCCCTCTATCCCTCTGTCGTCTATTTCGATATCTACCATTTTGTCATCTGTGCGACAATCTAGAGAAGGAACTACAGTGCAATCTTCCTCTGTGAAACAACTTTGGAAAAAGACATTTAGTATTTCGGCCTTTAGTCTGTCATCCTCTGTTTCAGTACCATTTTGGTCACAGAGTGTCTGGACATTTTGTTTTGCTCCACCTACCGCTTTGACATAAGACCAAAATTTCTTAGGATTTTCTGCCAAGTCAGTACATAGAACTTTACTTTCGAATTCATTGAACGCCTCTCGCATAGCCCTCCTCACACTACATTTCGCTTCGCGTAATTTTTGTTTGTCTGCAAGGCTTTGGCTATGTTTATGTTTGCTGTGAAGTTCCCTTTGCTTCCGCAGCAGTTTTCTAACTCGGTTGTTGTACCACGGTGGCTCTTTTCCATCTCTTACGATCTTGCTTGGCACATACTCATCTAACGCATAATGTGCGACGGTTTTGAACTTTGTCCACTGATCCTCAACACTATCTGTACTTGAGACAAAACTTTTGTGTTGTGTTGGTTACCCTAATGACTTAGACTACAATCACTTTCAATATTACTATTAAATGTTCTTGCAGGGCGTGGAATTATTACGTAACACGCAATACTTTTTCTCACGCCAGGAGCTACGAATTCTTTGAAACGTGAGGTCTATTATTTGTCTCACAAATATGGTTCGATGTACACAATTTTCCCCTTTGTAGCTGCTATTATGTAACGTACTCGGTGAATGCAATCCTATACAAGTGAAAGTTGAAGGAAAATATGAAATTTCTGAGGACTATTATTCAATATTAATTAGACGTTAGGAATTTATCAGTTCTCTTCACCAAAACTTGGCTCTCCGAGCCGCATGAAACTAATATAATATTATGCGTCTTAGAGGCTGCAAACAGTGGGAGTAATCAATCCACTAATCTTAAGATCGTACTACCCAGAAAAGGACGCTACTTCTACACAAACAAAAATTACTTTAAAATTTACATTAATAAATGTATTTTGAAACACAAACCAAGAAATTTTTGTTACAGACCTTAAGTGATATACAGCGACCAAAATATTAGTACGTCCATTCAGTTCAGCGGTACCAGCCAGAGAGATGAAACATTTTATCTAATAAAGAAATTGCCATCTAGTTTTAGTAATGACTGTCTTTTTCTGCGATACCACACTCAATATTGCGTCTTTGGATCAGCGCACTTTGCAAATTAGGCATGAGTATTTTTTAGAATGCATTTATCATCCTTACTAAACTCAGTTCCAGGAGACGGTGCAATGGGGATAACGCCATTGAATGGAGTACAGAAAGAAAAAGGTTTTCTCCTTTTAGGATGACCGTTTCAACGTCAGTCTCCACGCACAGGAAAACTTACAGGGTTTGAAGATGATCGTTTAAACGCATTATTCCTCAAAGATCCACATCGGTGTACTTCAGAAATGACAAATGTGATGAACTATGATCATTCCGCCGTCGTGCGACGTTTTCATGCAACGGGGAAGTTACCAAAATCGAATGTGTGGGTACCGCATGCTCTTACCTTAAATCACAAAAATCAGCGAATGGCCATACATGTATCTCTGCTTGCTCGTCATCAGTTAGCTCGTGAACAACAGTGACCATTTCTACCCTGTATCGTTAATGCTGACGAGAAATGGTACCTTTATGCTAACATAAGGAAAAGCAAGGAACCATTGACCTCAACCATGCCAGCCACTCCTCATACAAAGAGCTGCGCGCATCCACAAAAGGTTATCTTGTGAGACAGCGATGGTTTGTTGTACTACGAATTGCTTCCCCGAGATGTAACCATCACTGTTGACATTTATTGTCAACAATTGAGACGTCTTGCAGACATAATCGAAGAACAACGACCAGGAAGACAGCGTGAAGTGATGCTACTCCACGATAAGGTCCGCATTCTGCTAGACTGACAAAAACATTAAACAGAAATTTGGCTAGGAAGTCATTCGGCACCCCTTATTCACCTGATCTTGCGCCGTCAGTTTTTCACCTTTACGACCAGACGGGTTGTTTGGGGAAGGAGACCAGACAGCGAGGTCATCGGTCTCATCGGATTAGGGAAGGACGGGGAAGGAAGTCGGCCGTGCCCTTTCAAAGGAACCATCCCGGCATTTGCCTGGAGCGATTTAAGGAAATCATGGAAAACCTAAATCAGGATGGACGGACGCGGGATTGAACCGTCGTCCTCCCGAATGCGAGCCCAGTGTCTAACCACTGCGCCACCTCGCTCGGTCACCTTTACGATCTCTATCGAATAACGTTCAAGTGACTTCCTTTCCGGGTCAAAATACGCTGCGAACATGGCTCGACGAGTTCTTCGCCTAAAAAACTACGTGATTTCTAGTCGTAGAATAGAAAAGTTACCGCAGCGTTGGCAAATTGTTGTAAACAGTGAAGGAGAATATATTATTGACCGATGAAGTCCCAGTTATATGTATCTGCTGTGTTCAATTACACTTACGGTAAAACGCTAACCTAAATTTATTTCAATTATACTAATCAATCTCTTCCTTCCCCCCCCCCCCTCTCTCTCTGTACATCTGCTACTAGCTCTTCTCTTCGTCCATCTCCTCTTCCTCTCTCGCCGTTTCGTACAGAGATATAAGATATAATTTTATAGTTACATTCAGCGCCATCTGTGGGTACTGTCTGCTAAATGTGTTACAAAGAAATAATTTTAAATGTCATGACGTAATGCCATGTGCGAAAGTTTTACTGTAGCGAAAATGTAAGCGATAAACTTTTTCCCCATTTTGTTGAGGTTATAAACGAGAAAAACTTTCTTGAAGGCTTGAAATTACGTCTAAAGTCTGTTGCAGGTCGCCAAATTCTCTCGTTGTCAAATTTCGGATAGTGCGCATAGTAGCTATACATTATGCATTGTGTACTTTATGCAGCAAATAGTATGGAAGTATGGATTAAACACAATGAAGTTTGTATAAGCATTTTATTAATTATTTTAAATCGTATCCCATCGCACACAACAACCAATAAAAGCAGTTTCACAAATATGATAAAGTTCAAAATTCAAAGAGTCAATAGCTTTATTCAAAGAGTAAATATTTTTCCCTAACTCTCGAATCAATAAATATCTTGTACAACACATTTTCTAAAGCACCCTACGTTCTTTCTCAGGTTTCAAGCAATCTCGTTACCCAGTTCTACGAAAACCAGTTCAGTGGGTTAGCAGTAATAAATTTAAACGTCATGCTTTGACCGACAGTTTTCACGCTTCTAGTGTTTATTAAATCATGTCTCTTGAACTGTTATTTTAGAGGTCGGGCGACAGCAACAAAATTTCTGCACGATGAGTAAAATCTTTCGCACTAGCTGCTAAAATACTTTTATTAAAAAGTCACTATCGGTTTCGCGTCAATACAGATCAGGTGATCAGTAAAAGCAATTTCAACATTACAGAATCAAATGGTGTTACAAAAAATGAATGTAGGGTGTAATAATGCTTGCACTTGTATCTTCTAGTACATCAATTACGCTGATCCCAACAGGTATCGGGAGTTATAGTAAATATCACAGGATGCCTTATTACGGTAATATTTCTAGTAAAGGGTAAGCCTCTGATCTCTAAGAATACAGTTACGGCCTATTTCCATCCAAAGAATGATGGTCTAAAATAATTCGGGTCAGCCTTAAACGCCCATTTACATAAACAGGTAGTTCAGTTACTAACCTCCATTCAAATTTGCAGCTGCTGCAATGTGAAACGAAGGGTGTTATACTCAACAATTTAGAGGAAGATGAAACTGACTGGCCGCTAAAAAACTTCCCCGAAATTACTCTCAATGCACAGACCGAGCTGCGTGACAGAAGTCTGCTATCCAATTTTGATTGTCTGGGTAGGTTATAGCTTATCCATACACCTAACTGATACACCCCTACAGGACGCTGCTATTCTTTGTTGGCCGGCCGGTGTGACAGTGCGGTTCTAGGCGCTTCAGTCTGGAACCGCGTGACCGGTACGGACGCAGGTTCGAATCGTGCCTCGGGCATGGATGTGTGTGATGTCCTTAGGTTAGTTAGGTTTAAGTAGTTCTAAGTTCTAGGGGACTGATGACCTCAAATGTTAAGTCCCATAGTGCTCAGAGCCATTTGAACCATATTCTTTGTTGTGACACTTGTTTTCGTAAGACTGTGTTTTCATTTTATTTTCAACTGTCGTTATTGGATATCTTAAAAAACAAACTTCTTTATCTACGACACTATGGATGCGCTATACTCTTCCTGTTTCTAAAAAATAGTGCAATGTAGCATTCAAAAATTCATGTTATTAGCTATGTTTTTCAGGGTTAACTGTTTTTAACTGCTTTAAAAAAAATAGAAATTCCAATGACTATATAACAGCAAGTAAATTTCAAGCACTGTAAAGCCATCCCCACCTTTGTAGTCACAATAGCATCAGTTCGGTCCGAGACCAGCGCTAGCACCACCTCGCCCACGTGACTCGTAATACCGACCAATCACTACAGTTTACGCTGGCACCGTGCACACTTCTATGCTGTCTACGACATGGTAGGACCTTCAAGTTTCTGTTATTCTATTACACATAAGAAATTTAAAGAGGTTTATTCGAATTCCTGTTCTCATGACTTCCTTTGCGCACTGTGTGGTTTGTAAGTGGATACAGGAGCGAGGGACACATGCCGTTCATGAACAGAGAACTCAGATATTAATTTATTGTACATCTAATATCAAATACTTTGTTGCTGAAGTTGCAGCGTAAGTTGCTAACAGTAGATCTGAATGGTGAAATATGAACAGATACAAAAGATTTATAAATCTATTACTCTTCAGTGCAATGTCTGTTCAGAAGACGGCGAGCCCTGGCCACGCAAACATACAAAATGGTATCAGTGCATGAATGTTCGAACTTAAGTACGCCAGGTGCTGGAGCTCCGGAGAGGGGATGCTACCATCTCACTGGCATCGGCGTAATCGTTCCTGGAAGCGCCCTCGTGCCGCAGTGTTGGCTGTACGAAACGCGGCAGCATAACAGGAGGTGCGCGTATTTGTAAGTGCAGTCGACCAGATAGCGACCGATACCAAACCTGTCACTTCCAGGTGCCGCGCAGTCCCAGTCAGTTTACTCATAGACAACGACTTTCAGTGTACTATCGCTTTTATCTAGACAGTGAACGGTGGGACTTGACTCTAAGCAACCACTTTGCCGTGCCATAACGTTTTAAAAAATCTTTGAGTACTCAGCTACCATTGATGATGGTACACATCTCTTTTAAAAACCACTGTAATTTGTAATGTTTTAATTTCTTGTACTGGTCACCTGAAGATACATCTCTACTGATGGGGGACCAGTAGCAACTTTTGAAGAGCGCGGGATTAGCCGAGCGGTCTGTGGCGCTGCAGTTATGGACTGTGTGGCTGGTCCCAGCGGAGGTTCGAGTCCTCCCTCGGGCGTGGGTGTGTGTGTTTGTCCTTAGGATAATTTAGTTTAAGTAGTGTGTAAGCTTAGGGACTAATGTCCTTAGCAGTTTAAGTCCCATAAGATTTCACACACATCTGAACATTTTTTGAACTTTTGAAGAAAAGCTTTTTAACACCCAGCGCGGAAGATTGTATTCACCATCTTGAACTATGTGTCATGCAATGACATACACTACTGGCCATTAAAATTGCTACACCACGAAGATGACGTGCTACAGACCCCATATTTAACCGACAGGAAGAAGATGCTGTGATATGCAAATGATTAGCGTTTCACAGCATTCACACAAGGTTGGCTCCGGTGGCGACACCAACAACGTGCTCACATGGGGAAAGTTTCCAACCGATTTCTCATACACAAACAGCAGTTGACCGGCGTTGCACGGTGAAACGGCGTTGTGATGCCTCGTGTATGGAGGAGAAACGAGAACCATCACGTTTCTGACTTTGATAAAGGTCGGATTGTAGCCTATCGCGATTGCGGTTTATCGTATCGCGACATTGCTGCTCGAGTTGGTCGAGATCCAATGACTATTAGCAGAATATGGAATCGGTGGGTTCAGGAGAGTAATACGGAACACCGTGCTGAATCCCAATGGCCTCGTATCATCAGCAGACGAGATGACAGGCATCTTATCCGCACGTCTGTAACGGTTCGTGCAGCCACGTTGCGATCCCTGAGTCAACAGATGGGGACGTTTGCAAGACAATAACCATCTGCACGAACAGCTCGACGACGTTTGCAGCAGCATGGACTATCAGCTCGGAGATCATGGCTGCGGTTACCCCCAACGCAGCATCACAGACAGGAGCGCCTTCGACGGTGTACTCAACGACGAACCTGGGTGCACGAATGTCAAAACGTCATTTTTTCGGGTGAATTTAGGTTCTGTTTACAGCATCATGATGGTCGCATCCGTGTTTGGCGACATCGCGGTGAACGCACATTGGAAGCGTGTATTCGTCATCGCCATACTGGCGTATCAGCCGTCGTGATGGTATGGGGTGCTATTGGTTACACGTCTCGGCACTTTCAACAGTGGATGCTACATTTCAGATGTGTTATAACCCGTGGCTCTACCCTTCATTCGGTCGCTGCGGAACCCTACATTTCAGCATGATAATGCACGACCGCATGTTGCAGGTCCTGTACGGGCCTTTCTGGATACAGAAAATGTTCGACTGCTGCCCTGGCCAGCACATGCTAAAGATCTCTCACCAATTGAAAACGTCTGGTCAATGGTGGCCGAGCAATTGGCTCGTCACAATAGGCCAGTCACTACTCTTGATGATCTGTGGTATCGTGTTGAAGCTGCATGGGCGTCTGTACCTGTACACGCCATCGAAGCTCTGTTTGACGGAGTATCAAGACCCTTATTACGGCCAGAGATGGTTGTTCTGGGTACTGATTTCTCAGGATCTATGCATCCAAATTGCGTGAAAATGTAACCACATGTCCGTTCTAGAATAATATATTTGTCCAATGAATACCCGTTCATCATCTGCATTTTTCTTCTTGGTGTAGCAATTTTAATGGCCAGTAGTGTATTTTCGTAGGCACATTCATCAGCATATGTGGATACTGTCTGCGAATTATGTTACGAACAGAGTTAGTAACAAAGACATAAAAATAAAAGTCATTCATGATGCGGCAGTTTGTCACGGATCTCGGACGTAGTGCTGTAACCCAGTTTCTGGTCGAAAAATTATTAGTCTTTAACAATAGTAAGGAAAAGTTTCATGGAAGCGCCATAGAGCGTTGCTATAACAGCCGAGGGTCCGTAGCCGCAAATGGTTCCATGTAGGCTACATTAACAGATACGCCAGTGGAGTGCACGGGTAGGTCAGCCGGGCTC
This sequence comes from Schistocerca cancellata, assembly GCF_023864275.1. NCBI lineage: Eukaryota > Metazoa > Arthropoda > Insecta > Orthoptera > Acrididae > Schistocerca > Schistocerca cancellata. The sequence goes on along the minus strand of NC_064632.1, from coordinate 443,075,508 downwards.
AGCGGTAAACGGCGCTGAACGGCTGTAACAGTGTAGCAAATGGGCGCGGAGCATCGTCCTCACACCAGGGCAAGTCTCTTGTTTTGACAATGTGACCAGGCTCCGGGTTTCAGTGAAACAAATGGGCGCTGAAGACATATAAGTAACTCTGGATGTTAAAGGCGTGGATCACTTGTCATCGCCAGAAGCCAGCAGTACCACAATGACCCGGCCATCCTGATTTAGGTTTTCCGTGATTTCGCTAAATCGGTTCAGGCGGGATGGTTCCTTTGAAAGGGCACGGCCGACTTCCTTCGCCATCCTTCCCTAATCCGATGAGACCGATGACCTCGCTGTTTGGTCCCCTCCACCAAATCAGTCAGCAACCACAATGACGCAAGAGCGACGCCAGACAGCGAGGCAACTGAGCTCTGCCATCTGCAGTCCTGGGTTTGAGACCGGGCTGCTCCTCCCGTGTGCACTATTTCCATCATGTCTATCTGCCATACGTGCCTGCCGACTCCGATACTAAGTTCGTAGCGGGATTCGACACCACAACGCCAGTCGCCAGCCGACTACTGTCCAAGTGCAGTGAGTCGTACCCCGCGCACAGTGGTCTTTGTCTTGCGTCGTCATGACGTGAACGGGATGACAGGCTGCCAGGCCTACAAGACGCGTGCGGAGCCGAGGGCCCGGAGTGGGGCGTCGTTGCGGCACAACACGACACGAAGCTGACGTCATCGCCTGTGGGCCATAGAGGCTTCCGGCCTCAGCAGTGCGAGGTGCCAGCCCAGCAGCACCACGCGGAAGCCGTCGCCCTTTTATCGGCCCCAACCACGCTCAGCGGGGAGAGGCGTGCCTGCCTCACTACGCTACATACAGGGTGTTTCAAAAATGACCGGTATATTTGAAACGGCAATAAAAACTAGACGAGCAGCGATAGAAATACACCGTTTGTTGCAATATGCTTGCGACAACAGTACATTTTCAGGCAGACAAACTTTCGAAATTACAGTAGTTACAATTTTCAACAACAGATGGCGCTGCGGTCTGGGAAACTCTATAGTACGATATTTTCCACATATCCACCATGCGTAGCAATAATATGGCGTAGTCTCTGAATGAAATTACCCGAAACCTTTGACAACGTGTCTGGCGGAATGGCTTCACATGCAGATGAGATGTACTGCTTCAGCTGTTCAATTGTTTCTGGATTCTGGCGGTACACCTGGTCTTTCAAGTGTCCCCACAGAAAGAAGTCACAGGGGTTCATGTCTGGCGATTAGGGAGGCCAATCCACGCCGCCTCCTGTATATTTCGGATAGCCCAAAGCAATCACACGATCATCGAAATATTCATTCAGGAAATTAAAGACGTCGGCCGTGCGATGTGGCCGGGCACCATCTTGCATAAACCACGAGGTGTTCGCAGTGTCGTCTAAGGCAGTTTGTACCGCCACAAATTCACGAAGAATGTCCAGATAGCGTCATGCAGTAATCGTTTCGGATCTGAAAAATGGGCCAATGATTCCTTTGGAAGAAATGGCGGCCCAGACCAGTACTTTTTGAGGATGCAGGGACGATGGGACTGCAACATGGGGCTTTTCGGTTCCCCATATGCGCCAGTTCTGTTTATTGACGAAGCCGTCCAGGTAAAAATAAGCTTCGTCAGTAAACCAAATGCTGCCCACATGCATATCACCGTCATCAATCCTGTGCACTATATCGTTTGCGAATGTCTCTCGTGCAGCAATGGTAGCGGCGCTGAGGGGTTGCCGCGTTTGAATTTTGTATGGATGGAAGTGTAAACTCTGGCGCATGAGACGATACGTGGACGTCGGCGTCATTTGGACTGCAACTGCAACACGGCGAACGGAAACCCGAGGCCGCTGTTGGATCACCTGCTGCACTAGCTGCGCGTTGCCCTCTGTGGTTGCCGTACGCGGTCGCCCTACCTTTCCAGCACGTTCATCCGTCACGTTCCCAGTCCGTTGAATTTTTTCAAACAGATCCTTTATTGTATCGCTTTTCGGTTCTTTGGTTACATTAAACCTCCGTTGAAAACTTCGTCTTGTTGCAACAACACTGTGTTCTAGGCGGTGGAATTCCAACACCAGAAAAATCCTCTGTTCTAAGGAATAAACCATGTTGTCTACAGCACACTTGCACGTTGTGAACAGCACACGCTTACAGCAGAAAGACGACGTACAGAATGGCGCACCCACAGACTGCGTTGTCTTCTATATCTTTCACATCACTTGCAGCGCCATCTGTTGTTGAAAATTGTAACTACTGTAATTTCGAAAGTTTGTCCGCCTGAAAATGTACTGTTGTCCCAAGCATATTGCAACAAACGTTGTATTTCTATCGCTGCTCGTTTAGTTTTTATTGCCGTTTCAAATATACCGGTCATTTTTTAAACACCCTGTATCAAAATCAATCAAGTTCTTTGTAATTATTAGCAGTGTTTGCCCTTGGCCCCATGGTTTCTCACTCATGTCCCATCGCACCCAGCAATCACAGAATGCTGTCAGAAGTGGGACAAGAGTGTCGGGGTGGTAATAGAAGTGGTCCAGGGGAATGCAAGGCTGCGTTAAACTTAAGAGGGAACCCCAAAGCTGCCAGCAGGAGTTACCAATATTAGTAAACGCAGTGAGAACGAATGCAGAGGCAGAACGTGCGGTAAGGGGTCTGATAGATGGTAGGAAATACAGGGCGTTCGGAAATTCCCGTTGCAAACTTTTATGGCTTGTAGAGGGGCATGAGTAGGTAATATTTTGAATTGAGACGCGTATCCGGAAACGTACTGTTTCTGCTACAACAATTTCAAAACATGTCGGTAACGCGTCCACTTTTACAAGAAAGTGATTACGTGTCACCCAGTACATCACTTGTTTTACATTTCCACTCATTAATTGCCAAAGAAATTCTACTGGTTAACAGATTCTCTTCAACCTGGTGCAGTTCGGCCTCTTCCATTTCCGATGTGTGACGTCTCCTTGGAGCACCACAACCACACCTGCTAACAGTGAGGGTAACATTTCTCGAAGCAGTTCGCGTTTGGGGGAAAACCGTATGCCATGTGTTGTGTGTGAAATCTTACAGGACTCAACTGCTAAGGTCATCAGTCCCTAAGCTTACACACTACTTAACCTAAATTATCCTAAGGACAAACACACACACCCATGCCCGAGGGAGGACTCGAACCTCCGCCGGAACCAGCCACACAGTCCATGACTGCTGCGCCGTAGACCGCTCGGCTAATCCCACGCGGCGTATGCAATAGAGTTGGACGTTATGGAGAAAGATTTTGATAAAGGCGACGAGCAACTCTTGAATTACGGAGAGCTTGAGCATTCAGAAGGATCATATAGGTGTATTCTGCAAACGTGTATTCAACCATGTTGTTCTAACACTCACGTGAATGATGCTCGAACCAGCCCGGAGACCTAGGGCAGACGCCAAATGTTATCAGCCCATCCGACGTAACCCCACCCCCACCATGACTACCCTGTTGCGTACCTACCTAGCAAATATGTTTTCAAACGGCTGTAGCATGAAAACGGTACGTTTCCGGACATAAGTTCTATTCAGTTCTATACCCTCTGTACCCTCTACAAATCCTAGAAGTTTGTAACAGTAATTTCCATTCGTTTCACTGAAACCCGGCGCTAATAATATTGTCAAAACAAGAGACTTGCCCTTGTGTGGTGACAATGCCCCAGCCGCTTGCTACTTTGTTACAGCCGTTCGGCGCCGTTTACGGTTGAGCTCGTACACAGGGGGGGCATATTTCAGTTGCCTCAAGAGAGGTAGTGGGAAAGAGACGTTGGAATCCACCAAATCATAATTTGCAAGGTGGGGAGGATAGTGATATATGACCATTGGGATCAGTAGTGATGAGTTTTCTGTTTGAGGCTATCAGGTTTAAGCAGTGATCCTAGGACTGGACTTTCTGGAATAGACATCACGCAACAACTGACCGTCGACGACGTGTAGTAGAACTTAGTGGGAAGACATACCCACTGCTGTCAATGTTCATCAGCCACGAGGAATGTCTAATATACGAAACAATCCAGTTAAACCGTGATCGAGACATGAGAAAGCCGCTATGATTGATATGTTATGTCTAATAGAATCGATAGAGAGTAGTGGAATACTGGATGCACCATGTTGTTTGGTGAAACATAATACTGCGCGTGCACTAGAGGGACCGAGGCGAAGTAGTGACCGTCAATGTGGATAATTTTGGCGCTTAGGAAGTTAAATTGTTAAGGGGAATGTTATTAGCTACGTTGGATATTTCTGATAAGGGGAATTGTTACAGAGGGGGTGTTGGCTGTGTTAAGCCACAGGATGCGGCTAGGACTGCATTTCGTGGGAAATTGAAGCATTTAAGGAGAATCTATACCATGCAGATTTAGGACCTGTTAGAATTTCAAGATTTTTTTCCCACAAGGACCATTGCCTGCTACACCACTAATGCAATAGGATTCCAACAGGAAACTAATCACCGGTGTATTGGAAGCTGTACACAATCAGAATCCCACATTACTGCAACCAGTTTTGGAGGAATTTGTAAACCAGCAGTTGGCTGATGGAATTATAGTAGTGACTACTAGTCCCCGAGAGAGAGGAATTGTGATCGTGCCGAAAAACTCTATGGATGGCTCAAAGAAGTATCAATTTTGTATCGATTACCGCCATTTACATAGTAAGACTACGACAGATACCTACCCAATTTGAAACGTCACAGAGTCGACAGATAATCTACAGCAAAGCCAGGAGATCTGGGCAGTTGACTTCAGGAGTCGATACTGTCAATTAAAAGTAGCTGCAGAACACAGACCAGAAACGGCGTTTTCAGCAGTTTAGGGACACTATCACTATATAATGATGCTCTTTGGTTTGAAGAATGAACCGGCACCATTCAAAAAATTCGTGGATGGAGTGCAGTAGGGGCTGAAACAATGTCAGTGTCTCGAATATCTTGATGAGTTAATCGTCTTATCAAGGGATGTTCAAGAACAAAGACAATGTCTGAGGGGAAAGTTCAAAAGATTACGAGCAGACCATTTGACAGCATGGAAAAATTTAGCTTTGTGCTATAAGATGTTAACTCTCAGGGCCATATCAGTAGTAAAGACACTGTAAGTATTTTCTTTTTCATCAGTCTTCTGACTGGTTTTATGCGGCCCTTCACGACTTCTCTCCTGTGTGAACTCTACACCTCAGAATAACACTTCCAACCTATGTCCTCAATTATTTGCTGGGTGTATTCTAATGTCTGTCTTTTCTACAGTATTTGCCCTCTACAGTTCCCTCTTGTACCATGGGTGGTGTCTTAACAAATGTCCTACCATTTCGTCCCTTTTCTTGTCAGTGCTTCCCGTATTCTCTTTTCATCGCCAATTCTCCGGAGAACCACCTCATTCCTTACCCTATCAGTCCACTTAATTCTCAACATTTTTCTGTAGCACCACATCCCAAATGCTTCGATCCTCTTCTTATCCCATTTTCCCACAGTCCATTTTTCACTACCATACAATGCTGTGCCCCAGGCATACATTCTCAGAAATATCTTCCTCAAGCTAAGGCTTATGTTTGATACTTGTAAACTTCTCTTGTCCAGGTATGCCCTTTTCGCCAGTGCTAGTCTGCTTTTTGTATCCTCCTTGCTCCGTCTGTCATTGTTTTTTTGCTGCCTAGGTTGCAGAGTCCTTTAAGTTCATCTACTTCGTGGTTACCAGTTCTCATAAGTTTCCCGCTATTCTCATTTCTGCTTCCTCTAGTTATTTTCGTCTTTCTTCGATTTATCCTCAGCCCATATTCTGCATTCATTACTCCGTACATACCACTCCGCAGCTCGTGGTCTAGTGGCTAGCGTTGCTGCCACCCGATCGCGGGGTCCCGAATTCGATTCCCGGCCGGGTCGGGGATCTTCTCCGCCCGGGGACTGGGTGTTTGTGTTGCCTTCATCATTTCATCACCATTCGGGAAGGTGGACAGAGTGGACGGAAAAGTATCGGGTATTTGTATGGGCTATGATAACCACGCAGAAAAGCGCCCCACAAACCAAATATCCCCCCATCTGTTCATTCCATTCAGCAGATCAAGTAATTCTTCATCACTCTCTTTGAGGATAGCAACGTCATAGCCAATTTTATTATTGACGTCCTTTCATCTTGAGTTTTAATTCCATTCTTGAACCTTTCTTTTTTTCTATCATTGCTTCTACAATGTATAGATTGAACATTGGAGGCGAAAGACTACATATGTGTCTCACACCTTTTATAATCCGAGCACTTCGTTTGGTCATCCACTCTATTATTCCCTCTTGGCTCTTGTACATACTGTATATTACCCGTCTTTCCCTATAGCTTACAGGTATTTTTCTCAGAATTTCAAACATCTTATACCCATTGACATTGTCGAACACTTTTTCCAGGTCGACAAATCCTATGAACGTGTCTCGATTTTTCTTCAGTCCTGCTTCCATCTTTACCTTTCCTAAAGCCAAATTGATCGTCGCCTAACAGTTCCTCAAGTTTGTTTCCCATTCTTCTGTATATTACTGTTATCAGCAGATTGGATGCATGAGCTGTTACTGGTTGTGCAATAATTCTCGCACTTGTCGGCTCTTGCAATCTTCTGAATTGCGTGTATGATGTTTTTCCGAAAATTTGATGAAATATCGTCAGCCTCATGCATTTTACACACCATAGCGAATAATCGTTTTGTTGCCACCTCTGCCAATGATTTTAGAAATTCTGATGGAATGTTATCTGTCCCTTCTGCCTTGTTCGATCGTAAATCTTCCAAAGCTGTTTCAGATTCTAATGCTGGATCCCCTGTCTCCTCTAAATCGACTCCTGTTTCTTCTTCTATCACACCAGTAAAGTCTTCCTCCATATACAGGCCTTCAATGTGTTGTTTCCACCCACCTGTTCTCTTTCTGTATTTATCTGCGGAATTCCCAGTGCACTCTTAATGTTAGCACCCCTGTTTTTAAATTCACCGATGATTGTTTCTGATTTTCTATATGCAGAGTTAGTCCTTCCGACAGTCATTTCTTTTTCCATTTCTTCACATTTTCATGCAGCCATATCGCCTTAGCTTCCCTGCACTTCTTATTCATTTCATTCCTAAGTGACTTGTATTTCTGTATTCCTGTATGTCCCTGAACATCTTTGTACTTCCTTCTTTCATCGATAAACTGAATTATTGCTTCTGTTACCAGCGCAAGTATTTATCCGTGGTAAATACCTACGGTGCAAGAGTTTCTGGTACTACGAACAACAAAGGAATTATAATATTTTCTCCGTGTCGGAAATAATTGCAGAAAATTCGTGAAGGGGTTTGCGGATATGCCAGGCTGCTTACACAGTTGCGTAAGAAGGGTATTAAGTTTGTATCTGCAGAACAATGTTAGGAAGCATTTATCGAGTTGAAGGAAGGATTAATGTCGAGTCTGGTGCTGGTGTCTCCCGACTTTCAGACGGAGTTCTTACCGTGTAACGCGTCAAATCATGCTCTGGACTGTGTTTTCAGCCAGGAGGTCGACGGACAAAAATATCCTGTCGCCCATGCATCAAGACAGTTGAATGCAGCTGAGAAGAATTACTCTACAACAAAGAGGCAAATGCTTAGCTTCACTTAAGAGTGACATATTCCGATGTCACCTGTATGGAAGGACAGTGCTGCTTTGAAGTGATTACTTGGCTTGAAGGACCCACCTAGTACACTGAGGAGGTGGGCATTGAAACTCGCAGAATTTGAATACGAAGTAATCCACAAAGCAGAAAAGAAAAACAGAAACGCTGACAGGTTAAGCAAAAACCGAGCTGTAATACAGGCTCTTAGTCACGACCTTCGTGAAAGGTGAACAGCACAGAGTGCTGAGAAAGAGCGTAAGTAGTACGGTAAGCAATAGTGATTTATCATACATGACGGATTATTATGTAGAGAGACAAAATTGGGACCGCGAGTGGTGGTGCCGACCAACCTGAAGTTAGAAGTGTTACGCGATAATGAAAAATAAAATTAAAAACTTTTAAAAACCTTCTCCTACAAAGCTACATAAAATTTTCAAAATTTTCTATGTATCCTCTCAATTTTTGTAAAGTGATGAGCAGTTTCGGTAGCTTAATTACCGTCTTCAGATGCTTTAATAGTACTACATGTGATCTGAAAGTAGTAGTTAAGCTACAGAAATTGGTCCTCACTGTGTAAAAATTTTTAGTGTTAAACATAATTGAAACAACGTATAAAAATGTTCCGAAAATTTTAAAAAGTTTTATAAAAAGTCTTTCATATTTTTATAATTTGTATTTGGTTATCTCTTATGATCCCCTTCTCATATTCTGACAGTGTCAGATACATTCGGTGTTATGTGAGATACGTGATCGTATTTTATGGGGCCATGGGAGATGCCAGCTAACCAATTGAAGAGTGGTGGAAGAGTATTGGTGGAAGAGAAGCGATGACTATGTTGATCGATATGTTAGCATTCCGAAACTTCGTTCTAGATGACCATCAAGTGTTTATTTTTACGCTCAGTGCTACCGGTTTCGATCAGTAGACCATTATCAAGCCGAAGCAAAGCGTAACCAGATTGTCACAACAACATTTGAAGTGAACAAGTCTATGTAGGTAGAAAAACGTAGCTTCTGTTACAGTAAATAATCTCCAAAAGAGACAGATATGTAGGAGATGCACACAAGAAGATCATAAATTATTTTCATCATGGCTCAGTGTATTACATGGGGCAGACAGGTAGATCTATAGCCATAAGATATAAAGAACATATGCCGTCGAGGATGGGTACGAATAAGAATTGGTCAACGTTTGCCGAGCACATCATTGAAGAAGGACATACGCCACAACCTGTTAATGACACCGAGCTATTGTGTGAAGAAGCCAAGGGTATGAAATTAGATTTGCTGGAGGAGGTGCAGATATATAAGCACAAAATGTGTGACAAGAGGAATGTACTGAATGATCAATGTTATTTGACAAGTTCCAGCTTCCTTGAGGGTTTTCAGCCCGTATTGGGCATAGCAGATAGGCACTAGTGGTGACTCGGTTGTGCCGTAATATTATATTATTATAACTACTATTTTAGGACAATGCTACAGTAGGAAATAGTCGTAAACAGGCATGAGCAGTTATTATGTTAACAGTAGTTTGTGTTGAGACAGTTATGTTAATGTGCCTTTAATTGTCTTGTGCCATGCTACCGCACTTATGCACTAGACTGCTATTCGTAGAACTATCGTCATTCATTAGTAGTGTGCCTATGTACAACGTCTAAGGTCGGCTGGTAGAATTAGCCCTATAAGCTGTTAGAGCGTATAATGTTAGCTGGAGTTTTATTTGCATATAATAGCCCCGTTTTTGAATGATGCTTCAAACAGTGATGCAAACTTTGTTATATGAATTTGTTAATGTTTGACTACTTTAATGATCGTATGTAACAGAATTTTAACTGTTGCACAGTCGTATTAATAAGTATATGGTCCTTCAGTTGCACTCGTAGGCTTGTGATTAATACACTCCTGGAAATGGAAAAAAGAACACATTGACACCGGTGTGTCAGACCCACCATACTTGCTCCGGACACTGCGAGAGGGCTGTACAAGCAATGATCACACGCACGGCACAGCAGACACACCAGGAACCGCGGTGTTGGCCGTCGAATGGCGCTAGCTGCGCAGCATTTGTGCACCGCCGCCGTCAGTGTCAGCCAGTTTGCCGTGGCGTACGGAGCTCCATCGCAGTCTTTAACACTGGTAGCATGCCGCGACAGCGTGGACGTGAACCGTATGTGCAGTTGACGGACTTTGAGCGAGGGCGTATAGTGGGCATGCGGGAGGCCGGGTGGACGTACCGCCGAATTGCTCAACACGTGGGGCGTGAGGTCTCCACAGTACATCGATGTTGTCGCCAGTGGTCGGCGGAAGGTGCACGTGCCCGTCGACCTGGGACCGGACCGCAGCGACGCACGGATGCACGCCAAGACCGTAGGATCCTACGCAGTGCCGTAGGGGACCGCACCGCCACTTCCCAGCAAATTAGGGACACTGTTGCTCCTGGGGTATCGGCGAGGACCATTCGCAACCGTCTCCATGAAGCTGGGCTACGGTCCCGCACACCGTTGGGCCGTCTTCCGCTCACGCCCCAACATCGTGCAGCCCGCCTCCAGTGGTGTCGCGACAGGCGTGAATGGAGGGACGAATGGAGACGTGTCGTCTTCAGCGATGAGAGTCGCTTCTGCCTTGGTGCCAATGATGGTCGTATGCGTGTTTGGCGCCGTGCAGGTGAGCGCCACAATCAGGACTGCATACGACCGAGGCACACAGGGCCAACACCCGGCATCATGGTGTGGGGAGCGATCTCCTACACTGGCCGTACACCACTGGTGATCGTCGAGGGGACACTGAATAGTGCACGTTACATCCAAACCGTCATCGAACCCATCGTTCTACCATTCCTAGACCGGCAAGGGAACTTGTTGTTCCAACAGGACAATGCACGTCCGCATGTATCCCGTGCCACCCAACGTGCTCTAGAAGGTGTAAGTCAACTACCCTGGCCAGCAAGATCTCCGGATCTGTCCCCCATTGAGCATGTTTGGGACTGGATGAAGCGTCGTCTCACGCGGTCTGCACGTCCAGCACGAACGCTGGTCCAACTGAGGCGCCAGGTGGAAATGGCATGGCAAGCCGTTCCACAGGACTACATCCAGCATCTCTACGATCGTCTCCATGGGAGAATAGCAGCCTGCATTGCTGCGAAAGGTGGATATACACTGTACTAGTGCCGACATTGTGCATGCTCTGTTGCCTGTGTCTATGTGCCTGTGGTTCTGTCAGTGTGATCATGTGATGTATCTGACCCCAGGGATGTGTCAATAAAGTTTCCCCTTCCTGGGACAATGAATTCACGGTGTTCTTATTTCAATTTCCAGGAGTGTATTTTATCGTAGATATGAACTAGTTTTCTGGTGAACGGTTCGTTGTAGCTCAATGTGGGGAGCGCCACCTATGGCGTGCAGGATGTAGCACATTTGACGACCGTGCGCCTAGTATAACAGGTGTAGTGGTGGAGGACATACGGTGCCACATGTAGTTTTATTTATGATCGAAACAGGCTTATATCTGTTGAAGTTATTTTTATTTTATTGATCTTAACGCAGCCGCGGGGCTATGACGTTTTTAGTTTTTAAAAGCTTATGTAAGTAATGTTATCACATACGTAATTTTAGAAGTTTATGTATAGATTGTAGTAATGGTCTAGTTGTTATTTTGATCACTTTTTAGGACTTCTGAAGAAGGCTATATTATTATAGTTGAAACCATGGTCAAGATTTAGAATAAACATAATTAGTGCAGCTGTGGGCTGTTTTTCATTCGAGACAAGATCATAAGTTTATGATCGTCTTGTGTCCTTCTACATATCTGTGTCTTTTCGAGATTATTTATTGTAACAGAAGCTATGTTTCTCTGCCTATATTGACGGTGTTCACTTCAAATGCCGTAGTGGCAGGCTAGTTACGCTTTGCTTCGGCTTGATAATGGTCTACTGATCGAAGTCGGTAGCAATCAGCAAAAAAAAAAAAGCTGACGGCCATCAACAATGAAGTTTGACAGCTACTTGACAGCTGTAAAGCCCCACCTCATTTCAAATGTAGGTATGTCAGGAGTTATGTGGATTGTGCATTGCAAGCCGATTTGAGTCGGAAGCACGTTCGGTTACAGAGGCTTCAGAAGCAACGGAACAATCCAGTTTCCGTTACAGAGGTTATCAGAAGCAACGGAACAGTTCAGTTTCATAGAGGTGGACGTGTTAGGCCTATTCATCCGAACACCAGTAGGTAATCGTTTTGTGCTCACGATAATATATAATTTGTTATATCGAGATTGATCTGGTACCAGACAAAATGACTTACACAGTCCAACAATCACTCATGAACAGGTGGATACTGAAGTTTGGTGTGTTGGAGATGATAATCATGGACCCGGGAACGAACTTCATGTCAGAACTGATGAAACAGCTGTGTCAGTTACTACTGGTGAAAAATTTGTGAACAAGCCCACTTCACTCACAAGCTAATGGAACGATCACATCAAACAGTTGGGAGGATGCTTGGCTTTTACGTGAACTTCCACCACTAGGATTGGGATAGTACCTATCGTTCGAGGTGAGTACATACAACTCCAAAGTACACACTACTACAGGGTTGTCGCCTTTCGAAATGGTCTACGGGAAGAAGATGTCGTCATCATTCGGTACGATTAACCAGAAAGGTGGCAGGGAAGGAGAGGCACTACGAGAGTAGAAGCTAGAATGGTTAAGAGAAGTATGGAGAAACATCCAACCAGCGAATACTAAGTCGTTGGAGAAGTAGGAAGAGACGGTGAAACAATTGGGGACACTACCTTGGTATAAAGTCTAACATTGGATGATGCTGTCAAGCACCTACACCCCAGAATCAATGACGGAGAAGTTTGTAACATGGTACCGGCGCCTGGAACTAGATCACCAGTAAATGTGGAGCTACAGCTACCACAAGGCCAACAACTGCTCATGAAACGTATTCGTAGTTGCGAATATGGACAACCAGCAGCTACATAATAGACTGATGGCAATGAAAATTTGTGATGGACCGTGACGTAAGTTAACTTACATTGAAATAAAGATCATAAACATGAGTATGGCACGGTTTACACTAAGAAAAATAGAATTAATTAGAAAAAAGACAACACAAATGTCTGAATGACCGTGCTTTACGAAAAGCAATCAATAATGGGCTCAGTCAGCTACAGGCTGGTGGAGTAAAGGTGGGCAGGGGTCGAACCCCGAGTCTGGAAGCCATGCTAGTCAGAAACCCTCAACCCTGTCAATGAGCTGCTCCCTCACATAGATTCATAACTTCCTTTTTCTTTTTTTTGTTGTGTTTTAAATGCGCAGAAGGAAAGAGTACAGAGGAAGAATAGAGACGAGAAAACAAAATCACAATAAGGCCAACAGCTGCTGCCGGAACCATCCAACGCCCTGTCTTTGAAAGGTAAGATTCAGCATGTTAGCAAAGAGTTCTCGAAATCGGGGCAGCTGCAAGCACGACCAGTAATCCGTAGACATATTTCTCTCTCCGTCCGAACAGGCCTCGAAAGGCCCAACGGTACCGACCAGCCGCCGTGTCATCCTCAACGCACAGGCGTTACTGCATGCGGATTCGGAGGGGCATGTGATTAGCACACTGCTATCCCGGCCGTATGTCAGTTTACGAGACCAGAGCCGCTACTTCTCAATCAAGCAGCTCCTCAGTTGGCCTCACAAGGGTTGAGTGCGACCCGCTTGCCAACAGCGCTCGGCAGACTGGCTGGTCACCCATCCAAGTGCTAGCCCATCACGACAGCGCATAACTGATCTGACAGGAACCGGTGTTACCACCGCGCCAAGGCCGTTAATCCGCAGACATAAACCGCTGAAAAGCCAAATAGTCATAATCACCTTCACCAGCAACGACAAAATGTACAAAGTGATCAACCAACCAAATTACCTGTTAGTCTTTGTCCTCGGAAAAAAAGTAGCCGACTACAAAATTGTATCAGTGGAATATACAGCTTCAACAGAACAAGTGAGGAAACCCAGTTGCTTCCTGAGCAGTTAGCTAGGTGACCACGATATGCAGCGTATCCAAGAACACACACCTCCTGTCCGTGTCATTAATCCCGAAACGATATAGTCGGTCGTTGGTGGAAATTAAATTATTGAACACCCTCTCCCAGGGAGAGAGCTTGATAGAACCAGGAGACTGATGCCAGCCCGGCCGGCTGCTGTAACCGAGCGGTTCTAGGCGCTTCACTCCGGAACCGCGCTGCTGCTACGGTCGCAGGTTCGAATCCTGCCTCGGGCATGGATGTGTGTGATGTCCTTAGGTTAGTTAGGTTTAAGTAGTTCTAAGTCTAGGGGACTGATGACCTCGGAAGTTGAGTTCCATAGTGCTCAGAGCCATTTGAACCATTTGATGCCTGCCCACTCAATTTTCCAGGATATTTGAGGTGATAATTGTTCAGCGGCACTGGGGCAGGGAATCCCTTCCCGGAGGATCAAGAAAACGTTGGTCGTAAGCACCTGCTGCTGCAATGTGTCAGCCCCAACATAGTTCACGGCTAGGTAGAACTCTCGAATGTGTGTCAACTTAAAATTCATAGGATCATTGTCAACAGGGGCTCAACACTGGCTGGATGCATTAACAGAGTGTGCACGACCCGGGACAACCGGACGATCCGGGGAAAACCCGATAAATTTTTCGTCCGCGAAAAACCCGGAAATTTTTTAGAATTCCGAGAATTTTTTATTGCTTTAGTTTTCAGTTAAATTTTTGTATATTTGACTGGTTACAATCAATACTCTAACAAAGGATATTACTGTATCTCGCAACTGCAGCATAGTACTGCAGCAATAAAACATGAACGAGAAAAAAAAAATCGAGAATAAAACCTAAGTTGCAAAGGAAACACGTCATATGCAACAACAAATCACTGTGCTCAGACAAAAGTTTGCTAACAGAAAAATGTGTCAAAGGCTTTAGAAGGACTATGCAATGCTTCATAACAACAAATTGCCTCCGATGAACGTGACGTCACAACTACTTAACATTAGATTCGTTTGAGCAGTAGCAAGAGAGCTCATGCGCATGCGCAGGTGAGTCGCGTATGAATAGTACCTGCTCCCGCTTCTGGCTACAGAAGCGTGACAGTTAGCCGTTTATGCAATAGCAGCAAGCAGCCAGATGCTAACAGGAAAAATTTTACTGGTGCGCCTAAGCTGCCAGGTTCACTCAACTTCAACAGGCCCGGATCTAGGAGCGGATGGCAAACCGGGGTATTTGCCCCGGGGGGAAATTTCAGATTCATATTCTGGAGGAAAAAGACCTTGTTTCACAAAGCGCCTAGCATCCAGTGCACGCTGGTCTATCGATTACTCTTATGATTTTGAAACGCATCCCTGTTGATTTCTGAACGAATTCTAAGTTAATTTCTGAGTGACTCATAAGTTGATTTTGGAACGCGTGCAGAGTGTACGTGACGATGTCTCTTCCAGGGGAATCCCCGTCGCATCTAGAAATAAACTTTCATGCAGACAATAGGGGACGGGGCTATACCAGCTAAGCGGAATGAAGCCGAACGGATGAATGCCAATCGCTGTTTATGTGGTTGACTGGGTTTGCGAATGATCAGCGTTGATATAATTACTAGCGAAACCAGTAGATTCAGACTACCAGATTGGAAATAAACGAATACCAGGAATAACAGGTAAGAAAGGGCACGTATTATCTTCTCGGTATATCCAAGAAAATGAAATTTTAAAAGAAAAATTTTGGCCTGACCGCTACACTATTAAGGGCCAGTTTTACAGCCCCGGCTAGCAGCCGCTGAGTTCTATTCTGGGAACAGCGGAGAAAACGCGTTGTACGAACACATAGCAACGCCTAAAGCGAGAATAAACGCGGGATAAGTAAACCGCTGATTGTGACTGGGTTAGTGAAGGTAACCGGGGAATAAGTTTTGACACTGACAGGAACAATTACAGAATTAGTGATGACAAGATTGTTCGTTAGAACGAGGAAGGCGAAGAAATGAGTACATCTCACAAATTATGGAAGAAAATGACGATTCCAAATTTATACAAAAATTTCGTGCTGCTACCTTTCGATTTCATGCTTCAGAAGCTGGAGCACATGAATGAAGTGTGAAGCTATTTCCTAACACAAAACTTTTTACTGGTAATAGTCCTAATAGGCATTTGACACTGGTACTTCGTGAATTATATTCTGTCGTCTTATAACAATGACCGTTTGTGCCAAAACAGTCGCGTTTATTTGGTGTGTGTTACAACTTCTGCAATATTAGGCAGGCCTATTTCGTTTCATCTAGCAGACAGTGACAAAACACACATAATCAGATGGAGAAACCACACCTGTCTTGGGTACTATTTATTCTTATTAAACAACGACATTTAACATTTTCATGTAGCAAAACTTTGATGAGATAGCAGGTTCTTTCCCAAAAAGGAAAGCACGCTATGTAAAGGTATAGCAAGATTAGAGAGAATAAAATGCTAGGACTTACGGATTAAAGAAACGTGTACTGTCTTGCTTGTCTCTTATCTTTACTGGTTTTATGTATCCTATATTTAATTTTATGTCAACAAAACAGCAAGTTATTAGCTCATAGGCAGCAAAGAGTGCATGTTTTCTGAAGAGTTGTAACACTCCCGGTTACAAATAATCCCGCCCAGTAATAATTGCGAGTTTTTTTTAAGAGGGGCAGGATGTCATACCGACCGACTGGGAGCAGGAGAGGGACTACAGGACATTTTAATTTCTACTATCTTGAATATACACTATGTGATCAAAAGTATCCGGGCACCCCCAAGAACATACGTTTTTCATATTAGGTTCACTGTGCTTCCACCTACTGCCAGGTACTCCATTACAGCGATCTCAGCGACCTCAGAATCTTCAGAAAGATGTGCGATACAAAATGAACATATTTTTGAAAAGCCGATTTTTAAAATTTTTGGAGTCCTACCTCAAACGCCCGATGGTGGGGGCTCCCGGAGAGGAACGTGGTGGGGGGAGGATGATGCCTCTATCCAGTATTGCCCCGGTTCGAAAATATCGTAGATCCGGGGATGAAGCGCAAAGCAGTCTGAGTTGTAGTGGGGAGGTGGGCTGCCTCCACGTGACCCGTGTTTGCGTTCAGTGATTTTGCTGTTTCCTCTTTGTTTATTGCTCTCACGTCAAATGAAAACAAGAAGGTTTTCTGCCGCCGGTGGCTATCAAGTGAATTAAAATACATTCACATAATTACGGAAGGCCAAAATATATCATTAATTTCAGATTTTGTTTTATTTACACCTTTCTGACAGTCAAGCATAATCGCCTTGCAGAACGATGAAGTTAATTTTGTCGGTTTGCTAAAGAAATTTGGTATTTTTAATCTTTTCTTCTGATGTAGTCAATTTATTTGAAACGAAGTGTTTCATTCCACACTGTTAGCTAGTTTCAATTGTTGGCTGCATTTCAAGTGCACGTTTTCATCTTCTAGCACGTATGACATTATTCCACAATAAAGAACCAAACATGAGATAATACAGTACTGATATTCCAAGAAAATTTACATCCAAATCTGGACATACGAATGTGCACTTTAAGCCGAATTATGCATTTTAGTATGGGTCACGAAATCCCAATGCTCTTGGAGTATTAACTAACGCCTTGTTTCCTTTATGACAAAACGTAAGATCTTTTAATGTTTTACGAGTACAAACATACAGGTTTCCTGCTTCATAGTAGCTGCACAAGTGTAGGACGCCTGTTATCAGGCACTCTCTGACAACTACCGAAACAAACCTGTTTCTAACAAGTTGTGGGAAAATATTGCGAATGGTTGTTTGAAAAGCGTTACTTTCAAAGTAAATTTCCTTTTACGCATGGTGAACTATGTGCAAGAATGTACGATGAATTTCTTAAGACACAGAGTGTTTGACTCTCATTTAATAATCAACTCTTTGAGGATGACCATTTAGAATAATTTCGAGCCCACGAGATGAGACATTTACGTCTTGTTAAAAATTTTACTGGCACATTTATGTGACGTGTCTCAAAATGTAACATGCGCAAAAAAGATCAACACTACAAGTGAAAGCTTAGCTTCGCTTGCAGCTTATTAATCTTCAAGACCAATATTATACGTGAAAGCTTTTTTTTCTTGTAGAAATAGTACCTAAATTAATTTAAACCATTATCTTTTCCTATTTGTGTGTTCATCAGTTGGCGAGATCACGTGACATGAGCTATGCCTTGCTTACAAAAGCGCTACGCAATCTCGATTTCAATACTTCGGAAAGTAACATCCGGTGTTTGGTGGAATTCGAGTTTATACTTTCTTAATACGAAAATATGTAGTGTACATGTTGCTGCACATGTTGCTGCAGTGTACATCTTTCCAAAACGTGTTTTTTCCCTGAGATTCGTTTGCTAAAGTGTTGGGAAATTTTACGTCGGTGTATAAAACCATAACCATTCAAAAGACTGATAAGTTTTACAGTTCCAAGGAAAATTATGGTGTAAGTTAAGAAGGAAAAAGTGTATTTTCACCCGGGAGAAAGTGTGATTTTAACTGGGGAATCCGGAAAAACCCTTTTCCGCGTATGCACCCTGATTAAGGTGAACAGCTGAGACGTAAGTCCTGAGTGATCATCGCAATGGTGAGCCGGACATATAAGACAGACGCCATTCTCTTAATATTAGAAAATCCCAATCCACGGAGAGAACGTGGCTCTTGTTGCAACCTGCAGATAGACGTTACCATAAAAAGCGACCAGACGACTGCTTCAGTTTCTTAGCCATCATGAAGGGAAGCCAGAAAAGTTGTGCGATGTAATAGGCCTTGCACAACACATACATACCCAAAATTCGTACCTTCTGGAGAAGGGTAAGAGAACGTCATTTATGTTCCAATATTGCCCCCCAGATCTTATCAGTAACCGGTTTCCAATTGAGAGTCACCAATAGGAAACGGCAACGATCAGTAACAACTCCCAGTGACGTACGACGATCCACAGCAGTGGCCCACGTGATTACTGCTCCATTGAAATCCTGCAAATTAACGAGTTTACTTTTTCTCTCGTTATGAAGCGGCCCTGAGACGAGGCAACAAACATCGACGATCGCCTTCAGCGTAGGTATCCCTGCACATAGACGGAGCAACACTATCATATCAGCGTACACACGAACAGAAAGGGTCCTTCTGAAAGGCACCCATCCCGAAGCTGGGACGCAACCTCCCGAAGCAACGGATAGACAAAGACATCGAGAGCGAGCTCCTCTGTGTTACTCCCTGACCGATGGGAATCGAGCGCGTCAGTTGCCCACCCGCAACTACTGTAACTGCAGTGCACGTGAACATTTTCGATAACACTCTATGAGTCTCAACAGTAGACCTGATCATGTCCAAAATCCCAAACAAAAAATTATGATTTACACGATCTAAAGCTTTTAAAAAATTCAAAAAAGCAAAGACACAACGGTTAGAAGTAACGTTGGTTGGTTGGTTTGAAAAAGGGGGGGAGGGACCAAACTGCCAGGTCGTCGGTCCCTCGTTCCCACCCCCATAAAAGATGAATAGTGTGTGGAATCATTGCGTCGTCTCGTATGGGGTGTCTGTAGGTTGGCGTAACTCATGGAAGCTATGGCGACAGCGGCGGCCATCTTTAAATCTGTCATCTTGGATTTGAGTTACTTGTTTCATATGGGAGGGCGTCATGTGGCATAACATTTTTTTCGCCGCTTTCTCACAAATACGCATGTGAAATCTGTTTTAAGATACCTTTATTTGTGTAGGAATTATGACTTGCTCAAGTCTGAAATTGCAAGGAGGTAGTCAGTTCTCTTTATTGTTGCAGCTGATCCACAACGGCACTTTCACAGCAGGAACGCATTGAATCTGTGTTCATGTGTGGTCGACGAAGTACCACTGTGATTCTGCTGACTTCAATGGCCGGTTTCCTGAGAGAAAGTACTGGCAGAATTCAGAATTAAAGGACGAGAATTCGAACGTGATTTCCTGGTCGTTACTGATCTGAACGACAAAATGATTTTGGGGTCGATTGGTTGGATAAAAAAAGTAATTATTGAATGTAGTAAAAGAGCTGTCTGAATCAACAAAAATCCTGTAATTTGGAAGTGGGGGTTGAAGAAACTGAAATTTCAAAGACACTAAATTTGTGTCATTCCAATTATAAATTGACTCTGAAAATTAAAATTTGTCAAGTATTTTTGAAATGTAGCATGTTAAAAGCTTAACTGATGACGAGCAGAAAGAGAATGATTTTAAAGAAATCATTGACAACTTACAGAACCTTACACTAGAACAAAAAATCTGTTCAGCGTATTAGAAAGAAACCGGGACATTTTTTCTGACGGACCTGGACTAGTTGAGAACTTTTAGTACCGTATTGAAACACGCACACGAAACGTTTTTCGTGAGACCTTATTCGGTTTCCTTGTCTAAGAAACAAGCTGTGCAAACAGAAATAGATAAAATGGTAGAATTGCTGTTTATGTAGAATGAATGCAGTTGGGATGTGTCTGCAATTTTTTTCCTCACCCAACACTATTTTTTGTGTTATGGATGTTTCACTGATGTGTGGAAACGTCAATGAAATACGTAGCATGTGTAACACAATTATCGATTTACCTATAACTCTCTCATCTAACTTCTGTGTCTGGTTTTACTTAACGTGACTTCTGTGTCACCAAGCTCTTTGATGTGCCATCTGTGTAAATGTTTTATTCATTATTTATGACCATTTATGTAACTGTAACTAATCTGTGGATGTATTCAAAAGGAATATCCCGTAAAACAATGGAAATGTTATAACATTACTTGTAATACTGGTTCATGCATAGAGCATGTAGGTTCGTACTCATGTGAAGTATGGAGGAAGCCCCTTTGCTTGGAGAAATAGAGAAGGTAGATATGGTGACCGTACTGCAAGGTTCCTTTGTGACAAGTGGCTAGCAGGCAACGTGTTCGCATCTTGTGAACTGTACGAGGCAAGAAGGACAGCGAGATTATATCACATAGCCTCGGAGTGGAAGTAATTTGGCTCATTACTCATGGCATATTTTAGCTGGTTCTGTACCCCGAAAATCCGACGCCAAGAAGAGAATTTTCGGAGATAGTTACACAGCAAGAGCCATGGATACTTCAGCCTCCTTTTTTTAAATAGCCACAGCAGATCGACACTGCCATCACCTTCATCTCAAATTATCAGTTGAGTGATTGAGTAGGCCAGTTATGTGGTTTCTTTTTAAGTAACAAGTTGGTTTTGCGTAAACTCTGTGTGGGACATCGGTATTTTATGTTTAGTCATTTGCCTATACAGGTTCCTTATCTTTGTGGAATAGTAAATTCCGTAACTACTCAGTGAGTATCTGTTTTGAAGTACTCCATGTATTTTTCACAAAAGGATAATTAAAGTTTCACCAAAGTTCAGTTGCCAAGAAAAGAATTATAATATTCACCTTAGATTGTTCTTGTTGAAATCTCTATACAGTATTAGAGCTACGTACAAAAACAGTCATAATCCTGAACGGTTACTGACTGGTAGACCTCGGAGGGCCAGTATAACAATTAATTATTGTGTAGGTTTGGAAGTAACAGTGTTTATAATTTCATGTGAATATATTTAATACTTTCTCTTTAATACTTTTTGTTGTGACGAAAGTATTCAGCCTTAATCTAAATCAATTGATAGAGTAATTTCTGCGTCCGTTTCCTAACTGTTGAGCCAAATCTAAATTTCATAATGCAATTGCAACGTTAATGAATTGCATTGGAAGGAAAATCAGCATTCGCCGTATTTTATTGTTTTATTGTCAGCAAAATCGTTTTTCAGTCACTTAGTGACCTCCCTCAGTGCTGTAATATATAATTAAAATTGGTAGGCACTGATATCAAGTTATAACCACAAACTTTGTGGTTATAGCTTGATACGATATCTTGTCGTGGTGCACACAACACTCCATGGAGTCGCCAATCAATAAATGAATTGCGTTTGCCAACTATCTAACATTTGTGTGTTTTAATAAGCAACTGGCTACGACTATTCAAACTATATTACTAGGTACCACATGTTCCATTTGAGGTAAATAGTATAACTATGTGACTGCTCCTTGCGAATACAAATAATAATAAAATGGCTCTGAGCACTATGGGACTTAACATCTGTGGTCATCAGTCCCCTAGAACTTAGAAGTACTTAAACCTAACTAACCTAAGGACATCACACACACCCATGCCCGAGGCAGGATTCGAAACTGCGACCGTAGTAGTCGCGCGGTTACGGACTGAGCGCCTGAACTGCTAGACCACCACGGCCGGCAAATAATAATAGAAATAGAGAATGTAAGTACCCAACAACCATTTCAAGGACAGTATTTTCCAATAATTAAATTGACAAAAGAACCTCTTGTCCAAGTTAGTAGTGCTCCACCCTTAGTATCAATTACCTATAGTGATCAGTAGCTTCCTACTGTAATGAACGAATAGTAAGCGTTATCGAGAGCCAGTTGTTGCCTAAACGTATTGGTATTACTCCCCGTGGTTCATGTCATCCATTGGTACATTACAAGCTAAATCGCGCTGCTGCCTTCTGTGATATCAGCAAAATAGAATTTCAGTATCAAGTAAAGTCCGTCTTAATAGTTACCTTGGTTTACGAACACTGCTAGTACTTGGCACAACTCTGCCTAATTAGACTGGTGACCGTTTCCTTCTATGTAATTACAGTTTATTTTTTTACAAATAAAACAATGGTTCTATTCTCGTATATTTTGCTACTGTTTACTTGCAAGACACGAAAAACAGTCCGATACCTTTCCATTACACACAGCCAAGGTCACAAAATAAAATCCTTTCACAGGAATAACATTACCGGTGTATTAGTAATTCAGTAGTGCCCCTTAAATTGTGTATCACATCATCGAGACAAGAATCTGACAAGTGACTGATATTTAACATCCACGGGGAACGGAATAGTTTCACTGGTTTTCCGATCAAGCTGGAGAGTGGCTACCAAAGGCACATTGACGATAAAACTAGCAGCGATACGATAAACAGAATCGGTCACTCCTACTATAAGTCGCAGTAAAATGCGTAAATTTAACCAACGTACGATATTTACATTCGCAAAAAAAAAATGGTTCAAATGGCTCTGAGCACTTTGGGACTTAACATCTGTGGTCATCAGTCCCCTAGAACTTAGAACTACTTAAACCTAACTAACCTAAGGACATCACACACATATCCATGCCCGAGGCAGGATCCGAACCTGCGACCGTAGCAGTCGCGCGGTTCCGGACTGAGCGCCTAGAACCGCGAGACCACCGCGGCCGGCTTACATTCGCAAACTTTGTTCAAGAGCATCGAGCGTATCAACTCGTTTAAATCACGACAATAATTACAATGGGGAGACTCATCAACAAGACGCAGAGCACAGTGAAAATCATCACCCAATGACAGACCCCGAAGATTCGTAGATTTTTTATTTTATTTATTTAGTTATTTTTAATGATCAGTTTGCTGACTGGTTTGTTGCGGTCGGCCACGGATTCCTCTCCTGTGCCATCCTCTTCATCTCAGAGTATCATTTGCAATCTGCCTCCTCAATTATGCGCAAGATGTATTACAATCTCTGTCTTCCTCTACAGTTTTTGCCCTCTAGTATCATGGAAGTCATTCCCTGATGCCTTAAGTGATGTAATAGCATCTCATTCCTTCTCTTTGTCAGTGTTTCCCACATATTCCTTTCCTCTCCGATTCTGCGCAGAACCTCGTCCCTCATTCCTTACCTTATCAGTCCACCTAATTTTCAGCA
Source organism: Schistocerca cancellata (assembly GCF_023864275.1). NCBI lineage: Eukaryota > Metazoa > Arthropoda > Insecta > Orthoptera > Acrididae > Schistocerca > Schistocerca cancellata. The sequence continues at coordinate 443,052,073 of NC_064632.1, read as the reverse complement.
TTAGTCTGTAGCACCATATCTAAAACACTTCGATTGTCTTCTTTCCGCCTTTCCCACAGTCCATGTTTCACTACCATACAACGCTGTGCTCCAAACGTACATTATCAGAACTTTTTTCCTGAAATTAACACCTATGTTTGATATTAGTAGACTTCTCTTGGCCAGGAATCCCTTTTTGCCGATGCTAAACTGCTTTTGATACCCTCCTAACTCCGTCCAGTCACTACCTTGGTAGTAGAATTCCTTAACTTTATCTAGTTCGAAATCCTGATGTTAAGTTTCTCGCTACACACATTTCTGCTACTTCTCATTATGTTCGTCTTTCTTCGATTTACTCTCAATCCACATCCTTTACTCATTAGACTCTTCATTCCTTTCAGTAGATCACGTAATTCTTCTTCACTTTCACCCAGGATAGCTATGTCATCAACCAATCGTATCATTGATATCCTGTCACCTTGAATTTTAATTCCACTCCTGAACCTTTCTTTTATTTCCATCATTGCTTCTTCGATGTACAGACTGAACAGTAGGCGCGAAGGACTTTTTAAACCGAGCACTTCGTTCTTGGTAGACAACTTATGATTCCATCTTGGCTCTTGTATATTACCCGTCTCTCCTTATATCCTACCCCTATTTTTCTCGTAATCTTGCACCATTTTACATTGTCTAACGCATTTTCCAGGTCGACAACTCCTATGAACCCATCTTGATTTTCCTTTCTTCCATTATAAACCGAAACGTCAGAATTGCCTCTCGGGTGCCTTTACGTTTCCTAAAGCCAAACTGATAGTCATCTAAAGTACGATTCGTACGTAAAAGATAAATAATCTCCTCGGAACCAGACGGAGTATATACACTCTTGGAAATGGAAAAAAGAACACATTGACACCGGTGTGTCAGACCCACCATACTTGCTCCGGACACTGCGAGAGGGCTGTACAAGCAATGATCACACGCACGGCACAGCGGACACACCAGGAACCGCGGTGTTGGCCGTCGAATGGCGCTAGCTGCGCAGCATTTGTGCACCGCCGCCGTCAGTGTCAGCCAGTTTGCCGTGGCATACGGAGCTCCATCGCAGTCTTTAACACTGGTAGCATGCCGCGACAGCGTGGACGTGAACCGTATGTGCAGTTGACGGACTTTGAGCGAGGGCGTATAGTGGGCATGCGGGAGGCCGGGTGGACGTACCGCCGAATTGCTCAACAAGTGGGGCGTGAGGTCTCCACAGTACATCGATGTTGTCGCCAGTGGTCGGCGGAAGGTGCACGTGCCCGTCGCCCTGGGACCGGACCGCAGCGACGCACGGATGCACGCCAAGACCGTAGGATCCTACGCAGTGCCGTAGGGGACCGCACCGCCACTTCCCAGAAAATTAGGGACACTGTTGCTCCTGGGGTATCGGCGAGGACCATTCGCAACCGTCTCCATGAAGCTGGGCTACGGTCCCGCACACCGTTAGGCCGTCTTCCGCTCACGCCCCAACATCGTGCAGCCCGCCTCCAGTGGTGTCGCGACAGGCGTGAATGGAGGGACGAATGGAGACGTGTCGTCTTCAGCGATGAGAGTCGCTTCTGCCTTGGTACCAATGATGGTCGTATGCGTGTTTGGCGCCGTGCAGGTGAGCGCCACAATCAGGACTGCATACGACCGAGGCACACAGGGCCAACACCCGGCATCATGGTGTGGGGAGCGATCTCCTACACTGGCCGTACACCACTGGTGATCGTCGAGGGGACACTGAATAGTGCACGGTACATCCAAACCGTCATCGAACCCATCGTTCTACCTTTCCTAGACCGGCAAGGGAACTTGCTGTTCCAACAGGATAATGCACGTCCGCATGTATCCCGTGCCATCCAACGTGCTCTAGAAGGCGTAAGTCAACTACCCTGGCCAGCAAGATCTCCGGATCTGTCCCCCATTGAGCATGTTTGGGACTGGATGAAGCGTCGTCTCACGCGGTCTGCACGTCCAGCACGAACGCTGGTCCAACTGAGGCGCCAGGTGGAAATGGCATGGCAAGCCGTTCCACAGGACTACATCCAGCATCTCTACGATCGTCTCCATGGGAGAATAGCAGCCTGCATTGCTGCGAAAGGTGGATATACACTGTACTAGTGCCGACATTGTGCATGCTCTGTTGCCTGTGTCTATGTGCCTGTGGTTCTGTCAGTGTGATCATGTGATGTATCTGACCCCAGGAATGTGTCAATAAAGTTTCCCCTTCCTGGGACAATGAATTCACGGTGTTCTTATTTCAATTTCCAGGAGTGTAACACAGAAAGTCTTTGCCAGATTCAAGAACTCCTACCTCAGCAATGGGAGTACCTTCTCGAAAGAATAAGGCAGTTCCCATCGATAATTCTGGCGCTACATTAAAACCAGTACGAAATCCATGGATAGGTAGACTGGTAAATAAAACTTGTTGCAGAAGCACTGTATCCGCACCGGAATCATACAAATCGACGCAGCGAAGCTAGACACAGCTCTGATATAATTCGGTTAACATTTAGTGTGACAGATGCATATGCATGAGCCGTCAGTCCGAATCCGAAAGCGGGAGGCCAGTACCGGTCGCAACCGAATCTCTATGCTTGGCTGTTTTGCTCACCGCTCCACGTTCCGGCTCTACACATTGTTTAAACCGGCTGAGAGGCTCTTCGGAAGGGGTACTCTGCAGGATGTACTGATTCCGTAATGGAGGGCAATCAGAGTGAATCTCAGAGATAGCGAGAGACAACTCTGGGGTAACACTTCCCGCAACAAGAGTCGCAATAAGCGGCAAAGCACTATCCTCACCACGAGAGCAGACAGAGTAACAGGAGGGCATTGCTGTTGTGACGAAGGCTACAAAGGAGGCAGTTCCGACTCACATCTGCTGTAGGTCGGCTCCAAAGGAAGTATCCCGCAGCGGCAGGAATACCAGATACTGCCTCCCTGATATGCATCTCGCCAGGGATGGTAGGAGTGGGAGACAAGCATCGCTGAGGGGGAGGCGGGACAGGAGAAGACACAACTAATTCTTTACTATCCCGAGTGCGGGACAGATTATTATGAATCGCGCGCGCCGGAGTAGCAGCAACGTCGTCAGGCTTTGTAGCAACGACGGAAAATCACCCACAGTGAAAGTGGGAACTGTCGGATGATCGCCAGAAACGAGGGAAGATGTAGCCCCGAGTTCGTTACCAGAGGGGACAAGGTCAGCAACAGTTGGCTTACGGCGTTGTTCCAAGGAAAGCCGTAAAACTAAAACTCTGTGTGCAGTTAGCTCCTAAAAATTGGTTCAAATGGCTCTGAGCACTATGGGACTTAACGTCTTAGGTCATCAGTCCCCTAGAACTTAGAACTACTTAAACCTAACTAACTTAAGGACATCACACACATCCATTCCCGAGGCAGGATTCGAGCCTGCGACCGTAGCGGTCGCGCGGTTCCAGACTGAAGCGCCTAGAACCGCTCGGTCACTGCGGCCGGCCAGTTAGTTCGTAGATGGCCACTTTTATTGCACAGGTCCCCAATTCTCCACTATACGTAACATACTCGTAGATACGATAACCATAAACTTGCAAATGAGACGGTGTGTTCATTTTGATTTGCATTTCCATCGAACTATGCCGCTATAACATTGTAACGTGTTGACTTTACCAACGTCAGGGCAATGTCTCTTACGCCAACATATTGCACCAGAACTTCCTTGAAACAAATATTCTCTGCCTTCGGAGGAGAGCTGAATATTGGAACATTCATATATTCAACGTTCGCATTCGCAAGCAGCACCATACTGAAGAAACCTCTGTGCCAGAAGGGAAGCTTAATACCGCGCTTTAGTAGGAATTTGTCTACTTCTAAAGAATCTATGAAATCCAAAAACAAATAAACACCGTCCGAACAGGCCTTGATGGCTCAACGGTACCGACCGGCCGCCATGTCACCCTCAGCCCTCAGGCGTCACCAGATGCGGATATGGAGAAGCTTGTGGTCAGCACACCACTCTCCCGAACGCTGTCAGTTCTGGTGATCGGTGCCGCTACTTCTCAAACAAATAACTCCTCAATTGGCCTCAAGAGGACTGAGTGCACACTGCTTACCAATAACATTCGGCCGACCCGGGCATCCAAACGCTAGCCAAGCCCAACAGCGCTTAAATTCGGTGATCTGACGAGAACCGGTGTTACCACTGTGGCAATGACGTCGGCATGAAATTCACAAAGAACACGTAAGTCGCAGTATCAAAACAGGCAGTATGCAGTTGGTCCGAAGTAATGTGAAAATTACCAACTTACCAGTCATTCTAAAGATCCGAGCTGCACGCTGCGTGTAGACGTGTCAACTGAAAAACTCACTGTGCCTTTGCGTGGGACACTCTTGGACGCCATGAGAAACAAACAGGTGTGGACTAGGCCGCTGTCAGTCACACACCCAACGAAGAACGAGGCGAGGCAACACAAGGGCACAAACACCACTGAAGGGATACACTCCGAAAAACTTGTGACGCTGCGGCGAAGTGAATAAGTAAACAGCGACCTGCTCGCACGGCCTCAAGTCGGTACCGGACGATTAGGCTATCAGCGCACGCCCATCCCAAGGCCAGGCTCAAATTTCTATACGTCGCCAACCGTTGTCTACGATCTGTTCTCTTACATCCATTGTGTGTATTCCCGTTCAAGGGAGACTCGCTCGATGTCGGCGCATAAATACGATATTTTAGTGCCTATGTTGTACAGAAGTGCGATGCAATGTTGCTTACTGTCAAGTCTTCGGAGTAAACACTCCACAAAAATTCACGGGATCCAGGTATTTATGGCTCGGTTTAAGCACGCATCGATTTATCTGATTCTCTATACGTGGTGTGCACAGAGGCCAGAAGATGGCACTGAGATGCCGAAACTGGTCGTATAAATAAAATAACGATTTCTGAAAACATACGGTTATTTGGTGACTGCTCGTTGGTAAATATCTGACGGGCCACTGTCCCTTATTCATGATGGATCAACAGAAATTGTGCATGCTGGACATCTACGACCATTCAAGGCTGCACCTGAGTCAGCTCCAAGAAAGGAGAGAGAGACGGAATAGAAGAAGCGGAAGGTTAGCGACAGGAGAGAAAGGTCCAGAAACCTCTGGCCCGTTATACATTAATAGATATGTGGTGTGACTTTTGTGATTACTGAATATTTTTCTTTTTTGTATAGTATAGGTGGTACGTGGTTCCCTTTTCGTACCACACTTACCCACCATATATTAGATACTATAACGATATGTTTACGTAATGTGTATACATAAACATACATTTATAAATGTCCCCGTTCGTAGTCGCTAATTATAACAATATGTTTACTTTTGTGCTGTAACACATAGCTATAATCAGCGGTGGAAATATATTTGCGAACGCCGACCGTGTGCGGGCTGTTTCTTGTTGGATCGTCTGATCAGTCGGAAGTTGCATTGCAGAGGAGGGTAAGTGCCTATTCAAAATATAATTATTTTTGGATAGCTCAACATCAATTTCCTTAGGGACCGTAGTTTATCATGCATTTACCAGTAGAATATGGCGCGGAGAAAATATTTCGCCGCATACAACTTCCGTCCGATTTCGACGAAAGAATTCGTGACTGTGAACTCACTATTTGGCAGAAAAATAAAGAAAATTAAATAACTTCATGAAGGAGTGAGACATTGATTCTATATTAAATAAATAGTCCATATACCAATTCCATTTAAATCTGAATTTGTGGCAATTAATAGATGAACTTACACTGCAATGAAAGATTTAACATGGATCCCGTTTTGACTGGCACTTCTCTTCTCGTAATAAAAATAATTCCTTTGACGTTTTCACATACACGTCGCACAATAAATCTACTGCTATGCAGTATTGCACTTTTAGTATTGCACTTTTACTTTACGCTAAAATAATATTATTTTTAACGATAATAATAAGGCGGCAAGACATGCGCGTCCGACACAAGTTACAGGAGACAAGAGAAGAATGAGTAACTGTTCATTGAGAATATCTCGTACATCAAAAAAAATGTGTAAAAGTGTTCTTCTTCTGCCCGTTTTTCGCGCCGCGATTTTCAAAGTCAATAACTCACTGCATCTCTGACGGCGCTTCGACAATAAACAAGTTACGTCACGGGTCGTTCACCTTTAACATTCTCGCAACATTATTTGCTAACTGTAGCTGTTGCCGAGCGACTGCTCGATTAGTGAATGATTTAAAATGATAAGGCAATCACACAACGTTACAATACCATAAAAGAGGAAGCGGGATGGAATCATTCTTGGTAGTCTCAATTTATAATTAAGCCAGTTTATTGACATTACTACTTTAAGGAATCTGCCAATTACAAATTGTGGAAGAGCCACTAGATAAAGCTTTGCAAATACAGTTACAAACCCAACATACTCAGTATTCAAATAAAAAGTCCCTTAAGAGAACGTTATAAAAACTTTATGTGCCAGGCATTTATAGGAACCTTAAGCATAGCAGTTATCAATTACATCACATAGCCACTTCATCAAACTCCTTAAAACCAGTTGTTACGCCGGCCGCTGTGGACGGGCGGTTCTAGGCGCTTCAGTCTGGAGCCGTGCGATTGCTACGGTCGCAGGTTCGAATCCTGCCTCGGGCATGGATGTGTGTGATGTCCTTAGGTTAGTTAGGTTTAAGTTGTTCTAAGTTCTAGGGAACTGATGACCTCAGATGTTAAGTCCCAAAGTGCTCGGAGCTATTTGAACCAGTTATTACATTAAGATGGCTACACTTAACATTCTTCACTAAAATACCCTCATAAACTTATTATTTCAATGTGTTAAAGAATCACTTGTTAGAAGATCAATTACAAACTTAACGTTGCCAGGCACTAATACCCCTCGCTTTATTTCCCTTATTAAGAACACAGAATTACTGACAAACTTCAGAAATTCAATCTCCCATACAGGATTTCCCCCAAAATACATATAATGAAAACAGTTACAGTAAAGGGTGACTTAATGACACTTCAACACTAGTGCCAAGCTAAGATCCAGTTACATAACATGATAGAACCACTTACATAAAAAAACTACAGCAGAAACTTGGATCTTTAAAAATGAATGTTCACGTGCTCAGACGTGTTAATAAAAGACTACTAGAAAGAGCTGCGCAAGGAACTCAGCAGATGCTGTGCAATTTAAAGTTTAGCCAGTTGCCAGGCTCTAATATTTAAGGAAACAAGTTCGTATAAGAACACGTTACATACAATACATATTTATGTATCTACCAGCTTAACCCGACTTGGCGGAAGGAAGATAAATACTAAACTTTGGAAGGCGGTATGTTAACAACTCCCGGCAGTGGCCAGGTTCTTAAACGCTGCCAGGCCTAGACCTCGGATGACATTTCACTCCCCGCCAAGGCGCTGGCACAAATGGTTTTTGCGGGAATCAAAAAGACATTCCAATACCTCTGAAACATAGAAACACTCGGCAGAACCTTTGACTCGATATATGGCTAAGCGTGTAAAGGAACACGTTACACTACCGACAAATTCGCAATCTTGACCTTAAGCATTTTACACATTGACAATTGTATTAATATACTGCAGGATTTGAAAACGCCAACATAAAATCATTTGATTTCAAGAAACACAATCACTCGTGAAACTTCTGACAAAAAAGTTCGACTATGAAAATTTAAATGCCTCTGAGAGCGTCGGTCAACAAAACACAATTACGACCACTTACTTCATATCACGTACACAATAAGAAGGAGTGGGTTTCACAGATTCACCGCTTCACTTCAAATTTTGTTCCCAGCGAAGTCAAAGAACTTGTATCTCCAAGTTACCCATGTCGCAAAACGCCCGATCAATTTCACATCACAACATAAAACGGTCATCACGCTCGTTCGGCAGCCGTCTTCCAGCGAATGTCACGAGATCTCGAGGGTTACACGTCGAAGGCTAACAGCTCCTGCTTTCGCCCACCAACCCAGAAGGTAAGACTACGTGAAAAGCAAAGATAGCTTAGCTCAACCACAATAGATTTCAAAAATATTCGAACAAAATAACACTAGCGCCAGCTCACCACGGCTCAGTAGGGCAATAACGTTGTTTTGGATAAAGTTATACGTTTGAGTGGGATTAATTTTATGATACGTGTATTGAGTGCATTGAGTTACACTGTTCGGAGACCGTAGGATTCTGGGGAGAGGGGAGGTGTTTCTTTTCCCTGTACTCAGGTTACCGTACGGGAGAAAGGCCAAGGAAGTTTTGGCAGAGGTGCAGAATCATCACTTGGATGCAGGAGTGTTGTTATCCAGCCACAAGTGATCGTTAGGTCTAAGTTTAATGTATAGGACTTTCGGAATGAAATTAGAAAGTTGGAGGAAATGTTTACTAGGATACAGCGATCAGCAGCTAGTAGCGGGAAGCTGAGAGAGGTCTCGAAAGAGCACGGGAATTTGCTTGAGGCGTATGGACGACTAAAGGCGCATATGCAGGACGTGATCAGAGTGGTCTCGTACGAATGGAGTAGAGTAAAAAGGGGATGGATAGACGCTGGAGGTAGAATATTAAAGACCATCTTCGGGACGGCACACACATGTGTCAATAGCAAGTTGAAAGAAACGACAGACAGCGCAACGGGGTTAGCAGAGCGAATAAAGAAGCTGTGGAGTGTTCAGATAACTTACGGAAATGCAGACGTTGTCGACTATCGCCCATGTTTCGACGGAGCACACCCTGCTATTTTCAAGGCAAAACTGCAGAAGTAAGCACTGCACAAGTGAATTTAAAACCTCGGTTTCCTCAGAAACTCCGAAAGATAACACAAACACACCGTGAACACTAGCGCCATCACAAACCAAAGATACTATCAATAGTAAAATTAATAATCAACGAATAAGTTAGCATAAATTCTGTACCTCAGTTCTTTGACAAGTGAGAGAGCGGAATTTCATGCAGAAATCAAACAAAAATCACCATCTCTATTTATAAGGACGCCTGCTAATTTAACTTCAACAGCTTCCTTACTAACACTATCCCAAAAACTGGAAGTGCATGCCAGAATCCAAGTTGTTACATTTCATAGGGTGACCGGTGTCAACAAAAGTGACCTGCTATGGCAGATATGCTCGGCTGTTGTAAGCGTGTACGCCGCTTATGCTCAGTACACCTGTCCTCCATAGTCCTGATAGTCTGTCCAATATGTGGCATGCCAGAACTGCAAGGAATACGGTAGACACCGCCTTGCGCAAATCTAGATCATCCTTTACGGAACCTTAAGGAACCCTGGTCGAAAAACACACTTCACATCATATTTCTGCAAAATACGGTCAATCCTGTTCGGACTACTGCCTGCGTAAGGCAGAAAGGCAGCAGACTTTGGTGCCACCTCGATATTATCATTGCTCATTCAGTGCTCAGTTGGTCGACAGCGCAACGCACGCCTAGTCTGTCCTTCACTATAACCTTTCTGACGAAAGTTGACTTCAAAATAAGCTAACTCAACTGATAAACTCTTAGTGTCCGAGATGACATGGGTCCTGTGATACACGGTACGAAGTACCCCTTCACGTTGAGCCAGATGGTGACAACTGTCCGCCTGCGATACAAATCAGTGTGAGTAGGCTTCCTGTAAACAGCATGTCCCAACACGCCATCGACATTCCTCCTCAGTAAAGTACCAAGAAGGGAAGGCAGCTACACTTTTCCATTTCGATCGTGAAATGAGTATACGGGTGGATCGAATTCGGGTGTTCTAAAAAGTCGTTAAAATTTCACTGCCATGAGGCCAAAGAACATAAATGTCATCTGCATATCTGAAAAAAAAAACGCGCAGGTTTCAAAACCGCTGACTTCAACGCATGTTTCTCGAAATCTTCCATAAACAAATCGACAATGTTAGGTGACAAAGAGCTTCCCATCGCAACTCCATCTCTCTTCTCGTAGTACCGGTCATTGAATAAAAAGTAAGTGGAAGTCAACACATGTCGAAATAGGTTCGTTAAATCAACACCAAGCCCAACCTTAGTCAACCATAACGATCAGACAAAAGAATACGACTGAAGAGAGAGACCACATAAAAACGTACTAGGATATCAAAGTCATTCAAACGCTTTCCTTCTAATCGACGTAAGAAATCAGCCGAGTTATCAACGTGGCGCTCACACCGACGTACTACAGGGCACAACAAGGCGTTTTTCTACACGTTATGTCGGAGTACCACTTTTATTCACAATCAGACTAAGAGTAACCCCTTCCATACGGACCTTAGGCAGGCTATGTGTTGGGTACATAGTTCCGCGTAGTCAGCGCGTACACAACTTTCCCACTAGAGCGCGCCCCCCTAAGCACAACAGCGCAGGCGCAGCGCTCGTCCGTCTCCGCTCTACGAGATGGCGCTGTCTTCGAGACGGACCAAATTCTGCTTCCGCCGATCCGCGTATTAATATGTAACGCAGCCAATGCGATTGCTGCTAAAGTAGAACATTTTCTCCTCGCAGATCACAGTGATATCTGAACGCGCGAGGTATTATAACGAGTGTACAGACCTCCGATTAGTCAGTCTGCATCAGTCTGCATTAGTCTGTGCCTAATAAGATTATCATATTCCTGTACATAGCCATGAAGATAAATGTATAGACACTTTGTCAAGTATCAGAGACATCTGAGAATAAGATTAACGTACCAAGACCAAAGGAACTTCAGATTGCCAATTGTAAATAACATCCAGAACCAAGTTAAGTTATTTTTATGCTTGTTATTATTTTAATAAATGTGTATGAAAATTAATCAAGTTCTGTTTAAAGTTGGTCACCGTCAATCTGCTACTCTAAACATGCAAGTGGCATTTCTATCGTCTGACCTAACGGCAGAAGATAAACACGCCACGATAAGACCACGAGACATATTGCTGACACTCGCCTACTTCGTTAGAGCGACAAGTCAACTAATCTGATGGTGTGTGTACCGAAGGTCTTACAGTACGCACACCACACTATGTAACCTAGGGGGAACAGCATGATAAGAAATGAAACTTTTGATGGTCTCCTGCTACAAGTAACTTTTCTTCATGAGGCTATTGGTTTTTCTCCCAATTGTTTTTGTGGGGTCAGCACCGATCCTTCGATGCGCTGAAACAGACAATAAACACTGTACCTTTTGAACGTAATCCCGATTGTCCAAAACAACGGTAGCATTGTCCTTGTCCGCAAGTAAAATAGCAATATCCGGATCAACTCCCAGGGAACGTAAAGGAACCCTTCCAGCCACTGTGATATTACTCTTGGGTGAACGTGTCGCTGTCATCATACGAAATGCCTCCCTCCTAGCCTCCTCTGCAACATCAGGAGGTAACATCGCCTGTTCAATAGAACTAATAAAATCAATCACTGGCGAACGCTCGGGAGTCGGTGCAAAATTTAAACATTTCCCTAGCTGCGTCGTCAGAAGCTTTCTGCGTGAGATTTATCACAGAACGTCAAGAAATAGTATTAGACTCAGAGCCACGGAAACGTTCGAACTTCGCCAAATGACGGGTAGTTACAAAATTCCCAGCAGGACTGCGACCATGAAGCACCGTCCAGCCAATGTCAAGAAAAAGCCGAAATTTTAGAAGCAATCATTAAATGAGGTCCAAACAGCTCTTTGGAAACGAAATCCAACTGCGACGAGCGTAATGTATCCTTCCGCGAACGAGAGCTAGACCAACACGTTGCTTGATGCCAGTGGCAGCAGGAGAATGGCTATACTATCGATGTTTTGGATTAGAGGAATGACGTTCAAAAGATGCAGTGTTTATTGTGTAATTCAACGCATCGCAGGATCGGTGCTCACCTCACAAAAAGAGTTGGGAGAAAGACTAACAGCCTCATGAAAAAGAGTTACTTATTGTTGTGACTTGGCAAGACAGCCAAGTCACTATGCGAGGACGCCGAAATGCACGCGTTAAGCTCACGCAGACTGGCGTGAGGTCTGGAACAGTAAAGTAGTTGAGTCTAGTAAGAAAAGAGCGTAGTTGCTGGAATCCTTAACTTTAATCCATAATTGCTGTACATCGCTCTTGATGATACGTAAGTGCAATCTCAATATACACTGGTAATGGCGCCTTGCTAGGTCGTAGCAATTGGCGTAGCTGAAGGCTATGCTAACTATCGTCTCGGCAAATGAGAGCGTATTTGTCAGTGTAGCTTCGCTAGCAAAGTCGGCTGTACAACTGGGGCGAGTGCTAGGAAGTCTCTCTAGACCTGCCGTGTGGCAATCACTGACAGTGGCGACACGCGGGTCCGTCGTATACTAACGGACCGCGACCGATTTAAAGGCTACCACCTAGCAAGTGTGGTATCTGGCGGTGACACTACACTTATCACAGGAGACCATCAAAAGTCTCAGTTCTTATTGTGCTGTTCGCCCAAGATTACATGGCCTCCCTAAGTTCCACTATTTGTCAGATTGTGAGTAAAATTGGTACTCCGACCTATCACGTAGCAAAATACCTTGCTCCCCTGTTGAGTTCCATAATAGGTCGGTGTGAGCGCCACATTAAGAACTCTGTGGATTTCTTACGTCGCTTTTATTGTTTGGCGTCATGGAAGTGAACATTCGAACGACTTTTTAGTACAACTGGATTCGATCCACCCCAATATTCGTTTCACGATGGAAATGGAAAAGGTTAGCTATCTTCCCTTCCTTGATGTGTTAATGAGGAGGAATGTGGATGGCGCGTTGGGACATGCTGTTCATAGAAAGCCTACTCACACTGATTTGTATCCTCAGGCTGGCAGTTGTCGCCATCCGGCTCAACATGAAGGGATACTTCGTGTCTTGGTTCACAGGACCCTCGTCATCTCGAACGCTGAGAGTTTTTCAGGTGAGTTTTCCTATTTTTACGTCACGTTTCGTCAGAATGGTTATAGCGAAAGACAGAAGACTTGAGTTGCGGTATCGACCAGCTCTGCACCGAGTGAGTGACAATAATACCGAGGTAGTACCAATGTCTACCGTGTTTTTGCCTTACGCAGGGCGTATTTAGAACAGGATTGGCCGTATTTTGCGGAAACATGATATGAGATGTGTTTTTTGACCACGATCTAAGATCAGAGTCCTTTTAGGTTCCGTAGAGGGTGATCTTGATTTGCAGAAGACGAGTGTCTACGGTATTCCTTGTTGTGGCATGCCATATATTGGTGAGACTATAAGGACTGTGAAGGACCAGTGTAATGAGCATAAACGACACAGACACTTACTTAGCGATAATTGTAACTTTTCCTTTAGGAATAGTCCGTATGCTGAACGATTAAAACACTCAGTAGTACCGACGCTTTATCAAAAGGGAGAAAGGGGTAATGGTGACAGTTTTAGACCTATTTCTAAGCCATCAGTTTGCTTAAGTTATTGAACAGGCTGCGTATGTAAGGAAAATTGATCAATTCATTTCACATAATTCGCTGACATATGTACAGCCTGGTTACAGAAGCGATTTAACAACTGAAAATGCTATATTCTCTTTTCTCTCAGAGGAGTTGGATGGATTAAACAAAAGGTTTCGAATTCTAGGCATCTTTTTTTATTTAACTAAGACCTCTGATTGTCTTGATCACAAAATATTGCTCCAGAAGTTGAACCATTATGGATTACAGAGAGTAATTCACAATTCGCTCACGACTTGCTTTAAGAACAGACAGTGAAAGGTCATTTTCCACAATACTGAACAGACAGTGAAAGGTCATTTTCCACAATACTGACGGTGACTATCATGGTGGGAACGAATGGTATGCACTTAAATGGGGGGTGGGGGGGTGGGAGGGAGTGCCCCAGGGATCAATGCTGGGGCCACCCCTGTTCCTTATTTATATACACTCCTGGAAATGGAAAAAAGAACACATTGACACCGGTGTGTCAGACCCACCATACTTGCTCCGGACACTGCGAGAGGGCTGTACAAGCAATGATCACACGCACGGCACAGCGGACACACCAGGAACCGCGGTGTTGGCCGTCAAATGGCGCTAGCTGCGCAGCATTTGTGCACCGCCTCCTTCAGTGTCAGCCAGTTTGCCGTGGCATACGGAGCTCCATCGCAGTCTTTAACACCGGTAGCATGCCGCGACAGCGTGGACGTGAACCGTATGTGCAGTTGACGGACTTTGAGCGAGGGCGTATAGTGGGCATGCGGGAGGCCGGGTGGACGTACCGCCGAATTGCTCAACACGTGTGGCGTGAGGTCTCCACAGTACATCGATGTTGTCGCCAGTGGTCGGCGGAAGGTGCACGTGCCCGTCGATCTGGGACCGGACCGCAGCGACGCACGGATGCACGCCAAGACCGTAGGATCCTACGCAGTGCCGTAGGGGACCGCACCGCCACTTCCCAGCAAACTAGGGACACTGTTGCTCCTGGGGTATCGGCGAGGACCATTCGCAACCGTCTCCATGAAGCTGGGCTACGGTCCCGCACACCGTTAGGCCGTCTTCCGCTCACGCCCCAACATCGTGCAGCCCGCCTCCAGTGGTGTCGCGACAGGCGTGAATGGAGGGACGAATGGAGACGTGTCGTCTTCAGCGATGAGAGTCGCTTCTGCCTTGGTGCCAATGATGGTTGTATGCGTGTTTGGCGCCGTGCAGGTGAGCGCCACAATCAGGACTGAATACGACCGAGGCACACAGGGCCAACACCCGGCATCATGGGGTGGGGAGCGATCTCCTACACTGGCCGTACACCACTGGTGATAGTCGAGGGGACACTGAATAGTGCATGGTACATCCAAACCGTCATCGAACCCATCGTTCGACCATTCCTAGACCGGCAAGGGAACTTGCTGTTCCAATAGGACAATGCACGTCCGCATGTATCCCGTGCCACCCAACGTGCTCTAGAAGGTGTAAGTCAACTACCCTGGCCAGCAAGATCTCCGGATCTGTCCCCCATTGAGCATGTTTGGGACTGGATGAAGCGTCGTCTCACGCGGTCTGCACGTCCAGCACGAACGCTGGTCCAACTGAGGCGCCAGGTGGAAATGGCATGGCAAGCCGTTCCACAGGACTACATCCAGCATCTCTACGATCGTCTCCATGGGCGAATAGCAGCCTGCATTGCTGCGAAAGGTGGATATACACTGTACTAGTGCCGACATTGTGCATGCTCTGTTGCCTGTGTCTATGTGCCTGTGGTTCTGTCAGTGTGATCATGTGATGTATCTGACCCCAGGAATGTGTCAATAAAGTTTCCCCTTCCTGGGACAATGAATTCACGGTGTTCTTATTTCAATTTCCAGGAGTGTAAATGAGATGCCATCCAGAACTACAAGTGATTCTAAAATATTTCTGTTTGCTGATGGCACTAGTTTGGTTGTAAAGGATGCTGTGTGCAACGTTGGCACTGTTTCAAATAGCGCAGTTCAAGAAATAAGTTCGTGGCTTGTAGAAAATAAACTAATCCTAAATCACAGTGAGATTCGGTTTTTAAAGTTTCTAACACACAATTCAACAAAACCTGACGTTCTAATTACACAAAAAGTGCTTATGATTAGTGAGGCTGAAGAGTTCAGATTTCTAGGTGCTCAGAAACATAGTAACCTATTGTGAAAAGTCCATGTTCAAGAGCTTGTTCAAAGACTTAATGCTGCCATTTTTACTATAAGAACAGTATTTGAAGGAAGTTATAGTTCGAAATGAAACGTAGTTTACTTCGCTTATTTATATTTGTTTATGACTCTGTATGAGTATTTAGGCTCAGAAACGGGCAGGCGAGCAGTAAGTGGTGTAAATTCATGAACTTCTTGTCGAGCCCTGTTCATCAGTCTGGGTATTCTGACATTGGCCTCCCAATACACACATATTCGTTAATACCATTTCTTATTAACAGTATCAGCTTTTTTCCAAGAATTAGCAACTTTCACACTGTTAATACTTGACAGAAATCCAGCCTGCATTAGGATCGCTCCTCCTTGACGCTTGTACAGAAAGATGCTCAGTATTCTGCTGCATCTATTTTCAATAACAAACCATAAGAATTCGAAAATCTTAGCATGAAATCAAGCGCTTTTATATTTAAACTAAACAATTTTCTCATGGGTCACTCCTTCTAGTCTGTTGAGGAGTTCCTTGAAAAATTAACTTAATTCCCGTGTTACATTGTTGATTGTGTTTGTATGGACTTATAGCTTGTCCTCTTTTTAGGATTCATAAACATTTAATTTTATCTGTTTTTACTTTGCTGTTGTAATCTCCTGTACTGACACGTTGCATGACTATGGAGATTCGCTTCTCAAATAGGTCCTACGGAACTAGACGCGTAAAATAAAAAAATAAAATAAAAATGTGGTTCATGAGCAGTTAAGTCCTGTTTTGCTATCACCCGAACAATATTTAAGAGCACTGAGGAAAGTGTAAGGAGAATTGCCTCCAGAATTACAGCTAGTGGTGGAGCCAAGAAGACAGAACTCGCCATTCTTTTACCTTGGTGCAATGTAGGGTGTAACAATGGACAGAGCGCAATTGTACTTGTCAGTGAAAGTACCGGTAGCAGCCAAGCAGGTGGTGTTCAGGTGTCACACAGTACACAGTTATCCAGTGAAGTTAGCGGATGTTGGGAAAATTGAGCAAATAACAAAGAGAGGCGATAACGGGGGGTGAGCTTCAGCAATGCCAGAGTAGGATAATAACCTATATGCCCAGCCTCCAAAATTGTGACAAATAAGAGTATATGCACCATGTAACTCTTCAGGGGTAAAACAGAGGCATGTCCTAGCCAAAAAGGTGTGATCGAACCAGAACCGTGTTTTCGGAAGGCAGGTTAACATGGGATATATTCTATATACAACGATGTAGTGATAGATGCTGGTTGCTATGAGCAGGAGAAACTATTGAGGACGAGACGTTTGGCTTTACCAGGTAGTGGACTGTTGATCAATGAGACTATGTTTGATATTCTGGGACCCACGTTTCATTTGCCAGCTACTATGATGGACTTACTCTAGCGAATGTGACACAGCCACAGCTATACTGGCCACAGAACCATTAGAGACGTTAAGTCTCTGGTAATCCATCGAGGACTGCGAGACAGCAGCCAGACATGATATACTTCAATAATAATAATTGACATTAACAGCTGTACTGTAATCCATGTTGTTTATTGAAAACATGCTACCAGGTCCCTGTTTATGTAAACATGCATAACACGATAATTAAGTATGAGAGTACAGACAACAGCAGTCACAGTTTATAACTAAAAAGGGGGTCAAACCACATTTTTAACTTACATAATAAAAATATACTATCCTTATCCATACAAAACAAAATTCTGCATATAATTTATACCGGAATATTTTTTAGAAAAAGAATCCAATAATCACATAATCCAGTGACGTAAAGTACCCGAGAGGGACCGAAACATAAAGCGAATTACACCAGCAAAGTAAACGAAGTCACACATATCCTTTACAGGAACGCCTATGGATGAAACAAACTAATAACATAATACCAAAGGCAGGAGTAACAAATACAACAAAAACCTAATGAATAAACATTCACTGGATAATGAAAACCCTCTGGAATAATAGCATATACTCTAATGACCTCTACTAAATAAACAATGTATTATATAATGTGAAACCTTGTATACAAATAACGATGAAGTCGCAAAAAGCTATAAATACATACTCCATTGATATTACTGTACAGCAACCCAGTCATATCCCTAAAGAACACGTCGACACTAATATTGCATGGGTGAAACTTGTGTATGTATAAGAACCTAAACGCATTATCTCCACAGTAACGATTCTATTAATTCCATAAAATTTACTGGATGTAAAATACTGCTGCCAACATTAATAACATCCACCATTAATATATGTTACTTTTAACCCTGCATGTAGATGTTGACCGTGATGTTACTAATTTTGGCAACATTGTTTTACATCCAGTAAATTTCCCGGAATTAGTAGCAACATCAGTAACTTGTTCCATTGTTACTTTGTAAATAATGCATTTAGGGTCTTTTAGTTACACAAGTTCCACATTTGCTATAACAGTGTGGTTGTGGATCTTAGGGACATGACTGGGTTTCTGTATAGTAATATGACTGGAGCATGTGTCTATAGTTTTTTGTGACTTCAACGCTATTTGTAAACTAGGTTTATGTGTTAGAGGTCATCAGAGTACATGTTATAATTTCGTTGGTTTTGCGTTATCCTGTGAACGTTAATTCATTAGGTCTTTGTTGCATTTGTTTACTCCAGCCGTTCGGTATTATGTTATAAGCTTGTTTCGTTTTTTCATTCTTTTTTTTATTGGTATATCCCACATTAGTAAGTGTACCGGTTAGGGATGTATGTGACTTAGACTACTTTGCTGGTGTAATTCGTTGTGTGCATGGATTCCCCTCAGATTAAAAGAAAAATAAGCAGTGTAAGCCAGATGCTGGAATTTGTTTTCATTGATAACAATGGAACATCTGTATTATTTAACGTAATGACATTGTTTTAGCTCTTTTTAATCACAAACTGTGACTGTTATTGTCTGCGCTCTCATACTTTACTATCATGCTGTACATGTTCCCATAAACAGTGCCTGAACATGATGCTTTTTGGCGTCGAAACTCGTAGCATGTTTTTTATAAACGACGTTGCATTAAAATACCGATATTCGTTTCAATTATCATTATTCAAATACTTTACAGATGTTGTCCAAGCAAAGCCTTACCTTAATTAACAACACATGGGAACCTACCGTGGACTGTTCACTAAGCCGAATGATAGAAGCCCAGGAGAGGCAGATCACTGCAGGGAAATTGTTGCAGCATGCGGAACAGTACGAGAATGGTGGATACCAAGAGCGAGAGATGTAAGAGAGATTTATGGATTCAGGAATTAACACAGTGATTGGCTTAGTAGTTAAGAATAACTGATTTAGTGTTAGGTCCTAGTTTTATGGAGTAAGAGTGGAAGTAAATACTGTAGAGTTGCAGGCTGGGGTAAGACTTGTATGACTGGGTCTTCTCCATAGGGGAGGGCAGTGTACAGCCAGCACCAAGTCTTGGTTGGAGAATTGCTATTCTTTGACAGAAATAAGAAAAGGAGTACAGAAACGTCATAGAGTGTTGCGTTAACACCCATGAGTCACTAGCTGCAAGTGTGGTGATATGTGGGTTACAATAACAGATATACCAGTGGTTTGAGCGGTCAAGATAGCAGAACTCAGTGGTAAACAGCGCTGCACCGCCGTGACTGTGTAGCAAGTGGAAAAGTGTCACCACACCAGGGCAAGTCTAATATTTTGGCAATGTGATTAGGCACTGGGTTTAGTGAAATTAATGGGCGCTGGAGGTATTTAACTAAGTCTGGGTTTTAAGGCAAGAATCACCTGTCATCGCCAGAAGCCAGCCATACCACCTTGATGCCAGAGCAACGCTGGACAGTGAGAAGACTTGACTGTGCCAGCTGCAGCCATGGGTTTGAGACCAGGCTGCATTTGTCATCTGCAGCCCTGCCAATCTGTCATACGCACCTGCTCACTCAGATGCTGAATTCCTAGTGGAACCCAGCACCACAACACCAGCCACCAGCTGACTACTGACCGAGAGAAAGAGCTTGTACCCTGTGCACACCCATCTTCATGTCCAATTGCAGCGCATAAATGGGGCGAGGGGCTGCCAGGCCTACATTGTGAGGGAAGTTGCACAAATCAGTCTTTTCATGTCGCCACCACCCGCATGCAGAGCGTACCGTGAATATCAGGAATCCGACAAAACAACAAATCTCCGACATCACTGTGGCCGGAAAAAGATGCTGCAAGAACGGGACCAAGAGCCACTGAAGACAATCGTCCAACGTGACACAAGTGCTACCCTTCCGCAAATTGCTGCAGATTTCAATGCTGGGCCATCAACAAGTGTCATCGTGCGAATCAATCAACGAAACATCATCGATATGGGCTTTCAAAGCCGAAAGACTACTCGTGTACCCTTGATGACTGCACGACACAAAGCTTCACGCCTCGCCTGGGCCCGTCAACACCGACACTGGATGGTTGATGACTGGAAACTTGTTGCCTGATCGGACGAGTCTCGTTTCAAACTGTATCGAGCGGATGGACGTGTACGAGTATGGAGACAACCTCATGAATCCATGGACCCTACATGTCAGCAGGGGACTGTTCAAGCTGGTGGAGGCTCTGTAACGATGTGGGGCGTGTGCTGTTGGAGTGATATGGGACCCCTGAGGTTTAGATACGACTCTGGCAGGTGACACGTACGTAAGCATCCTATCTGATCACCTGCATCCATTCATGTCCATTATGGATTCCGACGGACTTGAGAAATTCCAGCAGGACAATGTGACACTCCACACGTCCAGAATTGTTACAGAGTGACTCCAGGAATACTCTTCTGAGTTTAAATACTTCCGATAGCCATCAGACTCCCCAGACAAGAACATTATTGAGCATATCTGGGATGCCTTGCAACGTGCTGTTCAGGAGAGCTCTTCACCCCCTTGTACTCTTACGGATTCATGGTGTCAGTTCTCTCCAGCACTAATTCAGACATTAGTCGAGTACATGCCACGTCGTGTTGTGGCACTTCTGTGTCCTTGAGGGGGCCCTAGACGATATTAGTCTGGTGTACCAGTTTCTTTGACTCTTCAGTGTATTTTAACCTTCAAGGACGGGATGGATACCACGATGCCTATGTGGTTGGAGACCTGTGCTGCAGTGCGGCTTTTGCTATTAAAAGATGCATATAAATGGGGCGTATACGTCTCGAAAAGAACGTGGCGAGTACTGTACACTCTGTCCTCAGTTACTCGAATTATCAGACAAGTTTTACGAATATACGAAATGAAAAGAAAACACCATGCCACAAAAGTTAAAAATGGTTCAACTTTGTGAAGCCACTTTCTTTCTTTCATCAGCGATTAGTGTTAGAAGGGACCGCCACCTTTGAAAATTACGGGACGTAGTTGATGTTTTTCATATTTATACGTGTGTGTTACCGAAAATGTAGTTACTATGATACGCTTCACTAATCGCCTCTCTAAAACATATTGTTCAGGGAGTGGTTTATTATGCTACAGTGGCAGGATGTGCGACTTCGATCTGTAAAGTTTTTGCCAATGAGTTTATGAGCATATAATTGTTAATTTACGTGGTGTAAGTACATGTTTCTGTTTCGTGATGCATAGATAAAATATGTATGTAAGTAAGCAAATATTATCTAATTAATGAAAGGTAGATTTGTGGTTCCAGAGTAGCTCACTTTATTCGAAAAATAGTGAAAATTAATGCAGTACTGCCAGGATATTCAGATAATCAGGTTCTAATACACTTCACTACTTTCTAAATACTTGCCCAGTGGATTTGAGAAAGGAAATAACAATATTCTTGGGCATAGTATTATTTCAGATTGAATGTTGCTTTTAATAAAGAAAATCAACAACACAGTGTCTTTTAGTGGACTTGCGCAGCTCAAAAATTCGGTATAGAATAAATTACAAACTTCGTAGGACAGGTATTTGAGGTGCAAGAGTGAAAATATTAGATTTTAAATTAGTATTTAGATCATCGTAAATAACAGCCAACATATCACACAAAAACTGTGAAACTGTGCTTTCAGAACATGCTATAGGCCTAATTATTAAAAAATGCAATCGACAGATGTCAAATATGAAAATATCACTTCTAATTTCACTTGAACCAGAACTGCATTTTTAATGTGAGAATTGAATTTCTTAATCAACATCGTATCACACCTATGCAATCAGGAGTCCACTCGAAATCTGTTTTGCTGAATTTATGTAATTGTTTGCAGGCACGCATAAATTAACCTTCTATGACTGTCATTAAGCATAAATGTGAAAGACAAACATAAAGTTTAGTGTAAGATTCTCTGAACACCTAAACCACTGAAAGTGGAAACACATACATACAACACTTATACAAACCACTTCATGTAACAGAATCACCACCCTATTGCCTTAAAAACAACGACGGTAAGCGGTAATAATAATTTGTAGATAGCTGATGTCCACCTACAAAAACCCAAAAAGATGCACTACGGTAACTTTAAGCAAAAGATAAGCCATCCTTGTCAACTGAACTAATTATTTTTCCAGGTTATAATCGACACCTAAAATTTCTCCTAAAGATTTTGCCCACTTGTGGTTTTCAGAAAACAGGCGACTTCAGTCCATAGATTCCGAACTGTATCCTGGTTATAATATTTCTTATGCTCAGAATGCCACAAACTCCTCCTTTGACTAAATTTATCAGTTTCTCACAGTTCATGTTCGTGTCGTGTCTGCTATCACGACAGAAAAAAAAACTGACTTCAATTTCAAAGGTTGTCGTCCGAAATTTATTCGTTCGGCTACATTGTTCCCGCGCGCCTACTGACTTGAAACGATCTGCCGTCTTCGGTCGATGTCGGTCTTCGAAGGAATCCACCAGTATCGGTGCCACTGTGACCAAATGCATAAGCCAGTTGGACGACCGTTTCGCGGCGGAGGTGCCAGATGTCATCACTGCATCCCCGGCGAAGGATTCCTACGAGAAACTCAAGCACAAACTGATACGGAAGGTCGCCGCTTTTCAGGAAGATCGAATCTGCCAAGTTCTAACGCAAGAAGACATTGGTGACCTGATCATAAGCTGTCACAGTACTCGAGGCATCTGCGGAGTAAAGTGGACTCCATCACCGTGCCTGACAACTTACTGCGCACACTGTGGAGCAGTAGACTACTGCCGCAAATATAGGCAATAATGAATAGTGGCATCACAAACTGACTTGCCGCCACTGGACGCCACGAGGCAGCTGGCAGACCGCATGCGAGACACCATCACACCTGCCCTGATTATCGCGGTCGCTACACAAAGCGGCAGTACAACGACCTCAGCTAACGTCGCGCGTGCCGATTACGACTCGCTCGCAGCGAAAGCAGATACGTTAAGCCTAGCTTAACGACACTGGGTTACAGTAAACTGCGCTATTGGCCACTGCGCATGCGCTGCGCTCGTTTGCTCAACTCGTTGACGAAACTAAACTTCTCGTCTTGCTCCAACTTTGGCGATAGTGGTTACGTGAGTATTCAGTTTAATTGTATCGGTAGAGAGTAAAAAAAACTGAAATATTATGTGAGGAATGGAGGAAATTATTCGGATTTTGGCTATCAATGCTATGCATAGATATTTGTGGTATTTTAATGACGTTGACTACAAAAACCAGCAGCGACTTGTTGCTGCGCTTGAGACTGTCATGCGCGATCTGGATTCGTAGACATTATCTGAGCTGCAGATTAAATCCATTCAGTTAAAATTGTAGTACATACGCAAAGGAATTAAGAAAAACGCAGGCAAGCAAAACATCTAGCTATGAAGTACCCACTTATACGAGGCAAAAATCCCGTGATTCGAGTTGGCGTATGTGTATCATATGCCACACGCCTCCGCAGTCAGATGTGGAATGAGGTATTTCTGTGTGGCTTTAAAGGTTCACATTACAGCGACAAACGTTCATATATATATATATACCGGGTGATCAAAAAGTCAGTATAAATTTGAAAGTTGAATAAATCACGGAATAATGTAGATAGAGAGGTACAAATTGACACACGTATTTGGAATGAAATGGGCTTTTATTAGAACCAAAAAAAATACAAAAGTTCAAAAAATGTCCGACAGATGACGCTTCATCTGATCAGAAAAGCAATAATTAGCATAACAAAGTAAGACAAAGCAAAGATGATATTCTTTACAGGAAATGCTCAATATGTCCACCATCATTCCTCAACAATAGCTGTAGTCGAGGAATAATGTTGTGAACAGCACTGTAAAGCATGTCCGGAGTTATGGTGAGGCATTGGCGTCGAATGTTGTCTTTCAGCATCCCTAGAGATGTCGGTCGATCACGATACACTTGCAACTTCAGGTAACCCCAAAGCCAGTAATCGCACAGACTGATGTCTGGGGACCTGGGAGGCCAAGCATGACGAAAGTGGCGGCTGAGCACACGATCATCACCAAACGACACGCGCAAGAGATCTTTCACGCGTCTAGCAATATGGGGTGGTTCTAATAAAACCCCATGTCATTCCAAGCATGTGTGTCAATTTTCACCTCTCTATCTACATTATTCCGTGGTTTATTAAGTTTTCAAATTTATACTGACTTTTTGATCACCCGGTATATATATATATATATATATATATATATATATATATATATATATATATATATATACAGAAGCGGTAGCCTGTCTAAGAAAGAAGGGAGGGCGTTAGTTATTATAGTCATGCTGTTAGCACACAATGCTTGAGCTAATTTGGTGTTGAGGGGTATCTGAGACTTTTGCATAGTTCTGCTTCTGTATGACTGACTAAATTATAACGTGTGGCCATTGTGTAATTGTTTAAAAAATTGTCTGGAGGAGACTTGTCTCTCAGAGGTTTCACCGCTATTTTCTTCCAACCTGGTAAAATCCTGTGGGTTTCTGGCCTTAGTGGTAGTAGTATGCAGGAACTATTTATGGTTGTTTTCAGATTATATGATGAAGTGTCTGATACAATGTAACGTACGTGGATGTCCAGGAAATATTGTCAGTAGTACTGTATGCTGCGTGGCAGTTGTCTATGTACCGAGTCTGAAGCTACTGGGGTGCCCGTAATGTTAACGAAGCAGTGGTCAATCAAGTGTCAAGTGTTGGTAATTTAAATTATCTTTAAGGGTTGTTTATACTAAAAGGTATCAGATAGATTATATAATGGTAAGACAGAGATTTAGGAACCAGGTTTTAAATTGTAAGACATTTCCAGGGGCAGATGTGGACTCTGACCACAATCTATTGGTTATGACCTGTAGATTAAAACTGAAGAAACTGCAAAAAGGTGGGAATTTAAGGAGATGGGACCTGGATAAACTGAAAGAACCAGAGGTTGTACAGAGTTTCAGGGAGAGCATAAGGGAAAAATTGACAGGATTGGGGGAAAGAAATACAGTAGAAGAAGAATGGAGAGCTTTGAGGGAGGAAGTAGTGAAGGCAGCAGAGGATCAAGTAGGTAAAAAGACGAGGGCTAGTAGAAATCCTTGGGTAACAGAAGAAATATTGAATTTAATTGATGAAAGGAGAACATATAAAAATGCAGTAAGTGAAGCAGGCAAAAAGGAATACAAACGTCTCAAAAATGAGATCGACAGGAAGTGCAAAATGGCTAAGCAGGGATGGCTAGAGGACAAATGTAATGATGTAGAGGCGTATCTCACTAGGGGTAAGATAGATACTGCCTACAGAAAAATTAAAGAGACCTTTGGAGATAGGAGAACCACTTGTATGAACATCAAGAGCTCAGATGGAAACCCAGTTCTAAGCAAAGAAGGGAAAGCAGAAAGGTGGAAGGAGTATATAGAGGGTCTATACAAGGGCGATGTACTTGAGGACAATATTATGGAAATGGAAGAGGATGTAGATGAAGATGAAATGGGAGATACGATACTGCGTGAAGAGTTTGACAGAGCACTGAAAGACCTGAGTCGAAACAAGGCCCCCGGAGTAGACAACATTCCATTGGAACTACTGACGGCCTTGGGAGAGCCAGTCCTGACAAAACTCTACCATCTGGTGAGCAAGATGTATGAAACAGGCGAAATACCCTCAGACTTCAAGAAGAATATAATAATTCCAATCCCAAAGAAAGCAGGTGTTGACAGATGTGAAAATTACCGAACAATCAGTTTAATAAGCCACAGCTGCAAAATACTAACACGAATTCTTTACAGACGAATGGAAAAACTGGTAGGAGCCGACCTCGGGGAAGATCAGTTTGGATTCCGTAGAAATACTGGAACACGTGAGGCAATACTGACCTTACGACTTATCTTAGAAGAAAGAATAAGGAAAGGCAAACCTACGTTTCTAGCATTTGTAGACTTAGAGAAAGCTTTTGACAATGTTGACTGGAATACTCTCTTTCAAATTCTAAAGGTGGCAGGGGTAAAATACAGGGAACGAAAGGCTATTTACAGTTTGTACAGAAACCAGATGGCAGTTATAAGAGTCGAGGGACATGAAAGGGAAGCAGTGGTTGGGAAGGGAGTAAGACAGGATTGTAGCCTCTCCCCGATGTTATTCAATCTGTATATTAGGCAAGCAGTAAAGGAAACAAAAGAAAAATTCGGAGCAGGTATTAAAATCCATGGAGAAGAAATAAAAACGTTGAGGTTCGCCGATGACATTGTAATTCTGTCAGAGACAGCAAAGGATTTGGAAGAGCAGTTGAACGGAATGGATGGTGTCTTGAAGGGAGGATATAAGATGAACATCAACAAAAGCAAAACGAGGATAATGGAATGTAGTCGAATTAAGTCGGGTGATGTTGATGGTATTAGATTAGGAAATGAGACACTTAAAGTAGTAAAGGAGTTTTGCTATTTGGGGAGCAAAATAACTGATGATGGTCGAAGTAGAGAGGATATAAAATGTAGACTGGCAATGGCAAGGAAAGCGTTTTTGAAGAAGAGAAATTTGTTAACATCGAGTATAGATTTAAATGTCAGGAAGTCGTTTCTGAAAGTATTTGTATGGAGTGTAGCCATGTATGGAAGTGAAACATAGACAATAAATAGTTTGGACAAGAAGAGAATAGAAGCTTTCGAAATGTGGTGCTACAGAAGAATGCTGAAGATTAGATGGGTAGATCATATAACTAATGAGGAGGTATTTAAGAGAATTGGGGAGAAGAGGAGTTTGTGGCACAACTTGACTAGAAGAAGGGACCGGTTGGTAGGACATGTTCTGAGGCATCAAGGGATCACCAATTTAGCATTTGAGGGCAGCGTGGAGGGTAAAAATCGTAGAGGGAGACCAAGAGATGGATACACTAAGCAGATTCAGAAGGATGTGGGCTGCAGTAGGTACTGGGAGATGAAGAAGCTTGCACAGGATAGAGTAGCATGGAGAGCTGCATCAAACCAGTCTCAGGACTGAAGACCATAACAACAACAATATTGCCGCATTGTGACAGTACGTGAAATCCTTTCATTGCCTGGTCTGTGAGGTGTGAACATAAATTGTAAAAAATTATTTAGTTACTATTTCATCGGTAGTAGAAAATTGTGCCTTTTACAGTGAGTTGTATGAGTAATTATTAAGGTTTTACGGTTTTTATGGTCAATCAGTTTCAAGTAAGTTTTAATTCTGTAAATAGTCATTACGCTTTTACGGTTTTTTGACTAATTGATTTCAAGTAAACTAAAATTTTAGAAGGAAGTAGTTCTACTTAGTACAAACTGAAAATAGCGCTTCAGTTGTAAGGTTCCTTTTATTTTCCAGTGCTTAAACCACGGCCAGTTTCGGGCTCTTTTATGCCCATCATCTGATTTGATAACTTTCTGCTGTGACCACGAGCGCCGCGATGGACGAGTGTAGGTGTACCACCAGCGAGCACAGAGCACGCCATTGGAGAATACACACACCATAAAAAGTCTCGGAGAGTTCCAGAACTTGTACAAAAAACTGGAATGGAGATCAACATAAACATCACTTCCGCCCTTTTTATTGCTCATGAAAACCACACATCGCATGTTATACCTCCTTACAGCGAGACCTTGAGAGGCGGCGGTCCACATTGTTGTACACACCGGTACCTCTAAGACCGAGTAGCACATCCTTTTCCAATGATGCATGCCTGTATTCGTCGCGGCATACTATCCACAAATTCATCCAGGCAATGTTGGTCTAGATTTTCCCACTCCTCAACGGCGATTCGGCGTAGATCCCTCAGAGTGCTGGCGGGTCACATTGTTCATAAACAGCGCTTTTCAGTCTATCCCAGGCATGTTCGATATGGTTCGTGTCTGGAAAACATACTGGCCATTATAGTCGATCGATGTCGTTATTCTGGAGGAAGTCACTCACAAGATGTGCACGATGGGGGAGCGAATTGTTGTCCATGAAGACGAATGCCTCGCCAATGTGCTGTCGATATGGTTGCACTATCGATCGGAGGATGGCATTCACGTATCTCACAGCCGTTACGGCGCCTTCCGTGACCAACGGCATAGTACGTCGGCCCCAAATAATGCCACTCCAAAACAGCAGGGAACCTCCACCTTGCTGCACTCGCTGGACAGTGTGTCTAAGGCGTTTAGCCTGACCGGGTTGCCTCCGAACACGTCTCCGACGATTGTCTGGTTGAAGGCATATGCGACACTCATCGGTGAAGAGAACGTGATGCCAATCCTGAGCGGTCCATTCGGCATGTTGTTGGGCAGATCTGTACCGCGCTGCATTGTGTCGTGGTTACAAAGACGGACCTCGCCACGGACGTCAGGAGTGAAGTTGCGCATTATGCAGCCTATTGCGCACAGTTTGAGTCGTAACACGACGCATGTGGCTGCACGAAAAGCATTATTCAACATGGTGGCGTTGCTGTCGAGGTTCCTCCGAGCCATAAACCGTAGGTAGCGTTCATCCACTGTAGTAGTAGCCTTGGGCGGCCTTAGCGAGGCATGTCATCGACAGTTCCTGTCTCTCTGTGTCTCCTCCATGTCCGAACAACACCGCTTTGTTTCACTCCGAGACTCCTGGACACTTCCCTTGTTGACAGCTCTTCCTGGTACAAAGTAACAATGTGGACGCAATCAAACAGCGGTATTGACCGTCAAGGCATGGTTGAACTACAGACAACACGAGCCGTGTACCTCCTCCCTGGTGGAATGATTGGAACTGATCGGCTGTCGGACCCCCTCCGTCTAATAGGCGCTACTCATGCACGATTGTTTACATATTTGGGCGGGTTTTGTGACATCTTTGAACATTCAAAGGGACTGTGTCTGTGATACAAAATCCACAGTCAATGTCTATCTTCAGGAGTTCTGGGAACCGGGGTGATGCAATACTTTTTTGATGTGTGTAAAAAGAAACTTACAACTGAATCGTTATTTTCAACCTCTACTACAATGCTCAATTGCGGATGT
Source organism: Schistocerca cancellata (assembly GCF_023864275.1). Taxonomy (NCBI): domain Eukaryota; kingdom Metazoa; phylum Arthropoda; class Insecta; order Orthoptera; family Acrididae; genus Schistocerca; species Schistocerca cancellata. The sequence goes on along the minus strand of NC_064632.1, from coordinate 443,023,119 downwards.
TTCTCCAGCAGGATTGTATGAAGGTCTATTTAGTTGCGAGTTTTCGTGAATTATATAATTGAAAGTTATTTGTTAAGCAGCCACTGGGACGTATAATCCACTGCAGCAGCGGTCACAAATATGCATCTCAAAGTCATCTCACCATCTTTCAGCATTGTCACTTAGTCATGATATCAAATATTGGTAAAAATTCCGACAAAATGTTAAACTTCGTTTTAGTCTAGAAGATAATGGAGTACTTTCCCAAAGAAAATTCTTTCCAGCAGCTACGAAAAAAATTTAAACTAAGGTTACAAAACATTTTGAAGAAAAATATTAGTTTGCTTCAACATGTGGAAAAAATACACAACCAGTGACATATTAAGACTGAAAATAATGTATGAACATTCCAACTTTATAGATGCATATGATACATATTTTATTCTGAAAAATTAAAGTATTCCGAGATAAAAAATAAGATACCGTAAGAGGAGTGAAACTGTTCCGCAAGTGTAATGGAGCTGAATCGCTGGGACCACAATTAACGCTGACAGGTACTGTGAGACTCTAAAAAAACTCAAACGGGCAATTCAGAACCGGAGAAGAGGAATGTTGAGCAAGGGTGCACACATTCTCCATGACAACGCTCGCCCACACATCGCTCGGCAAACCGTTGCTCTCCTGCAACAGTTTCAGTGGAACATAATCACCCAACCACCCTATTGTCCTGGTTTGGCGCCCAGTGACTATCACCTGTTCCCTAGGTTAAAAGAACATTTGGCCGGAAAACGATTCAGCTCCGACGACGAGGTGAAAGAAGAGGTTCATAACTTTCTGAACAGTTTGGCGGCGAGCTGGTATGACATGAGCATACAAAAACTACCACAGCGTCTACAAAAATGCATCGACAGAAGTGGTAATTATGTCGAAAAATAGCTAAATGTCCAAGCTGTTAACTGATGTAAACTGTTATAGAAATAAACAGGTCTATGTACTTATAAGAAAATAGAAGACCTTACTTTTGGGATTACCCTCGTATTTTCTTACTGCCCGATAAAACTGAATGACAGTTTTTCTACAGATCTTTCTTTTATTACTGGAGTTCCGCAGCCTCAGTAATTGTAGATATTAGATAGTGTTTCTTATCAACGCTGCTTTTACATCATCTTGTAAGTGTCTACATTACCAAGTGAAAGGACATCGAGCAGATGCCATTCTGAGGTAGGTGAATTTAATGTGCAGGCTGCAGAGAGAACAAAACCCCGCCCCAACGCAATAGTTACATACCATCAGCCTGTATGTAAATGACTAGAGTTGTAGGCACAAGAATGTATTGGATATTTTCGTGTTTGATGTTGCTCTGGGATCTGGGAGGGTATATCGTGGATGTGAACAGTGTCAGGTGGAGAGAAATCACTGTGAAAGAAACTGAGAAGTCACATATTCATGTGAGACTGCGTCATCAGGGGTTTATGAGCCTCCATTTCGCCACCTGGTCGAGTCATAAAATATCCAGATTTGTGGGGCATTAGAATGTGGCAGTGGTCCAATGATGGTTTGTATGGAAACCTGAGGGAAAAATTCTCGTCGTAAAAGTTCTGATCGACCTCATCTGACCACTACATGGAAGAACGCTGTATTGCGCAGAAAGCACATTGTAATCGCTTCCCATCTTCGCCTAACGTCAAAGAAAATATGATGGACACCCTCTAATATTCTGTGTCATCCCACGCCATTGGTCAGTGACCAGCAACAGACAGAATAGGGGATTATCGTCCCTTGCTTAGGCTACCATTAACACCACAACACTAATGGCTGCTCCTCGGGTAGTGCTGTGTCTGGGAAGCATATTGACCAGTGAATCGCGGTTCTGCGTTACCCTGGATGACCACCGTCGTCGAGTACAGAGGCGATTTGGGGAGAGACCCCAATCTTCCTTTTTTTTTTTTTTTTTTTTTTTTACTAACTTCTGCGTCTTCATGTGTTACCTGTCATACGAAAATGTCACAGTGTCATTTTTCAGCATGGCAATAATAGTCCACACATGTGACATTTCTGAACTTTCTCTGTGATGTTGAAGTACTCGTGTAGCCAGCAAGCTACCAATATCTCCATCCAATAGAATGTGTATAAGACCGGCTCGGGGTCAAATCCATAAGAGCAAGAAACTATGGCCTACCCCCCGCCCCCCCCCCCCCCAATCCAATCCTGGATCGACCGCTGAACGGCGCTATCTTCGTCGAATGTGACCCACACATTATTGCCCAGAAATGCGTATCGCGTTAGGAGTTTTGGATTACACCTACAGCGCTCTGCACGGAAGTTACAAGGCCTTTTACAAGTGAAACAGGCGCCGTTGTAAAAAAGAAAATCAGACCAGACAGCGACAAGAAATGATGTGTTTGACATACGCACCACGTGTCTCTCTTAAGCACCAGCTAGCTTAAGTATAATCTTCGGCTCTTTGTCGTCTAAGATAAGAGACATGCAGTTCACCATCATCTTGTCGGAGGATCCCGTATCAACGTGACGGCATATTTTTAGCTATATCCCTTCCTAGCAACGACGTTTAGTACTTCCTCACCTCCCCTCATTGTTGGGGCATTGTTTTGTTTTCATTAAGATGCGGCCGGCATTTGTGCACGAGTTGCGGTTCGATATCTAACAATCGAAGTGTTGTCGGTATTGTTTAGCTTTTACAAAGACAGTATAATAGAAAATTCGCTCATTAGTCAGCTCGAGGAATGGCAGGTGTGATTAACCCATAACTTCCCAGCGTGTCCATATGGACACAATTGTTGACTAGTTTTGTTTTTATTTCATTGTTGGCTTACAATTATTTTTTGCGTTGGCGGTCACATATTGCTTTCAGGGAGGGTTTGAATTTTACATACATTGTGTTAACACTTCATTGTTACCATTTACACTGTGATTGTGACAGCCTGTATTTCAGGGAGTGCTTTGACGTCCGCAATGGAGCATGTTGATGTAAAGTAAGTAATGTTTCGTAAAGAACTTCTTCACTCTGTCATGTGAAACTGTTTGCAGTATATCTAAATATGTTTACAGAGATTTTCATTTGAGAAAATTTGTTATCCATCGATTCACTTTCTGTTTATGAAGTGATTATTTCAGCCGTGTCCACATGGACACGCTGGGCAGTTGCAGGGTCAAAAACGATTTCGTTTCTTTTTCTTTTTTCATATCACTACAGAGGTCTGGCGAATCTTTAGAGCCTGGTTTGACTGTGCAGGATGTTTTAGACATCCTGTTTGAGGATTCAAACGCTCCTCAGGCTGATGGAATTTACATCACGCCCCCTGATCCAGCAGTTCTCCCGGATGAGGATTCGGGTGATGAGGATGAAGGAGGAATAGCAGATAATCTCAATCCTAGACAACTCAGGGGTGAAGCTGAAATAAGATTAACAGACACACACACAGAAACAGATTTCAGAAATATAGATTACAAGAACAGAAATATGCAAAAAAAAACCTGGGTTCATGGTGCACTAATTTCAAATTTGAAGTCTTTTCCTGATCCATGTTTTGACACGTATGTTGATAAGTCTGCAGTGGAAATTTTCGAATTATTCTTTGATGACGATCTGATACAATTGCTAGTTGATGAGTCAAACAACTACGCACTTTTCAAGAACTTTCCAAATCCTAATATAACTTGTGAAGAAATGAGGTGTTTTCTGGGGATCGTCATTCTAAGTAGTTATAACTCTCTCCCTAATAAGAGGTTATACTGGGATTCCAATTTACACACACGAAACGATTTTGTATGCAATGCCATGAGGAGAAATCGCTTTGAACAAATTCTTAGATTTCTGCATTGTAACGACAATAACAAATTTGATGAAAAGGACAATATGTGGAAAATTAGACCCTTTATTGATATAGTAAGAGACAAGTGTAATAAGCTGTTTGCTCCTCGGCAACATCTGTCTTACGATGAATCAATGATAAAATATTTTGGGAGACACTCTTGCAATCAATTTATCCGGGGGAAACCGATACGATTTGGATATAAAGCATGGTGTTTATGCACTATTTTTGGATATCTGGTAAATTTTTCCTTTTATCAAGGAAAATCACCCAATCCAAATATAGTATATGAAGCACAATTTGGTAAGGCCACTACCCCACTCGTTCAGATGATAAATGATTTGACACTGGATGTAAAGCTACTGCCATTCCACTTTTTCTTTGACAACCTATTTACAGGTTTTTCTGTTCTGTCATACCTGAGAGAAAAGGGCTATGGAGCAACAGGCACTATCAGAGAAAACAGAGTTTCCAAATCGTGGCAAATTTCCTCAAAGAAAGCACTAGTTAAAAAGGAAAGGGGGTATTTTGAATCCTCACTTTGCAAGGACAATGGTGTTATAGTCACAAAATCGGTGGACAATTCAGTGGTTACAGTAGCTTCTACCTGTGGAGGAGTTGAACCTGTATCATTTGTAAAAAGATATTCCGCAAAGGAGAAGAAGACAGTTCAAGTAAAACGTCCTCAAATTATCGCAGCCTATAATAAACACATGGGAGGAGTGGATAGGATGGATGAAAACATTGCCATGTGCAGAATAAACATTCGAAACGAGAAGTGGTACTGGGCTTTACATTCTTGGCTGATTGACGTATCTGTACATAATGCGTGGCAGCTGAAGAAAGGAACGGGAGCTAGGATTACTCAACCTGAATTCAGAAGAGAAATTGTACAAGTTTGCCTAAAAAGATATATGAAACCCCGAAAAGGAGCAGGCAGGCCGTCTATCAGTTAAAATACTTCCACCGATTTCTAAAGAATATTCTGAAGTTATCGAGATCTAAACTGGAAAGTTCAGTAATTTAAGACTGGATATTCTGGAGAGATTGATCCTTCAAATTGACTGAAAGTTAATTCAACGAAAGAAGATAATTGGACTTCCAGAAAAGGAAAAATATATGTCATTAATATACAAAAAAGGAAAAATTAAATTTACGTACGGTAATATCTCTCACTACGAACAGCTTATTCGAAAGTGAAGGTGAGTTTTTGATCGTAATGTGGACTAATAGGCTGTACTTAAACTATGAATTCCAAGGCGGAACAACCGAGAATATCTAAATGACGCATGACATTTAAAATTCAAGAGACAGTTTATTAATGTGCGTTTTTTTTTAGATTACATTACCAGTCAGTAATTCTGGGAAGTGTTAACTGAGAATTACGTATAATGGATAGTTACTTAATATCGAAGGGCTTTTCAGTAATCGTTATATTCATTGTATGTAATTAAATGGTCGTTTTAATCAATTTAGAAATGGAATAACATTTTGTATAGAAGCAAAACTTCTGCTAGTATTAAGATCTCTGATTACTCTTCGTAATTAAGTAAAGCTGTGACTTCAGATAAGCTAAATCATATAATGAAGCGCCGAAGAAACTGGTATATGCATGCGTCCTGAAATACAGATATATGTAAACAGGCAGAATACAGCGCTGCGGTCCTGAACGCCTACGTAAAACAAGTATCTGGCGCAGTTGTTAAATCGGTTACTGCTGCTAAAATGGCAGCTTTATCAAGATTTAAGCGAGTGTGATCATGGTGCTGGCGCACGGGCGATCGGACACAGCATCTCCGAGGTATCGATGAAGTGGGGATTTTCCCGTACGAAAATTTCACGGGTGCACCATGAATATCAGCAATCCGATGAAACATCAAATCCCCGATATCGCTGCGGCCGGGAAAAGATCCTGCCAGAACGGGACGAACGACGTCTGAAGAGAATCGTTCAACGTGACAGAAGTGCAACACTGCCGCAAATTGCAACAGATGTCAATGCTGGGCCATCAACAAGTGTCAGCGTGCGAACCATTCAACGAAACATCGTCGATATGGGCTTTCGGTCCACTCGTGTACCCTTAATGACAGCATAACACAAAGCTTTACGCCCCGCTTTCGCCCGTCAACGCCGACATTGGAGTGTTGATGACTGGAAACATGTTGCCTGGTGGGACGAGTCTCGTTTCAAACTGTATCGAGCGGATGGACGTGTACGAGTATGGAGACAATCTCATGAGTCCATGGATCCTGCATGTCAGCAGGGGACTGTTCAAGTTGGTGGAGTCTCTGTAATGGTGTGGGGCGTGTGCAGTTGGAGTGATATGGGACGCCTGATACGTCTAGATACTATTCTGACAGGTCACATGTACGTAAGCATCCTGTCTGATGAACTGCATCCATTCAGGTCCATTGTGCATTCCGGCGGACTTGGACAATTCCAGCAGGACAATGCGACACTCCGCACGTCTAGAATTGGTACAGAATGGCTCCAGAAATACTCTTCTGAGCTTAAACACTTCCGCTGGGCACCAAACTCCCAAGACATGAACATTATTGAGCATTCTGGGATGCCCTGCATCGTTCTGTTCAGAAGAGATCTCCCCCTCGTACTCTTACGGATTTATGGACAGCCATGCAGGTAGGACTCGTGGTGTCACTTCCCTCCAGCGCTACTTCAGAAATTAGTCTAGTCCATGCCACGTTGTGTTGCAGCACCTCTGCGTGCTCGCGAGGGTCCTGAACGATATTAGGCAGGTGTATCAGTTTCTTTGCCTCTTCAGTGTAAATTAATTTACCGGCCAGTTTGATCTCAGGCCGTTATCAAATGTCTAATATTGGTGATCATGTATCACATTTAGAAAATTTTCATTGCATGTGATGTGAGGACAGACACGTTCCCGCACATACATTACTATATTATAATCTTGCATATACCAATCTGCTTACATGAACAAATTCCACAATATCTTTCTGCACTCATTTTTACACACAATGTTACATATCACGGGAACATGCATCAGCCCATCCCCATTCACACGTATGGTACATTAAAGGAATGAAACTGACGCTTTTGATGGTTAAAATAGATTGTTTAATTGAAACATTTAGTTCAGGACAGGAGCATGTAGAGGAAATACGGCTCCAGTTTAAAAGAATAGTTTTCCATGCACTGGGTATGTACATGGTAGAACGGTACATGATCGGAGGGTCCCCCCATGGTACACAATTATCGTAAAGAAGCTGTAAAAGATACAGAGCACTGCATAATAGATGTAAAATAGGGATACAGATAAAGAGGTGCTGAATGAAATGTGTTTCGCTGTCGAGGGGGCATTGCGTGAATCCTACAATGACTGCCGTAGCAGAATATTACCTGAAGATCTTTCACAAATTTCGAAGTAATTCTGGCCATATATAAAAGGTACCAAAGCGTGCGTGTACTCATAGACGAGACAGGGATTGTAATTAACGGTAGAAACGCAAAAGCAGACATGTTTAACTTCGTTTTAAAATATTTCTTTAAAAAGGAAAAGCGATGAGTAATGCCCCAATTTCTCTTATCACTAAAAGATGAATTGAGCAAATATTAGTGTCAGTGGCGTTAAGAAACAGCTTGACAAATCTGAACAAAACTTCAGGACCTGACGGAATCACAATCAGATTCTAAGCCGAATTTGCAGCTGATTTAGCCTGTCTTGTAACCACAATATACTGGCAAACCCTGGAACAAAAAATTGCGCCCAGTGCTTGAAAGAAAGCTCAGGTCACACCCATCTACAAGAAGGGTAGCAGACATGAACCACAAAACTATTTTCTAATATCTCTGACATCCATTTGCTGTAGAATCTTGGAACATATTCTGTGCTTGTAGAAACTTAGGACATATTTTGTACTCGAACGTAATGAGGTTTCTCCACGCCTCCCAACAGGGGTTCCAAAACCATCTGTCATGTATAATTCCACTCGCGCTTTTCTGAGATGATAGCCTGAAAGACATGGATCAGAGCTGTCGCATAAGTAGATCGTTTCTTAATTTCCGAAAAGCATTTGATTTATACTCACATACATGCTTATTATCGAAAGTACGATCATATGTGGCATCAAGTGAGACTTGTGACTGGAATGAAGGTTTCTTGGTGGGGAAGGCATAGCTTCTTATTATGGATGGAGAACAGTCATGTAGAAATAACATCAAGTGTTCTCCAGGGAAATGTGTTGTGACCCTTTCTGCTAATGTTATGCATTAATAACGTTGCAGACAGTATTAACATTTACCTCACACGTTTTGCAGACGATGCAGTTATATGTAATGAAGTACTGTCCCAAGAAAACTGCACAAATATTCAGTCTGATCTAATCAATTAGAAAATCGTGCAAAGATTGGTAACTCACTTTAAACGTTCAGGAATTTTAAATTGTACATTTCATAAATCGAAAAATCGTAATCTTATGATTACAGTACCAGCGGGTCACGCCTGAAATCAGTCAACTCATACAATTATTGGGTGTAACAATCTGTAGGTCTATGAAATGTAACGATCACATAGTCTCAGGCATAGGTGAAGCAGGTGGCAGACTGCAGTTTAATGTGGAATAATGTTGAATACTAGGAAAATGCAAACAGTCTTCAAAGAAGATTGCTTACAAAACACTCGTGCCACGGATCCTAGGATATTGCTCTATTGTTTGGGACCTATACCAAATAGGACTATCAGGGGATACTGAACGAATACAAAGACGGGCAGTACGAATGGTCACAGGTTTGTTTGACCCTTGGGACAGTGTCACGAAGATGCTGAAAGAACTAAATTGTCAGGCACTTGAAGACAGAAGATAACTATTCCGCGAAATCCTACTTAGGAATTTTCTAGAACCAACTTCAAGGGATAAATTTAGGAACATACCACAATCCCCTTTGTGTAGCTCCCATATGAACTGCAGAGACAACATCAGATTGATTACAGGCGTTTAAGCAGTCATGCTTACCGCGCTCCATACGTGAACGGAATAGGAAAACCTGGTATAATTGAACTTATCCTGTGCCTCGCACTTCCCAGCTGTTTGCAAAGTATGGTAGTGGGTGTAGATGCAGAACCGCCAGAACTGCTTCTCTGGCGCGTGTCTGGTATATTCATCAGTGAAGGACCGTTCAAATTTAGTACAAAGGGCTACCTTCCAATGGAAAACCTCGTCTTGGAGAAAATTACTAGCTTCTGAACTAACTGCAACTACGAGCAACAGAACTTAGAGACACTACCTCTATACTGGAGAATCATTACTGCCTATTTAGTAGGTCTCGTCCGCCTCACAACACACATAAGATAATAAAATTATAATAAAATAATTTATCAAATTATAGAATTCATTTATCAATACATCTCTATCATACATAAAACTAAATGTACTGACTAACATCATCGACCAGCCCCAAGCCACTAAGGATAGAAACTCGAAATTAGGAGACGGTGTTGATCTTATACTGTAAGCATCGTTTACGAAGAGATTTTTCGAAATTCTGCCACTATGCGAGTGAAATAGGGAATGAAATGTTTTTTGAAAATATGTTGCTGTTAAGGAAATTTTGAAGCTAGGACTACGAAAATTGATATTCAGTTTCTCGGTCACAAATAATGAAATGCAGGTGCTTCAGCATTTTTGTAAATTTAAATCATATGGGGGTGAAGCAGTGGGTGAAAATATTTTAAGCAAATCATTATTAAAGAGCCGGCAAAGCATTTTTATACCTATATCTGTGAAAATTGGTTTTTCACTCCTCGGTTAGAAATAGAAAAATTTCACTGTTTCTGGAAATGCAACCCTTATAGGGATCAAATTGGGGTTGAATTTTTTTTTTTAAACTGTTTGATTGTGAAAGTATTTTTAAAGCTAAATCTACGAAAATTTGTCTTTGGTTTCTCTGTTATAAATAATAAACAAACGCTTCTTTGTTTTTGGAAATTCAACCCCTAATAGGGTCAAACAGAGGATGAAATTTTTTAAGAAAATATTTCGTTATGTTAAAACAGTTTTAAAATTAAAACTATGATAACTGGCATTTCATTTCTTGGTTAGAAATAAAGAAATATGTGTTACGGAATGAACGTTTCTATGAAAATATCAGTACAGAAACTCAAAAGGTAGGATTAACAAAAACTTACGATTCCAGCCACCAGAATCGCTTTTTGATCAGAAATAGATTCGGAAAGATCATTCTTCTATGGCCGTAACTACCGTGAAAAGTTTAGAAAGTGTTGCAGTTTGTGAACAACATAAAAATTCGATTAAAGGAAAACAAAACAAAACAAAAAAAGATTTACAGACCACACAGTCTAAGCGAGCGGAGCATCGGGCGCTAAGCTAGCACATAAGTGTCCTGTGCCTCTATGTGCCGCCAAAACTCTGAAGCCGATCCCCGCAGTCCCACGTGGGTTATGTGGTATGATAGCCCTTCACCTCCCATCGATGTAGAAGGTTTCAGTTTGGAACTGCAGGGGTTCGTTTTGAAGGTATGGGTGTTAAAAGAGGATGTTGCACCAGTGGACTTCGTATGGGAAGGCGGTGAAGCAGCTGGGAGTCATCGAGAGCAGAAGTGACGACGACTCATACGAATGCTGAATAATCTCGTAGAATATTCCACAAAGATATAGAATCTTCTAGGTGGTTCGAGAACATTCCAGGATGTTCTAGAGTTTTACAGAATATTCGAGAATGTTGTAGAATGGTTCAGTATGTTTGAGAATATTCTAGAACGTTTCATTTTCCTGTTGTGGTGATATGCAGCAGCGCAGAAGGCTATACGTAGGCTATGGCGAAGCACATGCATCGCTATATTGTTGGAAATCGTTTACAGTGAATTAATGAAAAGTGGAAATGATAGTAAGTGAAATAAATTCAAATGAAAGTGAATTGTTGAAGGTAGTGAACAATATGTTAATTAGGATTTTAGTGTGTTAAGGAAGATTGAAAATAGGATACCGATACGTAAAAGAGGGGAAGATCTTGCCAATGTTGAACTGAAAAAAGGAAAGAGAACAGTGAACAAATGAAACAGATCGGGAGCGAGATGAATGTTTAGTTTCAAAATCTAAGAGACTGAAGAGATTGAGAGAAAACAGGTGAACAATATGATGAAATTACAGAAAAGGATCGGGTGATACAGAAAACTGACATAGAGAAACTGCTGAAGATACAAAATCACGAAATAAATTAAATAGAGTTATAATGAATGAAGTTCGCGAAAGACCATCATCACAAGTGCAGGAATAGAATATTGGTGTATGAGAAGTGCAGAGCTGAAGTAGAGATTACAGTCTGGTAGATGGATCTTTCCGTTATGATGCCACATAAGAGTACAACAGAAACACGTTGTTATTTTCGCCGAGCCAAAAAATTCGTTAGAGAAACATCACGAACGCGTTGCATCACACTAAAATTTTGTACGAAGCGTAAAAGCGCACAGTGATTGTTTACAAATGACATAATTTGGTAGTAACTATATGAGCAGTGAAGAACAATACAGTGTTGTTTTCGATTAAAGGAGAATCCTGTCATAGAATGGGTGAATCATTACATATTATTTCTCTATTTTCTCTAATTTCTTCTTATTTAATCATGAGACAGTAATGTTTAGTAAAAGAAGATATTTTTATTTATAACAAAATGAAGCTACCCAATGAAAGCAATATTAACTCAAATAACAGAGAGTCTACTTAAAACGTCGATACTTCCAGAAAATGTACGTGGTGAATGTAAAGCCATTGAAAAATATGAAAGCATATATGTCAATTGTTCGTTCTTAGGAGCTCTAGTTGAGCAGATGTAAGTTTGGTAGTTGTAATATTTTTGATCGATAAAGTTTATTTAAATCTATGTATTGTAATAGTAGGGTTGAACCAGAATGCTGCTATAATTGATGTTTTATTGCTGTAGATCATGCAGCAGCATTAATAAACTATTGCAATAAAATAACCTCAACTATAGCAGTATTCTGGTACAGTGCTATTATCACACGCTACTATATAATCTAAAGCAATAAAACATCAACTATAGAAGAATTCTGGTTCAATACAATTATTACAATGTCATTATAGGGCATTTACCATGTTGAGGGCCCAAGAGAAAAAAAAATATTTATTGTGTCGGCCTCATTATTGATTCACCTTGTCTCCTAATCATTATTCCATTTATGTTGTGATTTATATATTTTTCAGCGGAAACAACAGGCGAGGTCGGCGGAGGACTGCTCGGACACGAGCGATAGGAAACTGATGTTCTTTCGTAAAACGTTTTTCTATTAAGGGCCCGAACGCCATGAGATATTTAAGCCTATCATTTTTCTGCCGTACGAAATACTGTATAGCAAAAATTGCGCGAGTCCTGTTTGTTTCTGTTTCTCAACAATGGCGCCCGTCACACTACTCAGAAAATTCTAAAATTTTAGTTTTGTGAGGGTGCACAGGATCAACGTGTTTTGTGAATGACTGAATAAAATACGGGGATGGACTCCACAAGGTAATCTGAGTAGCAAATACTGTAGAAAATTCAACATGCTGCACTGCAGCGTGCACTCTACGCACGCGATAGCCACCCTCAGTATGGGTCGCCTCATTGTCACAAATGTTGTACAATGATGAATTGCATCATTTGAAGATCATTAAATTAAAATCGCTGCTTCGAGAAACGCATTCTATAATCATGTCTTTGCTAAGACAGGAGGTAACGCCACATGGGGTAGTAACGTTGCCAAACGAATATTACTAAATTTTGCAAGTGTATTTCATTGGTAACGAACAAACTGAATTCCTCGAGTTTTCTTTAACGTTCTAGAAAATTGTTTGTGAATGTTTTGTATGTTTCCGAAGATTTTTAGAACGTTCTCAAACGTTTTGGAATGTTCTCGGTGTTCTATAAAGGAGGAATAAGTAAGTGACAGAATACTTTACTTCAGATTATGTTATTGTTCAATAATTAATTGGATTTGAGAGTGATCTGGAATGGTTTCATAAAACAGACGAAAATAAGCTAGAGTAGTAATATCATCGCTAATGTTGTTAACCCCCAATTAATCTAATTCTGATGTGGAAATAATATTTTGTCACTCCCAAGATAGTACGGCATTAAACAGTGTACTTCATTATGAATATATTCGCTAATTAACCCATTTGTATAAGAAATGGTAAACACAAGATCAACAGACTGCCCTGTGTTTTCGTAAGAAACGTGCTGTGACTTACCTCTCAGAGCAGGTCTAGCAAGTGTCCAGTCGGGAACCGGTGTCTAACCGCTGAGTCCCTCCGCTGAGCGACGTCTACTGCTCACGATCGGACGAGACGGCTTCAGTGATACAGTCGCACTCCGCGGTAAACAAGTGGAGCTTCACGCGGCCGACCTTAAACCCTAACGCCTTGCGCCAACAAAGTTTCGCGAAGCGCTTAAATCCTGGGACCAGGCGCGTGACAAGCTCTGCGTTCGTCCTTCAGGACATGCATGCCTCTAATGTGGTGAGTATACGACTAGGGACGCCGTCAGCATTATCAAGCCCCCGAAAACCGCTCTGTAACTGCTCGGCGCGGGAATATTGACCACGAGTAGGTGTGAGCGGAATAACGCTGAACACCACAAAATGGAATGACACAAACATCTCAGCAGGTTCTGTACTTGCCTTGGCCGTTTTCCAAGAGGCGCTCGTGCTTCTTGCTATCATATATTACAACCTCTACGATTTAACAGGTTTACACATTCATTGACAAGGACAACGGTTCTTTTTTCCCTGTTCTTTCCTGCAGTGGTATATCCCAGTGAGTCCCACAACCGGCTTGCGTGATTCGCCTTCTCTGTTCGCCACCGTCTGTCTAAGGATAGCTCCTCCCAACCCAGACCGTGTTCGTAGCGGAGCACAAAAAAAAGGCTCTAAGCACTATGGGACTTAAAATCTGAGGTCATCAGTCCCCAGACTTAGAACTACTTAAACCTAACTAACCTAAGGACGTCACACACATCCATGCCCGAGGCAGGATTCGAACCTGCGACTGTAGCAGCAGCGCGGTTCCTAAATCAAGCGCCTAGAACTACTCTGTCACAGCGACCGGCTTGCGACGCATAGAAAGTGGACGAAATAATACGGTCGCCTATGTTTTTATTTATTTATTAATGGCTTCTGGGCATCACCTATACAGCCAGCCTCAGACAAAATAAACAGCAATCATCTGTCACATCTATTTAAACAGAACTTAGGTAAACTATCTAAGTAAGTTGACATATTTACTACACTGAGATGCAAAAAGTTATAGGATATCTCCTAATATCCTGGCGGACCTCCTTTTGTCCAACGTTGTACAGCAGTGCGACGTGGCATGGACTCAACAAGACGTTGCAAGCCCCCTGCAGAAATATTGAGCTATGCTGTCTCTATAGCCATCCATAATTGCTAAAATGTTGCACATGCATAATACTGTGCACGAACTGACCTTCAATTATGTGCCATAAATGCTCGATAGGTGGTCAGCGCATTCGATCGAATGCTCCAGAATGTTCTTCATACCAGTCGCTAACAATTGTGGCCAGGTAGCATGATGCATTGTCATCCGTAACAATTTCATCGTTGTTTGGGAACTTGAAGACTGTGAATGGCTGCAAATGGTCTCAACTGGTTCAGGTGAACAAGAGCATCCAGTCCATTCCATGTAACACAGCTCGTACCATTATGGAGCCACCATTAGCTTGCGTAGTGCCTTGCTGACAACTTGCGCCAGTGGCTTCGTGCAGTCTACCATCACCTCTTACCAACTGAAATGGGTACTCGTCTGACCAGGCCACAGTTGTCCATCCGTCTAAGGTCCAACTGATATTTCCACGAGCCCAGAAGAGGTACTGCGAACGACGTCGTGCTGTTAGCAAAGGCATTCGCGCCGGTCGTCTCCTGTCATAGCCCATTAACGCCGAAATTTACCGTACTGTCCTAAAGTATATATTCGTCGCACGTCCCACATTGATTTCTGCAGTTATTTCACGCAATGTTGGTTGTCTGTTAGCACTGACAACTCTAAGCAAATGGCGCTGCTCTCGATCGTTAAGTGAAGGTCATCGGCCACTGCATTGTCCGTGATGAGAGGTAATGCTTGAATTGTGATATTCTCAACACACTCTGGACACAATGTACCTAGAAATATTGAATTCCCTCACGATTTCCAAAATTTAATGTCCCCTACGACTTGATCCAACTACCTCAGAATCTGTTATACACGTTGTGCGACCATAATCACATCAGAAATCTTTTCACGTGAATCACCTGAGCACAAATAGCAGCTCCGCCCATGGCTCTGAGCACTATGGGACTCAACTGCTGTGGTCATCAGTCCCCTAGAACTTAGAACTACTTAAACCTAACTAACCTAAGGACATCACACACAGCCATGCCCGAGGCAGGATTCGAACCTGCGACCGTAGCAGCAGCGCGGCTCCGGACTGGAGCGCCTAGAACCGCACGGCCACCGCGGCCGGCGCTCCGCCCATGGACTGACCTCTTATACTTTAGTACGTGATGATATCGCCATCTGTATGTGTGCATATCGCTATGCCATGCCTTCTGTCAGTTCACTGCATATTATAATGTAAAAAAATTCTCTCCTCCTGTACACTTATTTGCCCTCTGTTATTAAATTGCATAGGAGCTTATACACTTTTGTGTCTCCTGTCACTAAAAGGGTTTTAATGTTTTTAGACAAGGCATTTCCATAGTTCATCAGATGCTGCATTAGTTTTATACTTTATCGAGAACCTTCCGTGTCAGCGGAAGAAAATCTGATTAACATTTTCCTCACTGCGGCATTCACATGACGAAGGTTTGACCATGTTGATGCGGTAGAGATGTTGCCGGAACCTACATTGTTTGATGCAAAGTCGTGCCATCATCACTATAATGTTTCTCTTGTACCTGCAACTTTGGTACAAAGGACGTGATGGGGAATTAGGCACCATTGCGGCATAGTGTCTCCCAACAAATTCGTAAGACTGTTGAAGATTTTCATTCCATCTGCTCCTGATTATAGTCTATATGGCATTTTATCGTGATTCACTGAACCAATGTACACAGCTTCCATGACCAGTGTATCGTCTTTTTCGCTTCCCTCTACTCCGTTACACGCTCGCCCACACCATGATGGTTGTCTTATTTACGCGAGAAATGGCCTGCACTGCTACTGTATTCCGATGTACTAGATAATTTTAACGGCAACAATGCTGTGGGTGATTCTGATAAAATTACTATTGTTTGTTCTTGTTGTTGTTGTTGTGGTCTTCAGTCCTGAGACTGTTTTCATGCAGCTCTCCATGCTACTCTATCCTGTGCAAGCTTCTTCATCTCCCAGTACTTACTGCAACCTACATGCTTCTGAATCTGCTTAGTGTATTCATCTCTTGGTCTCCCTCTACGATTTTTACCCTCCACGCTGCCCTCCAGTACTAAACTGGTGATCCCTTGATGCCTCAGAACATGTCCTACCAACCGATCCCTTCTTTTTGTAAAGTTGTGCCACAAACTCCTCTTCTCTCCAATTATATTCAATACCTCATCATTAGCTTTGTGATCTACCAATCTAATCTTTAGCATTCTTCTGTAACACCACATTTCAAGAGCTTGTTTCAACTATTTATCAACCATGTTTCACTTCCATACATGGCTACACTCCATACAAATACTTTCAGAACCGACTTCCTGACACTTAAATCTATACTCGATGTTAACAAATTTCTCTTCTTCAATAACGCTTTCCTTGCCATTGCCAGTCTACATTTTACATCCCCTCTACTTCGACTATCATCAGTTATTTTGCTCCCCAAATAGCAAAACTCCTTTACTACCCTAAGTGTCTCATTTCCTAATCTAATTCCCTCAGCATCACTCGACTTAATTCAACTACATTCCATTATGGTCGTTTTGCTTTTGTTGATGTTCATCTTATATCCTCCTTTCAAGATACTGTCCATTCCGTTCAACTGCTCTTCCAAGTCCTTTGCTGTCTCTGACAGAATTACAATGTCATCAGCGAACCTCAAAGTTTTTATTTCTTCTCTACGGATTTTAACACCTACTCCGAATTTTTTTTTGTTTCCTTTACTGCTTGCTCAATATGCAGATTGAATAACATCGGGAAAAGGCTACAACCATGTCTCACTCCCTTCCCAACCACTGCTTCCCTTTCATGCCCCTCGACTCTTACAACTGCCATCTGGTTTCTGTACAAATTGTAAATAACCTTTCGCTCCCTGTATTTTACCCCTGCCACCTTTAGAATTTGAAAGAGAGTTTTCCAGTCAACATTGTCAAAAGCTTTCTCTTAGTCTACAAATGCTAGGAACGTAGGTTTCCCTTTCCTTAATCTTTCTTCTACGATAAGTCGTAAGGTCAGTATTGCCTCACGTGTTCCAATATTTATACGGAATCCAAACTGATCTTCCCCGAGGTCGGCTTCTACCAGTTTTTCCATTCGTCTGTAAAGAATTCGAGTTATTATTTTACAACTGTGGCTTATTAAACTGATAGTTCGGTAATTTTCACATCTGTCAACACCTGCTTTCTTTGTAGTGGAATTATTTCCATAATATTGTCCTCAAGTACATCGCCCGTGTATAGATCATCTTCCACCTTTCTGCTTTTCCTTCTTTGCTTAAAAATGGTTCAAATGGCTCTAAGCACTATGGGACTTAACTTCTAAGGTCATCAGTCCCCTAGAACTTAGAACTACTTAAACCTAACTAACCTAAGGACATCACACACATCCATGCCCGAGGCAGGATTCGAACCTGCGACCGTAGCAGTCGCGCGGTATCAGACTGTAGCGCCTTGACCGCTCGGCCACTCCGGCCGGCTTTCTTTGCTTAGAACTGGGTTTCCATCTGAGCTCTTGATATTCATACAAGTGGTTCTCTTTTCTCCAAAGGTCTCTTTAATTTTCCTGTAGGCAGTATGTATCTTACCCCTAATGAGATAAGCCTCTACATCCTTACATTTGTCCTCTAGCCACCCCTGCATAGCCATTTTGCGCTTCCTGACGATCTCATTTTTGAGACGTTTGTATTCCTTTTCGCCTGCTTCATTTAATGCATTTTTATATTTTCTCCTTTCATCAATTAAATTCAATATTTCTTTTGTTACCCAAGGATTTCTGCTAGCCCTCGCCTTTTTACCTACTTGATCCTCTGCTGCCTTCACTGCTTCATCCCTCAAAGCTACCCATTCTTCTTCTACTGTATTTCTTTCCCCCTTTCCTGTCAATTGTTCCCTTATGTTTTCCCTGAAACTCTGTAAAACCTCTGGTTTAGTCTGTTTAGCCAGGTCCCATCTCCTTAAAATACCACCTTTTTGCAGTTTCTTCAGTTTTAATCTACAGTTCATAACGCATAGATTGTGGTTAGAGGCCACATCTGCCCCTGTAAATGTCTTATAATTTAAAACTTGCTTCCTAAATCTCTGTCTAACCATTATATAATCTATCTGATACCTTCTAGTATCTCCAGGCTTCTTCCATGTATACAACCTTCTTTTATGATTCTTGAACCAAGTGTTAGCTATGATTAAGTTATGCTCTGTGCAAAATTCTACCAAGCGGCTTCCTCTTTCATTTCTTACCCCCAATCCATATTCACCTACTATGTTTCCTTCTCTCCCTTTTGCTACTATCGAATCAAATTTTCGTCTCCCTTCCCTACCTGAATAATTTCTTTTATCTCATCGTACATTTCATCTATTTCTTCATCATCTGCAGAGCTAGTTGGCAAATAAACTTGTACTATTGTAATAGGCATGGGCTTCGTGTCTATCTTGGCCACAATAATGCGTTCACTATGCTGTTTGTAGTAGCTTACCCGCACTCCTATTTTTTTTATTCATTATTAAACCTACCCCTGCTTTACCCCTATTTTATTTTGTATTTATAACCCTGTATTCACCTGACCAAAAGTCTTGTTCCTCCTGCCATCGAATTTCACTAATTCCCACTATATCTAACTTTAACCTATTTCCCTTTTTAAATTTTCTAACCTACCTGCCCGATTAAGGGATCTGACATTCCACCCTCCGATCCGTAGAACGCCAGTTTTCTTTCTCCTGATAACGACGTCCTCTTGAGTAGTCCCCGCCCGGAGATCCGAATGGGGGACTATTTTACCTCCGGAATATTTTACCCAAGAGGACACCATCATCATTTAACCATACAGTAAAGCTGCATGCCCTCGGGAAAAATTACGGCTGTAGTTTCCCCTTGCTTTCAGCCGTTCGCAGTACCAGCACAGCAAGGCCGTTTTGGTTAGTGTTACAAGGCCAGATCAGTCAATCATCCAGACTGTTGCCCCTGCAACTACTGAAAAGGCTGCTGCCCCTCTTCAGGAACCACACGTTTGTCTGGCCTCTCAACAGATACCCCTCCGTTGAGGTTGCACTTACGGTACGGCCATCTGTATCGCTGAGGCACGCAAGCCTCCCATCAAACGACAAGGTCCATGGATCATCGGTGGGAGGGTTCTTGCACTTGTTTTGCGTATTTAAGTCCCTCGAAAATCGCAATGAGTTCTGTAGTAACTATGGACGAGATTTCCGGGAGCTTGAATTTGCCTCCTCGATTGACCTTACCGTCTGTAAATGCACTTCCTGCCCCATCTTTTCCTTTGGACCCATCCATGTAATCTCCTACTTAATATACTGTAGCACCACGTACGATATCCAAAAATAGACTCCAGATCGATAGTAATAAATTACGAAGGACGTTCAATAAGTAATGCAACACTCTCGGCCAGTTTTCGTGGAAAAACTGCGGAATTTGCTATGGGACATCGTGGAATATTTCCTCTTCTGCCCCTATAATTCCATGAAGTTCCGATAGTTGGCGGCGCTATACTTAGCCTTCAAAATGGCGGCTATAACGGAGGTGCGTTTCAAGCAGAGAACTCTTTTTTTTTTCTTTGGGTGGGGGGGGGGGGGGACAAGAGCGTTGCAGATATTCACACGCGCCTGCAGAATTTCTACGGAGAGCTGGCAGTGAACAAAAGCACGATGAGTCTTGGGCGAGGCGTCTGTCATCATCGCAATAAGGTTGCGCAAACCTGTTCAGTCTCCCGCATGCTAGCTGGCCGCAAACAGCTGTGACTCCTGCAATGGTGAACTTCAGCGTGTTCGTCGCCACAGAAATGCACACAAATTTATTCTTCTCGATTATAGTGTAGGGTCACACACAAATCTGTGCACTATAGAGGAGTTCACAAATCATTGGACTGTTCTTCCTTATTGATCCTACAGCCCGGATCTCGCACCTTCCGACCTCCATCTGTTTGGTCCAATGAGGGGTGAACTCTGCGGCAACTACTATGTGGATGACGGGGAGGCTATTGATGCAGCAAAACGTGAGCTCCGACTTCGACCAGTAGGGATACCATGCTGGCATACCGACCCTCCCAGTAAGGTGGCGAAAGCTGTCGCATTTAAAAACAGGGTTTTGTAGCTTAAAGGGTGCTGTATTGGAAATCTGAATAAAATCAACCTGCTTCCAGAAAACAAATGTGTTGCATTACTTATTGAACGTCCCTTGTAAAATGGTGATAACTTGTATTTTGTGGAATTCCTCATTCAGGACCTGCTGATATTCTTTGAGTGGTCCTGGAAAAATACGAACCCTACCATTAGGGGGGCGGAATGGGGGCGGGGCGGATGGGTGGGGGAGTGGGAGGAAGACCGGTAATTTGTTGATACACACCCTCAGGACCATCGAACTACTCTTCTAATGTACTCGACTTCTGTATCACTGAATGAGTGAGACTAACTGATCATCAGTTCTGTTTCCTCTTAATACAACCACAGGACCCACTGGAAACCACAGTACGGATGCCAAAACTCCACCATGCTTTGTAGTAGCGAAAACGTAACTGGGATCGCCCGCTGTTGTGTTCTATTCTAAAATACGTTGCATAAGAAACGACACGTTCTTTTTACCAGATTAAATGTTTCCATTGGTAGATAGGCCAAGTTTTGTGCCACTTGTCATTGATCATCGGCTCTGTTTGTTGCATTTGTTCCTTCGACTGTATGAATGGCCTTTTCTTTAATCCATCAATCTTGATTGAAGTAAATTGTGTCGGTACCACGTCTGCCTACTCCATATCCAACCATATTTCTTATCTTAAATGCTTCAATCACACGCTGTCAATCAGAAACAGAATCCCATGGTTGTTTTCAAATATAAACTCTTGCAACTACTCTGTCTCTCAACGTAATTTGTTAATATTCATTTTAACATACATGATTTTCAATCCAATTATGTAACATCCCAAGCAATACGTCACTCATTCTGTCAAGACAGTTATCTTGGTCTGTGTGCGTCGTGTCTGTTATTTTTCCCGATTTCCACCAGTTTCGATAGCATTTGATTCTCTTCGTTTTACGTTAGAACTGATATAATCACGTTAAGAGCGCCCTCTTGCTCGACACCATTTGTTTTATTGTCTGAAAATACACTCCTGGAAATTGAAATAAGAACACCGTGAATTCATTGTCCCAGGAAGGGGAAACTTTATTGACACATTCCTGGGGTCAGATACATCACATGATCACACTGACAGAACCACAGGCACATAGACACAGGCAACAGAGCATGCACAATGTCGGCACTACTACAGTGTATATCCACCTTTCGCAGCAATGCAGGCTGCTATTCTCCCATGGAGACGATCGTAGAGATGCTGGATGTAGTCCTGTGGAACGGCTTGCCATGCCATTTCCACCTGGCGCCTCAGTTGGACCAGCGTTCGTGCTGGACGTGCAGACCGCGTGAGACGACGCTTCATCCAGTCCCAAACATGCTCAATGGGGGACAGATCCGGAGATCTTGCTGGCCAGGGTAGTTGACTTACACCTTCTAGAGCACGTTGGGTGGCACGGGATACATGCGGACGTGCATTGTCCTGTTGGAACAGCAAGTTCCCTTGCCGGTCTAGGAATGGTAGAACGATGGGTTCGATGACGGTTTGGATGTACCGTGCACTATTCAGTGTCCCCTCGACGATCACCAGTGGTGTATGGCCAGTGTAGGAGATCGCTCCCCACACCATAATGCCGGGTGTTGGCCCTGTGTGCCTCGGTCGTATGCAGTCCTGATTGTGGCGCTCACCTGCACGGCGCCAAACACGCATACGACCATCATTGGCACCAAGGCAGAAGCGACTCTCATCGCTGAAGACGACACGTCTCCATTCGTTCCTCCATTCACGCCTGTCGCGACACCACTGGAGGCGGGCTGCACGATGTTGGGGCGTGAGCGGAAGACGGCCTAACGGTGTGCGGGACCGTAGCCCAGCTTCATGGAGACGGTTGCGAATGGTCCTCGCCGATACTCCAGGAGCAACAGTGTCCCTAATTTGCTGGGAAGTGGCGGTGCGGTCCACTACGGCACTGCGTAGGATCCTACGGTCTTGGCGTGCATCCGTGCGTCGCTGCGGTCCGGTCCCAGGTCGACGGGCACGTGCACCTTCCGCCGACCACTGGCGACAACATCGATGTACTGTGGAGACCTCACGCCCCACGTGTTGAGCAATTCGGCGGTACGTCCACCCGGCCTCCCGCATGCCCACTATACGCCCTCGCTCAAAGTCCGTCAACTGCACATACGGTTCACGTCCACGCTGTCGCGGCATGCTACCAGTGTTAAAGACTGCGATGGAGCTCCGTATGCCACGGCAAACTGGCTGACACTGACGGCGGCGGTGCACAAAAGCTGCGCAGCTAGCGCCATTCGACGGCCAACACCGCGGTTCCTGGTGTGTCCGCTGTGCCGTGCGTGTGATCATTGCTTGTACAGCCCTCTCGCAGTGTCCGGAGCAAGTATGGTGGGTCTGACACACCGGTGTCAATGTGTTCTTTTTTCCATTTCCAGGAGTGTATATTGCAACATCAAGTATTTGCTTCTTGGTGAAGCTACGTACTGCAGATTTGAGTGTTTAGCAAAATCGAATGATGTGTTACAAACTGCATAGACTTTTTGAGTGGTTAGGCAAAACCGCACACTCCAGCGAAATCATTGTCGGAGTACAAAATTAAATTACATTAAATTTCCTACAAAAAAACGTCCTACTCATTTTCTTTCTCTAGGACTAATAGTTGGCGCGAAGAAACCGCGAGAATACCTAAAATCTCGCGGAAGGCACATGCGCTGTAGGCTTAGGTAGTTTTCGTAGGCCAATTTGAAGTAGTTTTCCGACTTGATAGACCACAAGTGTCCCGTATCAAATTGTCTGTCAACTTCCTCTACAACTCTGTGGTACATTTAAACAATCCCATTGTTTGAATAATACAGACAATAAATAACAATTGACATTATATGTGTTGTACCTCAAAAACCATTCGGAGTAGGGCGTATGTTCATATGAAGCATTTAGTTAAGAATCACTATCACCCACGGAACACGTACCTTTCTCTTGTTTCAACTTGTACTGCCGTTAGAGAGGGTTTTTTCATAAAAGCAACGAAGTGTAGTACCCAACTTTGTGGTGTGAGAAAACTCGCAATTACTGAACATGCAGTAAGGATCACCACTAACGACTTTGAGGTACAGATAGAGACACTGCTGGTGACGTAGATTATTCGTTATTTTAGATACGCCGTTGAGTATTTGTTCTTATCTCTCCTCCACAAAGTATCTCTATTTCATATCTACCTGAGACTACCATGCAACACTATCAACAGCACCACCGACGTCCTCCCGTGAACAACGGGAACGACAAGGACCTTGCCATCTCACCTCTCCTTTACAACGGGATGGCTGTATACTATGCGACGATTCTTTGCTGAAGACGGATGCAGGCGCAGCAAAAGAAGACAGTTCGTAGATACAAGAACTTTTTTGTTATACTGTGTTCATCATAAGAATAAACCTGATATCAATATTACACCATGTATAATTTCGCGTTTGCTGGAATCTTACTGGATTTGATTCACGTGGAGCGGAAGCCAAGCTGTCTCGCGAACAATACAAAAGATACATTTTATGCTGTGCGTTACGCGCACATCAACTGAGCGCCAATACGAGAGCTTTACCGGCCCATTTAATTGGGACGGCCATCCAGCTAATCCTGCTAAATAACCTGCACGGATATGAGCAGTTGCAGTTGAGACGTAAAAGAAGACGAACAGAGGAACAATAAAGCTTCATTTAATTTTTGAAGAGAATGAAACAATATTCGGCAAAACTCCAGCAATGCCGCAGACCAGACGCTTAGTTAACACAGTATTGTAATTACGAACAATAATAATGAAAATTACTTACTTAAACACTGGGTAACTTTTCTCAGCAGACAATGTGTGAGGCAGAAGCTTATTGCAGGGCTTTCACCGTATCATTTGTGACGGTAGCAACCGGTTAGTGCTGAGCGGCGTTCCTCTACCAAACAGCATCCCATACGAGCAAACAAATTGCGTCTTTATCTGTGATTACTCGTACATTAGGTACTTTGACTATACATGGCTCTGTCTGAAGAGAATAACTCGATGTACTCATAGGTTCGAACTGCGCATATCTGCTTTCATGCCCCGCAGCTAATTCGCTACAAATGATAAACTAAAGCTGTGATCCTGCAGACAAATAGTGTATGCATTGGCTAGAAGTGCGAGTTAAAAAATATACAGAAATACAAAATAAAAGTTTAATGACTCATTTAATAACAAGAGTTCTGTTATAACGTCAGTAATTGATGTAGACGACAGAGCATTATGTTGAATAATGTTTATATAGACAGGCCATCTCAAATAAAAGGGAAGTAGTCTTACAATATTCAATTAAAATACAGACGCAAAATACCCTAATCAAATGCATTTGAAGATTTTTCCACAAGATGATTTACAAATTGACACACATGATAAGATGAGTAGAAATCCATACTCTGTCTATCCTCAGTTCCGTAATATAAGCGGTAAAAGTCAGAATCCTATAATCAGACCTCCAATTACGAAGTCCCTTCAGTAATTGAAATACGGTAGCGGCCGTCCACTGCCCAGAATCAAACAATCACATGATCGAATCGCGCTCGTTACCACAGGCACGTCCTTCTTCTTCCAGAACGAAAATCAAAGTGTTATACTACTGGCCATTAAAACTGCTACACCAAGAAGAAATGCAGATGATAAACGGGTATTCATTGGACAAATATATTATACTAGAACTGACATGTGATTACATTTTCACGCAATTTGGGTGCATAGATCCTGAGAAATCAGTACCCAGAACAACCATCTCTGGGCGTAATAACGGCCTTGATATGCCTGGGCATTGAGTCAAACAGAGCTTGGATGGCGTGTTCTGGTACAGCTGCCCATGCAGCTTCAACACGATACCACAGTTCGTCAAGAGTAGTGACTGGCTTATTGTGACGAGCCAGTTGCTCGGCCAACATTGACCAGACGTTTTCAATTGGTGAGAAATCTGGAGAATGTGCTGACCAGGGCAGCAGTCGAACATTTTCTGTATCCAGAAAGGCCCGTACAGGACCTGCAACATGCGGTCGTGCATTATCCTGCTGAAATGTAGGGTTTCGCAGTTCTCGAATAAAGGGTAGAGCCACGGGTCGTAACACATCTGAAATGTAACGTCCACTGTTCAAAGTACCGTCAGTGGGAACGAGAGGTGACCGTGACGTGTAACCAATGGCACCCCATACCATCACGCAGGGTGATACGCCAGTATGGCGATGACGAATACACGCTTCCAAGGTGCGTTCGCCGCGATGTCGCTAAACACGGATGCGACCATCATGATGCTATAAACAGAACCTGGATTCATACGAAAAAATGACGTTTAGCCATTCGTGCACCCAGGTTCGTCGTTGAGTACATCATCGCAGGCGCTCCTGTCTGTGATGCAGTATCAAGGGTAACCGCAGCCACGGTCTCCGAGCTGATAGTCCATGCTGCTGCAAACGTCGTCGAACTG
Source organism: Schistocerca cancellata (assembly GCF_023864275.1). Taxonomy (NCBI): domain Eukaryota; kingdom Metazoa; phylum Arthropoda; class Insecta; order Orthoptera; family Acrididae; genus Schistocerca; species Schistocerca cancellata. Next base: position 442,997,343 of record NC_064632.1, on the reverse strand, counting down.
TTCGTGTAGATGGTTGTTGTCTTGTAAACGTCCCTACATGTTGACTCAGGGGTCGAGACGTGACTGCACGATCCGTTACAGCCATGCGGATAAGATGCCTGTCATCTCGGCTGCTAGTGATACGAGGCCCTTTGGATCCAGCACGGCGTTCCGTATTACCCTCCTGAACCCACCGACTCCATATTCTGCTAACAGTCCTTGGATCTCGACCAACGCGAGATAAGCCGCAATCGCGATAGGCTACACTCCGACCTTTATCAAAGTCGGAAACGTGATGGTACACATTTCTCATCCTTACACGAGGCATCACAACAACGTTTCACCAGGCAACGCCGGTCAACTGCTGTTTGTGTATGAGAAATCGGGTGGAAACTTTCGTCTTGTTAGCACGTTGTAGGTGTCGCCACCGGCGCCAACCTTGTGTGAATGCTCTGAAAAGCTAATTATTTGCATATCACAGCATCTTCTTCCTGTCGGTTAAATTTCGCGTCTGTAGCACGTCATCTTCGTGGTGTAGCAATTTTAATGGCCAATTGTGTAGAATCGCTTTACTGAGCTCTTCACTCGAAAAATCCCAGTTCCACTTCACTCTTGTAGTGTTCCGCTACTGTCTGCTTTTCCACTAGCTGAAGGTCCCCACCCACCAAAAGTACATGGTTCTTAAGGTCTTCAGACATGATCTGATTCAACTTGACCACTTCCTGGCCTAAACTATTGTATTATATTTAAATAAAAAGTGTTATAAATCTTCGGTCATACCCTGATCATTCGCAGTAATTACAAATAACGGTTTGTTCATATATAAATAAGCTAGTATTCTAGGTCAAGTGCGCTCACGTTAACTGAGAACGAATTGTCGTTAATTTTGTTCAAACAATTATTTGTGCATTCTTGACAAAAGTGTCTTTTGGTGCTCTTTTCAATGGTGGTGTCCACTAACACATACGATTGTCACTCTTAAATTAGTGTAGTTTTTTAACAGCACTTTAATCAACATTTGAATAAAGTTACTGGCAAAATAGTAAATTTTCCAGTAAATAAATACAGAAGTATGACAAAATATGATGCATTCTTGCTGTATTCATTTGCTGTGTAATGTGGAGTATACGATATTCTGACAAACATTTGCATAACGAAAATGATGTAAAAGACGTTGTAAATCAATAAATAAAATCGATACAGATACATAGCTTATCGGGATGACAGCTACACTGCAATCCTATCGCCTGAGATATCATTTGTTGAAGTATCAAGAAGCGATTAAAAGTTGTTAACTCATAGGCTCATTGTGTAAATGTTTATTCACTACGAAGTGTTAACTTCTGTAATTTTAAAGCTATTGAAATACTGTTGTCCTTACACCTCATTTTTTTCTGAGACCACAGATGTATTCTGTTTTGTATGAATACTTGACTGCAAATAATTATAGATTCTCAAAGACCTGTAAGAAGCCATCTTCCAGCTAGTCGCACACTCTGGAATTTCTTGGAGCATTGTGTGCTGTACAAAGGTCAGGCAAGCTGCAGCCTCCCAGATCTCCAGCTTTGTGATTTACTCACTTCCGGCGATGCTGCTGCTCTCTGCACCTGGTTAGCCAGTAACGGATGCAACGCACCTCGGTCCTGGTAGCACACGGTTAGTCCTCAGCTGCATAAGCAAATAAACTTCCGCTCAATACCCGGCCTAGCTGGACGAATAACTTACCCACAGACTCGTAACGTTCCACACATCCATTTAATGTGGCACATCATCTCGCTAATTTGGTATATTAGTTGCATCAAATCTGACACACTTACATAACATAACAAATACATAAGAAATACAGTAAACAGAGTACCGTACTTGCGTTTCAGAACAGTGACGTATCTATGTGGTAGTGTATCAAACAGCATGTACCTGCTAGGGCATGCCATAATATATTATCAACATTCATTTACTAAGTCCATACACGAATCTGAGAAATACATTTCAGTACTGGAACTGTTATCTGCTACTTTGATAACTAGTTGATCAACGTCCAAGCGCCACATTCTCTCCCCTTCTTTTGACGTGCCGTTCTGTATTTTACCAGCAGTGACGAGTGACAAAGCTTCGTGCATTAGTTCCAGTACGTACGACAGGTTGAATGTCTTGATATTTCTCGCGAGAAATTCCCTAACTTGGCTACAAATCAGTTGAATTCGGTTCGGTTCAAATGTGTGTGAATTCCTAAGGGACCAAACTGCTGAGGTCATCGGTCCCTAGACTTACACACTACTTAAACTAACTTAATCTAACTTATGCTAAGGACGACACACACTCCCATGACCGAGGGAGGACTCGAACCTCCGGCTGGAGGTACCTTATAAGGCAACGGTACAGCGGCAAATGTAAAAATGCAGCATTTGTATGGTGTGCTCAATGCTGTGAAAATTATTATTTCTTTTTCATGTTTCTATGACACTTATCAGTCTGGCTCGTGCGAGAGCACACCTGTGGTATAAAAAAATGGACATATTCCAAATAAAGAGTATCTCAAATTTAAGTTTTATCCTAAAACAATTTATTTGTTATGTTTTTTTAATTTAACTAACATTTATCAACATTTTTTGTAAAATATTGCTAATTAAGAATTTATATTTGCAACGAAAACTGAAATTTTTCGTACAACATGTAATCAGGTTGAAACTTCCCCTTTGAAAATTAAGAATGACAGTGCTGGAAAATCACCTACGTTATTTGATACAGAAACAGCTGAATAAAAATCGACGTACTCAGACAGTTTTCTCTTTACTTATTCAGATCATCACTAAACTGACACACAATATTTTACCACAACGCAATCTGACTTTCAATAATCCCTACAAAAGGATAGCCATGACTAACAATAACTTATACCTTTCATGAATCACTTACCTCACAAAAATCTTCGTGACTCGAACTACTGCAGTACAGCGAGCGCCAATACTGCCAGCTAAATAAAAATTTGAACTATTGATGGCACTAACTACTGATAGGCATAGTTAGCAAATGAAAGATTTTGATACCTTAATAGCGTTCAAAAGTCATTATATATATATATATATATATATATATATATATATATATATATATATATATAGGAGCGGATATAATTTTGTGAGATCGTCCGCTCCTAGTAACCTCTCAAAACTCTGGCATCTCTCTCCCCACATGCACTACTGCTGGTGGCTCACCTCCAACTGCCCAACGCTACGGGTTGGGCTGCTCACATCCAACTGATTTTCATTAAAAATTATAATTAGATATGTGTTATTAGCATAACTTTGATGAATTTTACATTTAAAAGATGGAAGTTTCCAAACTGAAAGATAGGAAAATACACCAAATCTCCATTCTTCGACGCTGTCGATTCAGCTATCATGTCGTTTATCAAACGCCTTAACTGTAGTAAATACAGTTGCTCAGAATACTACAAAGCTGACTTTTTAAGTAAACTTGTAGAAAATATTTAACGATTTTCACGCGCGTGTTTCACTGCGGACCAGGTACCAGCGTCAGCCATTTTCACAGTGCGTGTTAACATCGCAACAGCCAGAGCACAAGAGCACAGGGACTTTGACTGTACATTATTTTTGCAATAAAAATGACGTACCTAAGGTATGGTTTCGAAAAACGTTGGTGGTTGTTAATACTTTAGAATATCTTAAGGTTTTGTTTGCCCTAATTTCGCAATAAGATATCTACACTGAGGTGCCAGAAGTCGTGAAATACCTCCTACTGTCGGTCGGACCTCCTTTTGCCCGACGTAGTGTAGTAACTCGACAAGTCGTTGAAAGTTCCCTGCAGAAATATTGATCCATGTTGCCTCATAGCCGTCCACAACTACAAAAGTGTTGGCAGTCCAGGATTTTGTGCACGAACTGACCTCTCGATTACGTCCCATAAATGTTCGAGCAGATCCGTGTTTGGCGATCTGGGGTGTCAAATGGTTCCTTCGAATTGTCCAGAATGTTCTTCAAACCAGTCGCGAACAGTTGTGCCCTGGTGAGATTATATCGTTGTTTTGAAATACGAAGTTCATGAATTACTGTAAATGGTCTCCAAGTAACCGAATAGAACAATTTCCAGCCAAATATCGGTGTAGTTGAACCAGAGGACACAGTCTTGTCCATGTAAACACAGCCCATACCGTTGTGGAGCTACCACCACCAGCTTGCACAGTTGACAACTTGCTTCTATGGATTTGTAGGGTCTGTGCCACACTCGAACCATAGCATCAGCTCTTATCAACTGAAATCGGGACTCACCTGATCAGGTCACAGTTTTCCACTCGTGTATGGTCCAATCGATTGGATCACGAGTCCAGGAGAGTCGCAGCAGGCTATGTCGTGCTTTTGGCGAAGGCACTCGCGTCGGTTTTCTACTGTCTTAGCCCATTAACGCCAGATTTCGCCGCACACTAACGGACACGTTTGTCGTATATCACATACTGATTTCAGCGGTTACTTCACACAGTGTTGCTTGTCTGTTGGTACTACAACTCTATCCAAACATCGTTTATCTCGGACTTTGTGAGAGAACGACAGAGTGACGGTCGAAAAAACTCGAAATTTTTTTTAATTACGGAATTCGAGTGTAGATACATTGAAGAATTATTCCCTAAAATATTATGCGCGAACTCGAAAAAGTAACGTTTCTGTGAGGGTTTGAAGCCGAGCGTGCACGGCACGTCTCGGCGTTAGAGAATCGGTTCCGTGCTCACGCTCCCTTCGCTGCGCTTGCCCCAAGTCGTTATCGATGCCATCAGACCTGTTTATACCGATTTGAGTAAACCCGATTTGCTGGAGCATTATTTAGGTGGTTTACTCAAAAAGTGAACGAAAGTTTTTATAGTCTCATTTGCAGATAGGCTCCAGAAATAATATCCTGGACTGATGATCACAGATGTTAAGTCCCATAGTGCTCAGAGCCATTTGAACCATTTGAATAACATCCAGCCGATGCGAAATTGTCAACATTGCTTCAAATTTGGCCGTATGTCACTTCAATGTAGGCCGTACTGCATTAACGCACGTGTCAAATGCTCTAAATAACATCCAGCCGACGCGAAATTGTCAACATTGCTTCAAATTTGTCCGTATGTCTCTTCAATGTAGGCCGTATTGCATTAACGCACGTGTCAAATGCTCTTCAAATCAATATCGGCTATGAAATGCGCCGATTCCGTGAAGATAGAGACGCCACCGGCGATACGAAAAGGGCTTTGAGGACGAAAATGAGAGCTTATCAAGTAACGGAAAGCGGCCATACACTAGCCGGGGCGATAGTTATGGACCAGGCGTCGGTGATACCCCGTAAGTTTCAAGCTTTGTCTTCTTTTTTATATGATAAATAATTGTCAAACTCTAAACCCGATTTTCTCAAGACCTTGTTTTTCGGTATGGTTGTCATCGCTCACGCTTTAATTTTCATCCGATTTTAATGATTTTTTGTCTGCTTTGAAGCAAATTTAATTCTCTTTAGTTAATCGTAGCCGATTTTTTTATGTTGATATTTAGTGTTTTTTCGGCCAGAAAAGAGGTGTCCAAAAAATGGCCATTTTTCAAATATCTGTAAGTTCGCATATTTTTTTTTGCAAATCCCTACAATAAAGTAACATTAGATCTGTAAGATTAGGGTGACATGTTAATTTCATGTTTCAGGTAACCACAACAACCGGAAATACAGCGACAACCGTCGATCTACCTCCTTTCAGAACTGCATCGGGAAAATCTCAAATATATTAATATTTTCCAATAAAAAATGCCAATAAAAATTTCAATGTATGCTTTATTCATTGCATCAAATCCTATTTGTCTACTGCATTCCAGTACGGAGAAACAAAATCCTAAAGTTGAGCAGTATTTTCGTCCGTCACCCTGTCGTTCCTCCGCAAGTGAAGGCCGCCGGCCACTGCGTTGTCCGCGTTGAGAGGTAATGCCATAAAATTGGTATTCTTGGCACACTCTTGACATTGTGTATCTTGTAATACTCATTTTGCTAACGATTTCCGAAACGTAATGTCCCATGTGAGTAGCGCCAGCTACAATTCCGCAGTCAAAATCTGTTAATTTCCGTCGTGCGGCCATAATCATGTCGAAAACCTTTTCACTTGAATCACCAGACTACAAACGACAGCCTGTAATGCCGTTATCGATATTATCTACAATGATCTTATCTAACGTCTTTGCCTGTTTTTACTTGATGTGATTTCTGTATAACTATCATCTTAGAGGTAACATCCACGTAAATGTTTTAATAAATGTTTATGATAATTTATGTAATTATAATTAATTTATGGATGTAATTTCAAAAGTAATGGGCTCTAAAAGAATGTGAAATCTAAAAATTTAATTATAATATTGGTCCATGCATAGGGAAAGTAGGTTTGTCATCACGTAAAATTTGAAGTTTGAAGGGAAGTCGTCGTCCCTACCCCCCCCTCCCCCCCCCCCCCCGCAACAACAGAAGTGGTTAGGCATGAATAGAAAAGGTGGATCCGGCGGTCGAACTGCAAGGTTCGTGTATGACATGAGTCGGTGACTAGTGGGCAAAGAGTGCGCATCTCATGAACTGAAAGAGGCGAGAAGAACTGCAAGATTATATAACATAGCCTCAGATGTGGAAGTAATGCGGCTTGTTATTCATGAAATACTTCGGTTAGCTCTGTGCTATGAGAATCCGTCGCTAATATGAGAATTTTCAGAGCTTGTTACACAAGAAGAGCCATGCATACTTTTCAGGCCCTATTTTCAATAGTACAGGAGATCGACGCTGCCACCACATTCAGCTCAAAGTATCCGTTCGTTGAATACTGTGTCACTGCATGAGCCATTTATATGGTTTCGTTTTCAATAATAATTTTGTGTTCCGTAAAATTTGAGTTGAGTCACCGTATTTTATCCTTATTCATTTACCTAGACAGGTTCCTGTCTCAAGTGCTACGCTGAAACTGAGTATCCTATTTTACTGAACTGAAAAGCAGTTATCTTCTTTAACAAAGATTAACAAACTTTGTGGAGTTGTTAAGTACATAATTGTTTAGTGAGCACAAGTTTCGAAATACTGCACGTAGTCTTCATAAATGTACGGTTAAAGTATTCAGTTCAAAGATTCTTTTTATTGAAACAATAGTTTTTACAATTTCTTGAGTTATGTAGTTAACAATATTTCCCACAATGTGTTGTGACTAAAGAAGTCAGCCACGATCTGGATCTAACGATAAATCAGTTTCTGGGTCCCCATGCTAATAGATGAACCAGATTTCAATGTCATATTGCAATAACAGCGTTGAAGAATTACCAACTGGCTACAAATATTCAAACTATATTAGGATATAAACAAAAGATACAGTTACTCAACTATTTCAATAGCAGTAATTTCATATAGTTAAACAAACAAAAGAACCTCTTGCCTAAGTCACCACCGTTTGTAAGCATTTTACCTATAATTATCATTATGTTCCTACTGTAATGTACAGATAGTGAGTGTTATTGAGAGCCAGTTGTTGCGTAAACGCATTAATATTCCTCCATTGCTCCAGGCTCAAGTCAAAGCTCTGGTACATTACTTGCTAAATTATGCCATATTACCAGCGAAACAGAAGTTTAGTATCACGTGAAGCCAACCCACGCAGTTAACTTTCTTTATGAACCATGCCAATACTGCGTACAACTTCTCCTAATTAGGCTGGCGACCGTTTCTTTTCACATAATTACAGTTTACTTGATTGTTAATTGAACCTTGTTTCGATTCTCGTTTACCTTGGTACTGCTTTCTTTTAATAGAAATCTTCAGGGAAACAAATTTAACCCGACACCTTTCCATTACACATAGTCACGACCACAAAATAAAAATTCTTTAACTATCGACATATCACAATCAAATTATTTAATAGTGGCCAGTAGAGCTGTAAGCTCCGCCAATGCCCTGCCCTTTTATAGCTTGTGTACGCGATACTACTGCCATCTGTATATGTGCATATCGCTATCCCAATACTTTTGTCATCTCAGTGTAACACGTAACTACACTAATGACCATTGAAATTACTACACCACGAAGAAGATGACGTGCTACAGATGCGAAATTTAACCGACAGGAAGAAGATGCTGTGATATGCAAATGATTAGCTTTTCAGAGCATTCACACAAGGTTGGCGCCGGTGGCTTTAATTAATTACCCTTTCATGGTAATAAACGCCGAGTCAGTCAGGAGTGAGAAGAGAAGGAGGGCACAGAGAAATAGGCGCCAAGGGAACAGCAGTTGACCGGCGTTGCTTGGTGAAACGTTGTTGTGATGCCTCGTGTAAGGAGGAGAAATGCGTACCATCACGTTTCCGACTTTGATGAAGGTCGGATTGTAGCCTATCGCGATTTCGGTTTATCGTATCGCGACATTGCTGCTGGCGTTGGTCGAGATCCAATGAGTGTTAGCAGAATATGAAATCGGTGGGTTCAGGAGGGTAATACGGAACGCCGTGCTGGATCCCAACGGCCTCGTATCACTAGCAGTCGAGATGACAGGCATCTTATACGCATGGCTGTAACGGATCGTGCAGCCACGTATCGATCCATGAGTCAACAGATGGGGACGGTTGCAAGACAACAACCATCTGCCAGAACAGTTCGACGACGTTTGCAGCAGCATGGACTATCAGCTCGGAGACCATAGCTGCAGTTACCCTTGACGCTGCATCACAGACAGGACGAACCTGGGTGCACGAATGGCAAAACGTCATTTTTTCGGATGAATCCAGGTTCTGTTTACAGCATCATGATGGTCGTATTCGTGTTTGTCGACATCGCGGTGAACGCACATTGGAAGCGAATATTCGCCATCGCCATACTGGCGTATCACCCGGTATGATGGTATGGGATGCCACTGGTTACACGTCTCGGTCACCTCTTGTTCGCAATGACGGCACTTTGAACAGTGGACGTTACATTTCAGATGTGTTACGATCCGTGGGTTTACCCTTTATTCGAACCCTGCGAAACCCTACATTTCAGCACGATAATGCACGACCGCATGTTGCAGGTCCTGTACGGGCCTTTCTGGACACAGAAAATGTTCTACTGCTGCCCTGGCCAGCACATTCTCCAGATCTCTCACCAATTGAAAACGTCTGGTCAATGGTGGCCGAGCAACTGGCTCGTCACAATACGCCAGTCACTACTGTTAATGAACTGTGGCATCGTGTTGAAGCTACCTGTACACGCCATCGAAGCTCTGTTTGACTCAATGCCCAGGCGTATTAAGGCCGCTATTACGGCCAGAGGTGGTTGTTCTGGGTACTGATTTCTCAGGACCTATGCACCCAAATTGCGTGAAAATGTAATCACATGTCAGTTCTAGTATAATATATTTGTCCAATGAATACCCGTTTATCATCTGCATTTCTTCTTGGTTTAGTAATTTTAATGGCCAGTAGTGTAGGACCTACTTCCAAGAGAGTAACGGTTGAAACCGTAAACGTGTGCTACGGCTTCTTGTCAATCATCGCGTTTGTGTTTGTTTACGTCTGGTTAATTCTTATGATGAACAAACTTTGGTGCTTGTTTACAAACATTGGACCTTGAAGCAACTAGCGTCGATGGCGAGGGGAACTCATACGTTGTTCAGCGCCACCAAGTGAGACGACCTCCGGCGCGGTAAGCGGATTTTAGCGCTGAGAGTTCGCCACCACTGAGCCTGCTACGTAAGGAGAAGGCTTCATGTTTCCTCGGACTGTGCGGCGTGGGCTATGCATAGCTACTCCGCAGTGAACACGTCACACTGCCACACGCACAGTGGTGTAGAACAGATCACTAAACGGACAAAATGACGAGCGCAGGCCACATCATAGTACTTGCAAGCCAGAACGAAAGCTGTGGGGAAAAAAGATGAAAAACTAAATTCAGCATTCCGCGTTAAGCATGTGTGAGTGGCATGCAGTGCATAAACCAGGACAGCCAACATATTTGTTAACTAAAAAAGCTATAAAAGAAGGCGACGTTAGCAAAAAGATAGTTACCTCAGACCTATTGTGCACATATGCGAATCTCACAAACTAAGCAGCAGAAAATGTTTGTGGGATTTGCGAAACTGACCTTTGGCTTTCAAGACATTGTCATTGTTTGGTTTTGTATCGCTGCATCGAATCAAGAGAATTGCTTTCCAATGGTCGTCATTCAGTGTCGTTCGATGTGTTCACTTAACTCACGGCATTTCTGAAAATGATTGCTCACAGACATAAGTTGTTCCAAACATTGATGCCATACCACCGGAAAATTTCTTCACTTTCGGAAACTCAACACCAGGTAAACAAAAGTAAAATTCGACAACTCTTCCTCTTCTGTGCTTCTGTTTCAACAAGTCATTTGTATGCAAATCAGAGCTCCCGCTGTAGTTTAACTGGCATATTATTAAGATTACAACCAAACTGATTCTGAAACAGAAGAATGTCACTTTCTGTCGCGATCTAAAAATCTGTTCAAAACTTTTTTCTTCAAGTCTCGAATCATTCTTTTCGGTAAATCAAGGCTGACATCTTCGGGGATTGTAGTGCAAAACTCATCGAAACAGTGAAAATGAGAAAAGTTTTCTCCTTCCAGTTGTTCTACAAGCACTGACAACTTTCTATTAAATCCTTTGTTGATTCTGTAGAGATCGTGTGGAATGCAACGTCGACCAAAAAAGGCAACATTGACAGCCAGATAGCACCAGACAGCTATGGATCATCTCTATCTTTTTCAGTGAGAAATACATCCATTTCATTTCGGAGCTCATGGAAAGGAAACAGAACTTCATCGCAGCTGAGCCATCTCACTGCTGTATTATAAGCCGAGTCACAGAATTCAGAATCAGTTTCTTCAAGAAACGCGTGTAACTACCGGTAATTGGGTGCATGCCCTCGAATGAAGTTCGCAACATTTTCGCGCCGTGCAGTTGCAGTTGTAGCGGTTCTGACAAAGTTGTTTGTACGCGGTATTTGGCTGTTAAAAAATGGTTCAAATGGCTCTGAGCACTATGGGACTTAACATCTTAGGTCATCAGTCCCCTAGAACTTAGAACTACTTAAACCTAACTAACCTAAGGACATCACACACATCCATGCCCGAGGCAGGATTCGAACCTGCGACCGTAGCAGTCCCGCGGTTCCGGACAGCAACGCCTAGAACCGCACGGCCACCGCGGCCGGCTATTTGGCTGTTAAATTTAGTAGTTTTCAAAAAAAGTCAAACATTCTACAGTGGCAGTATCAACAATGATCTCTAATTGGCAGAAATGTTTTCGTCATCAGGTCACTAAGTTGAGAAATAGATATGTTGATATGCAGAGTAAAGTGTAGAATCTTAATAACGTTTTTTTTTTATTTAAAAAGCTTTGAGAGTTTTCACATAAAAAATTCGGAGGGACTACTTCTCAGCACCCCCTTGAATTCTAAGCTGTAATCGAGTCTCTAACCCCAGAAAAGTTCGTCCACACACGGAACAGCCTCTCTTTCAGCGTGACGATGCCGTCCACCTACATGGTTAATGTTGTGCCCCGATATTAAGATATCAAGCCAGTTATCCAGTATATAAAAAGAGTACTTGTTTGTTTCTTTGTTCATCTTCTACGCATTACTATACCACTCAGCCTATTTGGTGACTTGCTGTGGTCACACCTGCGAAGGTTTCTGTGGGGTAAGAACCACCTTCCACACATAGGGGTCGAGGTGAAAAGGAAGTGACATAGAAGATTAACTTAGGCAAAAAAATAAATAAAAATAAATGGTTCAAATGGCTCTGAGCACTATGGGACTTAACTTCTGAGGTCATCAGTCCCCTCGAACTTAGAACTACTTAAACCTCACTAAACTAAGGACATCACACACATCCACGCCCGAGGCAGGATTCGAACCTGCGACCGTAGCGGTCGCACGGTTCCAGACTGTAGCGCCTAGAACCGCTCGTCCACCCCGGCCCCGGCTTAACTTAGGCACGCTGGAGCAATTTTAGTAAAACTTTGTATATATGATTCGTTATTTGTATAATTATTTGTACAAAAATATAGTTGAGGTAATATACCCCATCGACCCATAGGGGTGGCGTGAAAAACGAGAGGGTGAAAAGAAGAGGTGTGTAAGAATATTCAACAGCGACCGATATTAGTATCAAATCCATAGTTGTCGTGGTGGACAGACTTACTGGTGGCAGTCACGTGACGTTTCAGCACTAGAGTCGGGGGCAGAGGGGTGGGATGCAAAGATAGGGTCATATCAGCGAATATCTGTAACGTTTGAAGGAATTTCTACCAAAGTTAGTACATGTATCACTTGATGTATGAAAAAAAAAGTTTTTGTGGCAATAGGACACCCCTATGGCTGAGGTTTTGTGGTGGAAAAGTGTGACAAAAAAATAAAGTTCAGGAAAACCTAGAACAGTTTTAACAAAATATTGTATACACATGACTCGTTATTTGCATAAAAATTACCACGACACTGAGATATTCCAACTATTGCTAGGACTGGTGGTGAAGAAAAGGGCTGACATGCAGAAACATTCGTAATGACCTGCTGTTATTTCTTTCCTGCAAGTAGCTGAATTGGAATACTGTTAAAGTATGAAGCACAATACGCCCCCCATTTGCATTTCTCAGTGCATCAGCCATATCGTGTTTCGGGATCAGAAATCACGCCACACGGCTCAGTACCACAGCTACATTTAACGGCCTTTCTGTAGTCACATGGTGTAAGACAATGGAGAATCAATCAAATGGTTGAAATGGCTCTGAGCACTATGGGACTTAACATCTATGGTCATCAGTCCCCAAGAACTTAGAACTACTTAAACCTAACTAACCTAAGGACAGCACAAAACACCCAGCCATCACGAGGCAGAGAAAATCCCTGACCCCGCCGGGAATCGAACCCGGGAACCCGGGCGTGGGAAGCGAGAACGCTACCGCACGACCACGAGATGCGGGCGGAGAATCAATCATTGGCCAGCAACACGGAGGTAAAAAAAAAAGGAAGAGAGTTTCATTATGTCACAAACTTGAAGCCGACGCCACCATCTTATGTAGCCTAAATAACTTTGGTTCACCGTATTTATGCCTTCTTGGTTAACTCTGGTGATACTTCCCCTGATGTCACTCTGACGCGTCCGTGCCCAGTTTCGATCGTTGGGGATATCTCTTGTCTTTTGCGGTCGTATCCCAAATAGCATCTGTTGTTTTCATTGTGTGGAGACATAGCTATTTTATCAAAAATGCCGGCTTATGACGTTTATGGTTGTACTAATCGATCCGAACGTAATTTAAAGTTTAAAGGAATCACATTTCAATCATAAGTGGAACCGTTGAAGCAATATTTTCTTTTGCATACATGAATTATGGGTACGCTGTTTACTTTTGTTCATTCCTGTGTTTTTCCTTGCCTCCCAAACTGCAAACGTTCCGACATCCGAGCCACACTCTTAACGGTCTCGTCCCCGCATAGCACACGGTTAAGTGACCGCGCTTAATGTTGGTGCAGGATCTTATGCCCTAAATTTCTCCCGCCGATAATTATTCATTTTTCACATTTCCTCCCTCTTTAATAAAAGATTCTGTCAATAACAGCTGGAGACAGGGGTTATGTGTGTGTGTATGATTATATGTATATGAGCGAGTTCGCGCGCGCTGTGTGTGTGTGTGTATGTGTGTGTGTGTGTGTGTGTGTGTGTGAACACTCTTTTCATCGTGTTTGACTGTTGCACGGCGTGAGAGTAGCAATCTATTCGCTTTGGAGTGTAGTTATTCCCTTCTGAAGTTTGTTGTAAATAATCCGCTGCACTCAAGCACGAACAATTATGTACATAATTACAGTACCAGCCGAAAAAATGACATTCATTACGCCACATTAAAATTGTCTACAGCATTAAGAGGGGTTCACTATGCTGCAACCAATAGTTTTGATGACTTAACCAACGGAAGCCCGCCCGGTTGGCCGTGCGGTCTAACGCAAGGCTTTCGGGGCGGGAAAGAGCGCCTGGTCCCCGGCACGAATCCAGCCGGCGGATTTGTGTCGAGGTCTGGTGAGCCGGCCAGTCTGTGGATGGTTTTTAGGCGGTCTTTCATCTCTCTCGGCAAATGTGGGCTGGTTCCGCTTATTCCGCCTCAGCTACACAATGTCGGCGATCGCTGCGCAAACAAGTTCACGTACGCGTACACCACCACTACTCTACCACGCAAACATACACTCGTCTGGTGTGAGACGTACCCTGGGGGGTCCACGGGGGGCCGAACCGCACAGTAACCCTGAAAGAGTGGTTTGGTGTGAGGCGGCGGTGGGGTGAAGTGTACTGCGGTAGTCGTCGTGGGGTTGCGGACCACTGTGGCTGAGGCGGGGTCGTAGTCTCTCCGTCGTTTCTAGGTCCCCGGTTAACATAAAGTAACCAACGAAAAGTTTTGATCACGTACCCAGTGATATGAAATGCCTGACATACTGCAATGTAAAATTTGAACCTAAACCGAAAACTTTTCTCTTTGACAACTCCGCCTACTCCACAGGAGATTGTCTGTTATTGCAATGTGTAAATGTTGCTGGTTGGGAGTTACTAACCTCTGTTTTTAATTAAAAAACAAAAATCTAATAAATGATCAGCAAGGAGGCATATTTACAACAACAAAAATGGAAATAAAATCACTCGTTCCATTTCACGGAAACGACACATGGAACATGAAACTAACTACTGGTATACCACAAAGAATGGTCTAGACTCACATACTTTGAAAACCTCAAAATGAAATTCAAAAGTAAACTAAAGCAGATGATCAAAGTGGACGTAGATTCCAGTTGTGATATGTTTGGTTATCCCCGAAAAACTGGCAGAGTTGCGAGAAACATTCCTCAAAAATTAGCAAATGGGCTACTGTTGGGAAGTAGCCCTATAAGTTACTAAAAAATGACTTACATAAGTGTGAAAGCACAATATCAATTTTACGGGGTCTAAGCGTTTGACACCAGTCCCTTCATCACATTTATAGTATTGCACAATACTGGAACACCCTTAAAAATTATATCGTGTTTTCTCCTCCAAATTTCTGTTACTGGTCACGCACTGAATGACGCAGCATAAGTCAGTTTTCAAATTTAGGAGATGTGTAAACTACAGTGAAACTAGTGCACTGACAGTCTAATAAAACAAGAGCTCTGCCGGCCGGGGTGACCGAGCGATTATAGGCGCTACAGTCCGGAACCGCGCGACCGCTACGGTCGCAGGTTCGAATCCTGCCTCGGGCATGGATGTGTGTGATGTCCTTAGGTTGGTTAGGTTTAAGTAGTTCTAACTTCTAGGGGACTTATGACCTCAGAAGTTAAGTGCTCAGAGCCATTTGAACCAAAACAAGAGATCTTTTCCGCATGGAGGCACACGTAACAATCGTTCACTATTTGACATGCACAAAATTCGATAACATGCCTTCGGTCTTCCATCATTGCACACGTTTATAGGCTAGCAAATAAAACGTTGCTGTTTTTTCAAACATGTTTTTTTTTCTTTTTGCAAACATGAACATTAAAAATGTTGTGCGTGCGAATTGACAGCTGAAAATGTAACGAACTAGAAGCAGTACCAGTAAGTAAAGAAGCGTTGGTTTCGGATTTTCAACTTCCTTTATTATCGATACAAATACAATAAAAGTGGAATTAAATGGATTATGAAAGCATGCTTTGCACATTGATTATTCGAAATATATCAACAAAAAATTTATATTATCGAGGCCGAATGTGTCGTATTACTAGAGCAAACACGCATTCAAGAACATAAAAACGTTCAAAATTGCTTCCCAGACATTTCATTATTCATCTAAGCATCGTAATTTTTAGAATTTAAAACAGTGTTTCCATGCATATTACAAAATTTATGAACAAGAATCAATCGTAACAGCACCTACTAATGTTTTGGGCTGGTAAGGTGGCGGCGCCGGAGGGCCCCGCTCGCTCTGGCTTCAAAACAACGTGCAGCGCAGGTCTGTGGTGCCACCTCGCTTTCTTTTTTTCCTCCTTGGCCAACGACAGTCCTTTTTCTTCACACGACAATCAGTTGCTGACAGAATTACGAGTTTCCTCAGAATTCTGATGAAACTACAGGGCAAGATTCGCCAAGAAATATGTATGGAAAATGTGTTCAAATATGTCTGGTACATATTAAATTTATGTGAAATGTATACATTGCATGTGTGAAATATGTCTGATATATGCGTACGCGGGCGAAGCTGC
The DNA here is from genome assembly GCF_023864275.1 of Schistocerca cancellata. NCBI lineage: Eukaryota > Metazoa > Arthropoda > Insecta > Orthoptera > Acrididae > Schistocerca > Schistocerca cancellata. Next base: position 442,981,118 of record NC_064632.1, on the reverse strand, counting down.
GGACTCACGGACAAATAGGTAATACGAAGTGTTTGTATAGTTGTTTGTGAGGACCCTTGGGTCGGAAGCATACAAAACAAAAATATCAGGGTTTAAAGGCCTGTGACAACGAGATAATTACGTATAAAATACAGACAAAACAGACATCGGAACTGGTCAAGGACGAAGAAGGAAACCGCTCATATCCTTTCCAAAGAAAGCATTCCGGCAGATGCCTTAAATGATTTAGGGAAACAACAGAAAAGGTAAATTTAATTTCGATCACAATCCTACCGAATGTGAATCCAGCGTTAAACATTGTACCATCCGGATAAGAGCGTGGTTGCACTTTTGCGCTACAGTACCTGAATACAAAGTGTACATTTGCAACCATTTCACTGCAACGCTTTCTAGACAATAAACGTTAGCAAAAGTCTGTTTCCACTTTCCAGGCACATCACATTACCTGATGTCAATGCCCGCGGTCATTGCCTCTGGAAATACCTAAAAATCGTGTGTTTAGGGCCTCTTGTGCACACATACATATAATTAGTTGCGATAATTGTTACCTCCTGTTGTAAAAAAAACCGCAGTAATGATATGTGAAAGGATAAAGCAGATCCTCGTACGCGAATGTTTACGTACCCTGTGTCTGATCGTGATCGTGTCAAGCATGTCTTACGGGTGCAAAACGGCACGTTGTTATCTCAGAGCGAGGAACGACGGGACACTGATTTTTAGTGTGTAATGTGTACTATAACATAATGCCATTACGTATCAACATTTATTTATCATTGGATCCGATTATCTAAAAAATGGCACAGACTAAAAAATACAAAAATAGGTGTAACAAATGGCTCTGAGCACTATGGGACTTAACATCTTAGGTCATCAGTCCCCTAGAACTTAGAACTACTTAAACCTAACTAACCTAAAGACATCGCCCGCATCTCGTGGTCGTGCGGTAGCGTTCTCGCTTCCCACGCCCGGGTTCCCGGGTTCGATTCCCAGGGGGGGGGGTCAGGGATTTTCTCTGCCTCGTGATGGCTGGGTGTTGTGTGATGTCCTTAGGTTAGTTAGGTTTAAGTAGTTCTAAGTTCTAGGGGACTGATGACCATAGATGTTAAGTCCCATAGTGCTCAGAGCCATTTGAACCTAAATACATCACACACATCCATGCCCGAGGCAGGATTCGAACCTGCGGCCGTAGCAGTCCCGCCGTTCCGGACTGCAGCGCCTAGAACCGCAAGACCACCGCAGTAATACCGCAAGCAGACTGCAATGCCAGCAGAAATATTCATGAAGACGTCTTCGGAATCTTACTTTGTTGACCGTGCGTTCGCTGTCTCAAATGTTTTTCCTATGTTTCCATACCTCCATTTAAGATTTTTAACTGTTTTCCAGAGCTACTGTTTGTAAACTCCGTACGAGACGCTGCCTTAACTGGTCCAAAGCAAGTTTGTTGCACCGTGGCACTGACAGTCTAGATAACAGAGCTTTGAAAAATTGAAATGATTCAAAGAAACTTCCTGGCAGATTAAAACTGTGTGCCGGACCGAGACTCGAACTCGGGATCTTTGTCTTTCGTGGGCAAGTGCTTTACCATCAGAGCTAACCATGCACTCACGCCCCGTCCTCACAGCTTTACTTCCCCCAGGCTGTGGCAAAATCATTCTCTGCAATATCCTTTCTTCCAGGGGTGCTGGTTCTGCAAAGTTCGCAGGAGAGCTTCTGTGAAGTTTGGAAGGTAGGAGACGAGGTACTGGCAGAAGTAAAGCTGCGAGGAGCAGGCGTGAGTCGTGCTTGGGTAGCTCAGATGGTAGAGCCCTTGCCCCCGAAAGGCAAAGGTCCCAAGTTCGAGTCCTGGTCCGGCACACAGTTTTAATATGCCAAGAAGTTTCATGTCAACGCACACTCCGCTGCAGAGTGAAAATTTCGTTCTGAAATGATTCAGTTGGTCTAAATTTCGGCGATACTGTCGATTCTGCTAACAGCCCTATTCTAAATTTCACTGTTAGTTTGTTACTACAGACGAATTCTTGTGACGTGTGACTTTTGAGTAAGACCGAGGGGCGTTCAATAAGAAATCAACGTTTGTTGTCTCGGAAAATTTCGGAATTTGTTGAGGGATGTTGTGGAATATTCCTGCTTTCATTTCCTATAGTTTCATGAATTTCGGTGGATGTCGGTGGTATTCGTAGCCTTCAAAATAGCGTCTGTAGCGGAGGTGCGTTCCGAGAAAGAAGCTGTCACGGAGTTTCTTTTGGCGTAAAATAGTGTGACCACAGATATTCTTGGACGGTTGTAGAATCTCTATGGAGACCTGGCAGTGAGCAAAAGCACGGTGAGTCGTTGGGCGAGGCGTCTGTTACCATCGTAACAAGGTCGCGCAAACCAAGCAGATCTCCCGCGCTCCGGCCGGCTGCTTATACGTGTGCAGCCATAGCAAATTGAAGCAACGACTTCGGCTTGTTCGTAGTCACAAAAATGCAGACAAACTTCTCCTTCTCCATGACATCGCAAGGCCTCATACAAATCTGCACGCCCGAGAGAGAAGCTCACAAAACTTCACTGGACTATTCTTCCTCATCCACCCTACAGCTCGGATCTCGCGCCCTCTGGCTTTCATCTGCTTGGTTCAATGAGGGATGCAATCCGTGGAAAGCAGTACATGGATGATGAGGAGGTTATTGATGCAGCAAAACGTTGGCTCTGACAGCGACCAGTAGAGTGGTACCATTCGGGCATGTAGGCCCTCCCAATAAGGTGATGAGATGGCATTGAACAGAGATTGTGTTGAAAAATAGGGTTTTGTAACCGGAAAATAATGTTGCATTACTTATTTTGACTCTGAGCTGTGAGATAAAACTCGTTTTATGAAAGCCGCTATTCATGCTCATACCGCGAGAACACAAAGATGGCCTTGCGCAGCGCCTCCAGCTGCTAACACCAGCTTAAGCTTACGGATTCGCGTTGTAACCAAAATGAATACTGTTATCTTGCAAGATTAGCCTCACCTCTTCGCCGGCTTATTTAGACGAGTGTCATGTCGTTAGTAGCAATTATGACCTATGAATGTACAAGGTGGACGGGTGTAATACGCAGCAGATTGATTTATTTCTTTAACTTTTCATTCATGGATAGGTCGTGAAGTTTTCCCTAATCTGGAACAGATCCTGGGCTGGTTGGAACCGGATATTAGCCGTATGCCAGCCACTTGACGATCTTTTCAAGTGACGCAGGTGTGAACTTGTACTGACAAGCTAACGCCACGACTAAGCAACGCTGACGCTGTCAGACAAACGAACTGTATAGGGCGAAACCGGTCACAGGAACGGAATCGGTCACATAGAAGCGTGAGTGCGTGAAGTTCGGTCAGCCTCTTCTCAGCCAGCTCTAGGACTGTTTAGACCAGGGGCGGGCAGGAATCCTGCTTGTGTGCGGTGCACTTGCACGTGTGCAGTTAACATGTATTCTGCTGCACACAGGGGCAAGCTGGCCACCCGCTTCTCTCCACTCCCCACCATACCGTCTCTCCGCTCCTTCCTGTGTAAAGAGTTTTGTTTCCTAGCTTGCTTTATTGAATGAAGGAATAAGGTTAGTAGGAGTGCTTGAAAGAAATCATGGTTTGAAAGAATACCTATTACCTACGATACGTTTTATTTAATTATCACAGGCGAAGTTTACAATACGTTTAATGTCTGGAACAAAATTTCTACATACAGACAAACGCAAACACTTACGTAAATCATTGATTTTTGCTCTTAATCGAGACTTATTAATTTTCATAACAGAGAAAAATCTCTCAGAAATGTATGTCGAACCAAACATTGACATTATCTTCGAGGCTTCACGATGGAGACGAGGAAACTCCTGCTGTGGGAAGTCGTAATAAAAGACAATTGCACGTCTTGCCAAAAGGAATTTGTCTCTCAGAGGAGAATTGCACTGTAGATATATTAATTCCATTTGCAAATTCGGATGAATATCATCTACAGAAACAGCAAATGGTCTCGAGAACCATTCAAAAGCTTGGGATAAATATAATATATCCCCAAATCCCTTGAGAAATTTCTCTTTTATCGCACTAAGTACGGAAACATATTCTTTGCAATTCTGTTTTCGCACAGTAGACAGAGTAGGGAAATGCACTGCGTTCCCTGACGAGAGCTCTCGTTCCCACAGCTCAAGCTTACTAGTGAAAGCTTGCACCTTTTCAGCCATTTCACAAGTTAGCTGATTTTATCCTTGCAAACTTGTGCTCAATGCGTTCATGTGCTCAGTAATGTCCACTAAAAACGCAAGGTCGGTAACTCACTCTGGATCTTCTAACTTGGGATCGCACCTTCCTTTGTCCTTTAAAAACTGATTTATTGGTATTCTCAGCTCAATAAATCTTTTGAGTACATTACCGCGTCTAAGCCAGCGGACTTCACTTTGGTATGGTATATCACCGTACTCTTCCCCAGTTTCAGCTAAACATGTGTGAAACTGTCTATGTGTAGCCCCGTGGGATCTCAAATAATTAACTGCCAGAATAACCACTTGCATGACGTCCCCCAGTTTTGCTGCTTTTGCACAAAGTACTTCTTGGTGCAAAATGCAGTGGATGTTGTACAATGATTATTCTGTACGCTGTAGCTTTTTTCTTAGTAATCCAAAAAATCCCATTTATTCCGCTTTCATTGCTGGTGCTCCGTCTGTTGTCACCGACACCAAACGTTCCCAGTTTAAGCCAGCTAAATCGACAGCTTCTTCAACGGCTTTTAGGATGTCCGCGCCGGTGGTCGTGCTTTTTAAAGATATCATATCTAAAAAAATTCTTTGTTATGTACAGAGCAGTGTCCACGCCGCGGACACAGATCACTAATTGCGCGGTGTCTGAAATATCAGTGGACTCAGCAAGTGCGATGGAAAATGCAATAAACTCCTGCACTGTACTCCTTAACTGACGGTAAGCGTCACCTGCCATGGCACTTATACGACGACTTACAGTTCGCCGAGAAAGAGTGAGAGCTCGAAACTGATTTGCATTCAGTGGGCAAAGTAAAACAGCAGCGTCACTGATGCACTCCTTTATAAACCCACCTTCAACAAATGGTTTTCCAGCTCCCGCTATATTAAGCGCAATCTTATAAATTGCACGTACCGCTGGGCTATCATTGTTGTCGTCCTGAAAAACTGAAAACATTGCTCCATAAAATGTTAAATCAGTTAGATGAGAGACATGACGAAAGAAAGTCGCAGATCTCTCGTGGCAACAGGAACTTACGTCAGATTCATCTAGTATCGTCAGACGGCTCTTCTTAAGCTCAGTCAATTTCCCCATCCGTTCAGAATCCGACAGTAAATTGTACTCGTCCTTGTGAAATTTATTATAATGGTGTTCAATACTAAACTTCCGCTGACCAGACAGAATACTGCCACATATTAAACATTTCGAATTTTCACGTTTTTGCACAAAGAAAAAATGATTCTCCCATTCCTTTTTAAAGGATAGCAAATCTCCACTTCTCCGTTTCCTTGATTCACTCTGCATTTTCCGGTTCTTGAAATACAACGTTCACTACGAAGCGGTCGCTTCGCATCAACATCCGCAACCTGCCGGCTGTCGCCACTGCCCCCATCGACGATTGCACGCGAGCAGCACACGCGCAGCGCTGTGCTCTCATGAGCCGCGTGCAACGTTTGCCCGCCCCTGGTTTAGACCTTCCTTCTGCTGCTCTCCGGCCATGATGCCTCCACCTTGCACGAAAGATTTCACACATCGTTTCTGTATACTTCAGATGTAGACTATAAACTATGCCATGATCCAGTTTCAATAGTAAGCTTTGACATTTCTGATTTTACTTCCTGCAACCATCTCCTAAACATCGGATGCCCACCCACCCCAGAAGTACATCCTATCTGCCAGACCTTCATGCATCTGAATTTGATTTACAAACTTCCTATCCTCAACAACTTCTGAGCTGCTTTTCGTTGTAGAGAATATCAAGATTCGTTCCGTTTTAACAAACGACTCAGAGTCGTCGTCTAGGACACTGCCCTCTTATTCTAATACCACTGGGTTCAGATCCCTGTTCATCCTTTGAGCTTTCCCGTTCTTTCCCTAATTTACTGCTTCTCAATACAGGATGCACTCTACAGTAAAGCCAAGGTCAATTTGTTCTTCTATCCGTGCCAAACTCATATAATGCTCAGCATTTCTCGAACTATAAATCATCGAGACTTTCTTCGCCTCGTTCCCTGTGAATAACACCTACACTAAGTACTCAGTGCGTGTGATGCCTGACAAAAGAATAATATGCAATGTCCCAATAAATATCCATCTAGCTATTGTTTTTCTAACAGTTTACGAGTAGTTTTGCTCCATATTCTGATATCGGTGCTTGAAAATTCCCGTTTTTCTTCAGTCACCAGTCTTCTGATTGGTTCGATGCAGCCCGCCACGAATTCCTCTCCTATACCAACCATTTCATCTCACCCTACATCCCCAAGTATTTATTGGATATATTAAAATCTCACTCTTCCCCCACAGCTTTTTCTATCAACAGCTCCTTCTGTACCATAAACGTTATTCCCAGAAGTCGTATTACGTCCTGTCACCCCGTCCGTTCTTCTTGCCAGCGCTTTCCATGTATTCCTTTCTTCGTCGATTCCGGGGAGAACCTCCTGATTCCTTACCTTATCAGTCCACCTAATTTTCAAAGTTCTTCGGTAACTCCACGTCTAAAACGTTCAGTCTCTCTGTTGTTCTGGTTTTCCCACCGTCCATGATTCATTACCACACAATGAAGTGCTCCAAACGTACGTTCGCAGAAATTTCTTGCTCGAATGACGACCTATGTTTGATACTTCTAAGAGGGTTGGAACTTCAATAGGGGCAACTATTAATTTACAACTCGTACAAAATAGATACGTGTTTGAAAGTTTTATTGACCATCAAAGTAGTCACCAGCATTGTGTATAACCCGTTGCCAGAGATGTGGAAGTCGTAGGATACTCTTAGCAGTACCAGTAGGTTGAGTTCCAGAAATGAGTAGCATAGAGACAGAAGTGATGACACTTTCTGCAGGACCTGACCATCATTTTGCAGGACAATGCTCAAGCACGTACAGTGCAAGCTGATACTGATTTGTTTGCCTGATGGGACTGCTAAGTGCTATACAATCTACTGCCTCGTGAGTTCAACTCGATTTCTAAACTGAAGGATACACTTCCCGACATTCGCTTCAGAACCGGTAAAAGTTCGTCGGGCAATACACCGTGCCGCTCGAACTATCAACACAACTGGCACTGCTAAGAGTATCCTACGACTTCCACATCGCTGGCAACGGGTTATACTCAATTCTGGTGACTACTTTGAAGGCCAGTAAAACTTTCAAACACGTATCTATTTTGTACGAGCTGTAAATAAATAGTTGCCACTGTTAAAGTTCCAACCCTCCTTTTTGCCAAGAATGGCCTCTTTGTCTATGCTGACCTGCTTTTTATATCCATCTTACTTCGTCTGTCATGGGTAATTTTGTTTCCAAGGTGGCAGAAGTTCTTAACTTCGTGATCACCAATTTTGATGTTAAGTTCCTTGCTATTCTCATTTCTGCCACATCTCCTTATTTTTGTTTTTTCCGGTTTACTCTCAATCCAGATTCCGTACTCAATAGAGTCATTCCATCCAACATATCATGTAATTTGTCTTCATATTCACTGAGGATAGCAATGTCATCGACGAATCTTATCATTGATGTCGTTTATCCTGAATTTTAATCCCGTCTTGAAACTTTCTTTTATTTACATCACAGCTTCTTCGATGAATAGACTGAACAGTAGGGGGAAAGACTGTACCCTTGTCTTACACCCTTTTTAATCCGAGAACTTCGTTCTTGGTCTCCCACTTTTACTGTTCCCTCTTGGTTCTTGTACATAGTATAAATTTCCCTACAGGTTACTCCGATTTTTCTCAGAATTTCGAGCATCTTGCACCATTTCACGTTCTCGAACGCTTTTTCTAGATCGACGAATCCTAGGAGCGTGGCCTGATTTTTCTTCAGCCTTGCTTCCATTATTAAGCACAACTTGCTAACTGCCTTTAGTGCCATTACTTATCTAAAGTCAGATTGATAGTCATCTAACTGATCCTTAATTTTCTATTCTTCTGTATATTATTCATATCAGCAACTTTGATGCATGAGCTGCGAAGCTGATAGTACGGTAGATTTCATACTTATCGACCCTTGCTCTCTTCGGATTGAGTGCGTGATATTTTTCCGAAAGTCTGATGACATGTCGCCATCTCGTAGTCTCTACACAAAAATCTGAGTAGTTGTTCGGTTGCCATTTCCCCAAAGATTTTAGAAATTCCAATGTAATGGTTCCCATCCCTTCTGCTTTATTTGGCTTCGAGTCTTCCAGAGATCTTTCAAATTTGGGATCTAATACTGTACATCCTATGTTATCCATATCAACCCCACTTCTTTATTCTATCACATCGCCAGACAAGACCACTTCACTTATATCTCTGAGATACGATCAAAACCTCTGAAGAAATATATGAATCTGATTTTTAGTGCCAACCCGAGAACGTTATCAATGGTAATAGATTTTTAGTACCAACTCGACAGACTTACCAACTATCATAGTAGCGTCGACTCGACAAACTTATCAAAGATAATATTTACACCGATTCAAGAATGAGTTCCAGAATTTGTAATGTTTCCATAAGATGAGGTTCAACCGTAAAGTGCATTTTAACCATCAGTTGTTTGTTTGTCCCATCAGTCATCTACCGGTTTCGCTTATTAACCATCATCCAGGATGTAGGGTACAACAGACTAGTGATGCTTTTAAGTAATCTGTTGTACCCTTCAGCCTGGATGACGGTTAATAACCGATACCGATATGACTAATGAGATAAATAAACAGCTGATCGTTAAAATTCATTTCATAAAAAAAAATTCATGAACGTCTACGGATAATGGGATTAAATTGTTAACATTATTAATATGATGATAAAACATTCCAAAATAGTACTTTTTACGGTTTCCATCATTCCTGTGCTGGTTTAGTTTAGTTTTGTATAACTTTTGCTGCCCCGATTTTTTCTTCCAATATAATGAAATGATCGTTATACAAAACTGACTGTCCGCAGCTCGTGGTCGTGCGGTAGCGTTCTCGCTTCCCGCGCCCGGGTTCCCGGGTTCGATTCCCGGCGGGGTCAGGGATTTTCTCTGCCTCGTGATGACTGGGTGTTGTGTGATGTCCTTAGGTCAGTTAGGTTTAAGTAGTTCTAAGTTCTAGGGGACTGATGACCATAGATGTTAAGTCCCATAGTGCTCAGAGCCATTTGAACCAAAACTGACTCGGTTCACACAAAAAAAATATTCCGATTTTACTCATTTTCCATGACAACTGACGCTAGACCCAAACTTTGATGACAAAAATGTTTTCATAAAAAAGCACCTAAAAATTCCTAAGACAGTTTCCTTGTATTCCAATGGATTCCGATTTCGCCATACTGACCCAGTTAAAGAAAACTGGGTGTCTAGATAACTCTGCTTCTAGGCGGCGTATCAACTTGAAACATTTACCAGATTTCAAGTTAGACCTCCAACAACACGAATGTGAAAATCGTATCCTATTTTGTGTAGTAGCTTTTGCGTGGAGCAGGTACAAACACACGGACGGACAGGCAGACGGAAATTGTTATGGCTTCTATTGCTCTTATAAAGATCACTTATATTAAGTTTTCTTAACTGTCTCCTATGTACAGTCATCGGCCAGCTACAATTTTATTATATGTATAGGTAACACTACTCTGCTAGTTACTCACTGTCTGCCTGTTAAGTTTCTATTAGCCTCTTTCTTTGTGTATCTTCTGCTGTTATTAGTTTCAAAGACTCTGGAACTGCCTTTCCGTCGCTTCTTGCTCTTTATCAATTAATGCGAGCTTCCTGCATTACTAAATCAATTTTTCACTTACTTATAGCTACATTAGTGTCACATTCAGAAAATGTCTTGTACGCCATTAACTTTGTAACTCACAGGGAGGATGTACTTCTAATTATTTGCCTTCGGTAATCATGTTCATATAGTGACCACAGGCAACGATTCGGAAATAAATGACACACACTGCTTCAACCATTCCGGAAAACGATACTCCAGCTAGATCTATGAGGGGTATTCAAAAGAGGTGCGAAACAGCGAAACAACGCTGTGGGTATAATTGAAGTGTTTATTCAAATGTAATAACCAGATACCTGGGCACAACTATCCGACTGCCTCACGAGCCGAAAGATTCCCTATCCCTGGGTTCCCTGTGGCTGCGACAAGAGCCAGTCCTCATCTGTGTCTTTCGTCGTCCGCGTTGAAGCGCTACCCTTTAAGGTGTGTTTTTAGCGGGCCAGACAAATGAAAGTCGCAGGGAGACCTGTCAGGGCTGCAGGGCAGCTGCTCAACTTGGCCATAACAGTTTGTGTGAACTTGGAGACATGTACACGCACACTATCTTGGAGTAGAATCACTCCCTTCGTTAGCAGCCTGGGCCGTTTGCTCTTGATGAACTTGCGTAGGCTACGAAGTCTCTCACAGTACTTGTCACTGTTAACGGTTTTTTTCTTGTTCTAGGAGTTCAACGGCTATCGGACCTCAGACATCGAAAAAGACCGTGAGCATCTCCTTGCCTGTTGAACGCTCATCTTTGAATTTTTCAATGGGAGGAGACAACCCATGCTTCCACTGCCTAGTTGTCTCCCTACGTTATCCCAAAGCGGCGTAAGCAAATTTCAAACGGTTTGGTCGTTACGAAATTTCTTACCTTTTCATTTCAATATTCCTTATACATCTACAAACACAGTGACAGAAAAAAAATCCCAACACCAAAAAGTAATAAACTTAGAATAACGAAATTTCGGAAATACATTTGTCTAGGTAACATATGAGGGTAATCCCAAAAGTAAGGTCTCCTATTTTATTGTAAGTACAGAACTCTGTGTGGCAGATGGTCACACTGTTAGAAGAATGCTTCACGCGCTGTGTGTAAACATGCGCACGCCGCGCTGAGGTGCTAAGTCTTGATTCGGCAGCCGTTGAGAATGGAGATCCCATTGGATGTTACCGCCAAGAGCTAATTGCACGCAGTTACACGGTTTTTGAACGCAAAGGGAACTGCGCCGATTGAAATCCATCGCCAGTTGACGGAAGTGTGTGGTGACTCGTGCATGGATGTCAAAAATGTTCGTAAGTGTTGTAGAGGGTTTGCAGCTGGTCGGACCGAAATTCACGACGAACAAAGGAGCGGGAGACCGTCAATTTCTGAGGAGACAGTGTTGAAGGTTGAGTAAAGCATGCGTGAAGATCGGCAGATCATCCTGGATGATCTCTGCACGTTGGTTCCTGTGGTTTCCCGAAGCACCGCCCACAGAATTTTAACGGCAACATTGAACTACCGGAAGGTGTGCGCAAGATGTGTGCCACGCATGCTGACTGAGGACCACATGCGGCAACGTGTTGATGCGTCCCGCACATTTCTGCACTGCCTTGCAGTCGAACAGGACAACTTTCTGGACTCGATTATCACGGGTGACGCAACCTGGGCGTACCACTTTACACCTGAGACCAAGCAACAATCACGCCAGTTCGTAACTTTCTGAACAGCATGCCTGCGAGCTGGTATGACATGGGCATACAAAAACTACCACAGCGTCTACAAAAATTCATCGACAGAAATGGTGATTATGTCGAAAAATAGCTAAATGTTCAAGCTGTAAACTGATGTAAACCATTGTAGAAATAAACAGGTCTATGTACTTATAAAAAAATAGACCTTACTTTAGGGGATTACCCTCGTATTTAAGTGATTAACGTTGCAAGCTAACAGGTTAAGGTAAGCACGAGAAAAGGGATTGCAAATGTGAAATGCTGGTACGTTAATAACCGGTGTAACCGCCAGAATGTTGAGTGCAAACTAGCATGAATTGTCATACACACGCTGTATATAAAAAAAAAAGTGTGTCAAATCTTATGGGACTTAACTGCTAAGGTCATCAGTCCCTAAGCTTACACACTACTTAACCTAAATTATCCTAAGGATAAACACACACACCCATGCCCGAGGGAGGACTCGAACCTCCGCCGGGAGTAGCCGCACAGTCTATGACTGCATCGGCTCAGACCGCTCGGCTAATCCCGCGCGGCGCTGGATATCAGTTTTTGTGATAGAGTTCCATGCTTGTTGCACTTTGTCGGCCAATACAGGTCGGTTAATGCTAGTTGTGGATGACGCTGGAGTTGATGTCCAATGATGTATCATAGGTGATCGACTGGAGACACATCTGGCGATCCAGCAGGCCTAGAGAAGACGTCGACACTTCTGTAGAGCATGCTGCGTTAAATCAGTGGTATGTGGGCGAGCGTTATCCCATCGGAAAAAGACCACTGCAGTGGTGTTCATAAATGGCAGCACAGTAGATCGAATCACAAGGGTGACGTACAAATTTGTTGTCAGGGTGAGTGGGATAACCGTGTGAGTGCTTCTGCTGTCTTACGGAATAGTACCCCATAGAGTCCTGCATGACCAAGTAAGCCAGCACAAAATACGAGACGGGGCGAGCATACCCTAAGTGGATAGGCTGCCCGCATTAGTTCTAGTGACCGAGCATAGAAGCTGTGACCGAATACGTAGCACGAAACTTCAAACATTTTAGGCTTCTCATTTGTGGTGTGTCTCTCTCTGTAATCATGCAGCGCGACGAAGCCAGTGCAGTAAGACGTAAGACTGAAACCAATGTTTACACATTGAAGGAACGGGAAGGTCCAAAAAGCCAAGTAAGGAGAACATTTCTGTTAGTTGGAGACGAAAACCGTTCGTCTACTGGGTACGTCTCGTGCATAACTTGCTCCACATTATTGTGTTTCCATCCGGGAACCACTCATTTAAAGAAACACAGTTGCAAGAAACCTCACAAAGATACAGCTCCTTCAGAGATACCAGCAATAATAAAAAGTAGTGTTACAGAAAAGTGTGTTGCAATGTATGCTAAAGATATGAGACTTTTAATACTGTTTCCGGTTAAGGTTTCAGAGAACTAGGCCAAAAAATTAATTCATCTAGGTGCGCATTATGGAGAAGTTAACATGGTAGATGTCATGCCACGTCCCTCTACTATAAGCAGACATGTCAAAGAACAAGCTGATGCAATACGAAACAGCATAATGCCTATCAATGAAAGGAAAAATATATCTTCTGTTTGGAAATGAGACTCGTCATCTATCAGCGATTGTATTGAAATATCATTTTACTTTCCAAGTGCTTTATGAATTTAGCTGTGTCACGTACCCGCTCTTGGCAACGTTACCTTTGTATTAAAAGAGAGAGAGAGACAGAGACAGAGACAGAGACAGAGAGGCGTTGGATTTGTATAGTACAGTGCAGCGAGCCGTAGCGAGGGGAGGTGAGACGTCAGCGGTGACCGGTCATGCTCGGTTATCCGCGCGTCCGGAATCCGGACAACAGACATGGGGCGACTACGTGACAGAGCTGAGTCGTGTGGGGCCGGACAAGAGCGGCTCGGTCCCCCCGTCAACAGGCGAGCCGTGACCGGTCAAACATGAAGCGTTGCAGCACTCTAGTACCCCAGACCATAACTCCAGGTGCAGATCAGTGGGTCTAGCACGCAGAAAGGTTGGTTGCAGGTCCTCAACTGGCCTTCTTGTAAACAACACACGGCCATCACCGGCACCGAGGCAGAACCAGCGTTCTTCAGAAAACACAACAGGCCTCTGTCCGCCCTCCAATGGGGTCTCGCGGGGCGCTACAGTAGCTGCAAACGACGGTGTTTGGGGTCTATGGAATGGACGCTACAGGGCGTCTGTTTCCCAGTAACCGATTTGTAACAGTTCGTTGTGTCACTGTGGTGCCAACTGCTGCTCAAATTGCTGCTGGAAATGCAGTACGAAGCGCCAGAGCCATACGCGGAACACAAAAGTCTTTCCTCTCGGTAGTGCCACGTGGCCGTCGAGCCCGGTTACCCCGCGACCACGCCTTCCCGTGACCACCGTTGCCAGCAGTCATTTACAATGGCAACATTCCTGCCAGGACTTTCTGCAATGCCGCGGAAGGAATATCCAGCTTCTTGTAGCACTGTTACACAAACTCGTTCAAACACAATGAGCTGCTGGTAATGGCTCTTCGTCGTCAGTCTTACGCGATATTTTAATGGGCGTCATCTCTGTGATGTTGAAACATGCCTACCAACTTTCGTTTATGTCGACTATTCCTTCTTGGTGTTGGAATATTTTCCCATCAGTGTATAATTCACAAGAGATAGTTCAGATGGAAACCTAGTTCTAAGCAAAGAAGGGAAAGCAGAAAGGTGGAAGGAGAGTATAGAGGGTCTATACAAGGGCGATGTACTTGAGGACAATATTATGGAAATGGAAGAGGATGTAGATGAAGATGAAATGGAAGATACGATACTGCGTGAAGAGTTTGACAGAGCACTGAAAGACCTGAGTCGAAACAAGGCCCCGGGAGTAGACAACATTCCATTAGAACTACTGATAGCCTTGGGAGAGCCAGTCCTGACAAAACTCTACCATCTGGTGAGCAGGATGTATGAGACAGGCGAAATATCCTCAGACTTCAAGAAGAATATAATAATTCCAATCCCACAGAAAGCAGGTGTTGACAGATGTGAAAATTACCGAACTGTCAGTTTAATAAGTCACAGCTGCAAAATACTAACACGAATTCTTTACAGACGAAAAACTGGTAGAAGCCGACCTCGGGGAAGATCAGTTTGGATTCCGTAGAAAAATTGGAACACGTGAGGCAATACTGACCCTACGACTTATCTTAGAAGCTAGATTAAGAAAAGGCAAACGTACGTTTCTAGCATTTGTAGACTTAGAGAAAGCTTTTGACAATGTTGACTGGAATACTCTCTTTCAAATTCTGAAGGTGGCAGGGGTAAAATACAGAGAGCGAAAGGATATTTACAATTTGTACACAAGCCAGATGGCAGTTAAAAGAGTCGAGGGACATGAAAGGGAAGCAGTGGTTGAGAATGGAGTGAGACAGGGTTGTAGCCTCTCCCCGATGTTATTCAATCTGTATACTGACCAAGCAGTAAAGGAAACAAAAGAAAAATTCGGAGTAGGTATTAAAATCCACGGAGAAGAAATAAAAACTTTGAGGTTCACCGATGACATTGTAATTCTGTCAGAGACAGCAAAGGACTTGGAAGAGCAGTTGAACAGAATGGACAGTTTCTTGAAAGGAGGATATTAGATGAACATCAACAAAAGCAAAACGACCATAATGGAATGTAGTCGAATTAAGTCTGGCGATGCTAAGGAAATTAGATTAGGAAATAGCACACTTAAAGTAGTAAAGGAGTTTTGCTATTTGGGGAGCAAAATAACTGATTATGGTCGAAGTAGGGAGGATATAAAATGTAGACTGGCAGTGGCAAGGAAAGCGTTTCTGAAGAAGAGAAAATTGTTAACATCGAGTATAGATTTAAGGGTCAGTAAGTCGTTTCTGAAAGTATTTGTATGGAGTGTAGCCATGTATGGAAGTGAAACATGGACGATAAATAGTTTAGACAAGAAGAGAATAGAAGCTTTCTAAGTGTGGTGTTACAGAAGAATGTTGAAGATTAGATGGGTAGATCACATAACTAATGCCGAAGTATTGAATAGGATTCGGGAGAAGAGCAGTTTGTGGCACAACTTGACAAGAAGAAGGGAACGGTTTGTAGGACATGTTCTGAGGCATCAAGGGCTCACCAATTTAGTATTGGAGGGCAGCGTGGAGGGTAAAAATCGTAGAGGGAGACCAAGAGATGAATAAACTAACAGATTCAGAAGGATGTAGGCTGCAGTATGTATTGGGAGATGAAGCAGCTTGTACACGATAGAGTATCATGGAGAGCTGCAGCAAACCAGTCTCAGAACTGAAGATCGCAACAACAACAGAACGTACTTGAGCCTCATACATTTATTAATTCTCTTTCCTATTCCATTTGCGTACTAGCAAGAAAGAAATGGCTATATAACTTTGTATGAGCCCTAATCTCTTACCTCTGTGATTACTATGCGAGCAGACATTGGTGGTAGCAGATTTGGTGCACCGTATTCCTCGAATAACGGTTCTTTAGACATAACCAATGAAGTTTCGTAAGAGTAATAGCGACTTTCTTCCAAAGATTTCCATTTAAGCTCCCCGACCATCTGTGTCACATTTCCACACAGGTAATCTCGACCTGTTACAATCCTAATAGTACGTCTCAGTATTCATATGATGTGTGGTGTCATGCCTATTTGAGAATGACAATAAAGACTGCAGCAGTACTCTGGAATTGGTCGCACGGACATCTTGTGCATGATTTCCTTCACGAGCATAGGTGCAGTGCATTTACCCGGAGATCGTGCAACAAATCTGTTTTTCGTTCGCCTTCCTTGTTAACTGATTCTACGTGTTCGGACCATTTAATACTGTTGCTTTGTGTTCCCATCAAATATTTAAACGGTTTGGCAGTCTTCAGAATTTTCTGGAATACTGTCATAATCGGACAATACCAGTGAACGTCAGCAGTTCCGTTAGGTTTCTTTCGGCACACCGGATATTACTTTCGTTTCTGCTTAACATTCGGCGTCCAGTATGACGTACTGGGCTCTCAGATTCAATATCAGACTAATTTACTACGGACTGGATGGAGAGTTTTGATCTGGTCAATGACTTTCCATTCGCTCTAAAGTTTCTATTGTTTCGTGATGTAGCTTTCGCCTTAAGACGGCCATGGAAGTTACAATTATTTGACTCATAGCCCTCATTACGGATGCACGAGATAACATTAAGTTTTCAGTATCAGTTCTCCTACATTATTTTTTTCTAGGGATCATACCTGTTTTCACAACAGTCTACAAACAATCTCATTAAACCAGGGTGTGTTCATGTTGTCTAAGTTATTTTATTTGGTACTTATGCCTTGGTTCATGAAGTCATTATGCTCGATCCATAACTGTTAGTTTTTGTCGAATTTGAGCTAAATGTTGTAGCCTCACCACAAAAAATAATATGAATAGTATTCACATTTAGTGTAACCTCCCAACAGAAAAGTTCCGAAACCTCCCAACAGTAAAAAATATAACTATAACATTAATATTTATCGTAATCTCCCAATAAATAAATTGCGTAACCTATGAATAATATAATGTGACTAATCTGTCAATAAAAAAATTGTGGCTCACTTATAACCTTTCAATAATTGACTGTGAATTTAAACTGGTGAATTTTGGACGTCAGCAGCGCTGCGTCATGGCCCTGAAAGATCATTCTGAATAAATTGAAAATTCTTACCTCAATAAGGTCGCCGGATAACGCGTATATATCTGCTCCTATAAGAAATTTTTCTGGCACAGCCCTGTGCAATGCTGGCCGATAGATCTGTCATGTGTAAAAAGAAACATCTAATTTTTCTTTACAATGATCGGGATGACCATGGATTGGAGAAATTAGTAAGTTCTTTAAATTGAGATGAATGATTATCAAAAGTTAATTTTTTATAAGAAAGATTATTATTAAGAGATTTTTTAAAAACATTTACATGGGGCTTGACATAACAATAGTACATATGCGCGAGGCTGCTTTTGCCTTATATTATATCGCTCAGGCTCCGCCATCGCTCCCCGCGACCGGCCCAGCCAACTCGATACACACGACTGCTCGCTAGCAACTACTTACTCCTACTGCATACAACACTGCTCTCTGGTCTGAGATTCTCTTATACCTTATATATCGCAGGCAGCGCATTAGCAATCCATCGAAATTACATCTGCTCGAGTGCGCTAGCAACAAATTGCTTATTCATGGACCTCTTACATAACCCTCCACTGGGGGGTGGGGGGGGGGGCAAAAATTTGGCAGCGATGGTGAGTCAATTGGACTTGCCATGAGCAACAAATTTTTCTATAATCCATTTAGTTACTAAGTCTACAGTCACAGAGTATATACATTATTGATAAGTGCAGAACATATTAAGAAATGAAATAGAGTGCACATGCACTGAGTTCAGAACATATTACGAAATGACAAAATGTATACGCAATGAGTACAAAATATATTAACAAATGACATAAAGTGCACACGCACTGTAAAACTCTTTAACATTTTGCAAAAACTGAATACATTAAGAAATTAAATAAAGTGCACACGCACTGTAAAAGTTTTTAGCATCTTTTTTTTTATATAAGAACTGAATACATCAGGAAATGAAATAAAATGCATACGCACTGTATAGGTCTCTAACATTTTAGAAGAACTAGGAAAGGAATGGGAAGGACAGCATCATGGTTGTAGCACAGTGGGTTGCACGTAGCTGCACTGAAAGTCCATATCTTTCTAAAGAAGCTCAACATCAAGTGAGACAATCTGAAGTTCTCTTCCCTGAAGTATTTATCAGTGTAGCCAGACACTGAAATGTTGTATTCATATTGTATGTTATAATTTTGGTAGTACGTTAGGTACACCAAATAGTAGGTCCATAATAGCATCTCCATCATTCAAGGTGGTAGACAGCTTGATATGTCAACACCACATTCTTGTAGAATCCATTCTCTTACATCAACGTAGAATTAGTGCAAAAACCATACATACTGCTCCATTATCATGACGATGAACAGGACATACGGATATTACAGTAATTATGTCAGACAGTGAAGGACATTAAGTCTTATGCTAGTCATCATTCAGAATTACACTAGTGTATCAACCGATCTGAATAATTATTGGCATTCATTGGCTATTTACATAGCATTTAAGTAGTATGTATGGAGTATTACAGAACATTATTCATAAGTCATCTCAATACAGTAATTACTGGCATCATATCATATCATTACAGTAATTATTGGCACTCATTGGCCAGTTACAAAGCATTTTTTATGCATTATTCAGAAGTCATCATTCAAAATGAGTTAATTGTTGGCATAGCATTTATGCATAAGTCATCTAATTATAGTAATCATTGGCATCACAAGTCATCTCATTACAGTTTACAGTAATCATTGGCATTGCATTTATGCATAAGTCATCTTGTTACAGTAATCATTGGCATCATAAGACATCTCATTACAGTAATCGGTGGCATTCATTGGCCAGTTGCTAAACATGTAGCAAGTATTGAGTATTACAAAACACTATTCATAACTCATCTGATTGCAGTAATTATTGGCACTCATTGGCCAGTTACAAAGGATTCATATAGTTTTACAAAACATTATTCAGTATTATTCACAAGACATCATTCAAAACAGGAGTTACTGAGTGTAGCATCAAGCTGCTAGTGTTTATATATGATATCATGTAAGTGACATAATACATATTTAAAATGTAAGACATTGTAACTATTACTCAAGGTCTGTAGTCCAATAACATAGACAGAATGGAATCAATAGATCAGAAAAATGTGCATTAAATTTAGGAATAGAAATATATCTTTAACTAGTAGCATTATTTAGTTATATACTGATAATAGAAGGGACTGGTAATAATTTTTTTTGCTAGCATTGCATTGCATTGCGAACTATAGTCAATTGCTGGGGCATGAAAATATTTGTTTTTGACTTATTGCTGGAAATAAGGATTAATAACGTCATTCGTCATGAGTCAGCTGTAGCAAGGTTATGAAACAAGTAGAGTAAATGTGATCACATTCATGAATGATACACACAACTGGGTAAAAAAAAAGGCAAGTATTAGAACAGGTTTCATAATTAAGCGCTTATAGCATATTAATATCATGAAAAGCTTCTCCTGGAAAAAATACAAAAAGCATTATTAACCTGAAAGAAAAAAATCTATATTATGCTGAAAAGTAGTAAACTTCGAATTAACAGGTAATGAAACATGTACTCAATATGTATGTACTCTAGCTGTCTTTCCAAAAACATCCAGTCATTGTACTATATGACATAAGACATACTGTCAAAAGGAACTGCAACAAATACTTAAATAACTACATGGCATTTCTTAACTAACAGAAAATTTATAAACTTCATCATTATCATCGTCTTAAAAAAAACTTCATTATTCATACTATGATAACTTCATCATTATCATCATCTGAAAAGAAAAACTGCATTATTCATATTATCATAACTTCATCATCATCATCATCTACAAAGAAAAACTTCATTATTCATATTACCATATTCTTCATATAACTATTCATCATCATTTAACATCATCTGCAAAATAATAGACACTTCATTATTCATTATTCATATTACCATTTACTTCATACAACTATTCATAGTATAGAGTTTCTTACTTATAGCATACTTCATCACTAAAATTAACATGTGTAGTTCTGTCTGATAGCTTGCATAAATCGCCTCGTATTCTGAAAGAAAAATAATTAGTTAAGACTGCTATTGTACGATGTGTATACTATATTCTTGTTAATGCTTGGTAATACTGATCCATTTACTCTTCATGCCAAGGTATTGCATTTTCTTTCGTTCATTCCGATGGTGAAATTTCCATTTCATAATAAACCACTATGGTTTGTTTAATTTATTCATTTCTGAAAATGATTAATAAGGATTAATATCTTGCATTTAAATCATATACCCGTTAAATAAAAACTTGTTTCTAGTAATATAACTAAGCATACAGCATAGCATGACAGAAAACGTATTAGGACAAAACCATAGACAGTTTTCAAGTGCAAAAAATGTACACACAGTATCATAATGTAGTAGCAATAAATGTAAAATAGTCAAGATGTTGAGATATCATAAGGTAAAATGTCAGTGTCAAATGGTGTTTGTTACATCTTAAAGATTTCATAGTGCATACAGAGAAAAATTCTACTTTCTATAGGAAAAGAATCATACATACACAAAAAATGGAAAATGTGCACGGTCTGATGTCTAACGACAAGAAAAGCGACCTGCTAACCTTACCTTGCCGAACACTTACCAAGAAAAAAATACGATCATTACCAGTAAGTAGTCACATAAATATAATTGCATAAGTGGCCATATAAATATCAGCAAATGGAATAACAATGTGATAAATCATAAAGTATGTTCATTCAATAAAGGGTTTAATATTGGAAATATGGTGATTTCCCTTGCTTTTTCTGGTTCTCAAAGTTTCGACATGTGCTACATTGGGGTGAGGAATGCTGCGAATTCTATATGGGCCTGCGTATAGAAGCTCAAATTTACTGCATCTACTCTTTCCTCTGTTGGATAAATTGTGTGTACCTATTAATATCTTCTGTCCTATGTGAAAGTCACGGCGTGTACAAATCTGTTTTTCTGTCTTTTCCGGCGCTCTGCGGCACGTTTGATGTTGTTGAGTGCGTCAATTATTTCATGGTGGCGTAGTCGACGAGATGTAGGAAAGGGTACCAATTCTTTAATTTTGTTAGGTGGTTAACATTTTTTCAATATAACAGTCGGAGATAGCATAGTAGATTCATTTGGCATGGAGTTAATTACATCCTGGAATGACAGTATGTGTGTATCCCAATCAATATGTTTTTTATGGCAGTATATTCTACATAGTTTACCAATTTCTTTCATTAGTCGTTCACAAGGGTTCGAAGAAGCGTGATACTTGGATATATAGATCGGAGAAATGTTTCTAACTCGTAACATACGTGTCCATATTGCAGATCTAAATTGTGGTCCACTGTCAGAAATTACTTTTAATACATGTCCTACATGGAATAAAAAATGTTCTACAAATGCATTCGAAATGGATTTAGCAATAGCTTTGCGTAACGGAGTGAAGGTAACAAATTTCGAAGCGAGTTCAACAGCGACAAAGATGTAGCAAAAATCTCTATTAGTTCTTGGAATCGGTCCAAAACTGTCTACAGCGGCCATGTGTCTCAATTTAATGGGTACAATGGGATGTAACGGAGGAATATGTGAAGTCGTGTCTGATTTAGCTTTCTGGCAGATTTTACATGACGCTAAAACTCGTCGAATACGTTTCTCCATGTTGGCAAAGTAACAGTTCTGTCTCAGTATAAGAAAACATTTTCTGTCTCCGTAATGTGCGTAACTTAAATGAGTATACCAGATTAATTTTTAACAAGTTCGTCAGGAATGCATAATAACCAATTGTTGCTGTCAGGATGAGAGCGGCGAAACAGAATGTCATTGCGTACAGTGTAATGGTTTCTAATGGTAACATTTTTCCTATCTTGCCAGAGGTGTTTAATCTCTTTCCACACGTTGTCTTTATTCTGCTCTTGTGCTATGTCTCGTAATGACGATGAAATGAAATTTTCAAAAGCAACTTGTTGAATTTGCTTGGCAGAAGTTGGTTGCGATGTCTTGCTGATTATTGCTGAGAGAACGGGATAGTGCGTCTGCTACAACATTTTGTGTACCGGGAATGTGTACAATCGAAAAATTAAATTCCTGTAGATAAAGTTTCCATCTGCTTAATCTGTCATGTGTAAATTTAGCAGAAAGTAAAAACTGTATAGCTCTATGGTCTGTGTAAACGGTAGTATGTCTTCCATAAAGAAAATGCCTAAATCTGGTAAATGCCCATACAACACATAATGTTTCAAGTTCTGTAACAGAATAATTGCGTTCAGCCGGTGACAGAATGCATCTTGCAAAGGCGATGTTTTTAATTACTGTAGTGCCATTTTCTTCAATTTCCTGAAAAATGTGTACGCCTAAAGCGGTGTTAGAACAGTCGGTGGCAATGGAAAAATTTCTGGTAGGATCTGGGTGTGATAAAAGTGGTGCGTTCAACAAAGCTTGTTTCAGATTAACAAACTCAGACTGTGCTTGGCTATCCCAGGACCAAATAGCGTTTTTACCCGTCAGCTGGCATAATCTAGGAGTGTCAAAGCAGAGTAATGAATAAATTTGCGGAAAAAATTAATTAATCCCAAAAAGCTGCGTAGTTGTTTATTTGTCGTTGGAACAGTAATGTCACGTAAAGCTTGAAGTTTTCCGGGTCAGGCGCAATGCCTTCTGCTGAAATTACATGTCCAACGAATTTTATAGAAGTTTGGCCAAAGCGCGATTTGCTAAGATTAACTGTAAGTCATTGTGCACGAAAAGTTTGCAACAGTTGTTCAAGAATCAGATTGTGTTCAGACCAGTTAGCTTCTGCGATAAGGATGTCGTCTACATATGTTGTGATTCTGTCTTTCAGTTCTGTCGGAAGTATAGTATTCAAACTGCGAATAAATGCTGCTGAAGAAATTGTTAAACCGAACGGTAATTTGCAAAATTGGTAACAGTCACCAAAACAGAGAAATGCTGTGTACTTTCTGCAGTTCCGATGGAGCTGAATTTGCCAAAATCCCGATTTCAAATCTAATGTGGAATAAATAGCAGTACCATGAAATTTCTGTAAAAGTTCTTCTAGTGTCTGTGGGCGATCTGTTTGATTAATAATAATGTCGTTGACATGACACGAATCAAGTACGAGGCGAAGTGATCCATCCTTTTTCTCAACAATATGGAGCGGGTTTATGTACGGACTAACTGCCGGTTCAATAATTCCTTGGTCTAGCATAGCTTATAATTCTTTCTTAACTTGCTCTCTGTGAATATATGGAATGGGATAATGTTTGGCTTTAAACGTGTCGTGCTGTTTAACTTGAAATTCATACATGAAACCGGACATAGTACCAGGGAGGTTGTCAAAAACTGGAGCTTGCTGTAAAAGAATATTGCGTAGCTCTGTACGTTCGTCTGTATTTGCACTGCTCTGTTTTACCTTCTCAGAAATCATTTGCATAACGTCACAGTCAGCTTCGTCTGATGTATTGTAGTTGTGTACGTACGTATCTGTGAACAATGTGGAATGGCAGTCTATGTCACGCGATGTAGAAATGACTTCTGTCCGATTAATTGCCTGTTCATCTGCAGATCAAGTGTGCTGAAATTTTAATGCCAGTTGTATATTTTCATCCTTTAACATTAAACAGGAATTTTGAAAGTCAATAATTGCGTCATGTTGTACCAGAAAATTCATACCTAAGATAATGTCTGTTGTCAATAAGGGAACAATCCAAAAATTTGAGTGAAACGTATGACCTGCAATACAAAATGATAAGTGTGTCTGTAACTTTACATCTACTCTTCTACTAGATACTGCTCCTTTTACTTTAGTTCTGGCTAATGGTAACGTAGGATAAATATTCTCTTTGTTACATTCATTGAAGGTTTCTTCATTTATGACTGACATAGGTGATCCAGAATCGATTACTGCTGAAAATGTGGATGATCCAATCTTTACTTCAATGACAGCGTGGGAAATGGTTTTTTGAATAACTGGTTATGCAAAAGAGTGTCTCGGATGTCGTCAAAAGTAATAACATTTTCGTGAACAAGATTCTCTGTGTCAAAAGTATTGCTTGCATTGCTGGAAGATGCAACATGTACTGTATCTAGTCAAATTCTTTCTGACGTGCTGTTATTTGCGGGAGGATGCTGTGGCATTTCAACTATTTGTACTGTTCTGTTATTTCTTCCTGACGTATTAGATTCGGAATGATATCGACTGTCTGGTTCGTTCATCATAATTTGTTGTTGCGGATGATTCTGCTGCTGGAAAGATGTACGCTGAAATCTGTGCTCATTACTTTTACGTCTGTCATGATAGTCATTGCTATACGGCGCGTTGCGATAGGAATTGAAATGATGTGTTTTCTGATTTCCTTGTTGCGGTGCGTTACTATTTGGTGGAGCCGACGCTATACGTGTAGGCGGCGAAACATTAAAGCTTGGTTGACCTTGCACATTACATTGTTGGTTAGGTATGCTAACCAGCTGGTTTTGTTGTTGTTGTGGGGAAAAACCTCTATTGTTACCAAAATGTGTTTCCTGTTGCTGATAATTTTGACGATACTGATAATTAAAATTTTGTCTGTTATTTAAGTTTTGGTGGTTGTCATTCCTGGAGCGTCTATCACCTTTGCTATTAAAATAGCGTGGCTGGTCGTATTTACTGTATGCTTGTTGGCCTTGGTTATGATGTGAAAAATTTTTGTTTATGAAAGAATAGTCTGATTGCTGAACTTCCAAAAGCTGTAGCAGATCTCTAAATGCCGAAACATTTTCTTTATGCTGTCCTGTTAAAAGTGATACTCTTAACGATCGTGGTAATTTAGAAATACATAACTGGATAAGTGCTGATTCACTGTATGGCTCACTTAAGTATTGGTTTTGTTGTACCATGTGTTCAAAAATTGCGTGACAGTGGGAAAATTTGAGTTCTCATAATTCGGTAAGCTAATTAATTGATCCTTTGATTCCGCGCTGTGTCGTTTTCGACCAATACGCTGACAGAAAAGCATTCTGAAATTCTTCTACAGAGTAGCATTGTCTCGCGATCGGCCTCATACGACTTGCCGGCTCGCTTTCCAAAAAACTGCACATAAATCCAAGTTTGTGTGTTACGGGCCAAGTTGGTGGAAAAGCAAAACTAAATTGTTGTATCCAATCCAAGGGGTGAATATGTGTTCTGTCATTCTTAAATACCTTAAATTTTCTCACGGATAGAAAATGCTTATAATCAAAATTATCGTCTCTGTATATCTGAACAGGTTCAGGATTGTATGATAATCTGTTTGTCTGTGACTGTTCGGAATCTAAGTCACGTACTCTCTGTAAATTACCTAAATTATATTGGCTGTGTGAGTGTGAGAAATGTTCGGAATGTGGCGTATGCTGTGCCGTGTTAAGAGGCTGAAACATTTTTCATCTTTGTTTCTTCTTGCTGTAAAGACGACACTTTTCTACGCGATATATTATTGGACGAACTCATCTCACTGATTGTCTGCTGTAAATTTTGAAATTCGGGTGTTTGATTGAACGAAATTGGTGACGTATCGTCTGATTTAGTGTCATTGTTATTTTCGATAACCTAAATACGACTGGCCAATTCATCAAATTTTTCAGTCAATGCTTTAACTTGATCATCATTTTTAGTGTCACAAGCACTAATTTGTTTTTCGATTTTACGTGTGGTTTTGTTTAATTTCTTAACGTCTGCTTTAATAGCATCGGGGTCCTGTATTAATTCCAACTGTTCAAGTCTGCTGGTCATTGTCTGAAAGTCTATTGTGTGAGTGTCTGCTTTTGTTTTAAGAGTGGAGATTTCATCATGCAGTTCAGTGTTCAACTGTTTGATAGTATTAATTTCGTCTGATACTGTCGCAATGTTGGTGTCTACGTATGTTTTTGCTTTCGTAAATAACTTACGCTTGTCTTCCTGTCTCTGTGCCGTAATTGTTTCCATGACTTGTTTCCTTACTTTATTCTGTTCCTGTATAAATTTACGGTAACGCGTTTCACTGTTTTGTAGGTGATGATTAAAACGTTCGTCAATTTGGCTGTTTTATTGTTCGAATTTCTTGTCTACTTTCGCATCCAGTGTGCGTGAAAGTTCTGCTGTCATTAATTTAAACTCGTCGCGTAACTGTGTTGCGTTTTCTGAACATTGTTTAGCAACTGCACTAATTTCATCTCTAAGTAATTTTGTTGTGGCTGCATGTGTATTACATATTTCTTGTTCAACGGATCTAATTTCTACATTACTATTCCTAGCACTAGCCTTAATTTCCTCACGTAACTGTTTTTTAGTTTCGTTGCATTGCTCGGCAACGGCTGTAATCTGTTCAGTAGAGGTGTCAAGTTTTTCATTAATCTGTTTGAGATTTTCATTAAGTTGTTTGTAATTGTTGTCTTGTTTTTCATTCGATTGTTTGAGATTTTCATTAAGTTGTTTGTTCGATTCATTGAGTTGTTGTTTGAGATTTTCATTATTTTCATTAATTTGTTGTTTGAGATTTTCATTAAGTTCTAGCAATAATGCCATAACTCGATCCATGCCAAAATTGGCTGCCGTATTCTCTGTGCTGTGTGATGGTGTATCTGCATGTGTCACGTTTTGTGTACCGGTAACCATTTGGTCATTGTCTGATTCACAAAAAAGTTTGCCAATCGGATGTGCACTGTTGGTCACTACATCGGAATCAAATAAACTTGACGTGTTTTGTAGTGCGCTAGCAACAAATTCCTTAATCATGGACCTCTTACAATATTCTCACATCGTCTTTTGCGTAGGTTGTCGACGACAGCGTGTCAGTTCGACCGATCACAATAATCCCTTGTCTTCCTTGATAACCTTTTTGCCTATGAGGTAATCGTTCTTGGAACAACATAGTGGTCGCCAATCCACCTCTTACAGGTGACACTCTCTCGGAAGGTAGTATCTATTTCTAGTCACGAGATTCTAGACAATTCCCTCGTACTAGGACTATTAGTGACAAGGGGTTCACTATTACTTTGCAAGACTGTTTACTCATATCGCCGGCAATATATGTGTAATTTTTCCACGTGATACTGAACAAGTTAAAGTCACCATCTGCTACAACTGTAGGGTATTTCCGGGGTATTTCCCGTGCTACTGAGTTCAGGCCATCTTCGAATGTGTTCAACCTGGTTGCCTGTAGAATCCGTGAATTATGTATCGAAACCCACAGACTCCGTTCATTTGGCTGCTATCGTAAATTCGTAGTAGGTCAACTTAGATCTCCATAGACCTAATGTTTACTACACAGCACCTCCTAGAGAGTGTAATCTAACTTTCCATACATATATATATATATATATATATATATATATATATATATATATATATATGCGTTGTCGAAAATTTGCCTGCTCTCCGTTTTGGGTTTCAATCTACACTCCTGGAAATTGAAATAAGAACACCGTGAATTCATTGTCCCAGGAAGGGGAAACTTTATTGACACATTCCTGGGGTCAGATACATCACATGATCACACTGACAGAACCACAGGCACATAGACACAGGCAACAGAGCACGCACAATGTTGGCACTAGTACAGTGTATATCCACCTTTCGCAGCAATGCAGGCTGCTATTCTCCCATGGAGACGATCGTAGAGATGCTGGATGTAGTCCTGTGGAACGGCTTGCCATGCCATTTCCACCTGGCGCCTCAGTTGGACCAGCGTTCGTGCTGGACGTGCAGACCGCGTGAGACGACGCTTCATCCAGTCCCAAACATGCTCAATGGGGGACAGACCCGGAGATCTTGCTGGCCAGGGTAGTTGACTTACACCTTCTAGAGCACGTTGGGTGGCACGGGATACATGCGGACGTGCATTGTCCTGTTGGAACAGCAAGTTCCCTTGCCGGTCTAGGAATGGTAGAACGATGGGTTCGATGACGGTTTGGATGTACCGTGCACTATTCAGTGTCCCCTCGACGATCACCAGTGGTGTACGGCCAGTGTAGGAGATCGCTCCCCACGCCATGATGCCGGGTGTTGGCCCTGTGTGCCTCGGTCGAATGCAGTCCTGATTGTGGCGCTCACCTGCACGGCGCCAAACACGTATACGACTATCATTGGCACCCAGGCAGAAGCGACTCTCATCGCTGAAGACGACACGTCTCCATTCGTCCCTCCATTCACGCCTGTCGCGACACCACTGGAGGCGGGCTGCACGATGTTGGGGCGTGAGCGGAAGACGGCCTAACGGTGTGCGGGACCGTAGCCCAGCTTCATGGAGACGGTTGCGAATGGTCCTCGCCGATACCCCAGGAGCAACAGTGTCCCTAATTTGCTGGGAAGTGGCGGTGCGGTCCCCTACGGCACTGCGTAGGATCCTACGGTCTTGGCGTGCATCCGTGCGTCGCTGCGGTCCGGTCCCAGGTCGACGGGCACGTGCACCTTCCGCCGACCACTGGCGACAACATCGATGTACTGTGGATACCTCACGCCCCACGTGTTGAGCAATTCGGCGGTACGTCCACCCGGCCTCCCGCATGCCCACTATACGCCCTCGCTCAAAGTCCGTCAACTGCACATACGGTTCACGTCCACGCTGTCGCGGCATGCTACCAGTGTTAAAGACTGCGATGGAGCTCCGTATGCCACGGCAAACTGGCTGACACTGACGGCGGCGGTGCACAAATGCTGCGCAGCTAGCGCCATTCGACGGCCAACACCGCGGTTCCTGGTGTGTCCGCTGTGCCGTGCGTGTGATCATTGCTTGTACAGCCCTCTCGCAGTGTCCGGAGCAAGTATGGTGGGTCTGACACACCGGTGTCAATGTGTTCTTTTTTCCATTGCCAGGAGTGTATTATCAGTTCTTAATACGGGCAATATCCCTCTAGAAGAGATGTAAGTTTAAGACTTTATTGCGAATGCTCTCTCAGTTAAGATCTTAACTCTCTGGATTAGCTATCCAGTCGTTTCCAATGAAAGGTTTTCTACAGAGGTTCTCGGAGTTTTGCTTAACGTAAAAAAAATCTCATGTGCATTTCATACGTACTCTGGCATCCAGATGGCTGTTTCCGTTGTGTAGTGCTAAACCTGTCTATCCAGGGCGACTTTACAAGTCTCCAAAATGTAGCACAGGTCGAGGAATCTGCAGCAGAGGTTATCAAGGAAACGATGAAGCCTCTGGTTTATACCTCCCATTCCGTTCCAGACCAAAGGAATCAGTTTCCAGGACAACGTTGCCAAACCGACAGCCAAACTGAAATCCAACGATTGAGAGTAGCTGTCTTCACCACTTCTACCAATCTATGGATGGTGCAGAGAAAGTGTCAAAACCCAAGCGACAGACGTCGTTGTTATCGGTGCGAGCGATGTTTCCCAGCTAAAGGCAGTACAATCTCTCAGTTACTCCTGGAATGGCGTCTTCCACAATACGGATCATTCCTTCGACGATACACTCCGAGTATACACTATAGCCATTCCTCCCGTGTAACTTTCTACCTTGGTCGTCGTAGCTATTGTAAGTACGAGAAATTCTCTTTCTCATTAAGGCCCTACATTAAAGGCCGTGTAACATATCTTGCAATATTTTGAGGAAAGGAATGGAAGCTATATGTGCTGCAGGAGTAAGTAATCAAAACAATAAGCACAAGGCTGTGTTTTACTTGCCCGATTGTTTACAAGGCGCGAATCCTATCTCTTTGCGCATAAATGAGTAATACTTGTTCTACCCTTCATCTTTGACAACAATTGACCTCTCACATCAAGATTCATCATGTTCATAATATATGCTTAATCTGATGACGGTGAAAAAGTAAAGCAGTTAGCTTTGTAGGCCAACGCCGGGTCGTTGCTTACGTAGACTTCAGTTACACACTGTCTTACTACGTCAACCTTGGTATGTTTTTCGATCTTCCTTAGTTTATGGTTGGATTACTGTTTTCAGGCTCATAACGAACTTGCAGGATTAAGTGCTATTTTTAAAGCATTAAGTTCTTTACTGGATTGCGAGATTCCTATTTCGGCTACAGTGACATTTTCTACCTGCCTGCGAATAATACATTGCTTCGTTAAATCTTTCTTTCTATTCTTATGTATATTATTGGCAATATTGGGTAATAATACAGTAGTACTTACGCCTAGCTGTTTTTGACGTCCGTAAAATATAGACTGGTCATGTCACTGTATAATGGTTTGATTGTCATATCTTATAGTTGGGTGACTATGTGATTATGGCAGCTATACTGCCGTATCTCGATTCTTAGTGTTGTTGTAGACGAGATTTCTTGTTCGCTATGACCTTTTTGTTCGGTTTAATACTTCCTGCACTTTTGGCAGCTTTATTTGACAGAACACAAGCTATGTTATACGCTTATGATTTTGTTTTAACTTATTACGTTTTGAGTTCCTACATTCTTCTGAATCTGCTTAGTGCATTCATCTCTTGGTCTCCCTCTACGATTTTTACCCTCCACGCTGCCCTCCAGTACTAAACTGGTGATCCCTTGATGCCTCAGAACATGTCCTACCGACCGATCACTTCTTCTTGTAAAGTTGTGGCACAATCTCCTCTTCTCTCCGATTATATTCAATACCTCATCATTAGTTATGGGAACTACCCATCTAATCTTTAGCATTCTTCTGTAACACCACATTTCAAGAGCTTGTTTCAACTATTTATCATCCATGTTTCACTTCCATACATGGCTACACTCCATACAAATACTTCCAGAAACGACTTCCTAACACTTAAATCTTTACTCGATGTTAACAAATTTCTCTTCTTCAGAAACGCTTTTCTTCCCATTGCCAGTCTACATTTTATATCCTCTCTACTTCGATCATCATCAGTTATTTTGCTCCCCAAATAGCAAAACTCCTTTACTACTTTAAGTGTCTCACTTCCTAATATAATTCCCTCAGCATCACCCAACTTAATTCGAATACATTCCATTATCCTCGTTTTGCTTTTGCTGATATTCATCTTATATCCTACTTTCAAGACACTGTCCATTCCGTTCAACTGCTCTTCCAAGTCTTTCGCTGTCTCTGTCAGAATTACAATGTCATTGACGAACCTTGAACTTTTAAATTCTTCTCCATGGATTTTAATACCTACACCGAATTTTTCTTTCGTTTCCTTTGCTACTTGCTCAATATACAGATTAAATAACATCGAGGAGAGGCTACAACCGTGTCTCACTCCCTTCCCAACCACTACTTCTCTTTCATGTCCCTCGACTCATATAACTGCCATCTGGTTTCTGTACAAATTGTTAATAGCCTTTCGCTCCCTGTTTTTTTACCCCTACCACCTTCAGAATTTGAAAGAGAGTATTCCAGTCAACATTGTCAAAAGCTTTCTCTAAGTCTACAAATGCTAGAAACGTAGGTTTGCCTTTTTTTAATCTAGCTTAAAAGATAAGCCATAGGGTCAGTATTGCCTCACGTGTTTCAATATTTATACGGAATCCAAACTGATCTACCCCGAGGCCGGCTTCTACCAGTTTTTCCATTCGTCTGTAAAGAATTCGTGTTAGTATTTTGCAGCTGTGACTTATTAAACTGATTTTCATATCTGTCAACACCTGCTTTCTTTGGGATTGGAATTATTATATTCTTATTGACGTCTGAGGGTATTTCGCCTGTCTCACACATCTTGCTCACTAAATGGTAGGGCCGGCCGCGGTGGTCTAGCGGTTCTGGCGCTGCAGTCCGGAACCGCGGGACTGCTACGGTCGCAGGTTCGAATCCTGCCTCGGGCATGGGTGTGTGTGATGTCCTTAGGTTAGTTAGGTTTAAGTAGTTCTAAGTTCTAGGGGACTTATGACCTAAGATGTTGAGTCCCATAGTGCTTAGAGCCATTTGAACTAAATGGTTGAGTTTTGTTAGGCCTGGCTCTCCCAAGGCCGTCAGTAGTTCTAATGGAATGTTGTCTACTACCGGGGCCTTGTTTCGACTCAAGTCTTTCAGTGCTCTGTCAAACTCTTCACGCAGTATCGTATCTCCCATTTCGTCTTCATCTACATCCTCTTCCATTTCCATAATATTGTCCTCAAGCACATCGCCCTTGTATAGACCCTTCATATACTCCTTCCACCTTTCTGCTTTCCCTTCTTTGCTTAGAACTGGGTTTTCATCTGAGCTCTTGATATTCATACAAGTGGTTCTCTTTTCGCCAAAGGTCTCTTTAATTTTCCTGTAGGCAGTATCTATCTTACTCTTAGTGAGATAAGCCTCTACATCCTTACATTTGTCCTCTAGCCATTCCTGCTTAGCCATTTTGCACTTCCTGTCGATCTCATTTTTGAGACGTTTGCATTGCTTTTTGCCTGCTTCATTTACTGCATTTTTATATTTTTTCCTTTCATCAATTAAATTCAATATTTGCTCTGTTACCCAAGGATTTCTACTAGCCCTCGTCTTTTTACCTACTTGATCCTCTGCTGCCTTCACTACTTCATCCCTCAAAGCTACCCATTCTTCTTCTACTGTATTTCTTTCCTCCATTCCTGTCAATTGTTCCCTTATGCTCTCCCTGAAACTCTGTACAACCTCTGGTTTAGTCTGTTTAGCCAGGTCCCATCTCCTTAAAATCCCACCTTTTTGCAGTTTCTTCAGTTTTAATCTACAGTTCATAACCAACAGATTGTGGTTAGAGTCCACATCTGCCCCTGGAAATGTTTTACAATTTAAAACCTGGTTCCTAAATCTCTGTCTTATCATTATATAATCTATCTGATACCTTCTAGTATCTCCAGGCTTCTTCCATGTATACAACCTTCTTCTATGATTCTTGAACAAAGTGTTAGCTATGATTAAGTTATGGTCTGTGCAAAATTCTACCAGGCGTCTTCCTCTTTCATTTCTTACCCCCAATCCATATTCACCTATTATGTTACCTTCCCTCCCTTTTCCTACTATCGAAGTCCAGTCACCCATGACTATTATATTTTCGTCTCCCTTCACTACCTGAATAATTTCTTTTATCTCATCATTCATTTCTTCAATTTCTTCGTCATCTGCAAGCTAGTTGGCATATAAACTTTTACTACTGTAGTAGGCGTGGGCTTCGTGTCTATCTTGGCCACAATAATGCGTTCACTATGCTGTTTGTAGTAGCTTACCCGGACTCGTATTTTCCTATTCATTATTAAACCTACTCCTGCATTACCCCTATTTGATTTTGTATTTATAACCCTGTATTCACCTGACCAAAAGTCTTGTTCCTCCTGCCACTGAACTTCACTAATTCCCATTATATCTAACCTTAACCTATTCATTTCCCTTTTTAAATTTTCTAACCTACTGCCCGATTAAGGGTTCTGACATTCCACGCTCAGATCCGCAGAACGCCAGTTTTCTTTCTCCTGATAGCGACATCCTCTTGAGTAGTCCCCGCCCGGAGATCCGAATGGGGGACTATTTTGCCTCAGGAATATTTCACCCAAGAGGAGGCCATCATCATTAACCATGCATTAAAGCTGCATACCCTCGGGAAAAATTACGGCTGTAGTTTCCCCTTGCTTTCAGCCGTTCGCAGTGCCAGCACAGCAAGGCCGTTTTGGTTAATGTTACAAGGCCAGATCAGTCAGTCATCCAGACTGTTGCGCCTGCAACTACTGAAAAGGCTACTGCCCCTCTTCCCTCTTCAGGAACCACACGGTTGTCTGGCATCTCAACAGATACCCCTCCGTTGTTGGTTGCACCTACGGTACGGCCATGTGTATCGCTGAGGTACGCAAGCCTCCCCACCAACGGCAAGGTCCATGGTTAATGGGGGGGGGGGGGGGGGTACTTACATGCATGCAAATAAATTTCTATTTCTTCCAAGATATTCATGGGTACTCCCTTCGGCATTATGTGTAAAATCTGCATTGTTCGTTCTGTCTGACCTACTTTGTCGTTTTCTGTTTTAATATGGTTAAAGAAAGTGTCATGTATAAAATTTATTGTAATCTTGACATGTGATTTTGAATGTGCCTGCATTTGTGCGGACTGGTAATTTTGTTTTCCCAGAGTGTTAGTTTTTAGATTGTTTCTGGTTCTTATTCCCATATTTTTTTAGTAAAGCAGTGTCTTGGAAGAAATATAAATTTACATGCGCACATATAACTATCCCAGAGCATATTAAAGGAACTAAGTGATCTTAAATACAAATACTACATTGGAAATTTTTAGTGACATCTTAAATAGAGATAACAGACTAACATACACAGCCAATAACATTTTACAAGCAAAGATAAAATTAACAGCAAAGATCAAATTATGTATTAAACAGAACAAAAAGGCCCTAGCCAACAAAAAAATCTTGTCTACTACAGCATTAAAGATCGAGGTAGCTGCCACAAGCATATAATCGCTCCACGTATAAGACATAAAAATCAAATCATTAGACAGTGAAATAACCCATCTGTATTTTATGCACGTTCAAAAACAGCGAGGTGTAAGTACTTTTGTATTATTACCCAACATTGCCAATAGATACAAATAAGAATAGAAAGAAAGCTTAACGAAGATATACAGGGTGTTACAAAAAGGTACGGCCAAACTTTCAGGAAACATTCCTCACACACAAATAAAGAAAAGATGTTATGTGGACATGTATCCGGAAACGCTTAATTTCCATGTTAGAACTCATTTTAGTTTCGTCAGTATGTACTGTACTTCCTCGATTCACCGCCAGTTGGCCCAATTGAAGGAAGGTAATGTTGACTTCGGTGCTTGTGTTGACATGCGACTCATTGCTCTACAGTACTAGCATCAAGCACATCAGTACGTAGCATCAACAGGTTAGTGTTCAACACGAACGTGGTTTTGCAGTCAGCGCAATGTTTACAAATGCGGGGTTGGCAGATGCCCATTTGATGTATGGATTAGCACGGAGCAATAGCCGTGGCTCGGTACGTTTGTATCGAGACAGATTTCCAGAACGAAGGTGTCCCGACAGGAAGACGTTCGAAGCAATTGATCGGCGTCTTAGGGAGCACGGAACATTCCAGCTTATGACTCGCGACTGGGGAAGACCTAGAACGACGAGGACACCTGCAATGGACGAGGCAATTCTTCGTGCATTTGACGATAACCCTTATGTCAGCGTCAGAGAAGTTGCTGCTGTACAAGGTAACGTTGACCACGTCACTGTATGGAGAGTGCTATTGGAGAATCAGTTGTTTCCGTACCATGTACAGCGTGTGCAGGCACTATCAGCAGCTGATTGGCCTCCAAGGGTACACTTCTGCGAATGGTTCATCCAACAATGTGTCAATCCTCATTTCAGTGCAAATGTTCTCTTTATGGATGAGGCTTCATTCCAACGTGATCAAATTGTAAATCTTCACAACCAACATGTGTGGCCTGACGAGAATCCGCACGCAATTGTGCAATCACGTCATCAACACAGATTTTCAGTGAACATTTGGGCAGGCATTGTTGGTGATGTCTTGATTGGGCCCCATGTTCTTCCACCTACGCTCAATGGAGCACGTTATCATGATTTCATACGGGATACTCTACCTGTGCTGCTAGAACATGTGC
Source organism: Schistocerca cancellata (assembly GCF_023864275.1). Classification (NCBI taxonomy): domain Eukaryota; kingdom Metazoa; phylum Arthropoda; class Insecta; order Orthoptera; family Acrididae; genus Schistocerca; species Schistocerca cancellata. The sequence goes on along the minus strand of NC_064632.1, from coordinate 442,945,294 downwards.
CTTTACAAGTACGACACAACATGTGGTTCATGAACGATGGAGCTCCTGCGCATTTCAGTCAAGTGTTCGAACGCTTCTCAACGACAGATTCGGTGACCGATGGATTGGTAGAGGCGGACCAATTCCATGGCCTCCACGCTCTCCTGACCTCAACCCTCTTGACTTTCATTTATAGGGGCATTTGAAAGCTTTTGTCTACGCAACCCCGGTACCAAATGTAGAGACTCTTCGTGCTCGTATTGTGGACGGCTGTGATACAATACGCCATTCTCCAGGGCTGCATCAGCGCATCATGGATTCCATGTGACGGAGGGTGGATGCGTGTATCCTCGCTAACGGAGGACATTTTGAACATTTCCTGTAACAAAGTGTTTGAAGTCACGCTGGTACGATCTGTTGCTGTGTGTTTCCATTCCATGATTAATGTGATTTGAAGAGAAGTAATAAAATGAGCTCTAACATGGAAAGTAAGCGTTTCTGGACACATGTCCACATAACATATTTTCTTTCTTTGTGTGTGAGGAATGTTTCCTGAAAGCTTGGCCGTACCTTTTTGTAACACCCTGTATATTATTCGCAGACAGGTACAAAATGGCATTGTAATTGAAGTAGTCCTCTCGCAAACCAACACAGCACTAAATACTTCAGACATAGGAGAGATTTGAATTTCTCTACTTATAATGTCTCTGCAAGACATACCGCTCTGCAGGCCTTCGAGACGACTTAGTAATCTTCAGATTGAGGTTACGTCTGATTTCCAAACTGTTCGTAACATTTTCTTGCTGTAGATGACCTTCTGGGAAGTGGACTTGTATGATTGATAGTAGTTCAATTGCTCTCTGCAGTCATTCGCATAACGAACTCACTAGTGAAGTGCACCGGGAGTGCTTATATCAATATAATTTATTTGTAAACTGTGTACTGCATTCAGTCATTCACACATGTAAATACTTGTACAGGGTTATTACAAATGATTGAAGCGATTTCACAGCTCTACAATAACTTTATTATTTGAGATATTTTCACAATGCTTTGCACACACATACAAAAACTCAAAAAGTTTTTTTAGGCATTCACAAATGTTCGATACGTGCCCCTTTAGTGATTCGGCAGACATCAAGCCGATAATCAAGTTCCTCCCACACTCGGCGCAGCATGTCCCCATCAATGAGTTCGAAAGCATCGTTGATGCGAGCTCGCAGTTCTGGCACGTTTCTTGGTAGAGGAGGGTTAAACACCGAATCTTTCACATAACCCCACAGAAAGAAATCGCATGGGGTTAAGTCGCAAGAGCGTGGAGGCCATGACATAAATTGCTGATCATGATCTCCACCACGACCGATCCATCAGTTTTCCAATCTCCTGTTTAAGAAATGCTGAACATCATTATGGAAGTGCGGTGGAGCACCATCCTGTTGAAAGATGAAGTCGGCGCTGTCGGTCTCCAGTTGTGGCATGAGCCAATTTTCCAGCATGTCCAGATACACATGTCCTGTAGCGTTTTTTTCACAGAAGAAAAAGGGGCCGTAAACTTTAAACCGTGAGATTGCACAAAACACGTTAACTTTTGGTGAATTGCGAATTTGCTGCACGAATGCGTGTGGATTCTCTACGGCCCAGATTCGCACATTGTGTCTGTTCACTTCACCATTAAGAAAAAATATTGCTTCATCACTGAAAACAAGTTTCGCACTGAACGCATCCTCTTCCATGAGCTGTTGCAACCGCGCCGAAAATTCAAAGCGTTTGACTTTGTCATCGGGTATCAGGGCTTGTAGCAATTGTAAACGGTAAGGCTTCTGCTTTAGCCTTTTCCGTAAGATTTTCCAAACCGTCGGCTGTGGTACGTTTAGCTCCCTGCTTGCTTTATTCGTTGACTTCCGCGGGCTACGCGTGAAACTTGCCCGCACGCGTTCAACCGTTTCTTCGCTCATTGTAGGCCGACCCGTTGATTTCCCCTTACAGAGGCATCCAGAAGCTTTAAACGCGCATACCATCGCCGAATGGAGTTAGCAGTTGGTGGATCTTTGTTGAACTTCGTCCTGAAGTGTCGTTGCACTGTTATGACTGACTGATGTGAGTGCATTTCAAGCACGACATACGCTTTCTCGGCTGCTGTCGCCATTTTGTCTCACTGCGCTCTCGAGCGCTCTGGCGGCAGAAACCTGAAGTGCGGCTTCAGCCGAACAAAACTTTATGAGTTTTTCTACGTATCTGTAGTGTGTCGTGACCATATGTCAATGAATGGAGCTACAGTGAATTTATGAAATCGCTTCAATCATTTGTAATAGCCCTGTATAATTGAGGAATTTAATACTTGGGCTTTTTGTATGTTGTCTTCAGTTTCAATACTGGTATGATCCACGAGAGACTGGATGGAAGATTTAAAGCTGTTCATTGATTTTCATTTCTATCAAAATTTCGCAGGAATTTCTATTGTCTAACTGTGAAAATTATTATAGACTTCATGCATATCCCTTCTCGGGGGTGCATGTGTTGCCATTGTGTTTTCTCTCTCAGTTTCCCCACATTTTCTTCTGTTGTGGGTATGTAGCAAATTCCGTTTCGGAACATTCTTCGAATACTGTCGCGATAGGGCTCTGACGTCTCTTATTGCCCTACTTGTTACGCATTTATAAATTATAACGGACTGTGGTAACAGTAACAATTTGTGATTCAGCATTGAAGTGCTGAACAATAAAAAAATAACGGAAGTGGCACTACGTATTACTTGTACACGTGTCTTTACTCTAATGCGAATAATCGATAAATATATTCAGCATAACGGGTTTAATAGTTAAATAGCTGTCTCTTTCACTGTAAATCTCCATACTATAAATGTTAGTCCCAAAAAGCAGACGAATAAGGGGAATCGTATGCTCGTTACCCTGTAGAAAATGCCGCATAGGCTATAATTTGCCAGCTTGCCCTACTACTTTCGAAACCATTCATCAGCGCTGTAACATTTCTACAGCGTTGTCCAGCAATTGGATCGTTCCGTGGCTCTCCCGTTCTTCATTTCAGACCTCAGGCAAAGCTGTACGGCACAGATTCCGAGCGTTTCGAGCGCTCAGCTTATAACAACTGGAGGCATAATATCTGGCAGCTATTCAAAGCGTGCGCCGTGGAATGTTGCCGCTGCGCAGCCGTTAACCTGGAGAAAGCTGTGTGTGAAGACGAAGTATGTATGAAATCAGCAGAGCGATTACGTAAATAATATTTTCGAAGCAAATTTTTAAGAAGTTGTAAATGTTATAAATGATAATTATTGAGATCGTTGGGAAAGTGAGCCACGAAAAAACTATTCCACCTGGTGTGCAAACTGTAAGAGACAGGCAAAATATCCTCAGACTTAAAGAGGAATTTAATAATTGCAGTTCCCAAGAAGGCTGGCGCAGTTTAATAAATCATGTTGTTGCTGAACCTGCGGTACGGCTACCTTTATCGTTCAGACACGCAAGCCACCCCGTCTCGAGAGTACAATTGTTCGCTGGCGTCTGTCAGCCAAGATGTGGTATCTACGAGTGGAGTCCATTTATTGGCTATACAACAAGCTTAATTCTCTCAACGTTAATTCTACAGGGGTTAAACATAAATACGGAAACACTGAGGTAAATGCAGATGCTAACCTAACCTGCAGGTGACACTGTTGTATTTGACAACGAACGGCACCTGCCCTCTGTCCTCAACACTAGAAAGTGTCAGTAGTGGTCAGAACACTATTCTATGTAGTTGTGAGTGCATTACACCGGAGCTGCGCAAGTTCGAACGTTGTCTAATTGTTGGTGCGTATGTCGTGGGTACTTCCGTAACCAAGGCAGACAATACGTTTGGTGTTTCAAGAGGCACCGTTTCGACGATCTATACCGCATACAGGGAAAGCGGAAAAACATCAACCACTAAGTCACAACACGGACGAAAGTGTGTGTTGAGTGGTCATGAGAGTCTGTCGTTGATGAGGACTGTGACGAAAAATAAGAGGACGACAGCTGCAAAAGTCGCTGCAGAATTGAATGTCGCACTCAAGAACCCTGTCAGCGTTAAAACTACACGAAGGGAGCTCCAGTAGCAGATCAGAGTTCCAAAACCACACATCAGTGATGCAAATACCTGTAACAGGAATACGTGGCGCCGAAGCCATACAACCTGAGCTATGGAGCAATCGAAGAATGTCATTTGGTCGGATGAGTATTGTTTCACACTTTTTTCCAACTTCTGGCCCAAGGGTGAAGCATTGCAGGGGTTCGGTGATGATTTGGGGCAGCCGTATCATGATTAATCTGCAATGCCATGGTACTGCCAAGTTTTATGTGACCATTCTGTTTGATCCCATGTTACTATGTTTGCTCCCCAAAGGTTATGTGTTCCAAGAGGATAAGGCCCCTGTTCACACGGCTCGTATCGTCCAAAGACTGGTTTTATGAGCACGTGGATGAACTGTCGCATCTGCTCGGGCCACCACCTCACCAGATGACGATATTATTGAGCCTTTATCGTCTTCTTTGGAGATAAGGGTGCGTATAGCCATCCGCCGCCATCACCGTTACCCGACCTTACCACTTTGCTGGAAGAATATATACGATTCCCTTGAAAACCATGCAGAGCCTCTATTTATGGATTCTGAGACGACTGGAAGCTGTTTTGATTGCCAACGATTTTCCTACACCGTATTAGACTTGGTAATGTGTTGTGTTTCTGGTGTTTCCACATTTCTGTCTACTATCTGTAGGTTATCTTTTGCATTCATTGGAATTAAGCCTTCCTGAAATGAATCCTGTAAATGGAATTTCACATGTCACTGTTTGGCCCGTCAGATGTTAGGCTGACACAACGAGCTAATCTTTCTCGCATACAGCTAAGGCGCCATTCGTACGCTCTTTCTTTTCAGGTCACGTCAGGAGCAGAGATTCTGGGGCTTGGTGCTTTAGTTGACCAGCCATGCGTTAATGCCTCACTCACTTCAACATTACCAGTGATGGGCAGCTCTTGAACCTTCCTGAAATTACGTAAATATTTCCCCATGTTCGTTCCCCGTCACATGAATATGCAATTTGTGTCAAATGTGGTATGCAGTCTACAAACTAAATAATACTTAAGAGACATTCTGGGAAAGACAATATAACGTCAGTTTTGCTGCGAATGATACACACAAACGAGAGTCGGTAAACATTGAAATACACTGCAGTTTAAGCAGAAGCTTCAGTTTCAGTGAAATCGATATTCAAAAAACACTGCAGGCCCTCACCAGCTGAAATAAGAAAATGATTGTAATTACACTCCTGGAAATGGAAAAAAGAACACATTGACACCGGTGTGTCAGACCCACCATACTTGCTCCGGACACTGCGAGAGGGCTGTAGAAGCAATGATCACACGCACGGCACAGCGGACACACCAGGAACCGCGGTCTTGGCCGTCGAATGGCGCTAGCTGCGCAGCATTTGTGCACCGCCGCCGTCAGTGTCAGCCAGTTTGCCGTGGCATACGGAGCTCCATCGCAGTCTTTAACACTGGTAGCATGCCGCGACAGCGTGGACGTGAACCGTATGTGCAGTTGACGGACTTTGAGCGAGGGCGTATAGTGGGCATGCGGGAGGCCGGGTGGACGCACCGCCGAATTGCTCAACACGTGGGGCGTGAGGTCTCCACAGTACATCGATGTTGTCGCCAGTGGTCGGCGGAAGGTGCACGTGCCCGTCGACCTGGGACCGGACCGCAGCGACGCACGGATGCACGCCAAGACCGTAGGATCCTACGCAGTGCCGTAGGGGACCGCACCGCCACTTCCCAGCAAATTAGGGACACTGTTGCTCCTGGGGTATCGGCGAGGACCATTCGCAACCGTCTCCATGAAGCTGGGCTACGGTCCCGCACACCGTTAGGCCGTCTTCCGCTCACGCCCCAACATCGTGCAGCCCGCCTCCAGTGGTGTCGCGACAGGCGTGAATGGAGGGACGAATGGAGACGTGTCGTCTTCAGCGATGAGAGTCGCTTCTGCCTTGGTGCCAATGATGGTCGTATGCGTGTTTGGCGCCGTGCAGGTGAGCGCCACAATCAGGACTGCATACGACCGAGGCACACAGGGCCAACACCCGGCATCATGGTGTGGGGAGCGATCTCCTACACTGGCCGTACACCACTGGTGATCGTCGAGGGGACACTGAATAGTGCACGGTACATCCAAACCGTCATCGAACCCATCGTTCTACCATTCCTAGACCGGCAAGGGAACTTGCTGTTCCAACAGGACAATGCACGTCCGCATGTATCCCGTGCCACCCAACGTGCTCTAGAAGGTGTAAGTCAACTACCCTGGCCAGCAAGATCTCCGGATCTGTCCCCCATTGAGCATGTTTGGGACTGGAAGAAGCGTCGTCTCACGCGGTCTGCACGTCCAGCACGAACGCTGGTCCAACTGAGGCGCCAGGTGGAAATGGCATGGCAAGCCGTTGCACAGGACTACATCCAGCATCTCTACGATCGTCTCCATGGGAGAATAGCAGCCTGCATTGCTGCGAAAGGTGGATATACACCGTACTAGTGCCGACATTGTGCATGCTCTGTTGCCTGTGTCTATGTGCCTGTGGTTCTGTCAGTGTGATCATGTGATGTATCTGACCCCAGGAATGTGTCAATAAAGTTTCCCCTTCCTGGGACAATGAATTCACGGTGTTCTTATTTCAATTTCCAGGAGTGTATTTTATTCAACAGTCAAATTTGATTTTTAGTCTTTGAGCATGTTGATAGAGAACCAAGTCATTCATATTTAGCGTCGACATTTACAAAAGTAAATGAATTTTCTGTAAGTTCTGTTGTAATGTTGTTTAAAACTGCAGTAGACTCCTACTGTGTGCCGATGGCGAAGGGATGGAAGAGCATTGGTGGCCAGTAAGAAAGTATTGAGAAAAAAGCTAATGAGCGTTCACCGATTAAAAAAACATTCACATGTTTTGGAAACACCATTACCAATCATATCAGGGATTTCTCCCTTGTTTTTCTCTTGCTTCTGATCATTCTGCTGTTTTTAGCAAACATTGTCCACCAGCAGAAAATAAGCATACATTCAAAATCCGATGTTTGGAATTTCAGTCTTCAGAGACATTCAAATTTTCAAGAATGCTCATCGGAACTGCTGCATCATCATCTTTATGAGTCCTTTTGGTTATATTATTTAACAGACATCAATTGTTTTAGCAATCGCTAATGTTGATACCTAGTGTATCTGTAAAACAGGCATTCATAGTATTTCTGTAGCAGCAAAAGTTACGTGTGGAAGGTGAGGCACAAGGCAGAAAGAACATCAGCAAAATACTGTTATCACTAACTTGACAGGTGGTGAAATGTCATTTCGACCACCATAAATACGCTTCCCAATCCTCTTTGACATCGTAAAATGGCGGAAAGGTGGGTGATCGACACTCCGCCTGGGAAGGACCACCATCTGTATTGGGTGGGTATCCTGTATCTGCATTTGATCTTTCAGAAACTGGCTTTCTGGATAGAGCTATTCATTTTTCTGTTACTGAAACTGCTGTCGCAACTGCTGGTGCAGTAGCAGCTACTGGTGTTCCAATAGCTTCACAAGCTTTGTTTCTATGGTGATCTGCAAACATTTTACCTCATCACCATTTATTGTGACCGAGATTCGACTGATAGTTCAGAATGACTCAAACTGAGTGAAACTTGACCGACTGGCCTTGCGCTGTCAACAGCAGAATGCCGAGTTTTGTTTTAAATGCAGGCTTCCATGATGATAAAAAATTGCTTTTTCTAATGCTGTTGCATATACCTGTCAACTCGGCACGCAGTGTGCGTACTGAGGTTGGGGTTTAGTGGGGTGGGGGGTGCTGAGTTTCAAATATATCAATTTTTGGGAAGTTTAATAAGCAGCTTATTTTGCTTGGTCTTCCATACACTTCTTGTTGGTTACTGTGTTTCTGAATGACAGCAAGAGAGGTGCTCCGTCTCCCAAATTGTGCCTGGTGCAGATAATTTATGAAGGCTGTGATGTTTCAAGGAGAGTGCCGAGCTAGCACGTTGGTAAACGAAGGCATCCGAATGCACCTTGATCCCACCTCACTTGGAATTAGCCAAGGTGAGTGACGCCATTGCCAGCATTCAGTGTATGATAGGGGAACTAGTTTCGTTAGTGTACTGTCTGAAACAGCTGAATCATCACATTCGCAAATTAGCAGAATCAGGCCACCTGTGATGCATTATGCTAACAGCGTTTGGGATTTGCGTAGCATCAGCACGGTGAATGCACACTGTAAACAATTACAGGAGTTAGTTATAGGGATGCAGGTGACAAGCAGTTGTACCGGTGACCCTGGGGAGGAGGGGTTCTTCAGGCATCGAACTGCTGTCTAGTGAGCGAACTAGATAAGAATTGTTTGAACGTTTTCTGGGTTTTTTACTGAATTGCTTAACCCTTATGCTATCCCCTTTCTTGTTAATTTCGTGTTTTATTATGTGTATAAAGGAACTATGAATTCTGTTGGAAATGTAAAAATATTTAGCATCACGTAACGATATGCTGCACAACAGTACGCAACCAGAGGTAACATATCAAATACTATAGCAAGACCAACATTGCACTCTGTGGAGAAATGCAGAACACTTGTTCTTTGTAATTCGTTCGTATTCAGAAGAAGAGAAGGGTAATTAATTGGAACTAATACGATCACGTATGTTGTGAATAAACTGAAAGAAATTGCCAGAATATATTGTTGCAACTGTACATCTTGATAAATTTGTAATTGACAGAATTACATCTGATTGGAAGAATTTTTAACTGTGATTGTGACTAATAAATGTTAGGTATTAGTACGACTGATTTTAAGAATATATGGCATTAAGTTTCAGGAATATGTCCAGCGTTTTTCTTGCAGTTGTCGTAGTCTCAGTTTTCATGTTTAAAGATTTACTTCTATGCATATTGTGGGGATGCTTGAAGAATGACAGGTTAAATAGAGCCTGCAGCACGGTCGTTGACTTTTCAGCAGTTCACATCATTACGTAATTTCATTTCATAAGTACAACTAATTAATAACTAGTTCTTTGTCCACGTAGAGAGATTAAATGGCAAAAATGTGGACGCCCTGCTTCTTATAATCACGATTGAGAACTGAAGAATGAATACTTTTGTTAACGCACTATGATTAGCGTATTTTAGCTCTGACAAAGCTTTCAGTTAGTTACAGTACTTCATAGAAGTTAAAGACTTTTCAGCGTTAGATTTTAAACTACGTATACAGTTAGAAAAAAATGTACGTCAGATTATATAAATCACTATTGTAAAAATACGATACCCTTTAGAGGAATTGTTAAAGGAAGGGGGAGTATTGTCATTGGTGTGCAGTGAGGAAGTCGACAAGTCACTTGTGTTGCTCTTCAGTTTGCAGGATCGTAATAAAATGTTTGGTTTGATTGATGATCAGTTTTACAAAATTTTGTGCCCGATGGTCATGGGACATTTGAAACAATCTTTGAACGAGGTGATGCGGAATAATTTTTCCTTTTCGGAATTCCGGCAGTCACTATGTAGGAACTATTTCTCTTCATGAGCGCCCCATAAGAATTACTTCCGTGTGCAGTGGCATTATGAGTTATTTGGAACGTACATAAAGAGCGCAAATGAAAGTGTTCGAAGTATGTATTTACATTTTCGGGAACTTGCAATTATTTACAATACTATGGAGGTAATTTGTCCCAGTGACTGGTCTATAGCCGCTTTTACTAAGCATCCGAGGGGCTTCCAACAGTTGGAAAGATTCATTTCGTCACCATAATGACGGCACTCGTGTAGGAAGTGGGATGAGAAGTCGGTAGCCACACGAGAGGCGGATGTCAGTTAATCACTTAATGCGCTGGTGTCCAAAATTAAAGCAACAAACGGAAATTTTGTAAGGTTGCGTTTGTTTTGCCACAAAACAGTATATACAGCTGAGAGTGAAGTAGAAACAATGTGAATACAGAACGCAAACAACTGCAACATACATAACGGTAAACAAAAATGTTATTCGTTTTTTGCATCTTAACTGTTTTGGCCACACATTCCGATAACTGGTTAATGTGCTCAGTATGGAGAGTGACTATCTCTGGCAGCAGTACAGTCCTTGACAACGCCGTGGAATACTATGAATAATTCATCAATCTCATGTTGAGGCAATAATGCCCATTATTGCTGTAGATCTGCTCGCAAAGTACATCTATTTAAATAAGCTGATAAAAATGCTATAACGCCTTTTTAAGAGACAGTCTCCACTCCTTCCGATCTGATCACGCAATTGCAGAAAATATGTGTAATGACTTATAGTATCGACGGCAGTTGAGAGATAGACCACATAAATTAATAAGTGGTGGTCTGATCCCCCATGGCACTCAAAACGGGTCAGATCGCTGTTGCAGAAGCAAGGAAAAAAAGGAAAAGAAAACCACGCCAAATTTAAAAGAACGCAAAATTCCCAAGATTGGCAAAGTTTTGCAGAAATTCGAAATATAGCACGTGCTTCAATGCAGGATGCTTTTCATGATTTCCACAACTAAACTCTGTCTCGGAATCTGATAGAAAACTCAAAGATATTCTGGTCATACATAAAAACACCAGTGGCAAGACGCAATCAATACCTTCACTGCGTGATAACAACGGTGAAGTCACTTATGGCATTGCCACTAAAGCAGAGTTACTAAACACGGTTTTCCGAAACGCCTTCATCAAAGAAGAGGAAATAAATATTCCTGATTTCCAATCACGAACAAGTGCCAAAATGAGAAACATGGAAGTAGATAGCCTCGGTGCAGCAAAGGAGCTTAAATCACTTAACAAACGCAAGGCCTCCGGTGCGCTCGCTCATAGAAAGATCCGTACCTAAATACCGGAAAGTTGCTCAAGTCACACGAATAACCAAAAAGGGAAGTGGGAATAATCTACTGAATTATAGGCCCATATCACTAACGTCGATTTGCAGTAGGGTTTCGGAACATATGCTGTGTTCCAACATTACGAATTACCTCGAATAAAACGATTTATTGACATATCGCCAGCGCGGATTAAGAAAATATCGTTCTTTTGAAACACAACTTGCTCTTTATACTCATGAAGAAATTAATATTATCGAAAGGAGATGCCAAATTAATTTCGTATTTTTAGATTTCCAGAAGGCTTTCGACACCGTTCCTCACAAGCGTCTTCTAACCAAACTGCATGCCTAAAGCCTCAGTTGTGCGACTGGATTCGTGATTTCCTGACAGAAAGGTCACAGTTTGTAGTAACAGACGGAACGTTATCAAGTAAAACTGAAGTATCTGCGCTAGCACAATAGAAATGCAAGTCGGAAGACAATTTATTGGACTCCCAAAAACAACAATACAATCTCCAAATGAACAACAGACTCGATCCCAAATGTGGATCGTCCCAAATATAAAATAACAAATAACAGAAAAGTCCCGTATCTTCACAGGGAGAGATGACAATAAAATAATTCTACAATGCCAAGATGTTTGTCGACTATACCAAGTCCATCTCTAAGAGATCGGCCAGGTAGAAGAGATGTCTGGCTGTAGCTGCCAGAGTGGCAGCTCTGTATACTTCAAAGGAGTGTGGTGAACTGCCCTTTGCCGGCAGTACACCGCCCTGTAAAGCTCTTTTGGCGGATGTATCTGTCAGAACTATTTGTGATCACGTGCCTGGCGTATCAAAGTACAGTATTTCCTGAGCTAGCTCCAACCTCTGGTGAAGCTGTTCTGCGGGCTCCGCAAAAGGCTAGCGGTCCCTGGCGGTCGTTGTTGGAGATCTGGTGTTGTGTTGTGTTGTGCCACCGGTAAATATTTGTGTTGACAACACAGACGACGTAGGTTTTCCTGGTGAATATACGCCCTGTGATGCAGGCATCCCGTGTTGGTTAGACGTGAAGTGGGATGTCGATGCAGCGGGCGCTACGATGTATGAAGTGGGAGCTCACAGCAAAAACAGAAGCAATACCCAGCTCTCTGCAAGGAAGTGTTATAGGCACTCTATTGTTCCTATTCTATATTAACGACGTGGGAGACAATCTGAGTAGCTCTTTTAGATTGTCTGCAGATGATGCTGTCATTTACAGTCTTGTAAAGTCGTAAGATGACCAAAAAGAATTGCAAAATGATTTAGATAAGATATCTTTATGGTGCTAAAAGTGCCCATTGACCCTGAATAAAGGAAAGTGTGAAGTTATTCACGTGAGTACTAAAATAAATCCGCTGAATTTCGATTATGCTATGTCACACAAATCTGAAGGCTGTAAATTCAACTAAATACTTAGGAATTATAGTTACAAATAACCTAAATTGGAACAATCACATAGATAATGTTGTGGGTAGAGCAAACCAAAGACTGCGATTCCTTGGCAGAACACTTAGAAGGTGCAGTAGGTCTACTAAAGAGACTGCTTATACTACGCTTGTCCGCCCTATCCTGGAGTATTGCTGTGCGATATGGGGCCTGCACCCGGTGGAACTGGTAGATGACATCGAAAAATTTCAAAGAGGAACAGCTCGTTTTATATCATAACGAAATAGGGAAGATAGTGGCACAGACATGATACATTAATTGGAGTGGCAATCATTAAAACAAAGGCGTTTTTCGTTATGTCGAAATCTTCTCATGAAATTTCAATCACCAGTTTTCTCCTCCGATTGCGAAAACATTCTGTTGGCACCCATCTACATAGGGAGAAATTATCATCACGATAAAATAAGAGAAATCAGGGCTCACACAGAAAAATTTTAATGCTCGTTTTTCCCAAGCGCCGTTCGAGAGTGGAACGGTAGAGAGACAGCTTGAAGGTGGTTTATTGAACCCTCTGCCAGACACTTTATTGTGAGTAGCAGAGTACTGACGTAGATGCACATGTAGATGTAGAGTTGTTGGTGGATGCTGATGTGATATAACCCGTCTCCCTAGTGCATCCCAGACATGTTCTATGGGATTCAAATCGGGAGAGCAAGGAGGCCACGCCATGCGTGCAATATCTTCTGTTCCGAAGATAACATCAACCACCCATGCTTTTTGAGGTCGAGCATTATCCTCCATCAGTATGAAGTCTGGGCCCGCAGCACTTCGCAACAACCACACATGAGGTCCCAAGATGTCGCCGTGATACCTGACAGCAGTTAAACCATGCCGATTCGTCTGTACAATTTTATGAAGAGGTGTTCGAGTGCTCATCATAATCCCTATCCACACCATTAGGGATCCTCCTCGATATCAGTCTCTTTCCGCAATGTTCGGTTCCCTCCAGTTGCGAAACTGTCGAGAATCACTCACCAGAACAAATTGGGACTCATCCGTGAAAAGAACATCAGACCACTGTTCGACTTTGCAGATGGCATGTTGACAAAACTCCACTCTAGGCGTTCTCTTCTGTGAGGACGCGTCAGAGATTCACATACAGCAAGTCTTCGACAATAAAGGCCACTCTACTGAAGCCTTCTATACACCGTTTGCCTCGATACACCACCTCTAGTGGATGCTGCGAAGTCAGGTGCCTTTTGCTGTGCAGAGCTAAGGCGGTACCGTCGTGCACTTACAGCCAAATAACGGTCCTCTCTTTCTGATGTCACATGTGGTCTGCCCTGCTCTGGTCTTCAGGATACAGTTTCGGTCTCTACAAACTGTCACGACATCCGGGAAACAACAGAATGATTCACATTAAGCAATCGGGCACATCCGTTGGCGACTGCCCTGCTTCCATTCTTCTTATGGCCCACACCACACAGAGTTTCCTCCATGCCATACTGCACCATCCGCGATTGTGTACGCAGCGACTGAGGATGTAGGACTACCTGGCAAAAGCTACCCCTATGATAGGTGATCTGACGTCATCGTTGGCGTTGTTGTCCGTTGACCGGATGCGATCTTGCGTGAACGCTACAATCATACAGACATCTGTTGACAGTTTGTATGGGTACATCGTGAATCAGACACAGGACGGGGAAACGGTGGTTTGTTGCTTTAATTTTGGACAGCAGTGTAGATTGCGGTATCGGCCGCTATCCGGTCGGCCTCACTTTCAAATACGCGCACCACCAGTTATGCCGTCGCGTTTCCTACAGCCACCCACGCGGCACAAAGGCGCTGCCAAGAACGATTACGCAACTGCATTGACATGCAATCTCCAACCCGAAGTTTCATGCGCTGAACCCAGTTTGCGCGTTTTCCAGCTGGATATCACTTACAGTCTTTCTTAGTGGTCAGGGCTCGACATCTTCTGAATAGACGTTATATTGAAGAGTGGCAGATTATAAATTATTTGTATCTTTACATATTTCTACATTCAGACCTATTGTTAGCTACTGACACTGCAACTATAGCAACAAAGTTACGTATAATTTTTACTATTTGATACTAGATTAGAAGAAATTAATATTTGGATTCTCTGTTCATGAACAGCATCTGTTCCTTGCTCCTGTAGCCATTAAAAAACCACACGGCACGCAAGGAAGGTATAATATAGATCAAGCTTATCTTACATTATGTGTTATAGACGCGAAGCAATACCCACAGCCGAGGAACGGGTCTGAGATACGGCAAGAAGGAAAGGGTGCCTCAGCTCGAGTCCCATCATGTGGATCATTTTCACGCCTAGTTCAAAAGTGCCATTCGTGAGTAGGAATTTTCAACGGAGAACTTGTTTGTGCACTTTTTACTTCCGCAAATTTTCTGAGTCTCCATAATCAAGCTTGATATCTGGCATACTGTGCTACTTGCAAGCCTACTGAGCTCGCTGGTGAGCAGAGGTATGTAGAGTTCCAAACTCTAGGTGAATGCAATAGTTTGGTGGAGATCCCATTAAGATGCTGTCACGTGGAATTTTTCTATGAAACTGTCCTCTAGCATATTTCAGAGGATGATATGCAAATGCCCTCGATCAAGTAGTTGTTTAGTTGCACTGCTCTGCAATTGCAGATCTGGTCCGCATCATCAGTGACTGTTTTCATTTCACTGTTTTTCTTCCCTTCTCTTCCAAGAGTTGGGAGTAAGGCTGAATAGTGAAAGATAAAGTCTTTCTTAAGAGAACATAGGATATCGTAAACTTGTTCAGGTTCAGAGTAGGTTTCAGGAGGCGGCCACAACGGCATTCACCGAGCAACCTCAACCTCTTCACCTCTTCAAAGAACTAGGTATACTAACTACTGTCTCTCAGTATATTTACCTCTTTTCCCAACAAACATCTCAGTTCATACATACGATACCAGGAACGAAAATGATCTGCACAAGGACTTAAAAGCACTTATTTTAGTTCAAAAAGGGATCCACTACTCGGGAAACACTTATCTTCAATAATTTACCAGCAAACATAAAAAATTAAGTTACAAATAAAGATCAGTTTAAAAGGAGTCTGAAAGACTTACTAGTGGCCAGCTCCTGCTACTCCATTGACGAATTTTTTAATAGAAACAAATGATGTATTGTATATACCCATACCATTAGTATTGTTATTTCATCTTAAAAATGATGTATTGTATACACTCATACTATTAGTATTGTTATTTCAGCTTTAAAAAAATTCTGACATGTTCCACATCCACGAGGATCTCCTCAGCACGGATCTATGGAACGAAAAACTAATCTAATCTAATCTAAACCTCCATGCCATGAACAGTACCCGAGCCAAGTTCTCTGAAAGGCACAGCATTCTTAAAGAAGACCCCTTACGGACAGACAAAAAACTTCTAAAGGGCTGTTGCTTCTCTCAGCCCTCCATGGAAATTGCCGCTGAGTCTGCGATCACGCCAGCTAACGTCTTGCTCAAAATTTTCGCAGTATAGGATTCCTAATGACTTACCATCTCATTCACAAGAGTTCGCGAGCTTTTGACTTGGGACCTACGTACCGAGTTTGCCATTCGTCAGTTTCAGAATCATGTCATCGAGTGGGAGAAGTTTCTTGGCTCGTTTATCTGCCTCTGATCGATTGACTTAAAAGTAATGAGACGAAAAAAAGTGGTGGATTGCTTGACTCAATTACGGATTTTTCATTTGTCAGAACTCGCAGTGTTTGCAATCACTGAGTGGTGAGTTCCCCTCTGGTAGAAAGACGGTCAAATTACAGAATGTTCACATAGAAACACTACTCGTTAGGATTTTGAAAAGCACACTTCACTGTAGGCTTTTGCTGACAAGGGAACCTCCCCATCGCACCCCCGTCAGATTTAGGTATACGTTGGCACAGTGGATAGGCCTTGAAAAACTGAACACAGACCAATCGAGAAAACAGGAAGAAGTTGTGTGGAACTACGAAAAAAATTAGTAAATTATACAAACTGAGTAGTCCATGGGCAACATAGACAACATCAAGGAGAACGTGAGCTCAGGAGCGCCGTGGTCCGGTGGTTAGCGTGAGTAGCTGCGGAATGAGAGGTCCTTGGTTCAAGTCTTCCCTCGACTGAAAACTTTACTTTCTTTATTTTCGCAAAGTTATGATCTGCCCGTTCGTTCATTCACGTCTCTATTCACTGTAATAAGTTTAGTGTCTGTGTTTTGCGACCGCACAGCAAAACCGTGCGATTAGTAGACGAAAGGACGTGCCTCTCCAATGGGAACCGAAAACATTTGATCGCAAGGTCATAGGTCAACCGATTCCTCCACAGGAAAACACGTCTGATACATTATATACGACACTGGTGACGGCATGTGCGTCACATGACAGGAATATGTTGTCGGCCCACCTAACTTGTACACTTAGCGAATGGGTAAAAAGATTCTTCTACCTTGCCCGATTTAGGTTTTCTTGTGGATGTGATAATCACTCCCAAAAAAGTGATGAAAACATAAGAGTTTGTCACATAAACTGAAAATAAAAAAGTAAACTCTTCACTCGAGGGAAGACTTGAACCTAGGACCTCTCGTTCCGTAGCTGCTCTCGCTAACCACGGGACCACGGCGCTCCTTGACTCCCATTGTCCTTGATGTTGCATATCTTCACATGGACTACTCAGTTTGTATATTTTACTAATTTTTTCATAGTTCCACACAACGTCTTCCTGTTTTCTCGATTGATCTGTGTTCAGTTTTTCAAGGCCTATCCACTGTGGCAACTTATAACTAAATCTGAGGGTGGTGCGATGGGGAGGTTCCCTTGTGAGTATACACTTCATGTTAGCGTGTTGCAGACTTCATGACAGGAGAAAGACTTATTAAGAGATGACTGATGATGCGAACCTTGCTGTCATTATAAGGATGTTTGTCCTTGTGGATTACGGAGAATTTGCTATTGTAGTGTTGGGCAGTTGGCTGTTAACAGCGCGTAGCGCAGTTGGAGGTGAGCCGCCAGCGGTGGTGGGTGTGGGGAGAGAGATGGCGGAATTTTGAGAGCGGACGATCTGGACGTGTGTCCATCAGAAAGAGTGAATGTGTAATATTGGATATCATGGACTGATATATATATTATGACTTTTGAACACTATTAAGGTAAATACATTATTTGTTCTCTATCAAAATCTTCCTTTTGCTAACTATGCCTATCAGTAGTTAGTGCCTTCAGTAGTCTGAATCTTTTATTTAGCTGGCAGTAGTGGCGCTCGCTGTATTGCAGTAGTTCGAGTAACGAAGATTTTTGTGAGGTAAGTGATTTGTGAAACATATAGGTTAATTTAGTCAGGGCCATTCTCTTGTAGGGATTATTGAAAGTCAGATTGCGTTGCGCTAAAAAATATTGTGTGTCGGTTTAAGCACAGTCATGTATAATTTTTCCAGGGGGACGTTTCATATGTCGACCCTTAGTCGAGGATACCTCACTGAAATCTTCTGATTTTTTCTTGTATATTGTGTATTTAGTGTAGCTATTGTTTATTGCTAGCGCGTAATTGTAGAGAGAATCTTCTTTGTAGTTGTAGTTTTTCGTTGTTGTACAGTAAAACAGTTGTGGCATGCATACAGAGTTGCACCAAGTATTTCGCAGCTGCGCTTGCAATTAACTACACTCCTGGAAATTGAAATAAGAACACCGTGAATTCATTGTCCCAGGAAGGGGAAACTTTATTGACACATTCCTGGGGTCAGATACATCACATGATCACACTGACAGAACCACAGGCACATAGACACAGGCAACAGAGCATGCACAATGTCGGCACTAGTACAGTGTATATCCACCTTTCGCAGCAATGCAGGCTGCTATTCTCCCATGGAGACGATCGTAGAGATGCTGGATGTAGTCCTGTGCAACGGCTTGCCATGCCATTTCCACCTGGCGCCTCAGTTGGACCAGCGTTCGTGCTGGACGTGCAGACCGCGTGAGACGACGCTTCATCCAGTCCCAAACATGCTCAATGGGGGACAGATCCGGAGATCTTGCTGGCCAGGGTAGTTGACTTACACCTTCTAGAGCACGTTGGGTGGCACGCGATACATGCGGACGTGCATTGTCCTGTTGGAACAGCAAGTTCCCTTGCCGGTCTAGGAATGGTAGAACGATGGGTTCGATGACGGTTTGGATGTACCGTGCACTATTCAGTGTCCCCTCGACGATCACCAGTGGTGTACGGCCAGTGTAGGAGATCGCTCCCCACACCATGATGCCGGGTGTTGGCCCTGTGTGCCTCGGTCGTATGCAGTCCTGATTGTGGCGCTCACCTGCACGGCGCCAAACACGCATACGACCATCATTGGCACCAAGGCAGAAGCGACTCTCATCGCTGAAGACGACACGTCTCCATCCGTCCCTCCATTCACGCCTGTCGCGACACCACTGGAGGCGGGCTGCACGATGTTGGGGCGTGAGCGGAAGACGGCCTAACGGTGTGCGGGACCGTAGCCCAGCTTCATGGAGACGGTTGCGAATGGTCCTCGCCGATACCCCAGGAGCAACAGTGTCCCTAATTTGCTGGGAAGTGGCGGTGCGGTCCCCTACGGCACTGCGTAGGATCCTACGGTCTTGGCGTGCATCCGTGCGTCGCTGCGGTCCGGTCCCAGGTCGACGGGCACGTGCACCTTCCGCCGACCACTGGCGACAACATCGATGTACTGTGGAGACCTCACGCCCCACGTGTTGAGCAATTCGGCGGTACGTCCACCCGGCCTCCCGCATGCCCACTATACGCCCTCGCTCAAAGTCCGTCAACTGCACATACGGTTCACGTCCACGCTGTCGCGGCATGCTACCAGTGTTAAAGACTGCGATGGAGCTCCGTATGCCACGGCAAACTGGCTGACACTGACGGCGACGGTGCACAAATGCTGCGCAGCTAGCGCCATTCGACGGCCAACACCGCGGTTCCTGGTGTGTCCGCTGTGCCGTGCGTGTGATCATTGCTTGTACAGCCCTCTCGCAGTGTCCGGAGCAAGTATGGTGGGTCTGACACACCGGTGTCAATGTGTCCTTTTTTCCATTTCCAGGAGTGTAGATATTATTTTCAGTGCTATTCTAATGTTTTTTCTTATTTTGCTCTTCAAATTGTGCTTTTCTGTGTTATCGTGTGAAATATTGTGACAATAATGGCGTGTGAAAAACGTAATACTAGGCTCCAAAGTAAACTAAGAAATGACAGTGAAGACGAAAGCAGTGTGTCAGCGCCACCGTGTAATGAATTAAGTAATGTTCAAAGTAGTAATTTGGTAATTGTGCATAGCGAAATGGAGCGGGCTGCAAATAATGGTGTAGACAGTGAAACAATTAGTGAACAGGGAAGCATTATCGATCATCGGTCGGCAACAGCTCGCCTCAGGAATCCGAAATGACAGAACACGATCTTGCAAATACTGTAGATTCAGGTTTTGCGTCCTCACCGTTTTCTCAAATAAGTCAAGACATTTTCTGCTTTTAAAAATGCGAATATTGCCGGTTCAAATGCACTGCCGAATAGCACTGAGGAACATGTTTCAACAAATGGGACAAAGGCTACAAAAGTTAGACACAACGCTTGAACAAAATCAGAAAAAAATGGGACAAAATCTTCAAACGTTAGACACGATGGATCAAAATCAGAGACTGCACACAGCACAGCCAGTGATTTTCATACAGAGCGCTACGTGGCGGTGGCGTTACCAATATAAGAACCTAAACAGCCTACTTACAAGAGGCGAAGTTAACTGACTACCTTCGGGACACATGTACGCAGTTTTAAACTCATGCATCTAGCTTGTTGCTCGTCGTGCGCACTTTGTCAATAGCATGGTGTTCCACTGGTATTTTTCTGTGTACGTTTTACATCAAATTAACAATTTATGCAGTCACTGCCTGTGTCCGCAAATTATTACCATAACTGTTGCATCCTCCCCATCAGCTTGTACCAAGGCTATGCATTAGCGTTATGATCCCTCGTCCGTTTGCCTATGGTTTATTTTAATATATCAGTGGTTAACTTTCACGTTTGAAGAATATAGATCTAATTATTATAGGAACCATTTGTTTCCACTTATAGATGGAGGGTCCTTCCTCCCTTCAATATACCTACGTGAGTGGTGTGGTACCAACAGTTTCAGGCATAATTGGACCACCCCTATTAATAATCATTTAAGTAAGACATTTCCATTGTGCGACGGTATCCATTTTTAAATTAATTTGCATGATTATGTAGGGTGGTCCATCACTCTGCTGGTCACCAGACTTCGGTACTGTGCATCATAATAGTATGCACTCAAACACGTCCGACACCCTACAAGATATTCTGGCGACCCTAAGCCAGGATTCTATCCACCTTTATTTAGGATTTTCGAAGCCTCGAACCCATCTGATTTGAATAGTCAAGTTTTATTTTAACTGATATTGACTAGAAAAGTAGGTCAAACAGGCAGCAATAACTGATCATCACCAAATCTAAATTAATTTCAAACGCATGTGCGTTTATCAGTTGAAGACGTTAAGTCTGTAAATGAGTCCAAGATCATATTATGGCACAAACTGTTGTCAGGTAGTTTACCAGAGATCTTAATAAATGAGCTAGAAAATAATTTTTTTGAACACAATCCTGATGTATTCAGAAAAACTGTCTATTACAGGTGGTATGTAGATAAAATCGTACTACTGTACAAAAGTGACGAAAATGAAATACGTTAGGTAGCAGAAACAATGAGTGGGATGCAGTTCACAATGGAAATGGAAGAAGGAAGTATAAGTTTTTTGGTTCTTAGGTTAACTAAAAGAAATGGAAGACGTATGATTAGCATGGATACAGAGGCGACAGTGCAACAGTGAGATATGATTAAACAAGTAATCAGGGCAAGCAGATATAGGGACCATGATGTAATGAATCTCTGTAAGAAACTAAAGCCAAAAATACGTGACAGAAAGTAAACAATACATCCAGAGGCCAAGAAATTTTTTGGTGCTATGTCATACAATGTTGCTATTTCCAACAGTACTCCACAAAACTTCAGGAAAACTAAAGTAAAAAATCGGATTTCAAACGGAAGGTACAATTCATTCCAGGCTACGCCACAAACTACACAACAGGAACAAATATTTAGAATCTGGTGTCCACAAGATCAACTGTCAGTGAAATCCTGGTTTCGCAGGGCAGAGCGGATCACGTTGTGGAAAGGGGCCACGATCAAATGCTGTTAATTATACAAGAACACACACAACTTTATTCCTCATTCCAGTGCACAGTTTTCTCTTTAAAACAATAAAGATCAATTCACGGTTGAGGGCCCAAGTAATTTCTCCAGAATAATTTTAAATGATTGTTTTTAAAACACCAGGATTTAGAGTAACGGCTGAAGGCCTTAAGTAAAATTACAATATCTTCTCGGCTAAAGGCCGAAATAATATTTCAGATCAGCTAAGGAAATTCTTTAAAAGCCAAGCATTTACAAATTCCGGCTAAAGGCCATATTAAGGAAAATTCAAGTTAATTCTTCGGCTAAAAGCACAATTAAAAAATTTTCTTTACATAATACAAGAGAGGCCTTAAATATAAGCTTTTACACAGTACAACAGAAAAACAACTTAAGAAAACTTGGAGTATCTTGTCAGCCTAAACAATTACTCAAGAATAATTAAAGTCAACCTTAAAATAAACATTTGCAGAACACGCCTGACGGCCGTTTCAAGAATTCACGACAATTAAAGAAAAACTGTACAGACAATGATTTACATATTAAAGCCACAGATTCTGAAACAAACTCGGCTGAAGGCCTAAATACAGAGCAACAAGAATTTTCAATGAAACATGGTTGAAGGCCTAATCTAAAGTTGTTATGAAGTTCGGCTGAAAGAGACATAAAACAGACAATATTAATACACGGCTGAAGGCCTGGTAAAGTAATAAAAATGACAATCACAAACAACAAACAGTGGTGTTCAGAGGTGTTCCAAAGGGTAGGAAACTAACTGGGTAGGAAACTAACCACAGTTTAGGTGAGACAGACAGCCAAGCGTAACACTAAACAATCGGGTTGCAGCACGACCTACGGACGGCTGACGAACCAACCAATCATGTAATCAATTCCATCTATCGCAACCGACCAACTGCCTCCTCCAGTACGCAGGCAGCATTCATAAGCTCAGTGGAAATCACAGAAGCTACACATAGTTCCACGTAAACACATTTGCACAAGAACTCTAACAATCGTAAAAGCAATCACTGTGGAACCACAAGGACGAATCAGTTCGACACACAGAGAGTTTCAGCAAACGGTCGGCGACCAAATACACGTCGTCCGATGAGACGACCGACCAACCCAGGTCGTTCCCATTCAAGTTACGTGTGTCGGCAACGGTCGGGCGAGTCTTGGTGTCCGAAGCTGACTACAGCTCCTACCCGACTCAACTCCATGTCCGTTCGGAATTCGGATACACGGCGATCCGGGCACACTAGCTCGGACCCAACAAAGCAGAGGTAACGCTTGCCCGTTGGCCACGATATCTCTGCGCAAGCAAAGAAACGATCGACGTCCGGCAAGATTACCAACTGACGAGGCCCCGAAACGGTCAAAAGACCAAATAGACGTCGCCCGATGAGACAACCGACCGAACGACCAATCAACGGTCGTCCCGCTCCAGTCTCCTTCCGTCGGACATTTCATGTGTGTTGCCAGCGGTCGGCAAGTACTGGCTGTCCGCACCCCGCTGGCGCTCCGTCCCTGACTCCACTGCTGCTGCGTCCCGACTGAACTGCTGGTCCGTCCCCGACTGCTGGGTCCCAACTCATCTGGAGACACACGACACACCGACTATCGGTCGCTCCAGAGATGGTACGACAACGCACTTATCGATAAGTGCTGCTGCTGCCACTCATGGGCAAACAAACCAGCAACCTAGTGACACCAGTAAATCGAATTGAAAGAAAAACGAGGCGACAGAACCATAAAAACAAGATGACGAGCAATAAACTCAGTCAGGACTGGGAAAAGCTGGGAAGAAAATTCAAGACTCGTTTTAGAGAGCAAACATATAGACAAAATAAGAGCGTATTCGGTGCATATTTGGATTGACAAAAACTTGTGTAAGGAAATATAGAGGATAATGTGGAAATATTGCATAAGAGAAGAAAGGACAACTAATGAACCTACTCGGAGAAATAGAAATTTACGAACATAAAAAACGGCAACTGGGATTGCTGCTGAATGAACAGAATTAGTTTAACTGGAATGGTTATCTTGTTGTATTCAGAAACCTGCTAGTCTGAACAGCGTCGAGCGTCGCAGCAGCTGGGCGTGCGGTCGTTTGCCCCGGACACCAGCGGCGAGGAGACTCGACCTTCTACCGCAAACTCCGCCACAAACAAGGCGTACAGAGGAGCCAGTAGGTGGCACCGCTGAGATTATCGAGATTTACGGTTGTGTTTGTTTTGTTGTGTAGAAATGTTTCGATTTACAGATGTGATTTTACTTTTAAGCTTTTTATTCTGGGTTTTACACTGTTATGTGTTTTTTTTCTTTCCCAGGCTAGTGGTTTTCTATTATTACTCTTTACACTTTTTCTGTAGATTTTAATTATGTATTTACTCCCACACGTTTTATGTCAGTTGATTTTTTATTGTAAGATTCTTATTTTCTTATATGAAGTAATTTTAATTAATGACTACGCATACTGCCGTTTAAGTATTGAATTTACGATACCGGTTACCTATGTACCGTAGCATTTCTGCCCTCTACTGTCCTCAGTTATCTGCATAAAAACTGAACGTATCCGGCCAGTACTTTTGATGTCGATAACTACATAAGAGTGTTTTGATGGTATTTATCGCTGGTATTCACGTCTGTTAATCATGTTCAGCCGGCCGGAGTGGCCGAGCGGTTAAAGGCGCTGCATCTGGAACCGCACGACCGCTATGGTCGCAGGTTCGAATCCTGCCTAGGGCATGGATGTGTGTGATGTCCTTAGGTTAGTTAGGTTTAAGTAGTTCTAAGTTCTAGGGGACTTATGACCACAGCAGTTGAGTCCCATAGTGCTCAGAGCCATTTGAACCATTTTGTTAATCATGTTCATAATTTTATTTTTCTTATGTATCACTAGACATGTCGTAGACTTTACTTCAGATAATTGAAATTAGTTACTTACGCCACTGTTTTTTCTAACTGCAACAGACCGGAAGGTGGCAATAATCAAAAGCGGTAAATGTGAATTGTACAATTTATGTGATCAAGACGGACCTTTGTAAATAAAGCATGCGCTTACCTAATTTATGTTTTTTCCTAGCAAAGAACAAAAGGTTGGTGAGTAAAAGTCCGTCTTTGCCCACATCACATCGTTCCACTTTTGGGGGTAATGTTTTACGTGTTTATGTGTGTGGTTAGGAATTTCATTGTGTACCGTGACGTGTAGGTCAGAATTTTGATTATTTAGGGGAAAGTGTGTCACTTCTGTGTCAGTACTTGGTAATGCCAAGGTTAAGCCATGCTCGAGCACGTAGTTTAGAAAGAATTAGTTCTGTAGATATGAAAGGATCGAGTGATTCTGTAAACCCAGAACTCAACATAGAAATCGAACAAAGCAGTTCACAGGGTTCTGAAGTAACGGAAAGTCGGGAGAGTAATATTGACAAGTCATTAGCGACAAACCGCGAAACAGACTACTTACAGAGTAACATAGAAAAGCAGAAGCTGAGGTGTTACGTGAAGAGATCCTGACAATGTCCCAGGCAATGGAAGATTCCGTAGCCGCTGGCCGCGAAAACGAGACACAAGGTGTAGCCGATTTCACCCCAAATTATTCTTCCTCATCAAATGCTGTTATACTGTCACCATTATGTCAAGTGCTAGAAACTAGCCAATAACATTTCCAAAAGACAGACGAAAAATTTAAGAAGTTTCGCTTTTCGTGTGCTCTTTTCTGTTATTTGCTTTGTTTTGTTTTACTATTATTATTATTATTTGCGTAACAACGCATATATGAAAAGAGCCACGAAATACCTTTTAGTAATGCTGTGCTATGAATTTCTTTATAATCATTAATTTTCAACAAAACAGAATATATTGGGTTCTTATTGTTCTGTATCTGGCTTTCTATTAAAGGAACATTTTTCGTTACTGTAACTCACTCTAAAAGTCAACATATCTTCACTACTTTACAGTTATTGAAAAATGAAAATTACTTTGTTATGAATACTGCTGTTACAGTTCGCATGATTGTTCAACAACAAAATTTTGCAGTGGATTTTGGTTATCAGTAAAACACCATTCAGTACCACGACTAGCACAAGAACATGAGACTATTATCGGAGGAAAATACGTTTTCACTATAAGGTTTGCCAGACCAGAACCAAGCACAGCAAGATTCCTATCATATTACGAAGGTAAATTATCTTTTTGTACTGTTAGTTACATATATTATCAGCGACCCGCGTCAACCTGCAACACATCATAAAATCTGCTGCTCTGCTCTGCAAGTCCGGAAGCTGAAAGAAATAATTTTATTTCACTATTACCTTCCCGCTTCTTTGCGGTATGATAGATTTCATTTAATGTAGTTTGAATACGCCGTGGCAGCGGCTCGTTCGTTCGTAGCGCAGCTCGGCACCACGGATAATATTTAAATAACTGAAAATGTCTCAAAAGGATGGGATAATATGCCAAGCAAGTTATTACAAATGATAATGCAAGGTTTCATTTAAATAACTCTATTTAAAACATTTAAATATGTTAACTATTACACACCTTGAAAATGAGTACGTAATGGCGTACATCTCTCAGTCTTGACAAAAGAAGACTACGCTAGCGTACAATACAACGTCACAGGCTATCCTACTCGCTTAACTCCAAGAAGAAGAAGACAGAGAAATTAATGTCCGCTCTGTATTATTTGTACTAGTTGCACATTTTCATCTTTGTTTGATATTTATCGTCTGTGGCGGTTCAGTACTCGCCGACACATATATTGTTTGATATTTATCGTCTGTGGCGGTTTCAGTACTCGCCGACACAGATATTATCTAAAATAAATAATAAAAAAAATACATAATTTTATACAATAGCGAAATATGATATACAAGGTTTTCTCGTTACTACATAATATGTCTTTTGCTAATAGACGTTACAATGCCCCCTGGCAGCAATTGACTAACGTTAAGAATGTTCGGCAATATGCTGCCACTAACGTCTGTTTTGTCATTGTCTGTCACCTTAATTGGAATATTCACTGTTCACTTCTTAGCTCTTTCGCACTATAGTTTTAATTACACTCTTTATAGTTTTCTCACACTTTGCGAGGTGACCGTCAACCTAGTCTCAGGGTCCTTACAGTTATCTGGCTCCCCCATTCGGGCTACATGCGGTCAGAAAACCTGGGAAAACTGCGCCGGAGCCATGGTAATCTCGCCGGGTTTGTCTTAACACACAGTTTGATTGTTCATCAAAAAAGGTTGGACTTTATCCAATGTTCACAGATAACAAAGGCTATTTATGACAAAATGTTAAACTTTTAGTCGCTTTGTTAAAAATGTACCTTCTACACTCTTTCATATTTGTATTCTGTGTTACAATGAAAGTCAATCATTAAACAGTTTTACAGTAGTGTAATGGATTGTCTCTGCACTTACTCACGACAAATGTTCTATCATGGTATGGCATTCGTGTCAGTTTACTTCACTAATATGATGAAAACGTATCATATATATCACTGAACCAATGAATATTTTGAGTCTACACACAGTAACTAAAGAAAAAAAATGTTCGTCACGTAATTTCGTGTCCAATAAACCATTTTCATATTAGTACATTAACCACGTAGTTGGTAGTTCGGTTTAGTGGTGGGCAGGAAATCGCGTATCTGTTAGAAATCACAGTGACTGAGAAGTCACAGATATCACTGTAGCAACTTTACAGAATCTAACTGCGATTTCAGTCACAGTTAGCAGTCGCAAGTAGTATTTCATATTCAAAGACGTGAGCCATCTATTGGTCGAATTTAGCACTGCTTTCTGCGATTTCAGTGACAAGTCGCAACTAAGAGTCGCAAGTAGCAACTAAAAAGCGCGGTTAACAGTGGCATCTGTTGGCCAAAGTTCGTACTACGTCCATCTCTGCGGTACGCTATGGAGTCCAACTGCGATTTCCGTGACAAGTCGCAACTAAGAGTCGCAAGTAGCAACTAAAAAGCGCAGTTAACAGTGGCATCTTTTGGCCAAAGTTCGTACTACGTCCATCTCTGCGATACGGTGTCGAGTCT
Source organism: Schistocerca cancellata (assembly GCF_023864275.1). Classification (NCBI taxonomy): domain Eukaryota; kingdom Metazoa; phylum Arthropoda; class Insecta; order Orthoptera; family Acrididae; genus Schistocerca; species Schistocerca cancellata. The sequence continues at coordinate 442,917,708 of NC_064632.1, read as the reverse complement.
AACTGCGATTTCCGTGACAAGTCGCAACTAAGAGTCGCAAGTAGCAACTAAAAAGCGCGGTTAACAGTGCCATCTGTTGGCCAAAGCACGTACTACGTCCATCTCTGCGATACGGTATCGAGTCTAACTGCGATTTCCGTGACAAGTCGCAACTAAGAGTCGCAAGTAGCAACTAAAAAGCGCAGTTAGCACTGCCATCTGTTGAGCAAAGTTCATACTACGCTATTCGCTACCGAGTCAAACTGCGATTTCTGTGACAAATCGCAACTAAGAGTCGCAAGTAGCAACTAAAAAGCGTAGTTAACATACTTTTCCTAGTGTCATCTGCTGACCGATGTACGTACTTCGTTATGAGAGCCTTGTGTGCTGTGTGTGCATATGAAGGGCTTATTTTAATAGTGGTACAAGTCCATTTTTGTTCATTTTGAGATACAGAGCCGTAAAGTTAAATAAGCGCTGACAAATCTGCATTTGAGATACCAGAAATATTCAAGCATATGGCTTCTTGCTAGAGATGAACCTTTATTTATGTTTGTTTGGATCACTAATTTCAGAAGCATTATAGACAGAAAAGTGGAGGTAATGGACTTGTACCCCTATTGAAATAAGCCCTTCATATTATATGACGACATGCACATTCAGCATCAGTTATGGTTGGTCAAATACTGCTGTGACTCTGAATGTATTATATTAATAAGAAGCAACATTGCCTTTTTCTCCTGAAAATATTAAGTAACGTAACAAATGTGTTTGATTCTGCTTCCAATATGACAGTTTTGGTTAATACTCCACATGCTTACAGGACTTTGCATTGTTAACACAGCAGAACTCAGACATCTGGATAAGTGTAGAGAAATGAAAACAGTCATATGAATGCCTCACTTTTGTTCCGACATAGTTCAAGACTCGGGAGAAAAGTTTTACACCTGGTGTTCTACATGGCAACTTCACACACAAGAACTTTTTGCCGACACTACTACCATCTGCATAAGTAAGCTTTTCCTGTGTTACTTTCAAGTAATGCTCTTAAGCTACTCCTGATTTAACTGGAAGATCTGTACTTCCCACTTTCATATCAACAGCCTCAAAATGCATATTGTAGACTTCGGGATAAGTTACAGGTCAGTGTCACACCAAGATTGTGGAGAAAGGGGGGGGGGGCGGCATGTCACTCTCCAACAAGTGTTTACCAATAAGTAAGTGGCGGAAAATTATGAGTATAGGACGGCTTAAACATGTGGAAAATGAGATTTTTATTATTCACTCACTGTATTTGACATTTATTATTCCTTCAAAATCGCACAACTACTTCAATAAAACACAGTTTAATCATTCACACACTTATTTCACAATTATTTCACTTTTAAACTGCAAATCCTCTAAGAGCTGTCTTGAATCTTCACGAGTCTCTCTCAAAAACAGCCTTGATGTGGATAGATACATACAGCAACCAGTAATCAGAGTCAGAACTGTGTCTGCAAAAACACAAGGATTATTAAACAATTTTTGCTGTCATTAATTACTAGCAATATAATTGACAGAGTAGATTGCTAATATTTGCTATAATGAATATCACATTTGCAAGAACGATCTCACTGAAGTAATTAAGTCCATCGAAATGCTTAGAAACTAACCTCTCGTCTGACGAAAACGGTCTAAAGACGCAGTGGCAATTTCTTCAGATCTGTTGACAATGATATTTTGAGTTATCACTTTACTGAGTGACTGAAATGTAGTTCAGGTACCTGTGAACATAACAATATGTTAGAATTCATTTTCTAAATACGAACTATTACGGTACTGTACGGCTACTTACATATTAATTACACTCTTAATATTTTCACAGTTGTTTCTTTAATAAAAAATTAAAGCCAACGGAAGAAAAAACGTAAAACATACTTGCCAATGACAGGTTTGTTGAGATGAAATTTTCTGTGTTGACAGATGTAACTTTTTCATACGGTGGTACGTCGCAGAAATCGCAGGAATCACAGAAATCGTAGAAGTAGCAGAAGTCACAGAAATCGCAGAAATCGCGGAAGTAGCAGAAATCGCAGAAATAGCAGTGGCGGAGGGATACACGACCTATGTTCCTTAACTGCGACTCTTAACTGCGACAAATCACAGTTAAGAATAACAGATACTGAAAAGTAGCATTCACAGAAATCACTGATATCGGAAAATCGCAGTTTAGCCCATCACTAGTTCGGTTGAATGACAACAATGTTGTACGGAGCGGGCGGCGCGAAGCAGTTGCGTAGCGTCGTCTGGGACGCGGCGTGCCGACGACCGCTGGGGTCGACGACCGGCTCGCAGTAACAGTGACGTCGTGCTGAGGTGGCGCCCGAGCAGTCGCGAACCGCGCCGAACCGTTCACCATTGTCGGCGTGTTGCAGTGGTTTACCGCGACCGGCTGGCTGGCGGCACGGCACTCGCTCTGCTTCTCCGCATGTCTCCCCGTCGTAACGCATGAAACAAATATTCCACAACGGTGTACTGTCTTTAAGGATACAGATTACTAGCTGTGGAAGAAAATGCAACTTGGTTAAAAGCGTTTATTGTTCAGTAAGCCGTCGCTTCGCTGGTATGCACAGGATGTTTTGGCGTGATAACAGTTTTCTTGTGGCATTGTGACACTGGTATTCAGGGTTCGTCACACGCACATTGTACTACACACTTTCACTTGTTCTCACGGTCGATACGCTGCCAGAGCGTCTCTCAACACGCGAAAATGTTTCGGTTCACACACACTGAATGTCTCCGTCGAGCAATGTTTGTTTGAATCGACTCCGAACGGATCACTAACTACTGTTTTTATACACAGTATACTGTTCGTTGAGCACTGCACTATGACAGTTAGTCACTCAACGCTTGACTTGTACCGACGTATATATTGGTGCAGATACAACAGTCATTTTCTGTCCCTACTACACACAATATTCCGTCCTCTCCTCGATTGTTTATGCACACAGTTTATTTTTAATGCATCTCAACTGTTCTTAGCATAATCACTCTCATCTACTTGAGTCCATTGTGTTTACCTTGTCACTACACACTTTTAATGCTATTACTAGGCGTATATGGCCTTTTTGTAATTATTTAAAGGTGTGTGATTTTTGGTACATAGCTTTCTTTTCCTTTTTCAGTGTAGCTTGCCAGGTTATCACCTATCTAGCAAACAGATTTTACCATGTGCATGACAGCTTGACTTGGGCATATTGCTCAATAAATACTTCATTTAGTACTAGTATTATTTTTAATGATCTGTCCTACAGGACTACAGTGTAGTTTCCGCGTTGATTGACTTGATTCGCATATCGCGTAATTAATATTCAAGGGCGTGTACCAAGTACACAA